>NC_134643.1:190067812-190706825 GCF_030463565.1 Pelecanus crispus
ATCATGAACCTGTATAAATTTGAATAATGTAGTAACATCTCTGGACATTACTGCCCTGTCATGTGACTGGAATGCTACTTTTGGAGCAGTCCAGAGAAGATTTGTGTCCTATGGTAATATGTAAGGAAAACACACCCCTGGATCTCTCTTCTGTTAAAAGGCTGCACGAGCTCATTTTCAGGCAGGGAATGTGCTGTACAGGAAAATACCTAAGTCAGCCAATAAGAAATGGCATAGAGAAGATGTGCCCCATAAGAGTTCATTCATCACTAAGATACAGGATCTTTTTTTTTTTTTTTTAAATCATTCAGGATTGAGTAAGGTACATGGAAGTCTACTTATGCACGTTCGCAAGCACAAGATAATGCTTAGATGTTCAGATCTCTCAGGATTTAGTAAGGTAAGTTTATAAATGAAGTATTCTAAGTAGGTTCTGTGGTGACAACAGATCGGCATACAAACTTGCAGACTTTTAAGCCATTAAGTGAACGCTCATTAGATTGCTCAGTTTGGATTTCAGATCTCAGCTGAGTTGTATATCAGCCACATTAGCTCTTTGGATTTCACTCTTAGCTGCTAACAAGAAACTCTTTGAGGGACAACTTTTTTACTACCAACCTACCAATGTAAATGGCATGTCTACTTTAGGAACCTAAACAGCAGATCAACACTCCCACCCAGTTTGGTGTCATCTGCAAACTTACTGAGGGTGCACTCAGTCCCCTCATACAGATCGTTAATAAAGTTTTTAAACAAGAGGGGCCCCAAAACAGAGCCCTGGGGAACACCGCTTGTGACCAGTCACCAACTGGATTTAACTCCATTCACCACTACTCTCTGGGCTTGGTCACCCAACCAGTTTTTTACTCAGCAAAGAGTATGCCCATCCAAGCCATGAGCTGCCAGCTTCCTTAGGAGAATGCTGTGGGAGACTGTGTCAAAGGCTTTGCTGAAGTTCAGGTAGATGACATCCACAGCCTGTCCTTCATCCAGTAGGTGGGTCACCATGTCATAGAAGGAGATCAGGTTGGTCAAGCAGGACCTACCCTTCATGAACCCATGCTAGCTGGGCCCGATCCCTTGGTTGACCTGCACTTGCCTATTGAGCACACTCAGGATGAACCGCTCCAAAATCTTCCCCGGCACCGAGGTCAGGCTGACAGGCCTGTAGTTCCCTCGACCCTCCTTCCAGCCCTTCTTCTAGATGGGCGTCACATTGACAAGCCTCCAGTCATCAGGAACCTCCCCTGTTTACCAGGACTGCTGATAGATGATGGAGAGTGGCTTGGTATGGAGGCTTCATTCTGCTCCCCATCCCTGTCTTCCAGCTCAGGGGGCTGAATACCCTTACAGCTTCCTTGTCCTGTAAAATATGATTCCTTACTTATAAATGTTGGATTAGGGTCTAAGCAAATAGGCAAGAAATTGCATTATGTATCTAGCTATTTTTGTGGTCTTATCTCTGTGTCAATCTCAGCAGAACTATAATAGCACATTTTAACATCTTGAAGTGCAAAATAGCATGATTCAATTAATCTTGTTTGCTTGTTCACAGTGGTCACTGAATACTGTGGGTTTTTTTACATTTTTATTGACATGCCTAGAAAATAAGTGCATTTCTAAAGTAACAGAATAGGGGAAAATTAAATAAACACACATATCCAAAGGAATAAAATGAAATTCTCCTTATTTCATATTGCAGTGCAAAGAATTAAATGTTAAATTTAATTTTTGATAGTTGTTGAAAGGCTGAATAATTTCAGTGACTTTGACATCTCATACATGTTGAAAATTCTAATCAAAATTAAAAATAAAAAAGGAAGCTGTGTGGGAACTTGACCATCAAATACAGTCACTTAAAAATAACAGAGGGAAGAAAATTCAAGATATATAAGAAATTTCCATAAGAATACCCAGTGGATATTATTACTATATGGACCACTAAAAGCCCTGTGCAGCTGAAAGTATTGTAGCCAAATAAATATGTTAAATTAGACTGCTTATTTTTGTATTGTGAATTCAAAGCTATGGATAGAACAATAGATAAATCATGTGCATCAGAATAAGATGTAAGAATTTCTGGGGATTTGAAAAATCAGCAAGGTAATAGTTTAATGTGTAATAAGTATATATTAGAAAAGCAGATTTACAATTTGCATTTGCTCTTTCTGTTTTCTTGGTGCACATATAGTTTAAGAAACAGAAATCTGAAAGCTCTTTTTTTGAACAAAACCTGCTTTTTAACAAAACTTTTACTCAGGGCCATATAAAATGCAGCACTGGGTTTTTATACCTTTATGGAAAGTAAGTCTTATTTGTCTTCTTGGTGTAAGAATGAAATACATATATATGTAAAAATGTAATTAATCAGTGTGAATGTCACAATAAATACACTTTTGAAAAACAAAGCTTGGATCAAAATATTAAAGAAAAATAACTATTAAAACCATATCCTTAGAACTTTAAGAAATTATTTATTAATCAGCACACACACATTTTATTAGTGGGAAGAAAAATCTACTTAGGGAGAATTAGCTATGTGAATATTGTCTAGAGCTTTGAAATTATGAGGAGGGCTTTGACAAAATACTAAAGAATTAATCATTAGTGACACTTTTATCTTGGGATTTACAATATCATTTTGTTTAATTATTTCTTATGTTTCAATATCATGCTAAGAGTTGCAAGAGAGAAAGAATTTGAGGGGACACGTTCTTTTCAGACTTGGTCTCCAATGGAAAATAATATCTGTTAGAACTCATAAACAAAAGTTGATATTCTTGGCATTTCTACACAAAGGAGATCAAGGATTGAGCAGGCATAGAAAAGCCCTTGAGGAAGTGGTCCTGCCAGTTCAACATTAAAAGACTTTGTGAAATGGATTGCATTGTTACAGTTCTGTGCACCACAAGTCATGCATGAATAATATGAACAGAATTCTGGCTTTGCTTCATCTCAAAATTTCTAGGATACCATCATGCATAACTAACTGTTCTCAAAATGTAATGTATATAGAAGACAATAGGGTTGTTCTGTTGTATAGCAAGACTTATCAAGCAAGTTTTTCACTAATACTTGACTGTTAAATTTTGGACATTAAAAAAATAATTAGACAATGTGGTTTCCTTTGAGAAAAAGGCTTAATTCAATGAGTTTCTTAAGTTAAAAAAAAAATAAAAAGGAGGTTTTATTTTTCAGTTTTCCCCCAGTCTGAAATGAAATGATTTGTGATAAAAAATATCTATCATTATTATCAATCTATGTACAATATTTGTGGATCATTTAAAGAGATTAATTAATTTGATCAAAAACTTTTTTTGTTTGCTTGTTCAGTTCTCATATAAAATACTACTTTTGTAGTCTGAGAAAAAAAAAAGACCATCATCAAATAGGTAAATGTAGAGTATAAAAATTGTAAATCAAAAGGCTTGAAAGTTTGGTACAAAACCAAATTTTTTTTTTTTTCCCCTGATTTATATGTCTTCAGATTTATATGTAATGCTGTTTAAAAACATTACTGCTTTTATTCTCTCTAAAATTGAAGAAAAGACCAACAATACAGGTTTGAAAAATATGAGAAAAATTGTTTGATAAGAACTAGAGGAAGATAAAGAATTCTTCATAGAAGAACAAACCAAAATTATATACATGAGAAAGCAATAATGACATGAATAGTAAAACAAGGACAGAGGAGGATGAACTGTGGAAGATGAGTGAAGGACTGACATAGAATAAAATGTAGAAAAGCTGATAAGTAGTGTTTGGAAGAGGGATAAATATGTCCATAATGTTTATGTGAAGTTTTTAATATCGTTTTGGATAAACTTTAAAGAACAGTGTGTGTGTCCTGAAGGTCCTTTTTTACACCAAGCTGCTGCTGATACCTTTGGGATCTCAGTAAGAAAGGCACAGACATGCAAGGCTAGTTAATGATTTATTCTGTAAAAAACAGAATTAGTAAGGAAGTGATAGAATTCTTACAACTCTTCTGATGCTCCTGTAGCATCTGATGAGCCCCTCCTCGTTGACCATGGCATGCTGTGCAGTTACCATCCATGGTGAAGTTCAATGGCCTCACTATTCTTCACATTTCTAGAATATTCTTTCAAGTGAACAAAGTTATCTGTCTTTTACCTGTACAATACTGAACTTTCTAGATGGCAAGCCAAGATTCACTGTGAGTGATACATTCTTACCCGTCTCCATAGAAATGAGCTCTTACAAGTGGTACACAGAGGTGGTATTGTTAAAGGTAGCCACTGTATGTGCTAAGGTTGAACAGCAGTCACTCATGCTAAAGTACAGGTGTCAACAACCAAAGACTATGGTTAAACTCTGCCTAAACTCTGCCTGAAATCACTGTTTCCTCATTACAGTCTGCTGCACTGGCTCACTATAAGGTCAGATCACATTTCGCTAGGCAAAGAGATGATCCCTTTGAATGCTGCACACATGAATAATTATATCAAAATCATTTTCACCTTGACTTAGTCATAGTTATTCAGGACTGATGGTGAGGTACTGTTCTGTCTTATGATTTTGGCAGTGCATGGGTTTTCCAGTTTTCTCAGGAGTTCAGAAAATTCTTTAATGAGGCTAGCTGTTTCTCAGAAGATTCGTGAAAAAGCTGTAGGAGAAATGCTGTTGTATGTATTATTCAAACATAAATTATAGGTTTCAGCTTGGTAGAATTCTGTGGGGTTATAGCACAGGTCAGACAAGAC
The DNA here is from genome assembly GCF_030463565.1 of Pelecanus crispus. NCBI lineage: Eukaryota > Metazoa > Chordata > Aves > Pelecaniformes > Pelecanidae > Pelecanus > Pelecanus crispus. The sequence continues at coordinate 190,072,537 of NC_134643.1, forward strand.
GATCTGATGATCCCTTCTGGCCCTGCATTTCTGAGTCTCTGAATAATGTACAATGAATTGTATATATTCAAGTCAAGCTGGGTGGCCAACAAACTGAAACTATTTACTACCTCTTGTCTAGATTCATGATGGAAGAGAAAGAATCAGCAAGAACTTATTAAAAATAAATTCCTCAATCTCCTTAACACCTCTATTCCCTTCCTTTGCTTTCTTTCTGTGTCATTGTGAAAAACTGCAAAATCCTCCTCTGGCCTAAATCAATAAGCCCTGACTTGTTTAACTCTTTACTATTTCTCACCCCTCCTGTATAGTGAATTTGTATGTTTTTTCACTTCTTTATCTACCACGCCTCCATAATCTCGTCTCTCCTTTGCACCTCTGCAGTTACAACATTTGCTAATATTCCTAAACTATCCCACTTATGAGGCGATACTGAATATTTATGAAACTGAGTATCTTTCGAGTAATCCCACTGACTTCTGTGAGTAAAACTGCACATTTTTGTAAGTATTTATTTTCTGTTCTCTAGCAAGTAACTTTTACTATTATTTTTAAATGTAATTGGTTTTTATTTCTCACTATTTTTAGAAATGTTATGTTTAAGAGAAAGCAACGTATTTTCAGAGAATAAATAAAAATATTCATAAGAGTCAAAACCTGAAACAATAACTCAGGTACAACTTATATGGCTAGCAAACAGGATTTTTAACTGGATAAATACACCTAGACTGTCTCCAGTGGTAAAAGTTCTTATCTTGGTAAATATTCACTAAGTATTCACATGCTTTAAATGTTTGGTGGGAGCAGTGTAAGTAACAAGGAAAAACTATGTTTTCTGAAATAAAGGTTGATCTTTCATTGTGTATTTTTTGTCATCTATCTCAGTGGAATCCTTTTTCATGATGAGGGCTCCTTAACACTGTAATTTGTAGTAATAACATACTTACGGTATCAGTCAGCTTCCACTCTTGGAGAAAGCTGAAAGCAATGACCTGGGCATTAGTGTCAGGGTTAGCTTCCGGGTAAGCCTACCTAGTCCTTGGCAGGCTCTTTAGTTCTGTTGTGACTGGAACATCAGACAATGACAAAGATGGCATCATCAGGCTTAGAGATGAATTCCCAAAGAGTTGACTTTTTAAAAGATGTTATTGTTTTGGTTAATTTCCCTAAAAATTCTTTCCTTCATGTGTGGTGTCCTTTCAGGCTATCTTTAGTGTAGCAGTGCAATGCTGTTCAGGTGGCTATATTGTGAGCTGGGGAAAAACAAAGCATAAACCTTCGTCCCATCTCAAGCATCATGATTACAGGTCGGGCAGAACTACAGACCATAAAGATTTCCAAGAGGTTTGAATCAGAAGACTCCAAGACAATAAAGGATAGGGTGTAAAGGTGCCAGGAAGCAATGTAATAACTCAGTGTAAGGAGAGTTTATTTAGATTTCACTTAATGTTATCAGATCAATATAGTCACCTAGACATAGTCTTCTTAGAGATAACTTAGGTATGCCAGCTGACATCCAGCTGATTGTCCGGAGAAGGACAGATATAGTGTAGGTTCATAATTGCCTTTCCCATGAAGAATTCCCTTGATGAACCTGAATGGTGTTATGTACCCCTCTTTAACATAACTAAATTAAACCCTCACTGTGAAGGCCCCACACAGATATGGCTACATGAAGCTATTTGTTTTGAGCTTCCTTTATAGTCAGAAGAAGCCGTAGGGCAGGATTCATCTGGTCTATTTTACACAAGTACTTTATGGTGGCATGAGTGGTGCCCTCAAAGGGCCAATTTTCCCACAGTGATTGCCCTATGACCAGTTGAGACGTAGATGTAAACACATTTCTACACCCGTTCAGAAAAATTGCCACCCAGAACACTACAAGTACTCTCCCTAGAAGACCACAGCGCTCTGCCATCCCAACTACTTAGCTATACTTATATAAGCTAACATTAGTAAGCAAGCCTGTACAGGATTCAAAATTCTTTTCCAGGGCACACTGAGTTTTGTTGAATTGCTAATTCCTCCACTTTGTGATAAAAGGATTCCTGGAACTGGCTCAGAATTGGTCCCTTATTTTTAGTAATTAATAGGAAATTTGCCTGTAAGATACAATATAATTAGACAATTTATGTACTAAAATAACACTGTAAATTAGATTCATTTCTTTATCAAGAGGATTTTTCTTCCTAACTTCCTAAAAGCTTTACTCATCTTTGCCCTATAACTCAGTTACTTACATCCACTTGTGAAGCTCTTGACCTTAAGGGAATAGACTAAGCCACTCCCTTGAGATCCCTTTCTAGCAGTTTAAGTAATGAGGAGTCAGCAAGTGTAATCATGAAAAGAAAATTATTTTCATCAAGAAAATGTACGTTTATGCTAGTCAAAATGATCTCTGTATGCAGTAGAGATATACAAAAAGTTGATCATAATTAAAAAGTGACTGAATATTTTTTTTTACAAAAGCACACAAATTCTATATTCAGAAAAGTCATACAGCATTATAAAACTTATTTTAATACATTTTTTTCTTGTTTCTAGGTAACCAACATTTGAATCTTTTGGCCTTCTTCAGGCTTCCCACAGGGAATTATCTAATTAGCTCACTGAGCCACTGTTAATAATTATTCTGAAAAGTCATGGATATTGGGGCAGGTATCAGAGGATTAAAAAAAAAGAAGCTGGAAAAAATCCAGGTATGACACTAGTCTTTTAAAAATAACAAATAAAATAATCCTAGAAATTCCTACCAAAACCCCCTGATCCTCATTGCCTTGGGGAGAAAAATAAATAAATCATGAAATAAATACTAAAGGGAAAGAAAAATCCTCAAAGACCTGATATTGACTAAACATAAGCATTAATTAGTATGGCTTTATATATAGCACCAATCATCCACGTTTCTGTGCTTTAGGAACTGATAGGAAAGTTTCCACTAATTCAGACGAGAGAGGAGGATGCACAACACTTTACATGTTTCCAAATGCCTCACAGAACTACTGTTTGATTGCCAAAGTGACAGGCAGACTTTATCCCTGCTGGAAGACATTTATAATTCTTACTCAAAAGCAAGGGCACCTCTTGCCTTGGGGGTGTTAGGATCCATTCCCACCAGAATTTTATAACCCTCAGTAAACATCTTTGTGAGGTTTTCTTCCCTCCAGTGCTACGCACAAATAGCGCACATGAAAGCACAAAGCCAAACGCTGTCACACACCAGGCAAGGGTATGCAGGGGGGTGGGAAGGATGCTGCGCCTTTGCCTGCACAGTAGCCCTCAGCAAGTGGGATCCCCAGCACCTATAAAGCATTAAAATTTTTACTGCTCTAAAGAAAAGAAGATCAAGACAGGATATTACACGTTTAGCCAGTGACAGAATTAGCAGAGAAATGTTAAAAATCAGAATTGATATCCTGCTCCCTCTGAAGTGATGAAGCCCAGTCAACACATGTTATATTATAATAGCTAATACAATAAACACAGTGGTGTGTGGCTCTTTGACCCAGGTGTAGAAGCCCAGATTTTTTTTTTTTTTTTTTTTTTTTCCCCCACAGAGAACACATCTTTGTGGAATAAAATTGTGAAAAAAAAATGCATAAAAAAAATCTAGTAGAGTTTTCTAAAACAAGCAGACTTTTAGTTTGGTTTGATTTTTCCCAGATATTATGTGGCAAAAAAAGGCAAAGTGGTTCAAGTTATAATTAATATTTTTTAAAAAGTTTGTTTAAATCATTTTAAATTAATGGGGAGGAGAAACTTCTTTTTGGAGACAACTGATAGCCCCTTTTTCTTGGAGGATTTTGTTGAGAGCCAAAATTTGCCTAACAGTAAAAATTAGTTTTAATTATAGAAAAGCTGCACACTCCCTATAATTTTCTATCTTTACATAATGAAAAATAAACTGTAGAATTTTTCTTTCTTGCTTTATTATGTGGCTGATCCCAATATAATTTGCATATTTTAAAAAGTATAATAATTCTCTCACAGAGCATGGATTTGAAAACAATACTGATCAACAGTCTAGTAAAAGAGAGGAGCCAGGAAACTACAATATGAATCTAGGTGTGCTAGGAAGCATACAGAAAGACAGTAAATACTTTCCTTGGGTTAAGAAACAAAAGACAAAAATCAAAATTAATTTACTATTTAGGGTACCTATTTGATCTTATGCCCTTTGCACAATAGTACTAGTTAGCCACAGAGATGCATAAAAGTATTGATACTCAAAGACTTAGATGCACTTACATACACTGTGACTTTCTTTGTGTGGTCACTACTGCAGAGAACACAGTGAGGACTAGCAGAGGCCACACTAATGGTTTAAATGGCTTTACTGAATTCCTATATGCCATGCCTAAGTTTGTTCTATTACCAGTAATATAAAAAACATCAGCTGAGTATCCTTCTCTAACAAAACTGTGAACTTGATCCAAAGCCAGCTGAAAACTCCTGTTGCCTTCAAAGAGTTTAGATCAAGCACTTCATGCTTAACATCTTTTTTTTTTTTTTTTTCCTAGCCTGAGGTTGAAATTCAACTCAATTCTTGAACAGGCTGTTTGTATGAAGGTCACAGATTAAAATCATGTTGTTATTCCACAATCTGATAAAAGGACTTTTAAGAAATACTTACTTAAATATAAATGATCTCCTTTTAATTTATTTATTTTTACATGACTGTTTGGGGAATTAGCATGCTAAAGTCAAATTCCTTACACATATTGGGTATTTCTGTACTCTTTAATAGAACTAGCCAACAGAAACAGTGGCTGGAAGAAAAGATCCTAGAGACTTACAACAGAAGGTAAACTTGCTTAGAAATGCATGTGAGTTCGTAATGCTTGAATTACAACGTTGTTATTAAAGCTAGGAAGCCGGACTGGCCAAACACATGAAGCTGCTTAAACAATGCATTTTCTGAGTAGCAGCAGTACAATACCTATGTACAGAGCAAATGTCTGGTTTATAGTCAGCACAAACTAAAAGCCTTTACTTTTTCTGCAGGGAGTGAACAATTCATCATGTCAGACCATAAGGTCATTACATCGTGTACCACACCATAATGTCACAGTGCTCCAGAATGATGAAATGCCAGCTCCCAGCCAAATATTTAGTCATGTGCTTATATGCAAGAAGCCAAATTACTACAAATTTCTGGCCAAAGGCATTCCAATTGAAACAAAGATGCAAATTGGTGTCTGAAGAGTCCATTTTCAGAAAATGGCTTTTCATAGTTATTGGACAAAGAAGTTAGGTAGATATGGATTTAGAACAAAACAAAACAAAAAAAAAAAAAAAAAAGAGAAGTATACTTATCCAAGTTATATCAAAAGAAAATTGGGACAAAGATTGATAATATGACTGTGCCAATGGAACGTGGTATTAATTCTGTCCCTCCTCTGCCCCTCCCCTCACCCCTCACCCCCCACCCACCCCACCCCCACCCAGCCACTTGATTGGAAGTAAAGAAAGAATTAAATTATGAAAGAATGAGCTCAGGACATTATGGATATTAAAAAACTACATATGTAAAATGCAACGGTTACTTTAAAATATCCAAACCATATAAGAAGTTACTTAAGCTACTTACATGCTTTTTTACCACTGTAGAGAAGGCTTTGGTTTTCAATTTCCAATGGTAAAAAAAATTATATATTTCCTGAAATGTAAATGTTATTGTAATTAATTCATTGTGACTATGAGTATCCTATGAGTAGCCTAAACAACAGCTGTCAGGAAAGCTTAAGAAACAAGATTAAGACCATGAGACTAGATTTGGCTAACACATACAAAAAAGGAATAGTACTTGCCAAAAAGTTCTGTTTGTCTTCATTCATTTCCCTGTTACACTGGTACCTTCCCCACCCCCACCCCCCGCCGCCCAAGTCTAGTTTAGAAGTATTGTTAGCTTTGAATCAAACAATTTGCTCATCATTTTCCTCCCACTTTTCTCCTGTAAACTTTTGTAAATACTTCATCCAAATTATGTGCTCCCCATGGGTCAGCTTCTTCCTTTCACTGCCAACTGTCACTATCATATCCACCTGAAAATACCAGCTATCGTACCAGGGAATCGACAAAATTAACGTAGGAAGGATAAATGCCTTATCTTGATTTTATGAAAACAATTTTTTATAAAGTCATACTTTGGAACTTAATTCAAAGTGGCTTCATTTTAAGATCTGATTCTCTGAATGGAAATCAGAAATAAAAACAACAGAAAAAAAGCCATAAAAATTATTGAACTGTCACAGAAGATTCAACATTATTTACTTATCTCTAAACAGTAAGGTCCTCATCTATGGGTGTATCATCTTAACCAAGATTCTCAGGCAGCATCTCATGTAATAAGGGAAGCTGACTATCTCAGCACTTCAGAGATTTATGGCACATTATCATCAGAACAGTGTAGGCTTTAAACAGTTCACTGAGAATCATGAGTATTTTTTTTTTCACTGATTGAGATGTCCTTAAAAATGTAAGTATTTCTTAAAAAAAGACATATAAACAAGTAATCAAAGCCCCTCAAAAATCTCAAAATGTCTAATTGAATATCTCAAAACATCTTAGAAATTAAGTATTAATATGAATGAAGAGCTTGAGGTATACAAAAAAACCATAACAATTTATCATTAACATGATAGAGATACAGTATTCTGACAGCTAAATAAGTACGAAAACAAAAACAGGACGAAGAACTCTGTCTGGAAAATCAGAAAAAAATAAGAAAAACAAAAGAATTCTCCAGGGTGAGTCACTTTAGAAGGTTTAATACCCAGTGGATCCCTCAGATTTTTAAGGAACCTTTCTAATTAAATTATGGCTCTGTGATTTAAGCATCATTTTTTGCCTTTATCCTTCCACAGCAATAGTGGGAAAAGTATCGCGGTTTTTTGGCACTCCTTCTTGTCCCTCCTCCTTCTTCTCTCTTTGTCCCACGTCTTCCACCCTTTTCTTTTCTCCCTCCTTTTTCTCTGGAGAGGAGCATTCCAGTTATGGCAGGCCCTCACCCTGCAAAGTCATGGTGGCAAAATTAAACTGTTTTGCTGAGAAGCCTTAAAAAAATTTTGTGTTTTGCAGTACACCAGTAAAAGTCTAAATTTGCTGGAAATTAAAAAATATAAGACCTCTGGGATTATTGAATTTCTGATGAGCCCTTCATTTTGGGACAAAGCTTTCCTTACAATGTTGCTTACCTTCTTTCTTTTTTAAGTCACACTGATGGTACAATCCTGCTGTCACATAAGTTTAGATCTTTGATTGTGCTAGTCAGCCTGAGGTACTAACCTAAATCTTTCATCTTGGTAGTGCCATGTGAGAGCAGGTGAGTCATCAGACCAGCTTTAACTAAAGCTTTGGAACCATATGCTGTGAAAGTAGTCACAAAACAAGTGTGTGATTATCTAGACTTCAGGAATTGCTTTCACATAATCACTCTTGGTAAAAAAAGTAATAATATCTTGTGATATTTTGAAATATCTTGAGATACCTTCTTACTCTAATATAAAGCTGTTTCATTTATAACTTAGAGAACACAAAGCAGTGAATTTTTAAAGGAATTTGATTATTACAAGGGGCTTAAAACTACATAAGGTCTAAATTATAATGTTGCAGATAAAACAGCAATATAGTGCAAACTTTATGAGCATCATAGAAAAAACTGAGAAAAAATAGGACTAAAAAAGTGATTTCAAACGCCTTGTTTGACACTAATGCCCTTGTTGGAATAACAGCTTTCAGCATATAAACTCAATCAGAAAGGAAAACAAAATTGCTTGAATGGATGCACAGTGTACATCTATGTCTATGGCTGATGTCCCTGATGATAAAGTACTATTACATTGTTTTGTAGTATGATTGCTTCTGAATGTTTTATTAGCCACACATTATATTTTAGACATGCAAATAAATAGCTCGTCCTTAGTATGGGAAAGCTTTCCCCTTCCTTTGTGTAATGGAACACAGAATTTGCCTTGCCTCAAAACTTCATATTATTTACCTGAAAGGCATACTTTTTGAGGTTTTTATGGTAACGTTTTCTTTCTGAATACAAACTATGCATTAAAACTGAGCTCATATCTTAATTGGTTGAGTTACCCATCCCACCAGAACTGTAATTAATGCATAACTTCTTGTCATTTCACCAGGGTATCATTTCATGATGTAGTGATCTATTTTGATACCATTCTCTGCCCTGCCATCTGTAAAGCAGAGTTTGAAGTAGTGTGCTCAGAGTAATCTGCACATAGCTGCCTGGGCATTAGAAAGAAGAAAGAGGCAGTAAAAAAATTAGCCTCCTCTCTGGTCCATTTTCTGACCTTGGAACGGCTATAAAATTATATGGTTTTACATTATTGCTATAATATTTATATTTTTTTACATTATCTTTTCCACTACCATTGGGGGCAATTTTCCTGGACCTGAAAGACAGCTCTAATATCCCAGCACAGCAGAAAAAATGAAGTATGAGATTACTCACCACATATAATATCTCTTCTCAGATATTAATTTGATTATTCATCAGTTCTCCTCCTCCTCCTCCATTTAAAGTCTTGATACTTTCCCTCAAACTCCTGACCCTTCTCTCAGCTCAGTATGTTAAGTAAAGCTTATCATTTATTCACACTTATCTCAGTATAATAAAACATTAATTATGGTATCTAGGGTGTTACACAACCTGATACATGGCTTAGTTTTCTCCATCACATTCTTCAATGCAATATTTGTCTTTACTCACCCCAATATGCAGCCTGAAATCCTCTAATTCCCATCCTGAGACAGAATTCCAACATGAAGCTACAGAAGTATTTGCTTAGATATGAAGACCAATACTTTTAGCTGTCAGAAATATTGGATTAATGACTCATAATAATAGGATATAGTAACTGCCAACTATTTTATTGTATGCAAAACAGTCCCCTGAGAACAGTATTAGGTGAGAGTCACAGGAAGCTGTTATTGATGCTGAGTGGCAGCATCTTAGTTCATGACTCTCACTAGCAAGATTTGGCCAATCTAGATGTAAAAAAAAAAAAAGAAAAAAAATAATGGTTTGGGTTACTGATACTTTTATTTCAAAATTTTAGTGTCTGTGTTAAAAGAGTACTATTTACACAACAAAAGGTAAAGGGTTAAATAAGGTGAAACGACACCCAAAATGCTTATGTTTGAGAAACTGAATCCCTCCTTGAAGATCTAGTCAATACAATCAATGGAGTCTAAGGAGTTTTACACCTCCCCATAAGTGGGTAGCTGGTAGCTAAATCACTTTTCAGACATCACTGACCGTAGTGTTTAAAGTATTAGATACCTACCTTTCATACAGATATCTGTGTGAGACACCTAAATTTTGTTACACAGTTCTGGAAATTAATCCCTCTGTTAATCTTAGTTTTAAGATTTCATCGAGGAAAAACCCCATTTGTTATTTTGTATCAATGGTTAATGAACCTTCCAGTTTAATTTGAAAGTCATATTTACACCATAAGCTTAATTAAGTGACATATAAGTCCCTAATACGGGATTATTGTGGGGGAGAAAAAAAAAAAAAAGTAAAAAAAAAAGTAAAAATGTGTTAAACTTCAGTTTTCCAGAATTTCTCTGAACGGTTATACAGAGCATACACATTTATTTTGTTCTTTGGTCTTTAGAACTGCCCCTTCTAATCTGCACTGTGAGTACTCAACACCTCTGATTTCTCCCTCCCTCTCCCCTAATCTTAAATACACTAACAATCATTTCATTCTGTGAGACGGCCATCTGGAACTAGTGGAACTTTTCATGGATCAAGTTGCTTCCATGTGTGAGGAAAGATGGCAGAATTGTGTGTTATATAATGTCAGTACTCCATTCAAAATGTTTAGATAGATAATATTCACAAAAACTGACAAGCACTAAACTAACAGCTTGAATTTATCCTCAGTTGTTTTTTAGAGAATGGTATTTAAATCTAACACTGAATGACAAGCAAATACCAATATATACTATATACACTTCAAGTACCAAGTAACTTTGTATGAATTAAAACCTAAAAATAGATTTTAAAGTGAGTTCAGAAAAACTGGAGCTGTTTCAATTCTTCTATAATAAGGACATGATTATAGGGCCTTTTTCTTTTCATTGTTTTGTTGCATTTACCTCGGACGTTGCCTTTTTTTGTTACTGTACTGATACAAAAGAAAGGTTTATTTATTTATTTATTTGCCTTGTTATGAGGCTGTTTTCAAATAATTATTTTCTGATGAATGTTGATTTCTTATTACTTTTATGCATTTAATGACATCATAAAACTTCAGTTTCATGGTACAATGAATTACAAATTGAGCAACATGCCATGGTCACATATCGTAAAAGTATTTCTTCATTGATTTGTTACGTATCATTAAAAAATTCAGTTTTACTTATAGCTCTATGCACAAATAGTTTTGTTGTCAAAACCACAAAATCCATTTGGGTATTTGGGAATATTCCAAAGCTTTGCAAATTTCTGCAAATCTGCTTTGATGAGCAAATTCCTTGTAATTTAAGGATATGTGTATGAAGCAAATTGAAGTAGCTACAGCATTTCAGTGTGAAAGGAAGAGTGAAACTCAAAAAAAAAAAAAGAAAGAAAGAATTCATAAGAGGACACAGAGATGTAAAATAACCATACTTTAATGCAAATAGGAATTTTGACATTAATTAAAATGGAAACAGGGACAAGAACACAGTCTAGGAAAAGATAGAGGGTAACAAGCTCATTAACACTGTTGAAAGCTTTTCATTTTCTGGACGTGCAGACTGTCTACTTTCACCCCTGCCCAAAACAATGATGGAGAAAATAAATTTGTTTCTGCTCTCTTCTTCCTCTAAGGAAACAAATCACTTCCATTCTAGACTACTTGATGGTTACTACTGTTTTCTTATTAACTCCAGCATACAGGATTATGGGGAAACCATAGAGCCTGGTCTTTTCTTATTTCTCCACTCTTTCTCCGTGTGCTCAAGATGAGTTAATAGGATGAATAGCATTGATTTAAATCTGTGTATCCTGACCAAGAACTGTTGCCTATTGGGGTATTTAAAGAGGGTTCTTAATGTGTCTTTATTCCCACTACATTTGTGCAGTCCAAGTAAAAAACTAATTTAGACTAGAGATCAGAGCTTTAGACCTCTGATGTGTTGATATACCCAGATGCAAATTTTTCTTTTGAACTTCACTGGAGTAATTCCCAGATTTATACCAATATTGAGCTGGTACCAGATCTGGCCTCCCTCCTCCATGGACCAGTGGTCAGATATAACTCCTTTTTTTCTCTCCTTTTATGTTTAATTCCGGAATATTCTAAACAGAGTCAGTGAAAATGCTTCATATTAAAATCAAAACAATTGGAAGAATTTGTCCTTATTTTCTCTGTGTTGTTTAACCACTTCCTTCTTAATGTTAGTGTTTCATAGACTGAACAAATTTACTTCATGCTTTGATTATGATGTGGGCCTTCCCCACCCCTACTGGTAGGCTACACATTTCTGTTCATAAAACAACAGTTATTAAATTGTAACTTACTGGAGAGAAAATGAAAATATTAGAAAAAAGTTACTATAGCTTTGGTTTGAAATCATCAGAACGGTTGTCAATAAATAAATCTATAACTGATCTTTCAGTCCTCTTCTACTCAGAAACTCCAAGGCTTTTAAGTGATGTTGTGATACCCTGGGAGGATCCATGATCAGAGAACTTCTTTTGCCTTTGCAGTCTTTCACACTGAGCTGACATTAGTCACTCAGAACACATCAGTGTTGGGAGCTATATCTGCATTTGTGCTAGAAGTGATACAAATTTTTGTATTTACCTTTAAGACTATCAGCTGTGTTACATTCTCATTACTCAAGCTTGCTTATTTGTTAGTATAATATTCCCAGCTGCACCAAAAATACATTCTGAATAAACATTGGAAAGAGGACATCTTAAATACCTGACAGCATTTTTATTCAAGAAGGGCTATATATAGATTGGAACTCATCTCTTTACCCTCCTGTGTGCACCTGTGACTCAACTTCAGTGAGAGACAGATCTGCAAGCTTTACTGAAGAACAGAATTTGTTCCCTAATGTTTTGGGATTTTTTTCACCTGTTTTTTGTTTTTGTTGACTATCAAGAGACAATAGGAAAGACACAGCTTTTCTCTGAAGTTCTGTTATGGTCCTCATTACAAAGCTCTAATTAAATTGCACGGCTTTTGGACACTATGATGATGGGCAGAAAAACAAAGCTACAGTTAGATGCAGGTAAATAATTTTTATTAATGGCAGGGACTACTCAGGTGGTATGGCTAAGAATAGAAATGCTATATATTTCCTATTCCATTGACTAAAGAGAAAAGCAAAGGGGACTACAAAAGGATTTCTTTAGTTATAGCTTTCCCTGCTGGTTACTCTCACTGTCCTTCAGATAGTGGCCCTCTCCATGAATATAACTGATCTAACATGCCTTTTTTACATTACCACTGCTAACTCTTTCTAGTGTGAGAGGGATCATTCTTCATGTCCAAAGAACTATATGAAGCTAGACGGTTTGAAGATAGGGCTATGGAGAGGATTTCCAAAGAGAAAATTTAACACAGCCTCCAGGCTTCATTGGCTAGTCTACATCCGCAAGTAATTACTTGCTAATGGTACAATAGGAGGAGTGAATAAACTGAAGCTCTGTCCTTATAGCACACTCTATGTGGTCTGGGGTTTTGCTTCAGGATAGATTAGTTCTGTCTCCTAGACTTAATATTTCCATCTTACATGTGATACAAAGCCATAAAAAGTAAAGGTATTCCACAGACCCTCACCACACTACAAAGTGTCATACTGACCTTTTTTCTGTGTCAGGCAAATGATAGTAGCGTATCATAGCCCACTCCAACATGGCTCAAATAAAATTTCACAAGTGAAGAGGAACCTAGTTTCTGTTCCTGCCTGTGTTCTTGCCTGTTTCTATTCCTGCTCATGTCCAATTAACACACCAGCATTCAATTGTCTTGAGGATACGAGATGACTAGCAATGAATGTAATATTCTTTGCAGGGGCAGTGTAGGCTTTCTTGTGTGAGTTGACAGCGCTGTGAACTACTACTAATTCACTATCATGGTTTAGCATTTCAGAAAATCACGCCTATGTTAAAGGGAGCAACTATCTCTCCCTCCCTCTTATGAAGCCCCACGACACTGAACCCCAACTGATCAATGGCCTGACCAGTTTAAGGTGAACAAATACACTGTGGGAAAAATAATGATCAAGACTTCAGAAGTCATTCTCTAAACCCTCGTTTGAATAATGTGGGTAACATCAAGAAAAATTTCCATGGGTTTTTAAACTGTGTGGGAACTATTTATTGAATTATCAACTGACAAATTTGTGAATTATTTCAACATGGTTAATTACGCATTCCCATCTCAGATTTGTGGGGATTTTAGTACTTACTTTGAAAGGATGGACACAATAATTCACAGTATTTGGTTCCTGCTAGTATACTGGGAAATGTTATCTATTTGCCATACTAACAGATCATAAGGTTGCACCTGGACATGAAAGATATGAACCTTAATCGGGTGGAAATGGAGTGTACCTTTGGTTATCTAAATCTGAGGTAGTCCATGCTGCATGACAGACTTGGGGGTGGAAGGAATACTCCAAGTGTCTTCAAAAATATGGTGCCTTCTATAATAAAAGATAACACCCACATAATGGTAATCTCTCTCTCTCAAACAAAGGTTTGCTTAGCTTGCTCTATTAGAACAGTACACACACACAAAAAAGTAAAAAATTAAAAATCTGTTGCTCTGAGTGCTCCCAAGTACAGTGGCTGAGGTCTTAGACAGTAGCAGAGTCACCCAGTCTGTGTTTTCTGTGACACTGCTCCATACCCTGTGACTGCCTGTCCAGGTCTGGGATGTGTGCCATAGATACTGTGCAAAACAACATAATGCTGCCTTTTTCAGAATCAACAGCATGGAGTTCTTATTGATAATAAAGTTTGTTTTTTTCTGATTTCAAACCAAGTAACAATAGAACATGCAGTGAGGCTATGTTCCATTAGAAGTGACAGTCTGTCTGCAAACATGGCAAAATATGCCTTTCTCTTCACCTGACCGCAAAGAAGCTCACAACCCACAGCTGAGCCTCTGCCTGCAGACTGCCTACTAAAACTAGAAATGAAAACCTTCAGCTGACATCATTCCTGCAGATCATTAGCCACCTGAGCCTGAAATGGCTACACAAAACCACATGAAGAGAAATCCATGACCCAGTGAAGTCCCAGGAGCAGGCTTGCTCTGCTACTGCTTACTCTCAGTAGCCCACTGAGGGCTGGAATGTTCTCTGAGACTTTGTTAATGACGGAAAAGGTGGGAGGGAAGGGAAGGAGGAGCATTAGAACCAGCAAATATTAACTCTACTACTAGCTGCTCTGTATCCTGAATAAACAGACCCTCTCCCCTGCTTCTAGTTTGTAGGCAGAGATTCAAAAGGCCACATAACAGAAAGCCATCCTATGTGTGGCTGTTTTATCATATCATCAGCTTATATCCCACCACTTTTGAAAAAGGGAAGGAGCCACGTGCTTAGGTCTTTGAGAAGTCTGTGTTGACTGCATTACTATGGCTTGGGTAGTACTGGGGGTGAATTACACTCACACAGGGTACAGGCTGGGCAGGCCTTTTCTGACATACCTAAATGCTAGGCAGAAGATTCCCTCACAGCTCAGAGCCCCAGTTCAGCTTTTAAAGACAAAACAGCCTTTATGATTCAGTGCTATGTGTCATTTCTCTGCAACTCTGAGACCAGGGCTGTCATTCCTCCCTCCCTCTGCACATGTAATAATGACAGGTACAGAAAAGCATCACAACTTTTTTTCAGGTTGGAAACTAGAGTGCTCACACAGGGGGGTCCTGATGCAATGTGTGGCTGTGAACAAGCTGGAAAGGTATCTGTAGGTGTGCTCTTGTCCTCAGTGAGAAATAGGAACAACAAAGCAGCGCTAGATAGGCTCCTAAACCTTTCCTATATGGTGATCCCAGGACCTCAGGTGTGAGCATGCAGTCAAACAGCAGGTCCTGGTGGTGTCTTCTCACCTGAAGATCAGTTCAAGAGCTCTGTCATTGATGAACATCTTCTGTGTTGCACCCAAAGCGTAGTTGTTGCCCTGAGTCTTTATAAACAGAGTCCATCTTCTGATACAAATTGAGGCATTGTTTGCCTACCATTTTGGTACCCATCAGCAGTTAGATACTCCCACAATGTTATCCTGCTGACATATAAACTTTTGACACTGTCATTTCCTTAGGAATGAGCTCTGTCATTCTCTTGGGAGCCCAGCTAGGACCTTGCTGAATCTTTGCCTTTGCAAAAGATAGCAATAATAAAGAGGCAATAGTAAGAAAGCATGAGACAGAATAAAGATATTAAAGAACTGCAAATGGAAGAAGATGACAAAAATGAATTTGAGCCAAGGGAAGTGTGGATGAATGAACAAGGTCCATTCATCAAATTGCTGAGAGGTAGTGGGCAACAGCATATGTGAGAGTACATATACTAATGGGACGTGTGTTGAAGAGACTTATGGTAGCATGGAGAAGTTAGTTTAGACCCTTATGAATCTGTGGTGCACATTTGGTAAGTAACTGGAATGGAGATCTCAGTTTGCTTTCCTCCAGAATGAATCTTGCTTGCACTCACTAAAAAATACTCTTTGTATGTGTCAAACAAATGTGCTTTTTTGTAGTATGACCAGGGAACTCATTTCAGAACTGCTCTACTGCTCTGAACCAAAATGTTGATGTTTTGTTTGAATCCTCTACATAGCCTATATAGAAATCAGCAAGCAGCGAAGTGGCATTTCAGTGGTTACAATATAGAAGGAATCCCACAGAGAGTTGCAGGTATGTATGGAGAGGTGGGATGGAAAAGTTAGTTTTCCTCTTTACTGAACAGTAAAGCTAAATCTGACACCTAAAAGAGATGATACGAAGTAAATCTCACTGATGTTGCTGCAAAGATGGTGATATGGCATTGTTGTATCAATGTTTCTTTGAAATATTATCCTTTTAGTGTCATTAAGACATACAGCATGAATACTTTTAGTACCTCTTTGTCTCAGATGATCTCTTTTTTTCAATATTAATTTTTGCAATGTTACTATTTTGATTTAAAAAATCTGAACAGCCTTTTTCTAGAGTATGGTCTCAAATATCACAAACATGCAGTAGCATCATCTCCTTGAAGAATACCACATCTAACAGTACAATGGTTTTATTATTTCTCTGTGCTCAAATACAAGTTGTTTCTTTTGCTGCTCTCAGGCAGGCAAAACAAAACAAAACAAGACTTTGAGGAGGAAAAACATACTTAAAAGGAAAGCGTGCCCATTTGTCTCAGCACAGTACTCTGAAAAGGCATAGGGTAAAAAAACAATAACAAATACATAAACTGAAGAGAAGCAAATAAAATCATGAGTAATACTATTGAGATGCTTTTCCAGACATAACACTTTCCATTTTTGAAGGAAACAATGTCTCTGCAAAAATCTGCTACAAATGATTCACCAGCTGATAGAAGCTACATCAAGAGTTTAATATTCACTATGAATCATTTAGTTAAGACCTGCTACTCCCATCTTCTTTTTTCATCCCTTTTAAAAAAACATACACCGTACCCCCCCACACCCCCTCCGGAATTCTTCCTTCAAATTCTTTTTCATTTCATTTGGACATCCAAGGAACAATTCTCTTGTACCACAGCTACAGTGAGCATAAATACTTTTTACCCATGTCTTTTCCCTAATTCTGTCTTTTAGAAATGCTTTAGAAATGGAGATGCAAACATTACTTTTCCATTTCTTCTGTTTTTCTTTCTTTGCTCTTTTCCAGGTAAAGAAGCAGCTGCAGTCCAAGCAGTGTATTTACAAAATAGGATTCACAAGATAACTGGCCTTCATCTTGGTGTTTGTCTATATATTGAGAAGATAATGGAATGTGAGATGGAATTTAAATTGGCAAACCTAGCTCTGTTATTTTGTCTGTAAAATTATTCCGATAAACTGACATAATACTCAGTCCTTTGGGATCACAGACAACAACTTTCTTGCAAGAAATGCAGAATGTGAATTGTTGGGTGCCTCTTATCTTCATTACAGCTTTTTACCTTTTGCCTTAACGTTTTTTTTCTCAGCTTTCAGATCACAAATGACTTCAGAGAGATCTAGTGTGATCATTAAGGACTGTATTCAGCAAATGTCAGACTTACATGGCTTTATCTGTAGAGCCTCTGCAGGCTCCCACAGCATGACAGCTTTAAAGCTGAAAAGTCTCGGTGCACCATTCCAGTGAAATTCAGGCACCATCTTCTCTTCTGACTAAATTGAAGCAAAGAGGCACTCCTGAAATACATTTAATTCAGGACAACTCTGTTCTCAGGAATAAGATTCACAGGAACACTAGAAGGGGTCCCATTCTGTTTTCTGCTACCTAGTGACATACCTCTGCATTATCTCTGTCTGACACACAAGGCCTGAAATTCAGTCACTATCAGTTAGAACTAAATTCATCAGTCAGATGGTATGATAGATGGACCATATTTGCCCCCCAAAACTTCCAGTAACTGATTAACCTAAGAGGTATGGCTTATTGGCCAAATCAGCGCTCAGAGATTCAACATCTAACCAGGAAATCTTCATTCTGACAGCTCTTCACTTGTAACTTAGTTCTTACAATAAAATGTTCTTTTATGTATTCGTGTGTGTCTATCTGTAAAAGTAACAGTCAAACAAAATCATAATGACCTGTCTTGACATAAGATGAATCTTTTTACTCCCATTGCATAAAGAATCTGGAGTATTTTCTGACCTGTATGTACAGTGTAGTGGCAGTTAAATAAGCAATGATGAACCATTTTTTCTCTCCAGACAGCTTCATCCAACTTTTGTTAGCAAGTGAAATATATGCCCTCTCTGCTGGAGATGGTTTTGGACATAAAACCAATCATATGTTCAGCAGTTATCTTTGTACTGTGTGATAGTACCACACCAGCCTCATAGGGTGAAGAATTATATAAGAGGATAAGGTCCTTTCTGGCATCAGAATGCACTACTGATTGTAATGATCCTA
This sequence comes from Pelecanus crispus, assembly GCF_030463565.1. Classification (NCBI taxonomy): domain Eukaryota; kingdom Metazoa; phylum Chordata; class Aves; order Pelecaniformes; family Pelecanidae; genus Pelecanus; species Pelecanus crispus. Next base: position 190,090,665 of record NC_134643.1, read on the forward strand.
ACAGCTTTAGAGCAGCAATGACAAACTGTTTATTTTTGTCTTGAGCAAAGCTCGAGTTCTTGCAACCCCCCCTTTTTTTTTTTTTTTAACAAAAAAAGTGCGGCCATGCAGATGCTCCAGACAACAGAAACCAAAATTTATTAAGTAAATATTCAGACATCTTACAAATATTTTTTTCTATAAAGATTATGGCAGCTGCAACATCCGCATTAATAGCTTTAATATTACTTTTTTTTTTTTTTTTAACTGGATGCAAGCCACAGACTTTATGTAATTGCGTAAAAATCATTCCTTTATAGTTTAAAAAATATTCCCACTTGGTTTCAGATACAAGAACCTGAGAGGTACGTTAAAGAACTGCAAGTATCAATATAAACTTAACATGGTGAATTACATGTCTACCAGTTTACTGGTATCTCTGCAGCAGAAATAAACTGTAAAGAAAAATTGTAGATACAAACATCTGTGATGTATGAAAGTGTACATTAGATATATGGGAGTGTACATGTATTTGTAGCTGTAAATGTTCTCTTAGAACATCATTACATGCATGACACTTAATCACAATAACACCACACAGATTTGTGTTTGTGTTTTGTCCGTAGGGAAAACTGAGACATCTGCAATAGGTCACAGAACTGGAAAGCTGGTCTACACTTCTGTCAGTCTGGGTGAACTAACTTTTAAGGAAGGAATAGGCTTCGGCTGTAATCTTGTTAGGTCATTCAATCAATGGTGAAGCAGATGTGCCTTCATTAAGAAAGGTCCCATCTCCTCTCACATCTTGTACACTGCATAAGACAGAAGTAATCCGGCTTATCCTCTAGCAGAAAAAAAAGTTGATAACCTTGTTTCTGTTTCCTTGCTTGTTTTAATCATCCTTCTAGAAACAAGAAACAAATAGAAAAACTGGATGGCATATGCCTGATTTTTGAAGAGGAATATACTGATAATGGAAAAAAACATTAGGAGATGTGGAAAATCAAAGAAAGTCTAGAAGAACGTTTAAGACTGAGGATGAGCTGGGCTGTCTCAGTAGACATGGAAAATATCACACAGTTGTTCTAAATGAGAAAAATGGAGTTGCCTCATTAACTGTCAGCTAAGTCTGAATGGCAGGCCTCCAGTGGTAACTGCCAGCTTTCTTCAGCAGGATGGAAAAAATCTGTTGCAAGACTAGAAAGATCTCCGTAGGTAATTTCACACTAAAAAGCCAATAGATATTGGCTATTCTGTCCATCTTCTAGCTTACTAAAACTGAGGGACCTCCTTGAGAAGGGTTAAAAGGTAGTCCTTTTTTCAGCAAAAAGTACACTTTTTGTTTTAGAGATGAGCTGTGTCTCTGCTCATGTTCCAAAGTAGAGATATAATTACAGAATGTAAGTACTTTGGCCAAGGCAAGAGGAAAACCTAGGCTAAGCTTAGACATTCACCCTAGTGAAGGATACATGTACCCTGTGTCAATCAAAGAACAGTGTTTGAATTATCATGGATATATATTACACTTGCATTTGAATTACCATGGATATATATTTGCAGCCTAACAATATGTGTCCAATTTGCTCTACATGTGCCACAAGCTGTGATCATGAGTGCTCTCACTGTGGCCTTTAACAGTGGCTGGTTTTAGAAGATCATTATTTTGAGTGGCCTTATTCAGGACTACACTTGAATCCCTCATTGCAGTAATGCCAGGGAGAAGCTGGCAGACATTTTACATTCTTCATCCTCTTTCCTACATGTCTTCAGTTCTAAAATGACAATTTAAAGGCACTGAAATTCTTTTGAAACAAACAAGACACCATAGGGCAAGTTGTAGATCTCTGAGTCACAAATTGGTTCCTTTGTGTTTGATACTAGACATTGCCTCTTATTCAGGGCTTGATAAAAAAATTAGGTGACTAATGAGAAAGGATGCGTATAGCAATGTTTTCCTAGGTGATCTACCAAAGTTTTCCTCAAGTTTTTTTTTATAATGTCCCCTTCTTTCTCTCCTAAGAGCCCCTGAAACATTGCAATGTGAGAATTACTTAATTCTTGACTATTCAGTTACTTTAAGTAATCTCTTATCAAATTATTTGTACTTACTTAAGGGCCCATCAATAGCTGTCTGTTGTCTTGTAATGATTGAACGAGGCACATGCTCTGAGCCATGCTTCTCCACATACTTTCTCATTAATAATAGACACATCTCTAGTAGCAATTATGTCTGCTTTCAGCTTCCAGTGCAATTATCTCCCCCAGTGTCTGTTCTGTAAAAGGTACTTCAATACTCTGACCTCTTCATCTTACATATCCATGTGCAAAGACCAGTATCTCTTTTAAAAAACCTGTTTACTCTAACATTTCATTGAAATTTCTATAGTTCATGTAGTTCATATTTCATAGCTCACTCAAGAGTCCACCTCTCACCTTTCACTTCATTTTTCTTGGATATCCTAGGATTTTCTCTTCCTCTGAAGAACTAAATTTGTTTGAACTTCAGTCCTTTTAGAAATGTCCTTTTGAAGTCATGCTATAGTGTATAAAATTAGCAACTGTTTATTGGAGCAGTTAATAGAACTTGGGATTCAGAAGAGAGTGTCCTGGTCATCAGATAAGAGTCTTGCTACTCTCCCAGTGGCACAACTTCAGTATGATAGAATGTCATCACATGATACTTTCATAACTGGTTCTTTGAGTAAGAGATGAGTTCTGATATGAGAACTGACTGAAGCAAATAAGAAGCTGATTTAGACTATGTACCTCGCAACCAAGTCTCTAGCCACTAAATTTCTCTAGCCACCAAAAAAGATCCACTTTTCCACCCATCTACTTTTTCCCCTTTCTCTGATTTAATCCCAAATGAAGCTAACTAAGACCAACTATGCATATACTAATCTAAGACAAAATTAACAGATAAATGTCTGAGATAAGGAAGATACCTAATTCTGAAAGGAATAAGGACACATAGATGTATAATGTGTTTGCCTTCATATTTTGCAAAAGATGGTTTAAGCAGTCTCCTACTGAGAATACTAATTTCTGTAAAGCCAGTTTTTATGTGCCTCATTCTCTCTATGTATTGGATAGAGAACCTGTAAATATGACTTGGGGCTGTGGATTCCACTGTTTAGCAGGAAGGCTAAAAGTTACGTTTTCCGCAATAGTCAGCATTGTGATTCTGAAGTCTCTTTATGGATCCAGACTCCTGAAAACCTATGATTAAATTGGTAGGTGGAAAAATAGATGCTGACTCTACCAGAAACTGAGAATAACTGTTGAATTTCAACAGCTACATGACTGTGAAAGGCCTGAACCAATAGCTATAAGCAGGTCAAATGTGAACCTTCAAGCTCTCCAGATCCATTAACTTTCAGATCATTTCCTAATGCGTACACTAAAAAATGACAGTCAGATTTTACTACCTTCACCTCCTACTCATCTCTACTAAGAAAAAAACAAAAAAGCAGACAAGGTGGTAGTTGCTGAATATACTGTTATTTAATGGACTGAGTGGACCCAACATAGTAAAAGCATTAACTCATTCTGTCTTTGCACAGAATTAAAATAAAATAAGAAAAATAAGAAAAATAAAATAAAATAAAATAAAATAAAATAAAATAAAAGTATTTAAACTGGAGTAGATATTGAACACACACAATGTTTGTAAGAAACACTGAGTTCGCTTCAGAGAATGGACCTCAGTTTCTCTTATTTTATTAAACTCTTTTCTTTTACCACTAAGAGGATAAAATTCCTCCATTGAATATGGACATATTATTTTAAGAGTTATTTTTGTTTTAAAAAAGAAACAATAGAAAAACAGAATGAGAAAGATTCAGAAAATGCACTTTCTATTTACTCTCCACTGGGGTCACTGTAGGTCAGGTATATCTGCAAGCCCTGAGTAGGCACATCGGCATAATAGGTGCAGCTCTGGGCCCTGGCTGGCTTCCCTGGTCTGGGATACCATCTGGATAAGTTTGGCAGGTCTTTCTCTTCCTGGTTCTCTTTAGTTCGGTCAGGGGTGGATGAGCTGTCTCATCTCAATGTGTTAGTGCCATATGCTGCAAGATACAATTGATTTCTGTCTTAGGTCAGAAGCCAAGAGAAAAAGTGAATGGAGAAGTGGAAAAAAAAACAGGGAATGGAAAGAGTCACATAGGGAAATAAAGATAGGGCAACAACCTCAGAAATGCTAAAATGAAGTCCCTACTACAACAGTCGTGGCATGAGATTTTTCAGAGCTTGTTGGGATTGGACCATCTCTGGAATACCTCAAGTGCAAAGATACTGTCTAAATATTTGCAGTGATGCAGAAGCCCTTCAAACTTTTGTAAGGTTGCTTCTCTGGAGATCTTGACATTGATCACCAAAGTCTAATTTGCAAAAATATGAGAAGGACCCAAGGATGTATGAGATGTGATGACTAAAAAAAAAATAAAAAACCCTTGCCAATATTTATAGTCTGTTCACTTTTTCATCACTTAAAAATCCTATTGTTTACAATTTTCAGTCTTCTCAAAGTAGTAGGGTCAGCTTAATTACTTACATACATTCAGCCTGATATTTTCCATGTCACATTTTCAGTTTTTTCTTCCTTGGCCTTGAATGGCTAAAAATTACTGTGATTCCCCTCCTCCCCCCCCGCCCCCCCCCCCCCCCCTTCATTTGCTTACTAATAAAGACACTATTCAAAAAGACTACATTCATTCTATTTCAATTGAAACAACAGATTTCCTCATTTTCCATTAAAAAGTAATAAATCCTAATGTCCTATATAAGGCTATTTCAATCCAGTTATCTTTGCTTAGGTATAAAAGTAGAGTGAACAATTTATTACCAGTCACAACTCATGGTCATAGCCACCCTGTAGGCAGCCTTAACACATGTTGCTTCATGTACAGTTTCCCAGGAAGAACAAAGTTTGCTGAAAGGCAGGAGCTGTAGCTGTACACAAAGAAAAGAGCAGGCAAATCATAGCATCTAGGCTACAACACTCCCCTGCCCACTTTGGCTACAATTAATCTATACAACTCATTGACATGGAGGGGGGAGGAGGAAGAACCTATATTGCATCTCTCTATGAAAGTAATCAAACATGCTAGAAAAAAAAGTAAGCAGTTGTTATATTATATGCAAATATTTCTCATCATGCCTGAATCTAAACGAGAGCAGTCACCCAAGAGTGCTATCCCCAGCCATCCCTGAACACCATGCCCACAACAGACTGTAATCAGACTGAAAAAAGATTATGATTGGTGGTGTCAAATGGTCCTTAAAGATTCAAATAGTTCATTAGGAAGGAAGAACTTCCACCAGTTATAACGGGGAGACCTTTATATACTTTAGCCTTGCCTCTTTCAGTGATAAGCTTTGTCTTTCTAAGAATATCCATTGTGCTTACACTCCAGAAGATTTCTTTACCTCTCTGTTTTTGAGGACAGGTAATTTTCTCAGCAGGGGACAGTCACAATTCTCATTCTATAGATGTAGATGATACACATATACATGTATAACACTGAATATAAGTACCCGTTTCATCTTGTTTACTAGCTTACTATTTTGCTGAAAGAGGAAGGCAACTAATGTACCTGCATGTGACAGATAATTTTCACTTATCCAAAATGAGAAACCCTAGGTAAGGCTTATTTTCCAAAAGACATTACTTTTTCACCTTTAAGTATCGAACATATAATCTCATGTGGACCAATACAATCCCAAAACACTCATACATACACGGACATACTCTAACAACTCTGAAGATGGGAATTTCACTTGGAAATAGTAATAATTTACTCTTAGACAAAGTTATGGAGGTAAAGATGTCAGCACACTAGATCTTTATTCACAACATATCATACTTTTTATTCACAACAGCCAGTTATATGGGAGTGGTACTGGTACTTGGCGTATTTCCCTCCTGCCTCTTCAATGTAAACAAGATAGAAAATAATTAGAAAAAGTAAAAGTTATCTTTGCAGCTGTGACAAAATGCTCATGATCAAATTTCAGTTCTACTAGCAGTTGTTTAGGTAAGTTTTAGGTTGCTGGTGTGTGATGTATGCTAGTCTACTAATGGTTTTCCTAAGGCATTTGTTTTCTAGTTGATGTTAATTCCTATTCCTTACCTTCTGCCTATCTCTTTGTGGATACTGAGCTCCTCAGTTTCTGGAAGTGCCATTATAGCTCTTTTTCTGTAGGTATCTCTTGCTCCTCCAGAAAGATATGTATCCACTATAAGAAATTTACAGAATATACTAAAATGTATTCTGGTGTTTAGTCAAAATCTGTGCATTAATCTGTGCATTATTTCTGCCTTTGCATTTGATCTTCTAACATGCAGATTCTAAAAAAAAGATAGAATTCTCTATTTGTGCTATCACCTTTCCTATTACCAGTGTTATTTCAGTGTACAAGAATTACATATTTGCTTGTTTTTCATCTACTTGTTAGTATCACTGACTCCTTCTCATGGTCTAAGCCATCAGTGAATGAAAATGTTCCTGAACTGTATTTTACCATCATCCGCACCTCCATTAGAAGACCCTGGAGTCTGACAAACTTCAGACCTCTCTAGCTATTTCTGATTAAAAAGAAAGTAGCCTGCACCCCCAGATGATAAGAAAAAATAAGTCTATTAAGCTGTGTAGATATTTGGGTTCAAATACATGGTCCAATAAAAAATCCTACCTTCTGCATCTTAGGTGAGTTTCTGAATTATGTCTTTATTCTGGAGTCTGAGTGTCTCTCTTCCTTTGTCCCAAATATTTGGAAGTTTTCAGATTTTTCACACTGTAGAAAGCTATTCAGGGATAACACTTTCTGATTTTGACTGGAAACAACATAGTTGAAGTTTAAATCTCTACTCAAGGAAAACCTTTCTTAAACCAAAACATTCTTACAATCAGTTTAACCTCTGTATCATCTGACCAAATATTTCTGACTCGCATGTGTCATTTATGCTATTTCAGATAATTGTAGCTAGGTCATAAAACCAACAAGGAATAGAATCATTGATATGAGAACTGTAATTTGCTGCCTGCAAACATGAGTAGATCTTGCTGTGGGATGGCTCTACCATTTATTTTACTTTTCTGAAAAAAAACCATGTATTGCCCTTTAAGAGGTCCATTTAGCATAGTCATTTTAGGTCTGTGATCATCAAAATACTGCTATACATGCCATGTACAAGTTGTTTTTAACAGATAATTGAATGTAGCTTGAAAAGAACTATCATGACCCAGTCAACTGATATTTTCTATAAGGTTAACACTTTAATTCAGATTAGACTCCTCACTCCCTCTCTCTTTAAAAAAAGTCAGAAACTATACTTAGAAATGCACTTCAGAACTGCTTATGCTCCTTCAGATTCTTTTCTAAGTACATTAGTCTCCAAAAATGTTTAACATTAAAAAGTTCAGATATGGCCTCACAGTACAATTTGCCTGACAGAAACTCCAGCTGAGGACATTCCTGCCTTAGTCTTTCCCAACTGATTAAATTTGCCTTTTAATTATCCCAGTATAGCAACTTGTGGTCCAAGATTGTGAGAAAAAAAGAAACCAAACAAAATATGCATCTGCCTGAGAGGGGGAGGATTACTCTTAGTCCAATGGCCTATTCAGATAGCCCATGGAATCAGATCAGAAAAAGTTTTACTTTGTACAAAATATTCAGATTTAGGTACTGCTCAGGTGTGACATCCCAATAACATTGAATTTTAGACAATTATATGTATACACACAGAACTTTACAAGGGAAAAAATTAGCTTCATTGGTAATTTCTAGCATCCAGTTGGAGGGCAGGGAGTTATCAAAATCTTATATATAAATCTTCTTACAATTGTTTTGTTAGTCATACTGGGGACAGCTCTTTTTCAGCACTAAGAAGTTACAACACTGAATCATAAGGAAAAATCTTGGCAACATATTATCAGGACACGCAGGACAGACATATCCTTCTCAATTTATTAGGGCAAAGAAAACTCACACCTAAAGCATGACATAGTAATTAACCCCTATTAAGGTGCAGCGTGTACCTCTGTAGATCCAAAAGCAGAACTAAAATTCATAGGTGAATCCAATGATCAGAGTTCATTCTCCAGTTTCTCAGTTCTGCAGGGTAGAAATATATGTGCCATATCAATACTAATTCATACATACCTGGGAAAAACAAAGCCATCTTGTACTCTGTCTACTGTTTCTGGGCTAACTTGTATCCGAAAAGTAGTGCTAACCTGTGGAACTGACTACTGTAGCAATGGAACATTGTCCACAAAGCAAATTTCTGCAGCACAAGTGTAAAAGCACTGATGTTTTCAGATTTGTGGCAAACCTCCCCCCCCACCCCCAAATTTCTTCCAGTTAATTTCTTCCCAATATAATAGGATTAATACACAAACTCTTGTGATCAGGAATGTTTGCTGTTAGATGTGCCCGCCATTGACTCCTGCATAGGAGTCATCCTGCAGTATCAGGACATATAAACAACATAATAAGATTCAAAAGGAATGAAATATATCTGTTTCTCTTATCTCTCTCTCTCTCTTTTTTTTTTTTTTTAAAATAATGGAGACTAAAAGCAGACTGTTCAAAAGAATTCTAAGCTGCTTACTGAGTGATCCTTTGTGGAGCTCAAATATGAAATTAAGGAGAGAAAAAAAATATTGACTGGCTTTATGGTGTGAGGGAAAGATTACTCATGACAAAGTATGCCATCATAACAAATGATTGTGAAAAAAAATCATCTATGATTTCTAGGTGTTCATTATATATTCTGAATAAAGCATCAATTTCATAACCTATTCTAAAAAATAATAATCTTAATATGCTCAAAAATATTATCAGTTTTCATTTTACAATGATGGCAACTTCAGAGCTAGTTTTAAAGGATTTCTACAAATACCTACTTATTTGTGAAGAAGAATTTCCACTTCCAGTCCCTTTCATTCCTCTTTGTGAGCTGGGATCTCTCTCCACATCTGCTCTTTCTTAGGGATCACCTATGCCACCAGATAGTTTGTGATTTAATATGGATTGATCTCTGCTTATCCTTTGAAATATGTACAGTTTTGTTTAGAAACATGTGGCATTGACAGAAACCTGTCAAATAACCTGTGTGAGTGTGCTGATGAGCAGCCAGTGAAGGCAGTTACCATCCATCTCTTTAGCCCATTAAATACTTAATTTACGTGTACACACTCCACATCGCCACTGAGTGCTTTAATCACTTGTCTGTTGGATATTAGAAGGAAGCTCCTCCAGCTAGTCCTACAAGAATGAAATGGTCTGGTTTACATGCTCAGGTTAGCTGAGTGCTCATGAAAGAGGAGAGAGAAATTTCCTCTAGAGTTGGACTTAATCCTTGCCATCTTCTTAGCATTTTCTATTGACTATCTTAGTTCCAGTCTTTCTTTTTCACAGTGTACTGATCCCATAACTTCAGGTTACAAATTCCACAGCTATTACAACCTAGTATCTCAGTGCCCTGCCTGTAAAACTCAAGCCTCTTAAGATTTCCATCCTTTAATAGTTATAACAAAATTAAACAAACTTCAGAGTTTAATTGACACAGGTATCTTATCTAATAAAACAACTAATATTTTTAAAATAAAATTTATTTGGCCAAGGTCTAAATTCTATGTGTCCTGTTGTCTGCTGCTTGCCTACGCTGCTAGGAAAAGGCATCCTAGATTTTGTGTAAAACCACTTAGTAATTCTTAATTTCCTGCACACCTCTTTGTAAAGTCTCTTTTGCTTTTCTAACACCAAAAATCTCACTAGTTATTTTGGGAATCCAAGAAAGTTTATTGTCCAGTTTCAGATCTATCATGTCTAATTAATACCTATTCAATTTATCAATGAAGCACCCAATTAAATACTTTAATACAGTTATGAATTAAGTTTCCATAAGGCTCATAGCTAGTTCACTGAAAGTATTAATTATTCTTCATGTAAATATTAGTATTAGAGTAGAATAATTTATTTCCTGTAAAAGTTAATATGAAATAGCCTGCTTCATTTTATATTATTTGTTGTTTTATGCAACTTAGGCCATTTTTATGTTGTTAAAGGAGATAGAACAGAGTAGTAGTAGTATATTTCTTCTATACTAGTAGTGTGGCCAAATATTATATGTCTGCTATGCACATACAGTTTAAATTTTATCTATAATTTCCATCATTGAACTGTTACGTAACAATGGGATTTTTGTCTAGAAATCATAGTGTGCTATCTAGTTATAACTTAATGAATTGAAAAATACTTTTAAGTGCTTCTGGATATATATTTTATATTTTACATTTTATATTTTACATTTTATATTTTATATTTTAATACAGATTTATAGAGGAAGACTTGTTAAAAAATTATTTAAAATGAAAAGTAAACCTTTTTTTTCTTTTTTTTTTTCTTTTATTTTCTGTCCTGAATTTCAGCTTCTCTGATATCCAAACAGGTGATGTTCTTTGGAACACTTGTTATAGAGTTCACTAACTTGTTACAAAGTTGACTAACACAACTAGATGAGAAGGTGTATTCAAAGTGACATTTGTTATTCATGGATAAAAGTACCAATTTTATCTTTCAAATATGTCTACCTTTTGTCATGAAGAATATTAACGAAAGTGTCTTTCAACATTATGTCATATTTCACTTAATCTTGTGACGTTCACTTTATTGTTGTCCAGAGAGTATACTGGAGACACATTTAAAGAAGTTCTAACAATGAATATTGTCTACATATGAGTTTTGGTCTATTTAGAGATCTTTCATAGTAATCTGTCCTATAAAGGCCACAGTAGATAGGGGACTCTTAGTCATGGTACTGGTTTTCAAAAATAAATGAATATTTTACATATAGTAAACATATGCAATGTTCCAAAACTTCAGAGTTGGTTTATTTTTTTGTTGGCTTTTTTTTCCTTCTTTTTCTTTTTTCTTTTTTCTGCTTAAGAACATAAAGGTGTGCCTCAGAGTTCTTTCAGACACCAAAGAGTCTGTTTTATGTTTTCTATTTTGAATCCATTCAAATGGGTGTGGATAGTAGAGACAGAAGAACAGACATTGCTATCTTTCTAATGCTCCAAAAGCACTAAATATCATGAATAATTCCCTGTAACCCTGATAATGTGTAGAGAAAAATAAAAGTGAATGACTAACTAGTAACAAATTACTATGCGATCCCAAAAGACACCTTAAGAATCTAAAATGCGACTCCTGTGAAATTTGGCTATTGTAAATGAAAGATCCAGAAAACCTTTGCTTAAGTTGCAGAAAAGGCCTTGATGCTGTGTAAGCACTGTTCAGCAATAACTAAAACATCCCTGTGTTATCAACACTGTTTTCAGCACAAATCCAAAACATGGCACTATATGGGCTGCTATGAAGAAAAATAACTCTATCCTAGCCAGAACCAGTATGTTATATCACAATCTTTTGTGAAGGCAGGGACTCCAGCAGCCACAGTCTTTTTCCTTGGAGAGGCTTTTAAAACTGCATGGAATGGCGGAATGGTTGAGGTTGGAAGGGACCTCCTGAGACTGTCTGGTCCAACTCCGTTGCTCAGAGCAGGGTCAGTTGGAGCAGGTTGCTCAGTGCTGTGTCAGGTGGCCATCTGGATACCTCCCAGGATGGAAACCTCACAACTTTGCTAAGAAACCTGTTTTTATGCTTGATCATCCTCAGCATAAAGAAATCCTTTCTTATGTTTAAATGGAATACAAAGTAGGAATTAAGTCAGGTGTAGTAGCCTGTGGTGGTACATATCCCCCCCCTCCCCTGTTTTTCTGTTCTGTTTTTCCCCTTCACTTCGGCTGCTTTACCATCTCAGGAATTCCAGGACGCAGCTTTTGCGTAGCGAGTTGGTCAGTTAAGCGCCCCTTAATTGTACCAGAAACTCCTACATGGCTGGAGCCGAGAGCGGCTCTGTTCTTATCAAAATCTTCATATTATGGCTAATGAGGGGAGCAAGAACAGCTACCTCTGACAGCCTTGAAACAGGGTGGTATCATCACTGCTGGAATTCCAGCAACTACTGACCCAAATTGTGGCTCGGATGGAAATTTACAGGTGATTAAAGTCAATCATCTCACAATCCTATAAACAGCAGTCCTAAGTGAGGCCCTTTGAGCTCTCCTGGACCACCGCGGGCCGCACCAGCATCTCCCTCTGAGCGAGACGCCCCTCAGAGCCAGCAAACTCTGAAAGTTTGCTACAACCAGAAATCCATTGCTGAAGACTGACAGTGGAGCCTGGGCTGAAACCCTGCACTCCTCAAGGCTCAACCCTCGCCTGTTGAGAAATGCCAAGACATTAGATGTATTTCACTGAACTCGAGGGGAATTTTTAACAGGTATACCATTTTCATATATGCATTCATATTGGTGAGTGTGCATGCGTGAATCAATTTAAGTAATCTGTAGATGTATTATTTAATTTCAAAGTGAGTCTTATACTGCTGTATTATTCTTATAGCATTACTCTCATAAACTGTTGACCAAGTCTGAGACTAAGAGTGAGCCCAGCCGCACCTAGACTCCTCTCTGAGAAGGAGTCTAGAAAGCAAGAGGATCTATTCTGAACCTTGTGACTCAACAGGAGGGTTTCCGTATCCCCTACATACGATTTCTCCCTCTCTCTCATGTAACCCAATTTCCTTTATACACTTCTTCTATGTACTAGATATACATATATACATATATATATTATCCTTATTCATATAAACCGTTGACCAAGTCTGAGACTAAGATTAGACCTAGCTGCACCTGGGCTCCTCTCTGAGAAGGAGTTTAGAAAGCAATGGGGTCTATTCTAAACCTCGTGACTCAATGGGAGGGTCCTCCTTATCCCCTATATACGCAATCCCTTTATGAATCATTCCAACTCAGTGTGATTTAATTTTCCTTTATGCTCTTCCATGTAGTAATAGAGTGAACCTTGCCATCTTCGAATCTGTAACTAAGTCACCATTTTGATCAATTTTGTCTAATCACTTTATTAATCATTGATGATTGAGTGCTATTAAAAATATTGTAATAAAATTCTGCGATTTGCTACAAGTAAATCCTGTTACTAAATCAAACTGTGTAAAGTCACTCATTCATAGTAAATTGACATAATCAGCAGGATTCACAAACCTGCATTCGCGACATAGCCCAATCATTAGAATATCATTAGAAATTCACTTGTATGTAGCACTAGTATGCTGCAGTATCTTCTGACCAGGATCAAGACGTTGATCCTGCTTATAATCTAAATGTGTCCAATTGCCTCCTTCCGTGTTGCTACCACTGACTTGCCTAAACTATGTGCAGTGGTTTTTACACCTTCAAATGGTATTTTTTTTTTTACTTTAATGATTTCCAGATTACTTGATTTTTCTTTTAGGTTTTGGGATGTCTTTTGTTGTGGTGGTGGTGTGGGGTTTTTTTGGGTTTTTTTTATTTTTGTTTTTCAAGAAGTAGAGCAGGAGAATGGATGATAACTCATGACATTTTCAACTTTAATGTCAGCTTTCTGCCTATTATTAAGCCTTTTCTAATTGAGAATTTGTTTCTTCTGACTTCTGCATGAGGCATTTGGGATTTCAGGACATTTACAATAATAGCTTAGGTTTCGATGTTGTTATTATTTAAAATTTATTCTTAGTCTGCATACTGCATAGCTATTCATTAATAATTGGATTTTCAGTTTGAACTGAACGATAATTGGTGATATTTGAACTTGTAACCATGGTAATTGTTCAATACCTCTCTCCCGTTTTGAAGCACTTTGTATGTATGAAAGAAAGCATACCTGCTTTCCATGTACCAGTCATTCAGCCTTGTAGGTGCTAGTGACATTCATTAGGTACTTATGAAACTTAAGAAGAAGCAGGGGTATTTTGAAGTGAGTGACATTTTAGAGTTAGATGTAGTCAAAAGTAAACCATGTTTTCTCACTGATTTAAGAAATATACATTTTAGAATTTACCTGATTTACATAGTAATTCTGGCTTTGAATTATGACCAGATATGGGAGATATGGAGTATATCTCCAGAGCAACATGGAGACATGTGGGGACCTGTATTCTTTAAGTGTAGCACAGCATCCAAGTAGCTGTTAAACAATCAGATAAAACACCATTATATCATATAGCAAGCAATTTATTATTACAGGTATTGTATTATATTATAACAAATTATCACCTGAAAGTCTCAGCAGAGAAAAATAAATGGACTAGTTGAATGAAGAAACTGATTTTTTAGTTATTCATCCCTAGATCTGGAAGCTGATTTTCTACTGGATGATGCAAGAAAGCAAAATGAATTTATTTTTTTTTTTAATAATATTTCTTACAAGTAACATACTATGTTACCTAGAAGAATTAGATTGCAAAATCTGCTCTTACATTTGGTGAATCAAGAGAGAGTGAACACAGTCACGAATGGAAAGAAAAGAACAAGAAAACCTGAACCCACCAAAGCACAATTTTGATGCATTTCTGTTTTGCTTTCAGTTAATATAATTGCCATGATGAGAAAATGCTCCTAAAATAGAATTGTGTGTAAAATAGTAAAAAACTCTGAAAACCACATATGTAACAGCAAAGAAGAAAACCAAAACAAATATTGCAACCTTGAACTTGGTTCAGGAGTTTGTACTATATGGTCAAAATAGATCTTCTGACCTTTTTCTCTTATGAATGTCTGTATGCCATTGTGTTCACCCAAAACTGATGCACAGAAAGCCATTCATATTAGCCTGGACTCTTCCTCAAATGTGTCAGATGAAGCACACTATCTGTTTCTTCATGTAAAAATACTACTTTGTTTTCATTTGTCAAGTGCCCCTTTTTTTCAGGAAATCAGGTAAGTGATCTTTTACAATAATTTTCATAGTTCTGGATATGATGAGAAAGAATATACTGTTTCCCTAACTGTTTTTCTGTCTTATTCCCCTTCATCCAAAGAAGAGGGAAACTAAATGACAAATATTCAGTAAAAGATGGCCAACCACAAAAGAAAATAAAACCCAAAAGAATCCATTTAATTTTGGATCATGCCACAGAATATGTTATTTTTATTTTCATTCACAAATTATTTGATGTAGTTTGTATAGTTGGAGGGTTTTTAATCAGACATAACTTTTTGACAACTTAGCTGGTCTCTTAGTACTGAAAATATATGTCTGTTACAGGTGATTTTTCATTGTCAAACAAATGGATATCCATGTTATTAAGCAATTTATTGTCTTAGTTTCCTTTAGTTATTTTGCTGAGATAACTGAAGATTCCATGTGCACTTGATCAATGTATGTCTGCAATATTTACTTATCAACCTGACTTGTGTTGTCATCATAAAGACAACTGCAGGCTAGCCATACTGCAAATAAAAACAAAAAACCAAAATTTAAAAAGCATCTCAAGCACTTTTTTAATGTAGTTAAAGATTTTTTTTGAATCTAAACAAAAAAGTTGTAAAACTTTTTTTTTTCTCTATTTATTCACATAGTTGTTTTGCAAACCCTTTTGTTTTCTCATCTGGTTTTAACATTTCTCAACCACATCTCCAAAATCAGAATCAGTGTTGTACTGATATCACACACCACAAGTTATGAATATTTAATTATGAGGTAAAAATTAAGGCATAATCAAAGCACATATGCCAAATACAACACTTCCACAGAAATTGACCTATCAGATTATTTTTGGAATAAGTTATGCAGCAATGTAATAAAAGGTCAGGTAATTTCAAAATAAGGAAAAAAAGGAGAACATTTAAAATACTAAATTAGTAAAAATCAAACAGAAATTCACTCAGAAAATTATTTATTATGAATAATTCACCCTAATTAGCCAAAGTATGTAAAAATAAACAAAGTAAAATTTCCACCACTATGTAAAGGTGATGATGGTTGGGTTTTTTAGCTAATTTCTACAAAAAATGGAAATCTCAAAGTCTTCCTTACCAGGAAAATTCATTAGTCTTATCTGTCTTGGTTTCTGAAGCATTCAATTTTATCTTGAGAGATTAAATCCTGCTTAGTTATGAGAAAAATCTTGTGAAACTGGCCTTTGAGAAAGGGGAGTATGAATTACCCTAAAGAAATATTTTTTGAGATCTCAGATAATATATCTCTGTCTCTTTTTTGAATGCACCTGGCTTTTTCAAGAAGTAACAAATATATACAAAAGACCCAGAATACATTAAAAATGACAACATAAAAGCAGAAGTTATATTCAGTAACTATTAAAATAGATACCATTCAATATAAAGCAAGTGTCATATTTGATTCTGAATTATAGCTGAAGTTCATATTTATAATGTCATTAATGTTTCTTTAGCTGACATCACATTACTTCAATTTTATCATTTTATCTTATCAGCTCAATCAGAGAGAGATGTTCAGGATTATGTCATTGCAAAAATAAATTACTGTAAAATCTTATTTGTTGTCATTTCATAATTATTTCCTGGAAATTTCTTTCCAGTACAATAATTTGCATCCAAAACAAAATAATGGAACACTCTGGAAACAAATATTAAAGAAAAAACAAATTAAAAACTGAGATTCGGATGCATCCAACAGAATATTTTTCCTACAAATTTCAGGATGTCATAAACCCACATGCTAGTCCTGGAAAATTTACACATTTAAATCATCATTACTTATGTGAATGACCTATATGATATCAGTGAAACTATTCCTATGTACACAGACCTTTCCTGTAACAGTTGTCTAAATGTTGGCTATAGCCAATAGTGTGTACATATTACTTTCTCTTTTCAAAAGATTTTTAAAAAAAAGGACAACAAAAAATCCCCAAAAAACTTGCCCTAGCAATGACATAGACTACCACAGTTATTAGTTCTTTAATATTTATAAAATGTCTACAGTTCTTGTTGTGGCTTGTTTCTCTGTCTGTTTTAATTCTGACTTTCTAGTTTTACAATATATATTCCAAAATCCCTCTTTCCCACCCAAAGCAGATGAACGGGATTTCCCTTTGAGCCTGTATCTCTTCCCTGGTAGCAGAAATTGTTGGTGAACAATTCATTCCTACAACTAATATGTAGAGGTTTCATTAACAGACATTACAGCATTACATTGCATACTCCGCAAAATGGTAGAATAATATCACCTTGCCAATGTCTCCTTACCATTTTTGTAAATGTCCAGGTCAATGCACTGTGGACAGTGAGATTATCTCTTTCCAATCAGTAGGATATTCCAAAAGTGCACAGCTGTCTTTGCCTCAGTTTCCTTGTCTGCACATTAACACTAAAACAATTTTCCTAGCACCTGATGATGTTGAGGCAGTAATTATTAAATGTTTGTAAAGTGCTATATAGTCAAAATATCAAGTATTGCTAATGGACTATTAACTATCCACAATTCATAAGTTTGATTAACAAATCTCTTAAGGTCCTATTAATTTGTCTGTTTTAGTGTTACTGAAACATAAAACTGTCCTAACCATGCATCAGAGAGTGTGTTTGGAGAGTAGATTCCCAAACCAGATAGACTTTTTGTCATTGAGAAATTAAGGAAATTTTCATTTAACTCCAGGAAGTTGTCAAAATACTAAAAAATCTAACTATCAAGATTTAGCTAATCTAGCCCTACATAGAGAAATAAATCTGATTAAATCCCCCAAATGGATTACATAGTTGGAAAGAATCTACTTGCTGGCGCAAGGTCCCGTTTCAGGCATTTTATTCTCATTTTCCACCACATCAAATATTCTGCTGCTACAAAGATGTTTGCCAGTTGCCAGTGCTGACTGCAGTCATTCACTGTCAGTCACCAGTCTGCTAGTACAGCAAGAGTTAAAACAAGAGACAGCAATGACTTCAAAACAACATTTATAACAGTATGCTAATTGTATTTATCAGGTGCATATGGAAAATGTTAATGGTTTATAGCAGTTTTGCTATAGATCCACAATTTCTGTTTGAAGTCTCACACAACACTGCTACAAAATGCAGTTTAGGACTCAAAATACCTGTCACCTCCTTCAAGAGTTTGGGTTATGATCTAGATCACTTGCTGTAGTCTGAGCACACTTTATACAGTCTGAATTATTTTTCAATAATTCCAATAATATTTTGAAGTCACTTTGCAAAATGCCCCAAAAATAAGGCAAAGACAAGAGTCTAGTATTGGTCTACGTTGGAAGGTCTGAGGAAGTGCAGAGAGAGACAGGGAAATCACTACAGTGGACAGCCATTGATTTTTGTGGTTAAGGAAAATTGAAGATAGAGAGAAAAGGTTCAACCAACATCTTCAGCGGTTCTCTGTGACGATTAGTTTAACTTTCTGCAGAGTTATGAGAATTAACAGAATTTCAAGGTACACACAAATTAATAAATTATTTTTTGTTGTGGTATTTGTTTGTTTAAAACCAAAAGAAACACTGCATTAAATTAAAGGAAAAAAGGGCATTAGTATCCTCTCAAGAGGATAAGGTCTAATGGCTTAGTCTGAGTATATCATTCATAAGCAGTTAACCTAAGGGCTATATAACAATAGTAGAAAGTATATATTTATTTTCAATTTTGAAATAACTATATGGTGACAGATCATCAAATTGCATTTGTGATTATTTTAACTGTAGTTATAACTTTAGAGATAAGATTGTTGTATATAGAAACATAGAAACATAGAATCATAGAATCATAGAATCATAGAATCATAGAATGGTTTAGGTTGGAAAAGACCTTTAAGATCATCCAGTCCAACCATTAACCTAACATTACCAAGTCCACACTAAAACAGCTAAGGGTAGACTAGACTAAACCATGTCCCAGAGTGCCACATTTACCCATTTTTTGAACACTTCCAGGGATGGTGACTCCACCACCTCTCTGGGCAGCCTCTTCCAATGCTTGACTACCCTTTCCATGAAGAAATCTTTCCTAATATCCAATCTAAACCTCCCCTGGTGCAGCTTGAGCCCATTTCCTCTTGTCCTATTGCTAACTACTTGGGAGAAGAGACCAACACCCACCTCGCTACAACCTCCTTTCAGGTAGCTGTAGAGAGCCATAAGGTCTCCCCTCAGCCTCCTCTTCTCTAAGCTAAACTATCCCTCAGCCCATCGATCCAGCCTGTCCAGGTCCCTCTGCAGGGCCTTCCTACCCTCCAGCAGATTGACACTCCCACCCAGTTTGGTGTCATCAGCAAACTTACTGAGGGTGCACTCAATCCCCTCATCCAGATCATTGATAAAGACATTGAACAAGGCTGGCCCCAAAAACAAAGCCCTGGGGAACACCGCTTGTGACTGGTCGCCAACTGGATTTAACTCCATTCACCACTACTCTCTGGGCTCGGCCACCCAACAATTTCTTTTTCCAGTGAAGAGTACGCCTGTCCAAGCCATGAGCTGCCAGCTTCCCAAGGAGAATGCTATGGGAGACTGTGTCAAAGGCTTTGCTAAAGTCCAGGTAAATGACATCCACAGTCTTTCCTTCGTCCACCAGGCAGGTCACCAGGTCATAGAAGATCAGGTTGGTCAAGCAGGACCTGCCTTTCATGAACCCATGCTGGCTGGGCCTGATCCCCTGGTTGACCTGCACTTGCCTATTGAGTTCACTCAATATGAACTGATCCATAATCTTTCCCGGCACTGAGGGCAGGGTGACAGGCCTGTAGTTCCCCGGGTCCTCCTTCCAGCCCTTCCTGAAGATGGGCGTCACATTGGCAAGCCTCCAGTCTTCAGGGACCTCCCCTGTTAACCAGAACTGCTGATAGATGATGGAAAGTGGCTTGGCGAGCTCCTCCGCCAGCTCCCTCAGTACTCTCGGGTGGATCCCATCTGGCCCCATAGACTTGTGAGTGTCCAGGTGGCATAGCAGGTCATTAACTACTTCTTCCTGGACTATGAGGGCTCCATTCTGCTCCCTGTCCCTGTCTTCCAGCTCAGGGGGCTGAGTACCCTGGGGATGACTGGTCTGGCTATTAAAGACAGAGGCAAAGAAGGCATTAAGTACCTCAGCCTTTTCCTCATCCTTAGTGACAATGTTCCCCCCCACATCCAGCAAAGGATGGGGATTCTCCTTGGTTCTCTTTTTATTGCTGATGTACTTATAAAAACATTTTTTATTATCTTTTACAACATTGGCCAGATTGAGTTCTAGCTGGGCTTTTGCCTTTCTAATTTCCTCCCTGCATGACCTAACAAGATCCCTGTAATCTTCCTGAGTTGCCCGCCCCTTCTTCCAAAGACAGCAGACTCTCCTTTTTTCTCTGAGTCCCCGCAAAAGCTCCCTATTCAGCCAGGCTGGTCGTTTTCCCCGCCGGTTGGTCTTACGGCACACGGGGACAGCCCACTCCTGTGCCCTTAAGACTTCCTTCTTGAAAAAGGCCCAGCCTTCCTGGACCCCTTTACCTTTCAGGACTGCCTCCCAAGGGACTTTCCCAACCAGGGTCCTGAAGAGGGCAAAGTCTGCCCTCCGCAAGTCCATGGTAACAGTTTTGCTGCCCCTCCTCTTTACATCACCCAGAATCGAGAATTCTATCATATCGTGGTCGCTAAGCCCAAGACGGCCTCTGACCATGACACCTCCCACAAGCACTTCCCTGTAAACAGCAGGTCAAGCGAGGCACCTCCCCTGGTAGGCTCGCTTACCAGCTGCATCAGAAAGTTATCCTCCACACACTCTAGGAACTTCTTAGACTGTTTCCTGCTGTGTGGTATTTCCAGCAGATGTCCGGCAAGTTGAAGTCCCCCGCAAGAACAAGGGCTAGAGATTGTGAGACTCTTGCCAGCCGCTTGTAGAACGCCTCATCTACCTCTACATCCTGGTTGGGTGGTCTATAGCAGACTCCCAACAGGACATCCGCCTTTCCGGCCTTCCCCTGCATCCTTACCCATAAGCACTCGACCTTGTCATCACCACTGTCGAGCTCTATACAGTCAAAACACTCCCTAACATACAGAGCCACCCCACTGCCTCTCCTTCCCTGCCTATCCCTTCTGAAAAGCTTATAGCCATTCAGTGCAGCACTCCAGTCATGAGAGTCATCTCACCACGTTTCTGTGATGGCAACTACGTCATAGCCATCCTGCTGCACAAGGGCTTCCAGCTTCTCCTGTTTGTTGCCCATGCTACGAGCATTGCTGTACATGCACTTGAGATGGGCAGGTCCTTATTGGACACACATTGCAGCATACTAGCATTGAAAAATTTATCTGTCCTTTTTGGGGGGGGTTAATGCCTTAAAATATTTATATATTTTAGACTGCTGTAATACTTTGAATTCTCAGTGGATGCTTGTTTCCCCTTTTGAGCTAGACTCCTGAGTAAGACAAGGTATAACTTTGTCCCTGTCCTAAAAAGCTGACATTCAATGAAGACTAAGAGAGGATATGGAGAAAGACATTTCATTACATTCATTTTACGTGGAAGAAATGGCAAAATTGGGATTGTCCATACTTAAAAGTTTTGCTGCTTTAACAGTCTCTAAAGAGGTACAGCAAGCACAAGTATCAGATGGTAGAAATATTTATTTTAGCTTACTGTGATCCCAGTATCTAAAGAAACAGTCTCTGGCATCATAGAATTGCTCCCCATCAACTCATGGTGCAAATGAATATAGTTTTTGTTTTCTTTCTGAAAGGAGTCTTCTCTGATTTTGTTTAGCCCAGAGGTTCCAAAATTAGGGACCATGACCACAAACAGTATCCCCGTAGTCAGGAGTAGACCACAGAAAAACAGTGCAACATGTAGTACTCAAGCTAGGTTTGTAGGGTAGACAAAGCAAGCACTGTAACCGACATAATAATAGCCACTTTAGTTCAATTGATAGTATACAGCTGTGCTCTGTAGCAGCTTACTCTCCCCAGGCAAGAGCCAGGCATGCTTCAGGGGATATTCCAGCCAGGTGCTAGTCCTAATGTGCAGTGTGACTGTCCTTACCTTTTCTGAGTGGGAAGGAAGATTAGCTGTTTGTATGTGACCCTTTTTATACCATCTGTACTCACAGACGAAGAAGGGCCTGGACCATTTTATTTTCTTGTTTTAAAGCTAGTCAGAGTGTCTAGACAAGGATCTATTTAGGAGCAGCTATTGTGTTTTTAATTCATATTATATTTTAATCTTCATTAATATCAAGCATAGAAAAAACGTAAGTTACATTGGTATAAAAATGTTTTAGAGACATAACTGCATGTATAGTAAGTAGTCCTTTGATATAAGTACAGTTACAAAAAAAAAACAAAACCCTAACAAAAGCTGTGCTTTATGTGCTTTACGTTCAGAAAAGTTTGAAGGGTAGACA
The DNA here is from genome assembly GCF_030463565.1 of Pelecanus crispus. Classification (NCBI taxonomy): domain Eukaryota; kingdom Metazoa; phylum Chordata; class Aves; order Pelecaniformes; family Pelecanidae; genus Pelecanus; species Pelecanus crispus. The sequence continues at coordinate 190,112,916 of NC_134643.1, forward strand.
CAGTATTTTCCTTACAAAGTGCCTATAGCAAATTAACATATGAATCCTTTGAATCTCAGTTATGTGCCTTTATACACAAGGGCAGTCACTTACTCTGCTATCACTGAATTACATTTAACCATAATTCTTCTATAAACAGCAGCCGAACTCCTATAAGGCTTTGAGCTTTCTTACAAAACAACTGCATTTCTGTGCTACGCTGAGGCTGCCCAACACCAGGTAACCTGGTGAATGAGGTAGCCACAGAATGAGGGTGAAATTAAGGTGGGATAGGAAAAAAAAGGCTTTCCAGCATTTTATCTCAACATGCAATTTGTCTTCTACCTTCCCTTGAGAGAAAGTATGTCAAGAAATAGCCTCAAGACAATGACAATAACAGCAAAAATGGTTGCATTAATTTGCAATGAAACATTTCATGAATTACTTTAACTTTCTTTCTCCAAATAATGTTCCAGCAGGGGATTGATGGTTGACAGCTGTGTTCACTGATAGGTAACCTTGTTGCAGGTTTCTGAAGAAAGATGTTCTTCTTCACTGGACTTGTCTACGCTTTGTAATTTTTTTTCTCTCCTTAGAGCCAACACAGCTATTGTTACATTTTAAAATATTTCTATCATGTATTTCTTCTTTGAAATAATTAATTTTTTCTTTGCACTACTTGGCTGATAACATGTCATAATGTAGGCTGCCAAGTGCCAAATGACTCTCAGATTCATTCAAGCATTCAAAGCAAGAAAAACCATTCATCTAGATAAGATCTTATCTGACAAGTCAAGCTCAAGAAATCTCAGTATAATTATATGGTGTTAATGAAGGCCATGCATACAGGCAGTTCTCAGTATTAACCTCTGTGTTAGTCTATCAACAGTAATGTGAATCAGTCATTTTAAGTTAGAACAAGTAGATTTTTTTAAACAACTAAACAACCCTCCCACATGGAAACAATTTATATGAGAAGTTTTCATCTTTTGCAAAGGCTCCCTAAGCCATACTTTCCACAGAGAGGTTATTATCTTACTACTGTTAACCCATTCTTCTGAACAGGTGTTTGTTTAGAAACCAATAAACAGGCGTTTTTTAATATACAAGGACTACTGGTTGATACAGCACAGTGATATAAGATTTGTTGTCACTTGTATTTTTCAAGAATCTGAATTTAAAAAAGGTGTAAGGTCGCTCTTTAGCAGTTGCTGTCATTAACAGTCATATGTTGGAAAATATTCATAATGGCAAGTGTAGTGCTGCATGACTTTTGTATATAATTATAATGTTTATTGCTTGATCTCAAATTTATGTAAAGTGTATTTATTTATTTATTTATAAGCCAAGGTTCAATATTATTTATTTAAAAAAAAATAACTACAACTAGCCAAAAATAATTCAATTAAGTAGTGCTGGTTTGCTTGTTTTATAAAAGGCTGAATTAAGAAAAATGAAACATTTAAAAATATTTTTTGTGTTGCCACAATTTCATAAAAAAAGCTTTTCAGGTGTAAGCCTCCACTTGCTGAAAGACAGACTTTTTCTCCAGAATGTCTAATAATGTAAAATTTAAAGATTTCAGATAAGATCCAAAAGGACTGGGTTCAAATCCCTATAAGGCATTGGGTGCCACAGTATGTGAATTTTCTGTTAACAAAACTGTAGTTACAGTTACCAAAGTGTGTGTGCATGTTTTTCCCTGTTTTTTTTGTTCCCAAAGTTCCCAGTTTTGCTCTAAAAAAAATCAACATTTTTCCCCAGCAAAATTATCACCTATAGTACTTTCTTTCACCTGTTTTTTACTATTACTTTTTTACTGAAGAATTATTTAAAAAAATATATAAAATTACATGTGACAGGCTGTTATGTTTATCTTCCTGGTCAGAACAACACTGTTTTATGAAACTGCATTTGAACATAGAAGTATTGGCAATGGACCACTGCAGAATAACTGGAGGTAGCTTTTGGAGTCTGTGTGAAACCATATAAAAAATGCATTAAAGTTGTAAAACTTCACTAAGTGGCATCAAGAAATAATACACCATAATGGAGAATAATCACAATTGGTATTGTACATATATTTATGTATGTTTGTGTGTATATATGTAGATAGGTACATAGATAGGTAGGTAGGTAGATACATAGATAGATAGATCAATTGATCACCTTTTACCAAAACCAAATATATCATCAGAAAACATAAATACAGAGTATTTACCAATTAGGCAAGGGTTTGTAGACCTCAGCCATGAAAATGGCTTGGTCCCAGTCCTCTACAGAAAGCAGCCCAATGCTTATACAAAACAGTATCAAAACTAATCCGCTGTCATAAGCAGAGGAACTGTTCATATCAACTCAATGCTGTGCTTAGGCATGGGTCTTTTTCTACCCTCCGTGGTACCCCTGTGATATTATTTTTCTGTGTGTGAGCCAAGAGCTGAGGAGGACAGCAAGGCAACAGGGGCAGTGGCCTCTTGAAGGGGATCGTCCCACCATACCTAAACAGGCTGAGCAGAGAAGATCGCGATAATCACTTTCAGCCACGACTGACAAGCAAGCCCAAACTTGGTTAAAGCAGGGCTGTAATCAAGCCGGCCAGTCAAGTGAGTGGGTCAGCCTTAGCAAGGCAGGTGGCCAGGCACAGGTATACCCTCAATGTAGATCAGCCAAGGCGCAGGCTGTGAGCTTAAGTGCAATTCTGAAGCAAAGGATGGGAGAGTGCAATTTATGCTTCTCACAGCTCTTTCTCACACAGCTCTTTTCCCAGCAGTCTGACCTAAGGTTGCAGCAGCACCATATGGGAGCTGGGCTGGAGCACAGGCAGCCAAAACCTTTGGAGGCGGGGAAGAGGTTGCAGAGTCTGTTGGTATACTCAGGGCATGAAAAGTGAATACAAATTTCCTTTTTTTAAAAAAAAACAAAACAAAACAAAAATTTTTTCTTACTATGTGGTTGGCTACTCTTCTCCAAAAGAACTGAGATTTTTTTATTTATTTATTTTTAAACAACATCTCTTCAGTTTGTGAGGGCTTTCATTTTTTAACAGGTACATATAATAATCCCATCTGTCTTTTTTCCCCCCCTGTATTGGAGAATCCTAGTTTATTTAATCTCTCTTCACATGTAAGCTCTTCTATAATTATGGACATCTTGTGTTTTCTCCCTGCACTATTTTTGTTCTACCATATCCTTTTCTGAGGCAAGAAAGTCTTTATTATAATTGGTAGACAAAATGTGAATCCACCTTAGATTTATGCAGTGAGGTAATTATGATTTCTGTTTTGTTCCTTTCCTAATGATACTTAGCATTCTAATTGTATTTTTGGCCACTGCTCATCTTCAAGCCTATATGGTTTGGGTTGAGATTTTTTATAATGAAATGATTTGCAATGACTGCAAGATTTCTTTCATAAGTGGCAATGACTAATTTAGAGCAAATAATTGTGTAGATGCAGTTTCTGTTCTTTTTCCTTCATGTGTGGTTTTTTTCACCTGTCAACACAGAATTTTGTCTGCCATTTTATTTCACAGACACTTAGCAGTGTAAGATCCTTCTGCAACTCTTTGTAGACAGACTTATTTTTTATAGCTCTCAGTAATTGCACATCATCAGTAAGCTTTATCACCTAACTATTCATCCTCTGAATATATTGACCAGCACAAGTCTTAGCAGAAATGACTCTGAAATTTTGCTGTTAATTCTCCTACACTTGGATTCAGCAGGGAAAGACAATATATCTAGTCCTTTGTTGCCTCTTTTATGCTGTTATTAATCCATCTGTACAACTTCCCTTTGTTACTATGAAACACAGTAGTGTTTTTTTCAAGAATCTTTCCAGAAAGCTTTCTGGAATTCCATATACAGCAAAATAACCTGATAACACAAAGCCAGATGTTATTTGACTCCATTAATGAAATTTAATACATTTAGCAGTCATTACTTATACCTGCAAAAATGTTTTCCTCAGTATTTCATATCTAAGTGTTCCAAAGTGTTGATAGTACACCCCTGATGTTATACTATTTGGGCACAGGATTTCAACAGAAAAAAAATTTGATGTTCCTTGTCAGTAGTTAATTTGCTCTGCGTATTTCTGTATTTCAATCTAATCTTTCTTCTAACATACTGTGCCACTCCTCCACACATACAACTTTTTCTGTCATTCCTAATGTAAATCTTATGCTAGCATTCAAGCTACAGTTCTGCACTGGTTATCAGCCTTCCACCACATTTCTTCAATCCCTAGTATGACAATACTCTTATTTAAAATCAGGACTTTCATCCTGGCCAGCTAATTCTTTGCATTTCTGTAATTTGTATAGAACCACTTATATATTTGGCCCTGTTCTGGCTGTCATTTTTTTATGTGTTCTGCTTCAGTGGAATCTTATTTATAGAGATTGCTCCTATCTGTTACCTTCCTGAATGTTACTGTCTTCTGCTCTGTCAGGTTTTGTAATACTGCAGAGATTTTATTACTTCACCCTTGTACACCTGTTGGATTTTCCTCAGTCTTTAGTTTAGAACTTATCCATAAAATTTATTTTAGGTTTGAGTTGTATTTGCTTTAGATGGAACTCATCCTTCCCTTATAGGCTATTTCAAAGGTTTCCCCACTTCCTAATAATTTGAAACTTTAACTCTCTAGTTGGTTGCAAATGTGATATAAAGAACATTGCAAATAGTGGAGTGTAAGTTTACCTTGCTTTTTAGAAACTTTTTCACACATTTCTCCCTATATTGTTTATCTGCCCATGTATGATTTGCCTCCCAGGACCTACTGGGCAGCTGAGTTTTTGCAGTATTTGCCACCCACTGACAATTTACTATGACACCCTCTCTGGCATCATTAGTTAAGCACATCTAATGGTGGACAATTTAATAATTTACTCATTTTTGCATCTTTTCTGGATATCAGCTGGAATCCTGTTTTGCAAAGGGATCTATGCAACATATGTTTCCCGCTGAGGAAAAAACTGAATTCCAACCATTGGATTGCCTTCCCCACAGGTACTAGGGCCTAAGGTAAACATATTACTGATTGCAAAAATATTGAGAAATGGGAATTTAGCTGCTAGACTTCTACTAGTCTTTGATTTTATTAATAGGCTGTTATTCTATTGTAAATGTGGGGCTGAAATGAGTGAGCTCAGGAGAACAAATAAAATACATCTGTGTATGTAGGATTATAGTTTTGTATTTGCACACATCTGTATGAAATTTGTAGGTCTGCTACAAATATTTTCAGAATGGTAGATTAGTGAAAACAAAATAGGCGGACTTTTTTAAGCAGCATTTTTTCACATATTTATCAAATGTCACATTTTAAGCATCATACTTAACGTGTGTATGCCCCCCACCCCCTCACGCCAGCTCAGAGAGGTGGCATTCTGTTTTATAAGAGACCTATACCTACTACACATGAATGTGTTGCCATATTTTTTGTCAGTATGGTCCTGATTTTTAGTATTTTTCCTGAAACCTGGAAGTCTTAGAGTGAGATTCAGGTCAAGGGAATAGACACCTACAGATCAATTGAATTGTCTAGTATTGCATGTCTAGTGCTATTTGACTACTCTAGGCTGTCACAGACATGTCATAATAGCTGTCAAAGTTGACATAGCACACAGAGAAGACTCAAGTCGCTGAGTATCAGCTGGACACTGGATAGGATACCACAGGTCATCTGAAATAGCAGTAGATGCTTATGTTGAGGGGACTCAATCAAGTCTTTAGAATTTATCTGTTATACTAACTAAATCTTCACTGACTATAATGACACTCAGACAGTTAGACAAATGTTATGACCAAAAATGTCCACACTCTAGAGGTGAATACCACTGTTGCAATTACACTAATAATATTCTAAGTTTTCTCCCCCCCACCACAGCCCCATTCATGTTTATAGAGGAATAGTGTGATCAGAGCATGGCTTAATGTGGACTGATTTCTGAGATAGTTTAAAAAGCATTTTCATAAAATGTATTAAAAGCCCAAAGGTGTCCTTATTATTGTTAATAAAATGTCAATATCGTAATTCAGGAGAGACTCAACAATATGGTTTGGATGAGGACGGCTATTTGTGTTTTTTTAAAACACTTATGTTTTGTATTACATTATTAGGTATGGCGCATATCCTTATATCTAGTTGACAGTCACATCAGAGTACTGGATGTGATAATTTAGGAGCCCTTGTCCAATTGCTCTTTATTATTTACATCAATTAAATTTAGAGGTCTTCTTTTCTTTTCATTTATTAGCAAAGATATTCTGTTTCTTTGTAGTTTGGATTCTTTTACACTGTATTTAATGCTGAATAATCTGAATATGATTCAGAAAAACTAGAAAGAGGAGTTTTGCCTTATGTCTTCTATGTTGATATGGAAAGTTTTCCCTTGATTTGGGGGTTGGTTATGTTAATTAATGCATTTGATCAACCATGATGTAGGATTAATTGCATTTTTTGTAGAACATATATTTTGCCATAGCACAATTTCTGCCTCCTGCTTTATAGATTTGTTTAAAAGACTGTAAGAATGAGAATGAGAATCATGGAGAAGTAGCAAAGAACTTCTCCAGAGAGAAAGGACTACAATTTTACCCACTAGATTTCACTATTGATAATGTCTTTTACTTGATAATTCACATCACTGCTTTGAACACAAAAAAGATATGACAGTGAACTTTTAGTAAATCCATATGATAATGATTCTACAAGGTAGAGTGTCTTCAGGACATCATACCTACTGAAGGAGTAAATTCAGTATCTTGTTCAAGAAATAAAGTCTTTTAGTAAGTACAGATCACATATATTACAAAAGCCCAATTCATTAGTTTTCTGATTGAAGTAATATGAAGCTTAAAAAACTCTTATTATCAGAAATAGATTATGCGATAAGAAGAACATGTTCATAACAACTGTCATTTGTTTAAGTTTAAAATGGATGTAGTAGGGGAAAAATGCTATAAATGAATGCAAAAGTTGCTGTCTTTCATGTAAATTTGTCAGTCATTGTGATTGCCTCAAGCCTACTTCGATTTTAAAGATTGCTGCTAAATGTGTGGGCTTTTTTTTTTTTCTTCTGTTTTTTCTTTTTCATGACATAGTCAAGATAGATAAACTGAGATGTCAACATTTGCTGGAGAAGAATTCCTCCTTTTCCAAAAGACAGAAAAAAAATCGTCATCTCTACTATTGTAAAACAAACAAATTAACAGTCCAATAAAGCCATAAAGGAACATACGAACAATATGTGAAATATTACAAGACCTTTATTTTTGTGTTTTCTCTAAATTACAGTTAGTATTTGAGCTGAATCCCAGCTTACCCTATCTACTCAGACCTTTCACAGATGCCAAAACCCACATGAACACAAACAAATACAAAAATTTAAACTGTTCCTTCTTTGTTGTAGCCATCTATTTCCCCAAGTAATGATATGGTTCATTTAGTATTTTCATTTTTTCCAAGCTCAATTTCTGTGAAGGCTGCTTGTAACAATTCCCTTTCTTTGCCATGCTCACAACCAAAGCTCCTTTTCTCTCTCATCCAGCATGCTGCAGTCACTATTGTGCAATTCATTGATTGCTGCTAGGTGGATCTCAAATCTCAGCCACCCCATTTGACAAAGGAGAAAAATGAGTAACCATGTATCAGAAATGCACTCTACCAGCCCATGCGACAAATCAACACAAGGCTTAGACCACAGTAACTATTCCTCACCTCAAACTCCAGATCACATTTTTGGCCTTTTGGTTGAGGCAGCTGAGGAATACTGAAATCAATGGCAAGTGATCAAAATCTTGGAGAGATGAGCTGTAGCTGCAATGTTAACATGTATAACTGAGAAGAATAGAAAAGAGAGCTCAAGAAGACACTTCTATGCAACATCTTTTTCCCTTTTTCTAACAGTACTGGATACAGGGAAAACACCCTTTATTGAAAGAAATACATGGTAATATTTCATTTTACAGCATCCTTTAGGTTTTCACATGTTTTGGTAATACATCCCTTTCTTGACAAGCTTTAGAGAAGCCCCCTCCCACCAAAAAAAAAAAAAACAAACCCCAAAAACCAAATAAAGTTTCAGATTGATGCAATTTTTCTACGAAAGTATCATCTTTTTACTGTATTCACAGAAGACTTGGAGGCGTTTTGTTTGTTTGTTCATTTGCTTTTGTTTCAGTCAAAACAACACAAAAAGTGCCTCTCATTTTTGACTGGCCAGGAAAAAACTCTGTGTTCCCCACACAATGACAAAAAAGTTTGCATTTCAATTTGTATATTGCGTACAGTATGAATCCATACTCTTCTTCTTTTTTTCTTTATTTTCTTTATTAAATGAACACCCAGATACTGTGGTGATGGGCCCTTTACATAATGAATACTTAACCAGAAACACTTTTTTTCCCCCCATTTAATTTACATATCAGTATATTGTTTATTTCAAAATAAAAGCTATTTTGTATTAATTCATTTTTAAAATGCTTGTTTTATTTATGTTCATGGAATTAATTGCTATAACAGGAATTATTTTTTCTGTAACAGGTAAGAATTATTCTCAGCATGAAGGAATAATTCTGAAAAATGACATAGGAATCTAAATGATAGTTGTTGCAATAACTACCTTTTATGTTAGTCATTTAAGCAGTGAAAAACAGCATTCCAAGTGAGCCACATACCAAGTGAACAGGCGCAAGCTCGTTCTGATCCAAAACTTCTTTAACCATACATAGGATTCACTAAATGAGCTAATAAATCCTGCTGAAGGATGGCAATGTGAGCCACTATTCCAGTGTTATTGCAGAAAGGGCTGTCATTTTAAGATGTCACTGCCCACCAGTTACTTATTGCCACCTCTCAGCTGGATGTTATCACCTCACATAACAGCCAGCTGGTTTTAGTATAATGCTGTACAGTTTCATGTAAAGTCTCTGAACAGACTTTAAGAGGATCAATCTGCCATTTACTCATTGAAATAAAGGCCATAGGAATTGCCATTGTAGGGAAGATATACTGAACCTTGAGAGAGAGAAAATAAAAAGTACTTTGGTATTTAGGAACCAAAAAAAAAAATAAATCTGCTTTATCCTTCTAATTTTTTTGTAAGTTACAAAGGGAAGTAAAATGCCCAGTAAACCTGGTCTAGTGACCTACTACTGACAAAGAGATTTTTTTACCTCCTTTAAATTTTTATATAAGTAAACTTATATATGATTTATATAAACTTGTGCTGTATGTGTTTGCTCCTATACTAAAGAAAGTGAAAACAAATATATATACAATACAAATGCTCAACTAGAATGTTTTGTCACTTGTAGATGGAAAATTAAAATACCATCTTTCAGACATGTTATACTTCTGAAATGTCATATGACAAGTAGGTGGAATTAATCTAAGGACTGAGCAGGAGGGAAAAATGCTTTGACACCTTTTATGGATTTTTCATAGGTGTAGTACAGTTTTAGATTCTGCTCCTGTAACTTTGTATTTTTACTAACATTTTAATCAACAGTAGAATGGAACAATTATTTATTTATGATCAATATCCAGCACAATCCAGAGAACTGATAGCATGATGCACAGAGCTCTGGGTCCTCTTGTGCCTTTATTAATATTACACCTGCTATTTTGTTCTTACTGACATACTAACTGATCTGCCAAGTGCTGTCTCACTCTTGTCACCAAAGTCTTATGACTGCTTTTTTTTAAAAAAAAGTCAGGACCTTTCACCTTTTTACTGAGACTTTTGCTTTATCTCATTTGGACATTAATTGCAGACCCACTATGTCAATGGCTGAAGTTTTGTTTTAGCAAAGTAAGGAGTATGGGAACCCCTCAGGTTTCAGAACGGTGGAGCAGAAATCTCTTCTTTCTTTCCCCTTTCTACTGAAGTTAGGAGTCATATATTTGGAAGAGGAGAAGTGGAAAAGCAAAATAAGGAACCGAATATTTTCTGTCCTTGCTTGTCTACAAACTAGTAAGCTGGGGACATTTAGGGTCAGTGTCTTCTATGGGAAGCTTATTCCCAATTTATCTTGTATTCCTTCCCTACATAAGTCTTCCTCAGGCACCAACCTGCTGTTCTGCCCATTTGGCTCAATTTCAGTCAGGGTTGCTTTATATTAGATTTCTAGATTCAGTGAAGGCAGTATTTGTTATTATTTGTTGCTGACAAAAATGGATTCCTCTAAAGTAATAGTGGTGAGATATTTCAGGTGGATGCATTTCCTCATCTGTATGCTGGAGAACCAGTCTAAGGAATCTTGTCGCCTTCCTATTGAAACTGTTTTGGCATGCATGCTGTGCTGATGGTTAGCTAGCTAGTTTGGGCAAGTCAGAGATTTGGTTAAGGTTAAAGGAAGTAGACCTTTAATTCCATTTGTCCAAATGAAAATATTAACTTTGACATTGGCATTGGACTTACATTAACTGTGTATCCCTTGATACTGCCAACTTTGTGTTCCAATGTTTATTTCTACCTTCTATTTAATTCTGAATTACCAGACCTACATTTAAAAACAGAAGTAGATTTCTACTCAATGTGGTTGGAGAGGCACCAAAATTGTTATCCAGGTGTATCTTAGAACCTAGAGTCACAAGATAATAACAACAACTACTACTACTTCTAAATAGTTGTCCACCAGGTATTTGTCAGGTGTGTGTTCATTGTGAATAGCTTCAGACTATTCATAGCCACTGTGGATAGGCTAAGCATTGGCTAACAGCCCCAAAAGCAGAAGGCTTGGAAGTGAGGCTAAGAAATGTGTCTGGAGAGCTCAGGACTAAGACTCAGAAACATAGACGTAAAGTCAGGAGGAGGATCAGAAGAAGTATGAAAGATTTGGGCAGAGCAAGTTCAGTGTGGGTCTATAAAGGATGCTTTTGGGATAGGCACAACACTTTTCTAATTTTTATCTTCTCTCTCCCTCCTCCAACTTCTAACCTTCCTCCACCCTCTTATGTTTGTCTCAGAAATTCCCTGCTTCTCTATTAAAGTCAACAGGGGGCTACTGTAGCTGGTGAGAAGTTGGGAACAATGATGAAGGAGTACCAGCAGGGATAAGCATGGGGTTCAACATCAGCTGTCCTTTTAAACAGAAGTTTGAGCTGAGAAAAGGACAACATTGCCTGAAAACTTCTGAATTAAAATATGATGGGTTTTGATCAAAATAAAAAATAATAATTTTCTAGTTATGTGGGTAGAATATTGGTAACCTTATCAATAACACATAATTCAACATTTTTGTGCCTATGACTAAACAAACTCTTTAAAAAACATATACAGGAATTTATTTGTAAATTTAGCCTTTTGCCTGTTATACAGCTACGATGTATTTTTTGCTCTTGCTTATTGTCCTGGTTTCGGCTGGGATAGAGTTAATTTTCTTCCTTGTAGCAGGCATACTGCTGTGTTTTGGATTTAGTAGGAAAAGAATGTTGATAACACGTTGATGTTTTTAGTTGTTGCTAAGTACTGCTTATGCTAGTCAAGGACTTTTTCAGCTTCCCATGCTCTGCCAGGTGCACAAGAAACTGGGAGGGGGCACAGCCAAGATGGTTGATCCAAACTGACCAAAGGGCTATTCCATACCACATGACGTCATGCTCAGTATAGAAACTGGGGGGGGTTGACCGGGGAGCAGCGATCGCTGCTGGGGAACTGTCTGGGTATCGGTCAGTGGGTGGTGAGCAATTGCATTGTGCATCACTTGCTTTGTATATTGTTATTACTATTGTTATTATTTTACTTTATTTTATTTCAATTATTAAACTGTTCTTATCTCAACCCAGGAGTGTTTCTCACTCTTACTCCTCCGATTCTCTCCCCCATCCCATCGGGGTAGGGGGAGTGAGTGAGCAGCTGCATGGTGCTTAGTTGCTGGCTGGGGCTAAACCACGACACTTCTGAATGTAATATCCAAGAGCTGTTACACAGTTTTCAACACCTCCTAGGTGTGTTCTTTATATTATAACAAATGAAGAAAAGTTCCTGATTTCAATTAACAAGGATACGTACCTACCTGATCCTCTGGAGGTACTCTCTATTGTCTATTGTACACATGATTTTCCACTGATTTATGTCCTTGGAAAAGCTGACAGAAACTACTTCAGCTAATATCTGTATGACCATGAAAACTTTATAGGCCTTTCTTCAGCATGTTTCCGTCAGGTAGAAAGAAACAATCTGTTAGGGTAATAGCCACGGATTTGGCAGCCCAAGAGAGGTGAGCCTGCCATAGCTCCATGTCCCCGAATCCAACCAGTAGTGAGGCTGAGCATGCACTCCCAGTAGACACAAACACATGTGTACACCACAGATGCACATATATACATGGCTGGTAACACAGATCAACACAGACATACACATTCACTACTCACCCGACAACCAGACAACCCCAATGGCTCCCCTCTCTGTCTGAGAAGTATGAAGGTCCACTGGTGAGAATATATACATACATACATACAGCATGAATCCCTCCAGCAAGTGGGCTCAGAACGTCAGTCTGCCCAGTACCTGTCCCTGGATCCCAGTCTCCCCATTTGCTGGCACCTGGGCATAGAAATGTCAGAGGCAGCAACCCCACTCCAATTGCTGGTACAGACTGCCTCATTCAACCCCACACATGCACACACACACTTGTGGAGCTCAATGGGACCTCCCTGGTCACCACTGATCTCAGAGACACACACACACACATCTCACTCCTGGACATCCCCAGACCCTGCAATCTCTCTGGCCAGGATCTTCTGGTCCCACAGACAGCCAGCTCCTCCTGTGGTCTCACTCTTAGAGTTGCCCTTGGCTTGCAGGCCACTCTGCCTGCTTACCAGATAGTCTGGTTTGATCTTCCCTAGCTGGACATGGTCTGGCTGGGATGGAGTTAACTTTCTTCATAGCAGCCTGTATGCTTTGCACTTGTGGCTAAAACAGAATTGATAACAGACCTATATTTTGGCAGTTGCTGAAGAGTGCTTACACAATTATAGAATCATAGAATAGTTTAGGTTGGAAGGGACCTTTAGAGGTCATCTAGCCCAACCCCCCTGCAATGAGCAGGGACATCTTCAACTAGATCAGGTTGCTCAGAGACCCATCCAACCTGGCCTTGAATGTTGCCAGGGATGGGGCATCTACAACCTCTTTGGACCACCTGTTCCAGTGTTTCACCACCCTCATTGTAAAAAATTTCTTCCTTAGTATCTAGTCTGAATCTACTTTAGTTTAAAATCATTACCTCTTGTCCTACAAGCCCTACTAAAAAGTCTGTCCCAGTCTTTCTTATAAGTCCCCTTTAAGTATTGAAAGGCTGCAATAAGGCCTCCCTGGACCCTTGTCTTCTCCAGGGTGAACAACCCCAACTTTCTCAGCCTTTCTTCATAGGAGAGGTGTTCCATCCCTCTGATCATTTTTGTGGCACTCCTCTGGACCCCCTTGAGCAAGTCCATGTTTTTCCTGTACTGAGGACTCCAGAGCTGAACACAGTACTCCTGGTGGGGTCTCAATAGAGCAAAGGGGCAGAATCACCTCCCTTGACCTGCTGGCCACACTTCTTTTTATAGAGCCCAGGATACAGTTGGCTTTCTAGATTGAAAGCACATAATGCTGGCTCATGTCCAGCTTTCTATCCACCTGTACCCCCAAGTCCTTCTCCACAGGGCTGCTCTCAATCCCGTCAACCCTCAGCCTGTACTGATACCAGGGGTTTCGCCAGCCCAGGTGTAAGACAACATCAAGGCTTTCTGTCCCCTTCCCCACCAAAAGCCAATAGTTTGGGGGTGGGCAAGAGGTTGGGTGGGGACATAACTAGGACAGCTGACCCAAACTGACCAGAGGGGTACTCCATGCCATATGACACCATGTTCAGCAATAAAGATCTCAAGGAAAGAAGGAGGAAGGGGAGGCATGTGACTTCCCAAGTAACCATTAGGTGTGCTGAGACCCTGCATTGCAAGAAGTGGCTGGACATCTGCCTCTTGATAGGATGTAGTGAATTAATTCCTCTTATTTTGCTTACACACCCAGCTTTGGCTTTCCCTGTTAAACTCTCATTACCTCAGTCCACAAGACCTCTCACCTTCCTTCCATTTTTTCACCATCCTTTGGGAGAGGAGAGTGGAGTGGCAGGGTGGATGTTCAGATGCTGGCCATGTTCAACCTACCACACTAACACTCACAAACTCCTTTGCACATCCATACTTGCTCCAGTTGCTGCACTCATGAGCCCCTGTGACCTAAGGTCCCACTCCAGCTGCTGACACTCAGACCTCCAAACACACATGCACATCAAATGGAGAGTCCCTCACCCAAGGAAAGAGTTAGAAATGGAGTTTAGTAAGAAGATAGGACAGACTGCACTGATCCCATGCAGACAAGTTTAATAAACAACAAAATGTTTATATGTGACAGACTATTTCTGTCTCCTCATCCCTCTATTTCCCCACACCTGTTCCTCCTCAGATCAGCTAAATCCACCCCTTTCCCTGCCTTTGGCTTGTCCTGTAAACATCCCATAAAAAGTCCTGTACGATTCCAAAATGCTCTTCTCCTGTACGCCATAATGTGTCCTGTACTGTTAGGCAGTGAACCTCCTCAGTCCAAAAGGTGTTCTGGTGTTCACCCATCTTGACGGGGTTCACCCCTGGACACTGGGTCTGAGGGTTTCCTGGGATAACCCTGGGAGGAGCCCAGGTAGACTATCTGTTCCTCTGAGTCTTTAATTTAGGTTCCCAACATCTGTCATTGTACTCCTGTGATCCTCTGTAGAGATGAGCTTGTTGATGGGCTGATGCCTCCAGTGATGGGCCTGGGAGTAGTCTGGCAGGGTATTATTCGTGTCCCCACCTGCCATTGTCTCTCTCTGATCATTTGTGGGTGTGCAGATGAGCTTTTATCACATAACCTAACACAATCTAATTGTTGCAAATGGATTTGGTCTTTTGGGGTTCATTCCTTTTTTATTGTCCCTAGGGCACTCTTTCCATTATAATACAATTAAGGAAGATGAGTTTCAGGGGCCTTTATCAACATCAAAGCAGGAGAAGAACTATTAGATTAAGTAACACAGGCCTTGCCCAAAGCAGCACCTGAGTGAATTGCAGACTACTGCCAATCCTCTTAACTAAATATGATCAATTGGAAAGGGAGAGTGTTCCACTGTCTCCACTGGAATACATTTCCTTCTGGATTACTGTTAAATTAATTAACCTGCCAGACACTACTTACCCCTTGGGCTATTAAATCTGTGGGGTTTTTTTATTATTATTTTTCATTGAAATGGATCACACACATAGTATAATGCAGAGCATCTGTACAGGATCATCATGTATACATTGTTACACAATCCATGTATTACAGATTCAAACAATTGTACAAATACACAGGCTACAATTTTTAAAATAACATTCCACCATTTTTCAGGAAGTTCTAGATAATGTTGGCAAGAGGTGGAGAAAACATTTTCTCTGAGCTATTTTGATCTATTTTTTGACACCACTGTGACATCAACTTAAGGAATGATGTGAAAGGCAGATTTATGTTACACACACACAAAAATGGAAATCTCTCCTAGCAGTAAGAATAGTGAAGCACTTAAGTGGATCATCTAGAGTCGGTGTCTGATCCCCGTCACTGGAATTTTTTGAGAACAGATTGGTAAAAGCAACTGTCCAGAACAACACTGGCACAGTTGCTGCCGACTTTGGGCAGAAATAAACTAGTCAACCGGTCCAGACCTATTCCCATTGTCTTTTTGTCAGAAAATGGTATTTCTACGATCCTTAGAGTTGCACCATCATTTCACCAAACAGTGACTGTAACAGGATATTGGAAACTGACTCCTTAAATCCTTATAAGGGGAAATGACACTGGAGTTTGGATAGATCTTGAGATTTATTTCCATGTGAAATGGCAAGCATGCTAGACTGGTCCAACAAGGAATTAATTTGCTTCAGAAATTTCAGTCCATCAAGTGAGTCTTTGTCCCCAAAAGGAATTCAGGTTCAGCAACTGAATTTAGAGATTGAGATAAACTGGATATTCATTTTTTTGCAGGTATTTTCCTCTCTCTGTAAGATGCTTCTCCAAAAAACTAAGAGATCACAACTTCTACACCATCATCATCTAGTGATATTTACCATGACAATAGTAAGAGAAGAACGTAAAAACCCTGAAGGACAACACTTCTATTCCCATGTTGAAATTTAGAACATTCCTTGATGATTAACACAGTTAGTCTCAAGTTACAGACTATGTTTGTGGAAATGCCTCTGTCTGTGGTTGGATCACCCTTTAGGTGGTTATTACTGACAATGCTGGCAAGTCTGAAGGTGTGAGAGATGATGTTTATATATGTAGTGCTATTAATTAAAATCAGCTAAACAGAGAAGCTTTCAGAAATGTTAAATAGTTACAAAAAGGTACTGGAGTCTGAAAGTTAATAAATATATTGACTAATACTGATGGTGTGGGTTTTTTTCCCCCAAGAAAAGTAGAAATAAAATTGCATTTACTAGACTAAATATAGTTTCACTCAGGGAGTCTTAGTACAACAAGGACTGCAGCTGGGTATGGAGCTGTCATGCTGCTGTTGTGTATACTGTGAAATCACTTCTCTTCTGTTGATATTTTATCTTCTACATACAAGGGAACAATATCACCCCAGGAGAAGCTCTGTTTCTCTGTGGATGAACCGTTCCTGGAAACCAAGCTGACATTGTGTCATGGTGAAACATGCAGGTACCCCTCTGTAGTATCAGTTTCAGAATCCTGAATATAGGGAGACAGATTTTGGTAACAAAGCATCTAATGTCTACAGAGGAAAGGACTTAAACCAGAGCTGTTCCCAACATTTCCCTGTTGGGTATATTTGGGCTGGCCTCTTGTTCTGAAAGGTGTTCCTTAGGCATTGTTTGTGGAGCATAGTTGTTTGATTGAAGGCTGGACATTGTGCTCCAAGGGGCAATTGTGGACTTCTGCCACTACTTCAGCAACATCCAGAGCCTTCACTGAACTTGGGCCTCTGCAACAAGGGAATAAAAGGCTAAATGAAATGTAGGGGGAACTATATAAAATAGAAATAGAGATAATATTTAATATACACCATATAAGCCACAGTATAAAGTACATAGCATGTAATGTATAATATATGTATAATGTGTAATATGTAATATACATGGAAATTAAGTATACCAGGAAAATGCTAGATTAACATCAGTTAACAATGGCAGCCTTTTCTTTTTCCTCGTCTGTTCTGTAGCTCCTTGTAGTGTCTTTAAAGATTAGGGCCATAATTTTCCTACATTGCCTCAGAACACACCAACTGATTAAGAAAAAAAAAATACTACTTTGGGATTTGTTCTTTGTATGCATGGGAAATCCTTAAATGAGGTGCTTCAGGCTGTGTTTGGTTTTCTGGGCTGGCAAAAAGGTGTTTAGTCACTTGTGTTTGGCCAGCAGGGACTAGATTCTTTGTGTGCAAATGCATCCTTATATACACAGATAAATGTATGTCCAAGGTAGGCCTTTATTCCTCCAGTGATTTTGTCTGACTTGTTTGAAAGCATGTACATGGTTCCTGTTACTCATCTTTCTTGCTTGAAAAAAATGAACATTTTTAAAATATACAAACCCCCCAAACCCAGTACATTTAAATCAATCCATCATTAAAAAATCATGGCTTCTAATTAATTATTAATTATTGAGAGGAAAGACAACATGCAGTAGCCTCAGGCTTGACAAGCTGTCAAGAATGCCTGCCAAGGCTGCCAGGCTCACCAAACTCCTGGGTAGTCACCACATTAAACACAGAAAGTTAAATGACATTTCCTGGAACCTGGAGAATAACAATTGGACATAAAAGAAACTTTTTTTTTTTTTTTAACTTTGGTGTCCTTTATTGTTTCTTGTTCTTGGCAAAAGATAGAAGACAATGGAAAATCTGTTAAGCAGACAGCAGCACGTAAGTCGTGGAACAGCTGATAGATTCCTACAACAGCATGTGGAGAAAACAGTTTGGAAAGCTAGTTACCACAAAGGGATAAACTCCTTCCTCATAAATATACTTTGTTAAGTATAAAAGATAAAGTGACTGAAGAAAAATAACAGAAATCACTGGGTGCAGAACAGCACACAGAACCTTCATCACTTTAGTTTACAGTGCAAAGGAATTTTAGCTGGCCATTTACCATGCAATTAGGTTTTATCAACCACCTGAACAAGGAATAGGGCTGTATCTTGGAAATCTTTGACCTGTTGCAGTGTTCCATGAACCCTTGTCAAAATGGACTTAAAACATTACAAGACTGTGAACAGTTAGGAAAAGAGAGACCTTTTCTTAGAAATCGTAATACAAGCAGTACTTGTGAAGAAAAACATATGTTCTGTGAATTTCTTTGAAAGGAAAAGCATAGTAAAGGAGAAGGAAGCACTGTGATACCTCTCATGTTTAAACACCTTAGCAAAAAAGATTTTAGTAAACCTTCCAAAAATGTATTGGTCTTGGGGACTTGTCAGGCTAACTACTGAAAGAATATTACTGTAGAAGTAGGCAAATCTATTTGAATTGAAAAGATTGTTTTTCAGTTAAAAACAGAACTCAGACTTGCAAACCCTTTCCTGAATTAAAAATCAGAAAGTAACATTTTTTCACCTTATCTATATATATATTCAAAGAGCATTACAACCTGTTTCTCAAGTACATTGTCCATGTAATTTGTATTAGAACCTAATTTTCCATAGTCTGAAAAATGTTTCAACATTAATTGATGAAAGATCAGAAGTGATCATTTTTGTATGATCAGTTTTACCTCAGATAATTATATTCAGTAAGAACAAATGTGGAGATTACTGTACATTGCCATGGTTAAACATTTTGGGAAATTATGCTTACTGATGGACTGTTACAGAATAAACTTTCCCTATACAAGGGCCTAACATAATGAAAGCTCTGTTGTTAATTTCAGTGGGATCATGCCTTTAATTTCTGTACTGAAAAATGAAAAAAAATAAAATCAGGGGAATGCTGTAATAGAAGTTAATATTTGCCAACCTCATTGGTCTAGAAACTTTTACCTGTACCAAGGATGTATCTGAAAACTGAAAATATTCTAACCCATAAAACACAAGCTTTTCTCCTCTGTTTCTTTAATATACTCCAAAAATATTACCATGAAAAAAACCTACCACAAAAAAAGCATAAGTAAATCTGGGAATAAATATGCCATATGTTTATTGTATATGAAATGTTACAAAAAAAGATAAAGATGAACCAGTTAAACAATCTTAATAAAAACAATCACATAGGTCCAAAACCAATTTTCAGTTCAGCATACAGTAAATGATCAAAACAACACAAAAGAATATTTCACTAAAGCCCTAGAAAACTCATAGAAGGTGCATATTCTTCAGGGGACTTCAAGAGTAAAGGAACAGCTTTATTTAGGGACTGTGTTAGGATTGATAAATGAGGAGCACAAAAATCAAACCAGCATCGCCTCTATTTTATTTATTATGGATAACTTATTAGATATGTTTTCTATAGTGTATTGTAATATATATACACAGAATAGTCAATAAGAGGCCAGATTCAGCAGTGCAAATAATTCTGGTCCAGTAGGATTCTGACATGTACAGTACTGTGTGGTATTCCCCCCTGCCCCGTCATTGCCAAAATATTTCATCATGTGTTGGTGCCCTCCTGAAAGGCACGTACACTTTCATTGTTATCACCAAAGTATCTGTAAGCTAACGGATGGTCATTTTGAGTTAAATCATGAATTTGAGTGGGTTTGTACTTTGCCACAAAAGATTTACCATGGGGTGGACATGACTTTTCCCAGTCTGCCTTTCTCTCATTATTGTTTAGAAATGTTGTGAATTTTCTGTTCCCTAAGGAATTCTTCTTTTATTTTGAAGGCAGCCCTGAGCCTTCAGCTCTGCTTTTTAACCTCTCCCAGAGCAATTCCAGCTACATCTATGAAACATGTGCAGGACTACTTTTTCTGGCACTGTGGCCAATTGTCTAAAAAGAGCCTATGTCCCTACTAATAAACGCTTTTACACTCTGGAAGAAGGTTCCTGTATCCAAACTACATCCTGTGAATGATCCTACTTCCATGCAAACTCATGAGCCACAGCCAAGAATCCTTTGGCACAAGACAAAGTTGTTAGGAAGTGGGCCAAAGTGCACAGAATAAACACATACACCTCTGCAAACTGATGTAGATCCAAGTCCTGTTTAGTGAAGAAGCAGCTTCCTGGAATTCTGGATAATATACACATATTATTACACATAATATTGCACATATACAACTTCCACTGATGTAAATCATCTGTCTGTTACTCCTTGCTCATTTTGCTTTTTATACAGCCTCCACTTGGACAAATGAAAATATTTCTGTCAAAACATTTCACCCTTCACTCTTGAAAGCTCATGTCAAACAAATGATGGGAAGTTATGTCACTAGCTAAAATGTTAGATTTATTTACCATTTGGAAAATACTGCAAGCAACTAAAGTAACTATGTTTAAAAGCACAGTCCTCCCCTTCCAGCAGATTTTAGGTATATAAAGATGGCTGGCTACTGTTTAGATAGAAGTATAAATTACATGAGGGTAAATTATTGCTGCCATGCATAGGCATTTGACAGCAGCAGTAACGTAGAGGGCTGTGCTTTGAACTGCATAATGTGTACCCTGGTTTCTGTGTGGACAGACGTGTCCTGAAAATTTCTCTCAACAAATTTCCATACTATCACTCTGTTGTGGCTGGCTGGACCTGCCAACTGAAATTACTTCTCATGTTCTGTCTTTGTCTCACCTTCTGGCTGTTGTTCCTCTCCCTAGGCAGTTCTGTTTTGATTCTTTGTTTTGTAAGAAGCTTTAGCAGTAACATTAGCACATTAAGCTACAAAAAATTCCTGTGCTCAGCATACACTAAGGGTTTGAATAAAACCCACAAAAGCAAGAAGACTCATATCCACAGCAAGGCTTCACTGTATGTCTACCTGAAATTACTTATAAGGTGGCAATTAATGTTGTGCATGCATAATATTTATGTATTACTCTACTATACAGCATTCATACACATGCATAGATGTATTCATAAACACATACATAGCAGGCCACTTCCTGGCATTTCTGATGTAGAGGAGACACTCACTGAATAGATCATCTGGACTCTAATCTGTTTCTCCCAGTGGATTTACTGTTACTGAGAGGCCATTGATGTTTTTTGGTAGTATTACTGACTCTGGACAAGTCACATAAACTCTCAGTGTGATAAGTATACCCAAACTGACAATGATTTTACCCCTTGAAAAGTATTTTGAGATCTATGGATAAAAATGATGGCACTGTAAAGCAGTTTGTCCCATCTGAAATCTCAGGAACTATTCAGATAAAATACAACCTCAGCATGAACAAAAATATGAGATGTGAGTAAAGTTACACCACATTATTACCAGAGCATATTTATTTTTTGTTAGTCTTTTACTGAATGTGAGAAAGGCTAATAAACCCAATAAGCCTAAGATGTGTGCAGAAAACATGATCAGTCATTCAATAAACCAAGTACTACTATGAGGAACAGAATATGTGAAGCCTTATATTCTGTGACTTTCCAGCTATTAAAGTTTGTATTAAAAGTTTTCTGTCACTAAAAACACTGATTTAGCTGTCTCCTCCAAAAGATGTTTCCTTTCATAAAACCTGTAGGAACTTCAGGTCTATACTTGTAATTAAAAGAAGCTTCTGGGAATATGTTCAAGTACTGGATCTCTGATTAGTTAAATATTAGCTCTCCCAAAGGCTCTGGTTTGCATTGCTCCAACTAGATCTCCCTGCTATACAGATCTACTCTTGATGAGGTTAGTTATAAACACTGTATACATGAGTCAGGGCCACTTGATTTTACAGCAAGAGATTGAATTCTAGCTCTTTTTTTTTTTTATTTAGCTATATAAGTAAAAGAGATCACCATCGACAGATTTGGCCTAAATTCATAATCCAGTTAAAAACATTACTACAGAAAACTGACAGACAAATACAGAAATATATGTACTCAAACATTTAGACAATCTTCTTGTGCCACCATTACATTATGCAACCGGGACAAAAGCTGATTCTTGAATGAGCAATATTGTTAGTATCCATATTGCTGTCACATGTAAAGCATCTTAAATTCATGGGAGAGATGTGATAAATGTAAGAAGAAAGTTTTGAGAGGACATGGTAGGAAAAGAAAAATCTTAATTTTTAATGACTTTTTAAGAAAAGAAGCACATTTCTTTTCAAAGATCTTTCCTGAAGATTTAGTTGTTTTTACTTAGTGATTATCTGGCTAATCCATTAACTCACTTTATGTGCAGAGGGGGAGGGCAAAATTCCTATTCTTTTAATTTGCTAATCTAATGTAGGATTCATCTCACTAACTTTAGAGCATCTAAAAGTCATTCATTTTAGTCTACAGTCATCATACAGTTTCTTTCTAGAGTCAAAGGAGAGGAATTGGCATCATCAGAGTGATTAATCTGCTCTAACATCAGTGTCTAAAATAGGTGAAAGAATCACTCTCTGGAGGTGCCTGCTTTTCTATATCGTCTGTAAAGACACCTCCAGTAAGTCGGTAACAATAGACATCTAACTTTGGAAAAACTTGCATTTAAGTCTGATCAATTCCATCTCAGCTGATTTTTTCTTGTAACAAACCATGATTACTTGAACGGTATTTCCACCAGTGACTAGGGTAAAGTGCTCTTTGTTTCAGCATCACAAATCATTCAGATTCCCATTCTGCCATTCTGACCTACAAAGAATCATGCTTTATTTGTAGTGGAGAATGACGCTTGGCATTGAGGAAGGGTGGAAGAACTTGATGCGAGGTTACTAAGTCCTTGTAGAGGAGGCTGAAGCATTTACCTGCCAGAAGTTCTTTTTCACTGTTCAACTGCACTTTACTGATTGGTAAGTACTTGCATTTCCTGATTGCTTTTGATTCAGATTGCCAGACAGAGGATGATTTTTCCCTTTTTCTTTCCTGATACAGCTGATGGGCTTTTTTTACAATGTTCTGCCTGGCCTTTTTTGCCTTATGTTCAGCTTCAGTTTTGTGAGTTCATCTATGTCATCCCCAGATCACATATATGATACTATCTGTCCCGTGTTACACAAAATACCCTAAATTAAGGTTTCTTTCCAACATTCTTCTCCTTGTGACCCTTGCAGTTTCTATACTACTCTTCTACACTTGCAGCCTTTGGGACACTCTGCCTCTGAGATTTTTTGCTAGTAATACAAGCACTTCTTTTCCCCTTTATAATACATAAGAAATTCCTGATATCCACACATTATTGTGAGCATTGGAAGCAAGACAATGAGTGTCTGATTAGAAAAAAACTTCAGCATCTCCCATCCTTGTTCAAGGTGTGTAGAGCATACCTACCTTATTCTCTTAACACTCCTTTCATCATGCCAGAGATTATCTCCATTTATCTCATTTCACATGGGTTCTTTTTCTGATCTGCTAGGTACGTCTAGCACCTCGGGCAGTTTGCTTCATCTTTCTGACCATATACATGACTTGCTGTTCATACTCAAGTCCTTCGTAAATTATTTCTGAATTCATTTATCAGCTTTATGGTAAATTGTACTAAATTAGCTTGTGGTGAGTGCTAAATAGAGTTTTATGTATTTACATATTTGATGCTGTGGAGTAATATATTATTTAAGCTTTTACTGCTTTGGAAGGTTTCCTTTTTTTAATGGAGCCATTAGAGGCTGCAGTCCTCTTAAACTCATTTGATCATCCAGAATTTCTTATTTCAGCTGCTCTGTGGTCAGCCTATTCGTAAAAGCAAGATGGTTTCATTTTTCTAGAAATAAGAGTCAGTGTCATACCCCTGAGCACGTTCATCCCCAGGCTACAGCTGTCTGGACTCAGCACCAAACTAGAGATAGTGTTGCTGGTAGCCATGAAAAAGTGAGCTAGAAGGTGTTTCACTGGGGGCTTCCCCAAATATCTCTGCTAGGAAGCCTCAGAGGGGCTCCCCCCTCCTTCCTTGGGAGATGCTTTTAAGCTGAAGCTCCTGTTCTCGGTGCCCACCTGAGCTCCCACCCCGGCCCTGTCGCAGCCATTGCTTTGCTCAGCCGTGGGCCTGATGCCCCACCTGCAGGCCCATGTCCTGGCTTGGCCTCAGCCTCTCCCCATCCCCAGGGAAGCGCCCAATGCCCAGGGCTGGGGTTGCCCCAGTAACCCCCAGCTGCCCTGCTCCTGGCTGGGGTGTTGGGACAGCCCTGGCTGCCATGCCCTGACCCTGTCAGACCTCATGGGACCCCCCCTTCCTGGCCTCCCTTCCCTCAAGGAGCCTCTAGCCAGCACACTGCCATGGCAGTCAGCTCCCTAAAGTGAGCACAGCATGTCCTATCCTGCCTGTTGTTGATAATCAAGATAATCTGGTTTGCAACACTACATGCATCAAAACAGCAGACACCCTGTAATAGGCTTTGTAGAGAGTCCTAAATACTGGAGCCATCCAAAAGTTAAAAATGTGAAGATAAGGTGCAAGTGAAGAAAGTGCAGAAAAATGATTTGCTATTAGTCAGAGGCAACACAAAAGAGAGGACTTTTAGAAAAATTAAATAAGAATCCCTCAGCCTAAACATCTTTTAATTTTTTTACTAATTTCAGGATTTTGTAGTTCAACTCTCTTTGCTTCAGAGATTCACTTCGTTGTTAATGGTTCACTGAGCTGGGACAATAATAGACTGTACAATAAATGTTCCTCATGTGTTGTACCGATTTCATGTGTGGGGATGATTTTGATGAAATGTACTGCTTATGAAGGGAATCAATAGGCAGTAATAGCCTTAGCTGGGCCAGGTACATGGAAGAAAGAGGCTATACAGGCTTTCCCAAGTAGGTCTGCCGATATATCTCTATTACTTACAGCAACTTGACTCTTCCAGTCCAAAACATGCTGGGAGGAGTGTTAGGGATCAATTTCTGATTGCTAAACTGCCAAATACAATCTAAACCTTAGAAACCACCCTGTGAAGAAACCTGACCCTGGGTATCTTTAAGAGCCTGCTCAACTAGGTGATGGAGCTGCACTTTTCACATTTTGTGGAACTACTAATTGAAGCTGCACTAGTCTATGATGTTTTCTGTCTTTTTTTTTTTTTTTAATTATTCTGAATATTTCCAAGTAATATGTATACTATGTTTGTATTTATGTTTGCGTGTGTGTATATTTGTATAAATATGCATGTACATAGCTTTTTGTATGGGAAGATAGTTGGCACAAACAATGTGAAGTACAGTTGACTCTTGGTAGATGTATAATCACACCAAACTGTCACCGAACTTGGGAATAAACCTCCTTAACACTTTCTGTATTAAAAAGCAAGAAATACTTTTTTTGGCACTGGGTGAAAGGTGGAATATTTCCACAAATCAAGCACACCTCTTGAAGTTCATTTTGACATTTATACATAACAGTTAACACCCCGTGCCTATCTAATACATAATCATTGAACTGACTAAGCATCCTCTTCTTCCATTGGTCTGTATCTTTTCTGCTTAATTTTAAAGCTACAGTGTGATTTTAATTCACTGTGCATGCTCAAAAGGAGTGTGGGAGGTAGTCCTTTTGTCCCTCAATGGAGTTGGTGGTCGCAATCCCCCCCTGCCAGAATTACCCTTCCTCCAGTTACCATGCTTTGGCAATTGCCCAATTTCTCAGCATCTTCTGGGGCAAGGTGTTCTCTTTTATCACTGCTGACCTCACATTTGTGCCTTTCCCTTATCTTTACAACCTTCTTTGTAGCAGGATGCTTCCATTGTCAGTCCTTGAAGTTCTACAGATTTGTATTCTTTTGAGGATATGTTCCTTAGTGAGGCATGAATTGCTAATACCCTCTTATCTGGCCTATGCCTTATTTACTACCTTGATTATTCTAAAATTCTGATGTGTTAGTTTCCATTCCTAATTGTGATCCTTTCTTAACTACTACTAACTCTTGCACTATTTCCATTTCATCCAAGAAAAATATATACGTTTGAGGTAACAAAACCATTGCATTCATATGTCTGTCTGAACATGAAAAAGTATTTTGGAACAAATGTTACATAACAGGCAATAATAGAAACATTACATCACAAGCAATAGTGATTCTTCAGTGAAATATGGACAGAGGAAAATCCCTTTCTTTTCTGACTGGTGAGAACATGACCATTTTTTCCCAGAAATACGGAATCGCAACTGTGTGGTGAGACCGTTAAGATGGAGCACTTAGTTTTGCAGCAACCAAACTCTTTAAAGTGAGAAGAGAGATCTTGGAAATAGAAATGAATGAAAATCATTACAAAGAAGAAAAGTGTTGCATTCTATTTTGTAATTTTTCTTTTTTGTACTTGGTTATATGGTGAGAGGGAGGCACTTTGACTTCAAGAGATTTCAATCAGACATCTTTGTGGTAAGTCCAATAGCTTAACTAACATCTTTGCATTGTGTGAGAGGAAAAGAAAACCAATTATTAACAGGCTGGTCTGACGCACAAAAAATCCCAAGCAGAATAAGGCATATATGGATACAAAAAAGGAATCAGGCTTGCCCTTCTCATTCCAGCCACCCATATTTTGGGGTCATTTCTAACACATTTTCAATCAGAAAAATATCTGTCTGTAATAACCTTTGTTAAGAACTGCTAAGGAACTACATACATTATGCCAATTTCTATGTATGTATGTTTGGAATAAATAATTCCAAAATTATTTGTTGGTAAATCACAAAGAACTATCTAATGAAACTTATTTGTATTCAGAACCAAGCTGAATCCCAACTTTATCAAACTATGTGACCTAAAAGTTTGCTAACTGAAGGAAATAAATGGAAAAAAAACATATCTGTAAACTAGAATCACAGCCAGAATGTTCTGTGTTATGCTATCATTTCCCTGTGTCCACTTCAAAATCTAGTATCAGATTTAATAAGCTGTAAATTTTACTATAATAAAGTTTTTGAGGTTTGGTTTTGGTGTGTTTTTTTTTTTTTTTTTTTTTTTTTTAAGGTTCAGGTTTCTTTAAAGCTAAGAAAAGTTTTTTATTATTGTTATCTTTAGGCAAATCACAGGTCTTTCATTTCACATGGAGAGGTAATGCAAAATGAGGCACTGATCTGGCATGAGGTTTGTATGCAGAATTCTTTCTTGTGTCCTGCATGCCAGCAAAAAGCCACCCCACATCTTCTTTCATGAGGTTGCAAAGGATATAAGGAAGAAAGTAAAAGTTGTGGCACCTTCTTGTAAACATATGTTAGGCAGTGTGACTTCAGCATATTGCATTATAGCGTAGAGGGGCCTCAGTCTTGGAGATCTTCTGTGATTATGGTGACAACATTTAAAATGTGGTTCAGGTAAATGGTCTATTCTTTATAAATAGGCAGTAATATGTGTTGAAGCTGCCCCAGAAAATGCACCATGATCTCCCACCTAAATATCCATTGTGGCCAAAAGAGAATGAAAGCTCATTTTTCATCTGTCTTCCCACAAGTAATATTCCTAGACTAGGCAGGGTAGAAGTTTGATCTATAAGCAACTAAAATGAAATGGCAATGAATCATAAAAGTAGGCTTCCAAGAGGTAAGCAACTGACTATTTGATATAAAGTGAGGAGGTTTCACGGTGGACACAAAAGACACAGAAAACATAAATTCCTCTCAAAAAGCCAAAAGAAATATAGAAAGAGAAGAAATACTGAGCCAGTTACTAGTCTTCTAACAAGCAGGAAGAGCAAATACAGATAAACACAGGTATCTGAAAACCAAGAGCCAAGCATGCAGGTGCACCTTATCCACATGCTACTTACCTCCTTATACTTAGATTATTTGCAATCTGTTTTTTAGAAATTACTCACATGAATGTACAAGGTGGTTCATAAGGCAACAACATGCTTAAGAGAGGTCAGTCAGAGCAGAAGAATGGGACTGGAATTTTGCAATGTGTTGATATAGGGTTTCTTAACACTTAAACATTTTGAAGATCTGTGATGTGATCCAAAATATTTTGTGCATTTGTAGCTTGGAACAATGCATTAAAAGCATATTACAACATTTTCTGTCTTTTACTCTTAGTAATACTTTATGAAGGTTGCCAATTTTGCAAGGAGGAGAAAATACTTATATCCTGAATTGGTTCTTTTTTCCCAGACAAAAGATATTCTTCCATGGTCTTTTTTTTTTTATTAAGCAAAAGTTTATCTAAAGCAAAAAAAAATGTTTTAGGTTCCCAGGATTAACATAGTCATTTTTAGTTTTAGTTTTCTGGACCTGACTACTGAGTATTTAATGTAAAGCAATGTATTAAGTAGTATCAGGATTAAGGTTCACAGAAAAAGGAAAATAACCAACCTAGCCCAAATCAAGCAACCACTTTTCTAGTTCTCTGGAATACTTTTTTTTTTTTTTTTTTTTCCCCAGGCACAGATTGAAAATAAGTGAAAGTAACCCTTGTCCTGGAAATCCTCTGCGTTCAGGGTCCTCTCTCCGCAGGTCCTTCTGCACATTTTAGCCATAGATACCTTCAAGCAAAGGTGATAAGCAGTCTTCAGTCTTGCATTTCTTTCTGCATAATGTCTCAACTGTAAGAGAAATGTAAGAGTATCACTTCAAAGTTGGGACACTTTTACAGGAATTCAGCAGAGCAGGTTCATAGCCTTTTGGTATTAATAGGTATGTCCTGAGTGAGTAGAGCTGGTGGTTTTCAGACAAATTTCTATAAGCTGCATGTTTTAGCAGTAGACTTTACTCTGCAGTGTGCCACCATTAAATATCTTTCCATGAGTAAGTGGTTAGCCAATAAATTTAACTCTTTAATACTCAGTTCCTAGCTATTGTGATTCCTCAGGTGTGTATCTGGAATAGGAAGTCTGAATAAGATTTTAAGCATTTTTTCAAAACCACCACTGTGAATTGGATGCATTATTGCAAGTTTAAATTGCATTGTGAATGTGTTAGAACATTATTATTACAGTGGGGTTTGTTTGTTTGTTTGTTTGTTTGTTGTAATAAAAAGCAATGGTTAGTGACATACAGTCTTGAGAGGAGAGGTTCTTAGCCTATTGGGCTTTAACAGGAACACCTAGCACAGCAGTGCTATAGTCTGCAAAAGGCCATAGGGTATAAAAATGTACATTTTTAGAAACTGAAGGTGCTATCCTAATTTCCAGATTCAAATAAACTTTTTGAAGACCAACCTGAAACTGAATATGAATATTGATTTAAGGTTGTGATCTGACTATCTTGAGATAACTATTTAAGTCCCCACAGTCTGTAGAGAAAGTTCTATTCCTTGAGAGGTCTCTAAAGGGAGATCCTGTTTACCTAGGTTTAGACATTCAAGTTCAAGGGCTGACAAGACAAATATGAATAAAATTAACTTAATTTACAGTGAGTCTGGTCAGAAGCTGTTCAAGAGTTAGACTACTGATTTATTTCAATTTCTAGTTACAGAAATATCACTATTCATATTGAGTCTAGGATTATAATGTTCAGTTAATATGCTTTTACTGGAGTACTAAAATGCTGAACTGAAAGGGAAGATTAAATTTGTGTGGATCAAACAGAAAATTAAAACCTACAGTAACAGAATTTATATAAACTGCCACTCTTATGCTTTTTAAACTTAGTGTAACATTGACCTCATGGGAATGTAAAACAGATCATGAAGGACTTGAAACTTACTGGCAGCTAATGATTTGAAGGCTTCCTGCTTTACCATGGAAATCATGAATTTCCAATTTCCTATTAATGTAGCTGAATTTTCACTCTTTTTTTGTCTTGGATAGACACTTCTGTTAGAACGGTGCTTCTAAAAATCTCAGGGTTACTATTATTTATTTTTCCATGTGATTTTAAGTGCTTAATAAATTAAATATGTCCTGGTTTTGGCTGGGATAGAGTTTATTTTCTTCCTAGTAGCAGGCATAGTGCTGTGGTTTGGATTTAGTAGGAGAAGAATGCTGATAACACGCTGATGTTTTTAGTTGTTGCTGAGTACTGCTTATGCTAGTCAAGGACTTTGCAGCTTCCCATGCTCTGCCAGGCGCACAAGAAACTGGGAGGGGGCACAGCCAGAATAGTTGATCCAAACTGACCAAAGGGCTATTCCATACCATATGACGTCATGCTCAGTATATAAACTGGGGGGGGTTGGCCGGGGAGCAGCGATCGCTGCTGGGGAGCTGTCTGTCGGTGGGTGGTGAGCAATTGCATTGTGCATCACTTGCTTTGTATATTGTTATTATTATTATAATTATTATATTGTTATTATTATCATTACTATTTTACTTTATTTCAATTATGAAACTGTTCTTATCTCAACCCAGGAGTGTTTCTCACTCTTACTCCTCCGATTCTCTCCCCCATCCCACCAAGGCAGGGGGAGTGAGCGAGCAGCTGCATGGTGCTTAGTTGCTGGCTGGGGCTAAACCACGACAAAATAGTAGTTTCACTTCTGACTTGTAAACTTGTATTTTCTTCAGAGGACACCATATTATATCTTTGTTTTCAGTATTGTGTAAAATTCAAAGTACTGTACTATAAACTTGCTTGGTGTCACAGTGTGGAGGAAATGAAATAAATGCCTTTGGACACAAGTGAAACAATTAGCAATACCAATGAAAAATCATAATGCTTGGTGACAACAGGATTTTTATTTTTTTCTAAAAGGTTGAAGGGAGATGTCAGTAGTCAGAGCTGTTCTGAAACTAGTGACATTTAAAGAATCTTCAAAATTAGAATGCTGTTTGGAGTAATTTGTTAAGTTATTTAGACATTTCACAATAAAGTTGTTCCTTTTTAAAAGGAAAATAGAGCTTGATAGCCAGAGGTTTAATTATTTACTATATAGCCACAACAGTTATTGTTCTGTAGATTTGAAGATAGCAACAGCTTCATTTTTGTTTGTTTGTTTGCTTGTTTTTAACTTGCCAAACATACAACTTTGTTCATAGAAGAGCTATGAAGTTGGTGAAGGGTCTAGAGCACAAGTCTTATGAGGAGTGGCTGAAGGAACTGGGGTTGTTTAATCTGGAGAAAAGGAGGCTGAGGGGAGACCTTAACACTCTCTACAGCTACCTGAAAGGAGGTGGATAGGAGCAGGGAGGTGGGTGTCTGTCTCTTTTCCCATGTAACAAGCCATAGGACGAGAGGAAACAGCCTCAAAATGCACCAGGGGATGTTTAGATTGGGTATTAGGAAAATTTCTTCACTGAAAGGGTTGTCAAGCACTGGAACAGGCTGCCCAGATAGGTGGTGCAGTCCCCATCCCTGGAGGTATTTAAAAGACATGTAAATGTGGTGCTCAGGGACATGGTTTAGTGGTGGACTTGGCAGTGTTAGGTTAACATTTAGACTTGATGATCTTAAAGGTCTTTTCCAACTTAAACAATTCCATGATTCTATGAAGTTGAAGTCAGAGTAACATTAAACAGTATGATCTGGAGAAGGGAAAAGAAAATCAAATATTCTGGTTTGTCAACATACTGCCAACAGCCAACACCAGGGTAGATTTGAGATGGTAAGCCCCATTAAATACGTGATCACCTGTGAGACACAACAGCTGTATATTCTTGATCTCAGTGCTGCAAAGTTGGACTTAAGACTATATATTATCGGCATGCATATTAGAAAAAAAATGTCAGTGTAAAATTCTGGAGGAAAAATCTTCCTAAAAAACCAAACCTGTAGTTTCAAAACAACTCTCTTCGGGAGGCACTTGACTGGGAGCAGCCAAGAATTAATAATAGTTTAAATAGATCAGTTGCAGACAGAGAAGATGCATTCATCTCTAAACTTCAACTCTCCCCAAAATTAGGACTTAAGTCTTCACTAGTGATCCAACTTTATGACCTGCAGGGCATCTCCACTTTGCTGTGAAGGGACGATGAACTAGTATTGCTACAGATGTCCCTGTATCATCAAAAGGCTTCTTTACTGATCAAAACTCATTTTCTTGCCTTTTTTTTCCATATACTACTTTTAATATGTCTATTATTAGTGACATGAAAGGATGCAAATGTATCAGAAGACTAAAAGTAATCCTCACTCCTCAGAACACTCAAGTGGTATTTTAAATGCCTAGCAGCAACCATTTTACTGCAAAGTCAGTGTCTATCTGTTTGGTCTGTTTGTGTGAAAAAGGGATTTTTCACAGATCTCTACACAATTTACCTTTAGAGTAGTCACATGAGATAGGGTGTACCCGCGTAATGCTGACAAAAGATTTTAACTCAGCTGAATCCTGGTCTTGGTCCTACATTCCATCACACCTCCTCCCAGTGCCTAATCTTATGATCATGAATTTTCCCACTTGTGCAAGTTTCTGTTGCTCATCAGTCAATACTCAGAACTGTTCGGTTTTCTTACAACAGCAAAAAATAATGTAGAAAACTAGTAGATAAGTTGTCTGCCATTTTGATGAGTCGTATAAAAGGAACTAATTTTTTTGATAAAAGATGTAAGATCACTACTGCCGTTTTCCTCATCTATAGTATTTGTGAAATATCAGCTTTTAAGACCTGCAGAATTGACAGTTCTGAAAATGAACAATTGGTAGTCCAAAATCATATGTTATGTGTTGTAAATTGATCTGTATGAAAAGTAAAGCATGTGGAGAGGATGATTGAACTGGTGACAGTTTTTTGCTTCATACGTATTTGCAACAGATTTATTTTGCATAGTTTGCTTAGTATTGGGATCTTGTTCAAATACATTCATAATCACTCTGGTCTTTATAAAACTCACATTTTCTGTTGATTTTACTGGTATGTCACAATACTACTAATGAAAAAAGTTCTATTTTCAGTCATTTTCAGGATTCACATTCTTAGAAATTATTAAAATGTTCTATTAGACACCTGTCTGCTACTAAAAATAAAATAGTGCTCATGCATATAAATGTAATGCCCAAAGGGAGACATGTTTGTAAAAGCCCAGATCATACCACTTCTTCCATAATCTCACAAATCTGTCATTGCTTCCAGCAGTACTTTTGTTTTGAATCTTTCAGAAATGAAGCTAGTTGTCCCTCTCTCTCTCACTCTCTGCCTTTGATTGTCTTTCTTTATTTTTAATTTCTGTTTTTGGTTTAGCTAGGGGCCAAATAAAGCATTTCTATATTCAACAGTATTGGAGGTCAATCCTCAGTTTAGTTTGCAGTTGATAGACCCAGTCTGTGCATCATATTATCAATCCTCTGTTGTCTCTGTAGTGGCAGCTTCAGATTTATACCAAGTCACTGATGCAAACCCATTCCCTCTGAAGCAAGCCATAAGGGGTAGAAGACACGGTGCAGCACACCAAGTTAGGGAACATTATGCATGTCTACTGTCCTTTAAGAAGAGTTTCCATTTCAAGGTCACTTAGTCTGAGGTTCAAAGTTATCTATGGGCAGGCCTTTGCTGGTGGATATGAAGCACTTCGGAACTCTTAACTCATCTTAATTCCAGGGCAAGTCCAGGGCTACAGCAGCACCCTCTCTTCACTTCACTACATGCCATGATTTCTGAAGTAAGAAAACACTGAGTATGAGCTGGAAGAGTGTTTTTTGCACTTTGCTCATTTCCTCACTCTGGATGAATAAATACCATGGTACAAGGGCACATGGTACAGCCAGTCTGTTTACCTTTATAGTACTAAGATAAGTCTGTGAGAGCAATCTTGGTGACTGCTTATAACTGAGAAAAAATATTTACAGAGTAGCTGAGTCAAGACTAGACACTTCTCATAACAAAAATGGCTTTACTTTTCCATTTAAAAAAAAATCCAACGAATTATCAGTCCTCGTGGGTTTGATGTATCGTTCTCTTTCAATCTCAAGTAAAACACATGCAGAAAAAAAAAAAAGTTTGTTGTTTTTTTTTTTCTCCAGAGAATTGGGGAAAAAGGAAAAGAGAAAGACAAATAAGTTATTAGCTTTATGTTTATTTAAAAATGAAGTCTTTCTTTAAATACACAGACCTGAGCTACAGGATCAATATTAGGATGTGAATAATATTCTGTCGAGGCTTCCAAAAAGAAAAGTCTGTACTTTGATCTTGAGGTGCCAAGGTCAAAAGGAAGTTAATGTCCCTCACACTCTTGTCCTGTAACTAAACTGTCATCAGCGGTTTGCTTCTCTAGCCAGGACTATATGTGAGATTTTTCTGTCTAAATTTGGTACATCAATGGAAGTGCCACAGAAGCTGTTGGAGGAGCAGTTTGCTGATCTCCTGATACAGCTGTCATTTATTTCTCAGGATCTTACAATTACAATGAGCATTGTAGTACAAATGCAGTTCAATGACAAAACTGGCAGCCTTGCTGTAAAGAAAGTGGAAGATTATTTTGGAAGCTAAGAATACTGAAAGCTTCCTAATAGATTTCTTTGTGAACTCTGAAACCATCAATGTATGTCAATAATTTTTGCCCCGGAATATCTTTCCAATTATATTGGGGGGAAAAATAAAAAAGTCAATCTAATTTTCACAGGTGAACAGGGCACTAGTTACTGGAAAGATGGACTAATTGATGCAGTATGCTAACAATTTCAGGATGAAGTCCTTGGAAGTATAATAGGGAATATAACATGTTGGTGTTGTCACAGAGGATTTATGTACATTGATGTTTGGCTGTCAAAGTCTGTTTTGTGGCCAACAGTCCTGCCTCCACTTTTCAAGAGGAAAGATTTCCAGGAGAACATTGAAAAGCATCAGCTTACTTTTTGCTTGTTTGTTTTTTACTTTTAAAAAAAGATTAAATCTTTAAAGAGAGTAGTCTGTCAGTAGAGACTGCTCATGTAGCAATTTTTGTATGGACTGTTGAATAATTAGCACTGGATGTTACTGCTCTTGCAAGCTCCATTTTATAATCAATAGGCATTTTAGTGTTCTGTATAGCTCATATTTAACCCACAGTAGTTATGTCACAATACAAGAACTTAGTAGCTTTTTTTGTTTGTCTTGCATTGCATGGAAGCACAACAGCAAGCCTGGAATATGACTGGCTAATTGCCACAGGTTAAAGTAGTCATATTGTATATTACTCGGAGTCCTCACTCTTTAGGGTACATAACATAAGCATCCACCTACAATGTAGGTGTCCACCTACAATGGACATGTAGAAGTGAGCAGTTGGCAAGGACCTACCTGGAGGAGGAAGCTACCTGGGCACTTTAAAGCAGATCACTTGGATTGGTTTGCATTATCCACATTTTGCACAGTCCCCCATCCCAAAATAGACTTGATGAAGCTCTGATGAAGGAGGATCTCAGCTCAACTTTTCTGAAGGTGACAGCTACTGACAGGACAGCTCAGCTGAGCAAATGCCAATGACATCATTGCACAAAGTGCAAAGGCCAACCTGCATCAGCCTTTCTCTCAAATTCTGCGGAGCTGCAGGCTGATGGATGACCTTGCTTTCCCCTTCATAGGGTCTGAGTCCACAGCAAGAAGGAAGTCCTTTCTTAAAAGACATAAACATGTAGGATCTCTGCTCCTGGTGAGGAGAAGACCGCGTACATTTCAGCCTCAGCTTTACATCAGGAACTATAGCCTCACACACGAAGCATGCTGCCACAGAATTTGTGGACCTGACATACCTCTGCTGTTTCTGCTTCAGCTACCCATGCTGGTGACTCCTTGGCTGGTGCACTGGCAAGTCCAGCCATCTCCTCTCCAAAGATTTCCCCGCTGTTCTCAATGAGGGACTGTACCAGGCCCATCACCTGCACACATCAAACCGCTGGGTTCAACCCAGGTAGCTGAAAATGGATCAAACATCCTTTCCCACACTTTACCCTTGCTTTTGTGCAGAAAGCTGCAGCTGTGGGGTTGCTTTTCCTGCCAGCTACCCCACGAGCATTTGTTCAAGAAAGGAGGCAGCCAGGTACCTCCGAACAGCAAAGCTCGTGTGGGCCTGGAAGGCTGTAGCCAGCTGGTAAATATAGCATACCTTCCCAGTAACCTGCATGAGCACTTCCAGGGGGAGCGTGGGCTCCTCAGCAGGGCTGAGCAGGTTTGGCCCCACACAGATGGCCAAGTTTCTGGCAGTCTTCCTGCTGGTTGCAGAGTTTTTGCTGATATTAAGCAGCTGGCCAAGCAAGAGCTTCAGGAGGAAGAGGTTGGTGGCTGGCAACTTGTTGGTCACCCTGCGGGAACAGGAACACAATGTTAATAAAGTAGATGTTGTTAACACACATCGCCCAGGCTGGTCTCAGCCAGGCCCACCTGAGGGAAAGCTCCCTGGCCGCACCAGGTCTGCAGCAGACAGACTGCCTTTGCTGAGATACTGCCACCTCCCTCCCTGCCCTTCTGACAAGAGTTGCTTTGTGGAGCAATCTCTAATGCCTTCAGGAAGTGCTCCAAGGAGAGAAATGTTTTTCTGTGCCCCATTCCCCCAAAATCTGATCCCACAGCAGCAAGAGGTGGCTGGCAGGAAACACAACTTTTTCAAGGAGGCCATTGCTTTGCCTCTACAAGTGCCCAGCCTCTGCCAGTCCCTGCAGAGCAGGCAGGCTGCTTTCCATACTTGCTCTCTCAGTCCTATCAGCTTCTCTTGCCTGCTGGCCGTCTTCAGGGTGCTTATCTACTCCTTGTACAGGTCTACATTGAGGAGTTCGAACAGGATGTTTTGGAGGAAGCCCTACAATGTCAAGGGCTCGAGGTAAAGCTTTGAGCATTCCTGCTGGGAGCACAGGCAGCATCCACAGCACTCCCGCTCATGAGCAGGAGGGTGGGTTTTAGCTCCCTGCTGCTTCAGGTACCCATCAGCACTGAGAGAGCTGGGAGCTGCAGGGCTCCAGGTCGGGAGGATTCACCCTCAGGATGACAGCCAGTAGGTGTGCCAGCTGGCTTTGCAGGTTTACTTCCACACCACTGTCGAAGGCTTGCCTCAGCTCCCTTGAGACATGCTTGCTGGCCACAAGCCAGAATACCTCCTCTGTGGAGGGTCCTTGCTCTTCCAGAAGAGCCAGCAAGTCCTGCAGAGGACACGTGAGGGCAGTTGCTTGGCTGAAGACAGGCCCTGGGGCAGGTGAACCTGCCTCAAGGGCAGGAGCAAGTGTGGATGACTCTGCTTTCACTGGGGCAGGATGGAGGGGTGGCTGCAGGTAGGTGACATGAGGAGGAGCCAGCTTTGACCCCAAGTCCCACCCAGGGTCCATCTGCTGAGGACAGCAGCTCTCAGGAGGAGCCAGAGGGCTGGGGACCCTGTGGCCAGGTTTGCTTACCTGGATGGGTTGGGGCAGAAAGCTGCCAGGGGCCGGCCAAACAGAGCCCCCCTGCCACCAGAGCCTGACTGCCTGGGTGCCTCTGCAGCACCTAAGGTCCCTTGCCATGCAAAGAGCCAGGGCAGCCCCCTCCTCCTCCTCCTCCTGGTCCCACCTGCTGCCAAGGAATACAGAGCAAAACCCCTTGATGAGAACTGCCAGGCGAGCACTCCTGGACCCTCTCAGTGCTGTCCCCACACTGCTGAGCACAAGGGCGAGATGCCATTTGGATCCAAGAGGTCCTCAGAGGCTCAGCTCTTTCCTGCCATTGAGAAATGGGGATGGACATGGTCTGCAGGAAGGGCAGCAGCAGCCCAGGCAGCATAAGTGACCGTCTGGAAGAGGAGGAGAGAAGGGCCATCCTGCCCATCTTCTCCAAATCCACCTGCCGAGTGGCCAAGTCCACCTTCGTTGCCAGACAGGGCTGGTGGTGGCCACTGCTCTACACCAGCCTGCAAGAAAGATGCAGCGCTCACTGAGCAGCCCCGCAGCAGAAAGGACCCCTGGTGAGCCGCATCGGCCCCTAGAAATTTGTGAAAGGTGGGGATGGCCAAAGGGCTTTACTGCAGCCAGTGACCCAGGATGTGCCCAGTGGGGCAAGATGCCAGTGCTGGGGGAGGCTGGGACATGGGGACCTCCCACAAAAGCAGCCCAACAGGTCCTCACCTTTGCCTGGCCCTTGACCAGCCTCTCCAGGCTGCTGGTGTGTAGTGTCATCACCTAGGCAAGGGGAGAAGAGTGGAAGGTGAGAAGTGATGCACGTGATACTGGGCTGAGGAAGCATCTGGTAGCAGAGCAGAGATAGGTGGGACACTCACATCATTGCAGTGGCTCAGCTTTACAAGGAGCTTGATGGAGGGCAGCTGGAACACTCAGGGTCCCTCCACTCTTTTTGGTGGCCTCTGCATGGGGAAGGGGCAGAGAAAAAGCTCTGTGAGACCCAAGCCGCCTTTTGTCTCTCCTGCCAGCCCAGGGAGCACTGCCAAGTGACCCCAAAACACCCAGGTACTGCCCATCAGTCGAGCAGAGAGCAGCAGCAGTGGTAAAGATGAGGCTGGGCAGGTGTTGGCTGGACACAGCTGGGCGAAGCAGCTCTGCTAGCTCTGTCCAAGAGCTGCCCACAGCTGTGAGGGTATCTCTCCCCAGCTTGGGAGCAGTGTTTCTGCATATGACTGCCCCTGGAGCATCCTCCAATGTGAACATTGACCCCCCAGACTGAACTGCCAGGCACGGCTTACCCACAGGGTGTTCTAACACTCCTTCACTGCCTGGGAGCTGCAGAAAGAGAGAAGAAACAGCCTGAATGCCAGCTGCCACCCAACCTGCAGGCAGAGGTGGGCATCTGCACAGCCCTGCCCCATGGGGACAGTCACAGAGGCAGGATGAAACCCTGTGGGACAGGACAGAGATGCTGCCCATCCCCACCATGGGATGTGGCATCGAGACTCACTGGAAAGTGACAAAGCAGGAATTGCAGGGCCAGATGAGGACAAGTGAGTTGGTGTACTTGCTGCCTTCCTCCTCCTCTGCACCCCTGTCCTCCCCCTTCCTGCTGCTCAGCACCTGCAGCTGGCCCAGGGCCAGGCAGAGCTGGGACCAGCGGGTACTGCCATGTCTGCAGAGAGGAGCGGCAGGCAGTGACCTCAGGGTTGCCTCCTTGGGGGCTGTCAGGACGTCTTGCTGGGCAGAGCCATGTCCCCTGCACAGAGCCCCAGGAAAGGAGGTCCCCAGGCTGCAGTGGCAGCCACCAGCCATGGGTACTGCCCCGGGGGGACACGCTGACTGCTATGAGCCTGGTGGCTCCCCTCTACCATACACCTGCCATAGGCACAGACATTGGTGCATACAGCACCAGGGTCCTGGGGGACTCGGGCTGCTCCTTGGGTGTCCTGGCTCTGGTGCCAGGGCCAGAGCTTGGGAGGAAAGGCAGCCAGGGTCTCCGGGTCTAACTCGGGCTTAACAATGACCAAGGCACCCCTGAAGAGGAGGAGGTACCTCTTCCTCATTGCATTGCCCTGAGTCACCCACACACCCTCATGGAACAGCGGCTCAGGTGATGCCAGGGTGGGTGCACACTGTTGCACAGGGTCAGGGTTGTCCCTGCAGAGCAGACAGCATCGGGCAGGAGAAGGCAGCTGCTGCGGGGCTGGGCTGTGCCGGTGTGTCCCCAAGCCATGAGGGGAGCCCACCTGGAACCGCAGAAGTGTTGTGTGGGGCACCCTGGCAGGGCTGACAATACTGTCCAGTCGGCCTGAGCAAGGCTGCAGAGAGGGGTTCCAGTGCTGGGCAGTGCTGCTTGACAAGAGCCTGTCTCCCCAGCACCAATCTACTCCGGCACAGCAACGTCCCTGTAGGCACTGGGGCTGTTGTAGGGCCAGCACCGGGTCAACACAGCATCCCATTCCAACCCCAACAGTCATGCTGTGCGCTGAGGGGGGGGGGGGTGGAGAGGGACACTGGGGGGCTTTCCCCAGTATGTCCATGGCAGTTACTTACTGGGGAGCCCAGACCTGGACACAGTGCTGAGCAGAGGGGAAGGGTCACCTCCCTCCAGCTGCTGGCAATACTTTGCCTAATGCATCTTAAGGTACCACTCACCGCCTTTGTGGCAAGGACACCTTGCTGACTCCTGTTCAGCTTGTTGTCCACCAGGACTCCCAGGGCCTTTTCTGCCAAGCTGCTTTCCAGCAGCTTTACCAAGTTGGTTTTGGTCACAAGTACGTGTGTATATTTCCCTGGATGCTTCATGCCCATACTGGTGCCATCGGCAGTTGGTCCCTCCCTCTTTCTGCAGGTCTCCCTGTCCCACTGCTGCGAGGGTTAGAAAGCACATGTTT
This sequence comes from Pelecanus crispus, assembly GCF_030463565.1. Taxonomy (NCBI): domain Eukaryota; kingdom Metazoa; phylum Chordata; class Aves; order Pelecaniformes; family Pelecanidae; genus Pelecanus; species Pelecanus crispus. The sequence continues at coordinate 190,153,037 of NC_134643.1, forward strand.
TCTCCAGCCAAAGCAGTGGTTCAAGTGGAAAGGCTCTCCCTTGTTAGGGAAGAGGGAGAAAGAAGATGAACCTTGCAACAGAGTCCAGAGATGGAGTTTCCGCAGACCAGCGAGTGATAGCCTGGTGTTATTTACAAAATACGATGTCTTGTCAAGAGTCAGCAATACTGCTATAATATGAGGAAAACAAAACAAACAAACAAGCAAACAAATAAATTTAAAAAAACACCCAAAGAAAACAGAGGTATAAGGGGTGCAGATAAAAGGAGAACAAGTGAGCAAAAATGGTTCTTCAATGGCCTTTGATGTGTATTTTTCAAACTTCAAATGTTGAAACTGCTCTCTGGTGCTAAATACTAGTGAGAAACTTGTTCTGCACATGAATTAACAATTTCACCTGGACAAAAATATTAGATAGGGCTTTTCATTAGTGTATTTGTTGCTAAAATTCATTGTTTCCAGACAGAATGGCATATGTTTTAGGAAACACACATCCTAACCATTCTTTTAAGAGGTGTAGTAATTTTACAGATGAAGATTAGAAATACTTTTTTCACACACTCCTACCTCCTTTGCAAAAGCCAAAGCATTGACACATAACTCTTGTCTATCCTAAAGACATGTGCTACTGCTTCAAATAGAATAGGCAGACACAGGCAGAAGATTCTAAACACCAACATCTCTGTTTGGTAAGGAAAAAGACCCAACAGTCAGAAAACATTCTGATTTTCTAAAACAAAGAAAAGGATTCCAGGGGCTACATCATGGGATGTATCAAATGGCGCATCTTTTGAGAACGTGCCTTGGAAAGTGCCTTTTCAGAAAGTGTCATCTAGAAACCAGCTATATATAAGCTGGTCCAAGAGGCCACCCAGGATTATTGCCTGCCTTGGAAATTTGTATCAAAGCTCTCAATCAGGGCAACATGGAGTTAAGAAGACTTGAAAATTTTTATCCTTGAAAACTTCAGAGCACTTGAAGTTTTAGATTTAAGCCAACATAAAATATTTTTTATATGGGGGCAGAGGTGCATAAACGTATACCTTTGCCAAATTCTATGTAAGAATTTAGGCATAAGATTGCTTATGAAGAATTCATTATTTATAAATACAAATAAAAGCCCTCTTTTGATACCTTTTTATGCATATACAACTTTTAAACATTCTTAGTTTGACAAGTTTGGCCTCTCAATTTGGCAGTAACCACTTGTTAAAGATAGGTTGAAATCTTTGCTAGACATAATGTATAGGATCTAGTTTGCCAGCTTTAGACTGCAGCAATAGAACTGCCTGGAATTTACTAGACTTCTGCACAAAGCTGAGGAATATGACACAGCACTTCTGAGACAGCTACAGACTTTGGAATATTAGTAGTTACTCTAAGTTCAGTCATGTAATTCAGTTTGAAAAGAGGATACCTACATTTAGGCACCTATTAGAGAGGTTGTCCTGGTTTCGGCTGAGATAATTTTCTTCCTTGTAGCAGGCATAGTGCTGTGTTTTGGATTTAGGATGAGAAGAATGCTGATAACACACTGATGTTTTAGTTGTTGCTAAGTACTGCTTATGCTAGTCAAGGACTTTTCGGCTTCCCATGCTCTGCCAGGTGCACAAGAAACTGGGAGGGGGCACAGCCAGAAGAGTTGATCCAAACTGACCAAAGGGCTATTCCATACCATATGACGTCATGCTCAGTATAGAAACTGGGGGGGGGTGGCCAGGGGGCAGCGATCACTGCTCGGGAACTGTCTGGGTATCTGTTGGCGGGTGGTGAGCAATTGCATTGTGCATCACTTGCTTTGTATATTATTATTATGATTATGATTATTATATTGCTATTATTAGCATTACTCTTTTACTTTATTTAAATTATTAAACTGTTTTTATCTCAACCCAGGAGTGTTTCTCACTCTTACTCCTCCAATTCTCTCCCACATCCCACCGGAGCAGGGGGAGTGAGCAAGCGGCTGCGTGGTGCTTAGTTGCTGGCTGGGGCTAAACCACGACAGAAGTCTAGATGTAAGTTTGGTATTCAAAATCTCCAATTATAAGCAAAGTCCAAGTCACTGGACTTTAGTTGATAATTATAATAAAGCACAAAAATTTCTGCTATCATTTCACCTTCACAGTATGCTCCCACACTATCATGGAGTATGGAGTACAATGAGATACTCAGCAGAACAAATGTGAAGGTGACATTCAATTGTTTCCACAGAGATGTTTAGCTGTATTAGGCATACTAGTGTGTCTTGTATGGATTCTGACGTACTCCAGAAAGGAGTCTGTGACATTTCTGCCAACCCTTTCATAGACTCCTCAAATGGCCGTAGACACTTTTCTTTTGTAGCCCTCTAAACATAGGTTTGCCATTACTTATAAAAAGGCACAGGCTTCATGTTGATCTGGTAATCTCAGGGCTTTTCCATGGCTTGTTTTGACCTCAGCCGTTTTTAGCTTGTTTTAGGTGTGATCATCTTCTAATGATCAAGTGTCTTGATCATAAAAGCTGTTATTCATAACAGCTATTTTAAACCAACTAAATTTTAGTATTTTAGCAGTTCCAAGGATACCACAGGATACTGAAAAACCATATTGAATTTACATGCTAAAAGGAAAAGACTGCAAAAAGTTCACCACTGAGAACGTGAGGTCTTTTCTTTTTTGTCTTTTTCTTTTCCTGTTGCATTTTACTCTCATAGCAGAGATTGTTGTGCTTTATTATCATTATCATTATAAACTAAAATTAAGCTGTACCTAAAGGACACACTTAAAACTCTTTTGTCATGGAGCATAACACAATATCATTGGACCATTTTGCCTGCTTTTTATGAAGTGTTATATATGCATGGTTTCTGGAATTAACCAGTGAATATACTTTCTCTGTTTTACCTATTTGTTGCATTGGTATGAAGTGCCGAAGTTCATTTTTCTTGGTTTTTTTTCTATCAGATTCATGGAATAGCTCAAGCTTCTATCAAATGCTGATAACGTCTTCTTAACACCGATGGAAAATTTTGATCCTTCTGGGTGTTGAAATGTGTTGGCATTAGAATTTGAAAGCAAGGACTGAAGACCGTTCACCTTACAGAGCAGTTTTTGCCTCAGAGGGCAGTGGCCCAGGGGCAGTAATAGTGTCCAGCTCTGGGGCCCTCAGCACAAGAAGGACATGGACCTGTTGGAGCAGGTCCAGAGGAGGACCACCAAAATGATCCGAGGGCTGGAGCACTTCTCCTATGAGGCCAGGCTGAGAGAGTTAGGGTTGTTCAGCCTAGAGAAGAGAAGGCTGCGAGGCGACCTTACTGCGACCTTGCAGTACTTAAAGGGGGCCTACAGGAAAGATGGGGAGAATCTTTTCAATAAGGCCTGTTGTGACAGGACAAGGAATAATGGATTTAACTGAAGAAGAATAGATTTAGACTACATATTAGAAAGAAGTTTTTTACAATGAGGGTGGTGAAGCACTGGAACAGGTTGCCCAGAGAGGTGGTGGAGGCCCCATCCCTGGCAACATTCAAGGTCAGGTTGGATGGGGCTCTGAGCAACCTGATCTGGTTAAGATGTGCCTGGTCACTGCAGGGGGGTTGGGCTAGGTGACCTCTAAAGGTTCCTTCCAACCTAAAGCATTCTATGATTCTATGGTTCTTCCTTTCTTCCTTACCTATACCCGTGGGCAGTAAAAGAGTGGAGTGTGGGCACAGCCCAGGCTGACCTAAGCACAGTGGGAAAGGAACATAATTTGTGATGAGTCAAGTGAATTCTTGCCTCCTGATAAAGACTCATCTCTGGAGTAAAACTCCATTATGTCTTTCTGAGGCACGATTCTTCCTCAAAACTACTTAAATGAGAATGACATAAATTTATGCACCATTCTTCACATTCTTTCCCAAGCCAGCACATTTTACTTCTTTGCTGAGCGGCAAGAAGAGCTTAAGGCTTTGCAAGTCAGCTTCCTATTTGGAACAGAAGTGATATGAAGTCATATATCCTCCTATAGATTTATTTGTCAGCTGTGCACAAGTCCTCCGTACTTCTCTAAAGGTAGTAAGAAAAACAGGTGAAACTTCTCTTTCAGTATAACTTGACCAAGACTTTTAAGCTACGGATGTGAGTGGCCAGAAAGGTGACCTGTTCAGAAGGGGAAAGTTACTGAACAGAAGAAAATGACTGCTGAAGTACTAACAGAAAAAATAGTTGCCAGCCTGGGAACTAGGCCTGTGAACCAGAACCACCCTTGAAAAGTGCAGCTGGCATCTCTGAAGTACAGCTGGGTACCTGGAGACATCCTGGAATAAAATTGATAACTGTAAAAAGAAGGAACTCTAAGGGTAACTTACGCTCTGAAAAGGGGGAAAATAGTCTGGAAAAAGGGGAAGACATCCTGAGAAAGTAAGAGTCTGTAACTGCCAGTAACTGCAAGAAGAGGAAAACAGCCTAAATACCAGTCTGAGACAATAGAAAACACCATAACTTATTGGCTGTCCCAGCTGAAAAATAGAAATTAACAGCATGTATTGACTGCTTGAAGTCATGATGTTCAATGCCCTTTTATGTCTCTGTGATAGAAAAATGACTTAATTTTTGCCCCAAATGGACTTTTCCTCTCTGACAACTTCCCATACTGCACATACTGTAATAAAGTGGAGAAATTTAAAGGTAAACTTCTCTGTGTTGGTGTGTGTTATGGAGTCCTCTGAACCCAGGCTCTGGTCTCTCTGCACCCGCAGGCTGTGTAACCCCAGGCAGGTCCTGACACCTATGTAGCCAAAGCCAAATGTTTCTGCGCTCTTGGCTAAGTTAGCTGGCAATACCTGTCTGAGGAGGGAGCAAGATGATGGAGCTGGGGCAATAAGATCTGAGACAAAACCACTGAGGATTCAGACACAATAATTTGCCTTTGTGCCACCGAGAAGATTAGCAGAGCTGGGAGCAGCGACTGCTCCTGCCCGTAGGGAGAGCCGTAGCCCACGTGTTACGATGTCTCACGATGGCAGTCATACTAAGTTTTCAGGGCTTTGGACTAACAAACTGAGCACAGGCCACTTTCTGTTTTCATCTGCTCAAAGAATTACGCTATTTTGACAATGCTAAACATCTGGGTTTCACCTTTGGCCTTATCCAAGTCCACAGTATTCTATAAAAACTACCTCTCCACTCAGAGCAGGCACATATTGCATAGTACAAATTAGTGCAGACATACCTTGCTCTAAACAGGTATGGAAGTGTTGAAAATCATTTTAAGCAACAGGGAAACAGTACTAGCATTAGAGAATATAATATTCACTATTTTTGAGTTTTCAGAAACCTCAGTAAATTTAAGAGTATACTGAAAAATATTTGTATTACAAGAGTAGTAGGATTCAAGATTTACATGGCTACCTTGTAGACATGTATGTGATGGGCAACCCAAACCTTCCTACTGGGAAGATGGAGAGAAATAAGTAAATTTAGGGCAACAATTCATAAGACTTAGTTCAGACAACTACTTCAGGATTAAAAGACCCTTACTGTAAAAGGTCTAATTTTTCTCTGCAGACTAGGAAATTTAAGAAGGCTAGTTTAGATGTGGACATTTGCATCTAAGAGATGATTTCCACTGCAGGTTGTTTTTGGATTATTTCCTTATCTGTGCATACGCAAACATATATACTAGTAAAACAAGCATAATTCTTTTCTATTTCCAAATGGCCAAAGAAAGTCAGAGTGCTGGCTTAAAGAAATTGGTGGTATATTTAACCTGAAGAAAGAACTGAAAGATAATTAAGATTAATGAATGTTGAGCCTTTCAGATTATTGCTAACCCATTCTCGCAGATGAAATGGGTTTGTCCAAATTATGAATTATATGTTCAGAAATTTGATCAAACTTGCATCTGGGCCCTGGTTCCAGATAGAAATGTTATGAAGCCAGGTTATTTACTACATTAAGGATTGTATTGTTTCAGCAAGAAAATACTTATGGTGTAAACAGGTTTAAGGATACATTTAGAGTGGAGATGTCAAGAGTGTTCCAGATTGTTCCTGACTTTCTCCTGTTGTAAAAAAGTAAAATTTGCATTGACTTCCGCAGATGAGTTTAAGCCAATGGTAAGTACTTAAAAGTCTCAGCACTAAAATGTGATAAATGTTAAAAATTAAAAGTTCAGTCTAAAATGAGATTTCCGTGAGAGTTACTATAGCTTGAATTACTATAATAATTTGAATTTTACACCTTCCAGTTATTTCTAAAATTCATTTGAATTATTCTCAGCACATTTCTTATCAATCTTATTATGAAGTCATGGGAACAGATTCATTTCCATAAATTCAAATGCTTTCCACCTCATTTTAATATTGAATAGCATTTGGTTATCCAAACCTAGATCTGTACTTGTAAATTAAGAGAGGCCATATTCTCCAGCTATAAGACTAAATGGCATAAAAAGGCTCAGTCCAGAAGAGTTTAGGATAAATATTCCCTCCTCTACAAACAAGTAGCCATACTGTTGGCTGAAAATGGTGCCTATATCAGCCATAGTCAGTGAAAAGATTAGTTGGAATAAGGTAAAACTATAGGAAAAAAAAATGTGTTAAACCATACAGGGTTGTTTCTGTCAATTATAAAATGATCACCTATGAAAAGACTTTACATCAGTGCCCAATCAGCTTAAAGGCTGAATTTACATGTTTGTAGTATTTCATTCATGTCTGTGGGTTGACATTTACATACTTTAGACATATCAGGGGAACTTTCACTATTTAGATCAGGCTTATGATATACCTGTTCTGAAAAACATACCCAGAAAGACCATACTATGAGGCCGTATATATGAGTGTATGAGACCATACTGAGTCCCATGATTCTCTGGATCCCCACCCTGCCCTGAAATTCAAGATAATTAGCCAAATTATTTTAGTAATCAGCAATCTCTCCTGCCTATGCTTGCATTTTGGATGGTAAAATTTTTGAACAAGGATTGTATTAGTTTGTCCTTTTAAAGGTCAGGTTTAGGTCAATGAAAAGACTTTAAATGACTAAACAGATTTTTAGATCAAATCTTTTGCCAAGCACATTGTCCATGCTTTGTAATAATCATGAAAAAGATCAAAAAGACAATCTTTTCCAGTGGATGCTCAAACAAATAACAGAGTACTCATTCCTGTTACTATGATACTCACTACATGAAGTTTAATCCATATTTATCTGATTAATGTGAACATTTTTAGGATATTTAGATATTTTCCATAATTAATATTAACACATGTTATTTTTGCTGTTATCTTTTCTTTTAAGTGTTAAGCCTAGGCTCTGTGGTCAACCCATCCAAATATTTCCTCTTCTTATTGACAACACTGCTTTTAATTCTACTTTATAGCTCAGTAACAATCTCTAATATTCAAATCTACATAATGCATTAGAAAAAAATGCATGCACATTCTTTTTTTAGGGTGATTTTTATAGAAAAAATACTTCTGTCAGCAGGAGAGATGTTTTATTTAAGCTTTCATCTCTCCTGAGTGTGCTTCTCAAAAGACTAGAATGGGTTATTTATTACTTGAAAGACCAAGGTGGTGTTGGAAGACTTGACTATTACTCTTTCCTTCAGCTTCTATATGGCAATAAAAATTAATTCTAATGTCTTTGATGTTTCTCTGTGTAGTTTCAGTATCTCTGGTACTTTAGGGAATATCTTCCTGGCTGCATGTAAACTATTTTGTTATATGCAGAGAAAGGTAATGTGATTTGCCTTTGGTAATCTTTCAATTTGTGCTTCTAGGCATAAATTATTTTGATAGAGTTAACTGCCCATCATTTAAAGGAAATACTTTGCTGTGACACTTTTGTTTCACACTATATTACTGCACAAATTATTTAGCCTATTCAATTAAGTTATCACAGCATGCCATACAAAATAAATATATTCAAAATAAAAATCAAAAAAACCCTTTAAACAGAGATTTCAGATTCTAACTCAATAATTGTGCATCATTAAATGGATGACTGAATAGCTACATATTTAAAAGAAACTTAAATTCAGAATGTGATATTCATAACTAGAGATCTGGTAGGAGATCATTTTACAAATTAGGCTAATGGAGTAGTAAAAGCAAATGCCTTGTCTTCAGAGAAGTCTAAATCAGGATTATTAATGGGGAAAGAAAAAAAAAAAAAGACTGACTTATAGTGAACGGAAAGTGTTTAAGGTCTTCCCCAGTAAGGATAGGCTAATAGATATACACAGGTAATTATTAAAATCAAAGACAAAAATATCATGTCTGAATTAGCATAGCATATCATCCCTTAATTTCAACAATCTAATAAATAAATAAGATTTTAAAATTTATTAAATATATTGTATAAATTAGCACACTTTTTCCTGTCAAATAATCAGTAATTTTTGTGATGCAATGTATTTTAGTAAGAGGGAAAGATTGTATGGATAATGAAAATTCTGCAGTGAAAGATTATTTAAAGCTTGAAGAGTTTACCTTTTTTTTGCAAGTAAAATACTGGAAAATAAACTACACCAGTAATTTCAGCCTTGTGAAAAGCAGGGCATGCCAAGTCACTAAGACCATAAACAAATGTTTCAGATGTCATGGTAGCTTTTTTTTTAAAATTGCAACAAATATTAATTTATGCTCCAAAACTTTCTAAAAAAATGTATTAATAGGGAATAGTGTATACTGCCACAACCTGTAACTGACACTTGCTGTGAATAAAGAGTCAGCACACGAGAGTCACAACAGTATCAGGAGCAGAGAGAAAAAAATCCTGTGCTTGTGAAAGACCAGATAGCTAACTTACTTGTATCTTCCACTGCAGAAAATGTACTAGAAAACGCCTCTTCATCACAGCGGTTAAGGTGAAATCTATCTTCCTTGTTTTTAAGGTCTGATGATCGGAGGAAAACTTCAGGAAAAGGTAATTCTTTCCTTTAATTAGAAAAGAAATTATTTCTTTATGTGGAACTCATCTCTAGCATGAAAAGGACCTCTTCCAAATTTCAAGAATAAACTGATGTTTTTATTCATAGCACTGACTATTCTTCAAACTGGTCAGTGAATTCCAGCAGCGGACTTCCAAAACTGATCTGAAGTAATCTTACCTATCTTCTACTTCAGTCTTACCAAAGCCTGTACTCCAACTGGGTTATATATTCCTCTTCCTATCATGAAGAAAACAGTCAACCGCCTCATCCACAAAAACTGCAACCACGCTTGGTCTTTGGGGGTTTGTTCTGTAATTTTATAACTATGTTTATGTAAATAACTTAGAATTGGGAAGAATTTATTTAAAAAAAACCAAAACATTTTCCTGTTCTGGCACATCTGAAGAAAAAAATGTTTATCTTTGGTTGAAGTGTGTCATCTTGCCTTCAGTGCTTCATACATTGTACTTTCCTTAATGGCAGGAAATCTGATGTTTGATTCACCATGGCTTGCTTTAGCCTTTCAAATCTGCCTGACACTGCTTGACACTAATTATCTGGTTGGGCAATATGTTATCTAGTCACTGAGAATTTTTGATGTCTTACTACTTTTAATTGTTTTCCATTAGAAATATAAAATCTGTCCTGCTGACATTAAAAGCATTATACCTTTGACCTCAACTTATCAGGATTTGGTTAAAGTCCACAAACTACAACTGTGCAGACTTCATATATACCAATTACATGCAGATTAAGCAGTTCTTTTTATTTACCAACTTAAGACAGGAAATCTGAGGTCTGTATTTGTTTGTATGGACATTTCAACAGGATAGACATATAAATTGATGAGCTAAATAGTAACGGAGCACAGAGACACTTCTGATGTTTAGTACTCAAAGATATTTCTTCGTTAAACTCTTAAGGACTACAGTTAACAGTGTGCAATCCTGTGATTTAGACCACTGGTTTTTAGTACAAGATTGATGTACAAAACCCTTCAAAACTCAAAGCTACCGAGAGCCTTCCGAAAATAAGTTTCATGCTGCTCCCATGAAGTCCCCCAAAGGGTCAGGAAGCCTTTGTTTATTACTAGCTGGTCCTCAAGTAACCCCCAAACCCATTCTTGTTATTGTGCAGTAGCACTTGCTCCAGTATCTTCTGGACCTGCTTCCCCTGTCAACCCACATTCCCAGCTGCTCGGTAATTTGAGTTTGTCATCACTTATCCGCTAGGTGCTTCTCACTTCTTTGTTAGCCTTTGTTAAAAACATTAAGTTCCTTCAGTCCCTTATGCTGCTGGCATTTTCCCCTTTCTTCCTTTCCATCCTTGTCACATCTGCCTAAAGTAATCGTCACTATGACAGTGCAAAAGACCTCACTTGGAAAGACTCAGCTAATGGACATATTACAACTCCCATTAATCTCTCCCAATCAACTACTGTCTGTCTCCAGGATCATAACTTACTTTTCCTACTTTTTAGCCTTTTTATCCATCCTACTGAGACTATGCAGCACTTAGTACTTTAAATCCTGAGACACTTGTGTTCTAAAAGTATCATGTAAGATGAAGGTATACATGAAATTGGATCTGAAATATTAATTTTAGATATAGTTGCATCATCAGTTAACCTGGTATGAGTGTAGACTACCAGGGAAAAGGGTGGCTTCTTTCCCTCTCTTCGCTCATTGCACACTCCCTCTGCTTTCTTAGCAATCATGAGGTCGAATAGTGATCAGTCAGATAATCTATCCCAAGACACAAAATGCAAAAACCATAGTTAATTACCAAGCAAATCAATTTTCTCTTGCTCCTCTCAAGGCCATCCAAATACTCAAACCTGCATAGCAAAGGCACTGAGAGCATGTAGGAGGGGACAGAAGGGCAGAATGGGAATGCCTTTTTCAGCAGCGACCATAGTAAAGGGAAATAGGCAGTACTGTGAATCTTTTTTTTTTTTTTTGCAGACCTACTGGTTTCAACCCTTTCATCACTTTCATTGCAATCACTTCACTCTTAAGTACAAGAGATTTTATACATGAGTATTCTCACTGGGTATTGTACTGTCAATTGGTATTTGCATTTCACTGACAATTGAATCTAGGATCCAAATTATCTCCATACTGTATATTAAACAGTAGGTTAAAATGACTTTTTAATGGTTTCCTGCTGAATCAACAGAAGAAATCATAGAATCATAGAATGGTTTGGGTTGGAAGGGACCTTAAAGACCACCTAGTTCCAAACCCCCTGCTCTGCGCAGGGACACCTTCCACTAGACAAGGTTGCTCAAAGCCCCATCCAACTTGGCCTTGGAACACTTCCAGGGAGGGGGCATCCACAACTTCTCTGGGCAACATATTCTAGTGTCTCACTAACTTCACAATGAAGAATTTCTTCCTGATATCTAATCTAAATCTACCCTCTTTCACTTTAAAACTGTTACCCCTCATCCTATCACTACAGTCTACTACTGATAGAGTCCGTCCCCATCTTTTCTGTAGGCCTCCTTTAAGTACTGGAAGGCTGCTATAAGGTGTCCCCAGAGCCTTTTCTTTAGGCTAAACAACCCCAACTCTCTCAGCCTGTGCTCATAAGGGAGGTGATCCAGCCTCCTGATCATCTTCATGGCATTCCTCTGGATGCACTCAAGCAGGTCCATATCCTTCCTATGTTGGGGGCCCCAAAGCTGAACACAAAATTCCAGGCAGGGTCTTATGAGAGCAGAGTAGAGGGGCAGAATTACCTCCCTCATCCTGCTGGCCACATTTCTTTTGATGCAGCCCAGGATGTGTTTTGCTTTCTGGGCTGCGAGTTCACATTGCCAGTCATATTCAGTTTTTCATCCACCAATACCTCCAAGTCCTTCTTTACAGGACTGCTCTCAATCTGCTCTTCACCCAGCCTTCTCTTCTGATGGATCATCTTATACTTAAATAAGTTGACAAAACAATGTGCATATCAAGTTTAAACAGGACACTCTCCACCTTTGATTAGCTATAATGTACTATCCACTCATAGTTTCTTTTTGGGTACTCCAAATTATTCATGCTCAGAAAAACTTTGTGAGTATGTTGGATGAAGTATAAGATATGTTTCACTTATCTTTAACAATCCAAATATTAGGTGTCTGCTCTAGTCAGGCTTGTTTTCTAATCATTAGAAAGAAAAAAAAAAAGTATGTGTGCAAGGTGCTTCAGCACATTTTAGACACTTTTTCTTATGATTGGATACATTGGAAATTCTTTTTTTCCTTCCTGGTGATAGAGAAGACCTAGGCAGATTAGTCCAAAGTCTAACTTTTAGATTGCTAAAACTGATACGGAGAAGTATCTCCACTCAACATCTTCAATTTTTGTTACTGAATCTCCAGAGGTTGTTTGACATTTCAACACTTGTCTTGTGATCTCTATTTTGAAGATAATCATTTCATAGACATTTACTATGATTTCTGTGTTACTAATCAAGCCAGGAAACTGTGTTTTTTAAGAAAATCTTATCACATAATTTTCAAGGTATTTATGTCTTTAAAAATTGAGATTTTTTTAGAGAACTAACTGCAGAATAATTTATTTTCTCTGCTTTTCATAAGCTTGAAGGTATCATATGAGATGGATTAAATTAATATGAACTAGTTCAGTATCTCCAGGTGCAAAATGATTGTCTGGCAATATCATTTTCACTGTCAATAAGTGAGGTCAAGAAAAGAATATAGTGACATCATAGGATATAGTGGCATGGCCATGTCACCTCTTGTCTTCTCTAAAACTGTGTTTAAAAGCCTACAAAACACAATGGTAGATGAGAAAATTATAACATCAGGATAGCTTTGGGTTTATTTTATGCTATTTCATGTACTAGCAGAATGCTGTTCTTTCCAGTACATAATTCAACCAAACATTTTTGCTCTAGATTTTGTCACATATAAAAGTGAATGGCAGCTGGACAAAGATCTCATCATTTTAATGATCAATGGTAATAAAATCTAATTCAATCCTTGTATTTAAAATTATGTGTAGAAGTTTATAAAAACTGTAGGAAAAGGTAGTAGAGATTAGTATATTTAAGTTAAAAGTTTTGTAACAAGGTGCGCTCTTCTTCCTAGTAAAATCACAGGTTAACATGGCATAAAAAGATAAACCTGGGATTATTTACAGATTAAATTGCCAAATGTATTTTAGTAGAATAATATTAATGGAAAATACCATGTTTTGAGGCTTTTTATTCAAATACATTTTTTTTTAATAGGATTTTTTCATTTTCAAGTATTTCTGAAGTAGCTGCCAAAATTGCTCTCATAAGTTGCCTAACTGTTCAACTGCCATTATGCATATTGGTGCATTTCCCCATTATCTAAATGTCTTTAGATTAAGAACTCCAAAGCTTCTAGACTCCCACAGCCAACTGGCTCCCCTGTTTTCTGGCTCTTTGCTCAGTCAGCTTCTGAACTCCTAATTAAAAAGACAGTCTTAAAGCTCTCTGACTTGTACTCTGGGAAAAAGTAAATAATAGGATACCCAGTTTCCAAGTTCCAGGACCTCAGCTCTGTTTTACAATATCTGTGATTTATATATCCTCTGGGAATAGCTCAGCTCCCTAGACAAGCTTCAGTAAACTAGATTTCCAGGTATTCTGAGACCCACAGCTGCTTCTATGGTGAGAGCTGAGGAAAAATAGATTCTATTAATTCAGCAATTAGAGGTAAGCAGCCTTAAAATTCTCAAAAGTCACACCAACTCCTGTCACCGATTACTGGTGCTCCTCAAATAGGTGGCTGTGCTGCAGTGTGGCAAATGGGTCAGGAATTCCAATGAGCCTGTGTTATCTAAGAAACACCCTCAATATTTTCAGGTAAAATGCTGTATGGTTGTAGTTCCAGAAATATTTTCAGATTGTATTCTTTGTTTTGTAAGAGACACACCCCCCCCTGCACCCGCCCCCCCCCCAAAAAAAAAAAACAAAACAATCCCCCACATAATTTATGTGTAAATACAGTTTGGGTTTCCTAAGAATGGCAGATCTTGTCTCAGAAAGTTCCTACGAGTTTGCAAGCACAAATTGTGTTAACTGTGTTAAGTCACTGTTTTTTTCTCTTGGATTATAAACAAGGTTGGTATCAAAGGCTGTGTTTTCTGTCTTCCTTGCCCTTTCTATCCTTGAGACAGTTTGCCTGTGCTGTTCTTAAAAAATTAAGATCTGTTTTTAACATGTTAGATCAGGCAGGGTCATTTCCACTGACTATTTTTCTATTTCTTTCCAAAAGAAGGTTTTACACCTTCTATAAGTTCATCTGAAAAGAAGTTAAGCTCTATACAGGAGACAGTTAAGTTAAAGGGAATATGACAAGGAAAAAAAAAAAGGTAAAAATAAATATATAAAATCCAACTACTTCCATAACCTCTTTTGTTTCTTGAAAGTAAAAAAAAAAAAAAAAAAAGTAAAAAAAAAACCTTCTAATGAAGGTTTATGACTGAGGCTAAAGTAGCTGATAAATTGATAGATCTCATATTACTGGAGGTTGGGTGGCGGAAGTTACAGTATGTGAGATGGCAGTAAATCTCTATATTTAGCCAACTTCACTGAGTGACTTGTCAAAATGGTCCAAAAAGCTTAGAATATGATTCAGCTGACCAGACAGCAGGAAGTAAATTCTTTTGTCACTACACATACATGAGTCTAGTTCCATTTTGGAAGCCTTAGAGTGCTCTGCCTGTCTTCCATTTGCCACTCCAGAAGGGCCTGAATATCTCATACCTTGTATGTCACCTCTGTCAACTCCATCAAAATGTCTGAGATACCTTAGGGCATTTCAGATGACTCTAGATGTTTGTATGGACTTGCGTCCTCAGTGTCTACTTTATGGTGAGCTGAATTTCTCTCCAGGTTACACTGGTAGTATTGACTATGGCCAGGATTAATTGGATAAAGATACATTTTTAGTGGTATTTTTAGGTGTTGTGGGGTACCTACTAGTCTTCAGCTGTCCCATGAAAAATTAAGTCCTCTTTTATAAATGTCAGGTCCATAGAAGTGTCTTGAGTACTCTACATGATCTCAAAGATCATGGACATCTATATTTAGATAACCGTATCATAAGATTGCAGTCAATTGACTTAAATAGGACATTAGATCCTTATTTCAGATGGTCAGACCTACATTTAGATATCTACATTTATTTCAAGGTAAATCCATCGATCTTATTTTTTTTCTTTATAAGTACAGTTTTACTTGGCAGTAGATATTTTGCAACTTACTAGCTATTTTCTGCTGTTTTCAGTTAGAATAGAAATGAACCATAATTGCGGACATTGTCACACTAAGCATTCAATACCTGCAGAGGAAACAAGAGCTTCAGAGTTTTACAGTAGTAATCTTCAACTTTAATGACAAAACTGAAAATTTTGAACAATATGCATAGTACTGTATAGACTTGCAACAAATTTACTGTTACATAAAATAATGTTTTGTACACTTTCAAATATGACTGCCTTCCATAGATTCATCAGGGAAATACTATTTAAAATTATACTAGATGCAAGTAAAGCCAAATCTAAAAGAAAGAATAAGATTCAAAGACATGAAACAAAAATAATTTGAGAGAACAAATATTAAAACTTCTGACCCATCCATCAAGTGCAGGACAAGATAAATGAAGGGATGTGTCATTAGAAAAATCTCAGCAGCTCCAATATTTTTCTATCACTTACTTGATAGAATTAGACCATAGATCAAAAATTGGAATATCAACTTTGTTTAGTCATATTATTGCATCTGAAATCTTCTCTGCCTTTGATAAGTTATGCAAAACATAGAGAACATATTAAAGGCAAGAGTTTTACTTCATAACCTGTCAAATCTAATAGATTTAGTATTACTAGGTATTTGACTTAATGAAGATTCCAGTAACATTTTATCCCCAAACAAAATACTTACTAACACCTAATCTTTCTCACTGGTGAGCACTAGCCATGTGTAGCAGTCATGGTATTTACTTCATAATTCCACTTTGTTCCATGGAGCTCTTTTTTTTTCCCTAGCTTTGACCACTGTGGTCACTCTTTTGCACCATCCATCTTTTTTTTTTTTTTTTTTTTAATACCTTTTCACTATTAATTTCCTCCTTTCTATTAGGAAGCTAGTGATTCAACACAGTATTTGTCATTCCTAATTTTTAATAATGTCATGAACATTCGATTCCTTGCAGTATGGTGTGGTTTTGCCTTTTTTTTCATACTGCTAATTCAATATAAACTTTAAGAATGGATTCAGGAAAACACCTTGTTTTTTGAATGAAATGATAGGTGCTGAATGCAACAGGACTCATGATTTTCTTGTTCTTCTTTGTTACATATCCCAAAAAGTTCTGTAACAAATTGATATTTACTAATTTTTCAATGGGGCTTTATTATTATTAGTGCCATTACACAATCATATGAATTTCAAGGTATATTTCCAAATGGACAGAAAATTCTCAGCTATCTGAGCTTCTCTTTCCATGTAAGATAACATGCAAATTACAAGTGTGAATCCTCTTGTGAATGAGATTAGTATCTGAAGGCAAAGTTGCATCTCTTGCAATGTCCAGCCGTTTCCGTGTGAAAATATCAGGACTTTGGCCATTTGATAAAGTCTCTCTGAATGAAAGTCACCCGAGGGTAAAAGGCTGATGTAAGACTTCTCCTGGCCTCCCAGGAGAGATGATTACGAGGTCTGTGCCTATCTTCCTTAAAAAGAACTTCAGACCAGTCACACATATGTTCTAGCAAGATAAACACAACTGGGAAGTCACATCTGTATTCCTGAAGCAATCTTTGTATCTATCGTTATTCAAGAAAAGCTGCCAGAACTTTTACAGCCTCCCTGCACTCATGTACCTAGTTAAAGTAGGTTGGAGTATTTGGACAAGACACATACAGTTACCAACAGCACACTTGGAAATGGTTCTCACAACACCGTTCTGAACATTTTACCAGTAAAGAGGACATGACTCAGACTTTTTGTAGCCTAGAGCTATAGTACTATTCCTAGTACTTACATAGCTTCCTACTCATTTTCCTGTTACTTCCAAAAGAAATGAAGTATTTCCCATTACTTATGATCATAACGTGCACTGAAATTTGAAACATAATGCTGCATTCTTAAGTTTATTTGTTATAAATGCTCCAAGTAATTAATGTTGAATGAATGTTAGAAATTTCTATGACATCTTCACTAATTCCAAAAGAACTCTTTTGGATTAATGATAATACAGTAAATATCAAAAGAATTAATAATGATAAGGTTCTCATTTTAAAGTGCCATCCTCACTTAAACAACCAGCAATTTTTATATATTTTTAGCAAGTTTCTATGGCAGGCCTTTATAACAAGTTACAAATCATCATTATGTCTTTTCGTATTCATGTGCTAATATTAATCAGGGTAGCTACTTATGCATATGTGTAGATAGCAATGCAGTAGTGGAGCTCCTCAAATTACAGCATAATTGAGTTGTCAAGTATTATTACAGCAGGCGTTCTTTTGAGATTTTTCTCTGATGTTCATGCTTTGCTTTTTATTTATTTATTTTAAAACCTTGTTTTTCTCTGTTGTATTCTTTTTCTTGATTTGAAAGAAAAGGCAAAAAATACCAAGTGATTGTCTTCAGGAGAAAACTTAGATATATGTTAAAACCTATCAAACTAAAAGGAAAACAGCTTTCAAAGAACTGAGTTTAAGTGCTCAGTCGGAGATATCCTGAGGATAATCCTAAGGAGGTGAGTGTTTCACAGTTGAGTATTTTCAAAATCACAACAGTGAAGGTATTTCAAGATGGTTACCCCAAAATGTAGGACACCTTGAATATCTGCATAGTGGAAAGTAGTCAAGCACACTCCCTGGCAACTTTATGTTTTGTTTCATGACAGCTAATGCTCTCCAGACACTGCTTAGGAGCAGACTAGGGGATAGCCATGGATGAGCCATATTGTTCCCAAGTGTCAATATAATAGTAATTCTGTTTAAGGGGAGAAGAGAGTTTAATTGTAGGTAGCAATTAGAGAGAAATGTTCTAGCTCTTGTCTTCAGGAGCAGAGAAAAGGTTATTTTCTGCTGTGAATGTAGCCATTACAAACGGCTGCAAATTCTTAAAACTATAAACATTATTTATTTAGTCTATTCACGCTTCCTCATGCCTGCAGTGTATTTTAGGATATGTCATGCTGATATTATCTAAGTTCTTAAACAGATTTGGAGTTCTGTTATTCAATTACAATAGTAAAATAAGTTATAAAACACCTCATCAAACCCACAGGTTTCAGGTATTTTTTTTGCATGTAGAAAGAAGTATCTCTTGCCAGAGCTAAATGATTTACACAGCATGTTAGACATAATATTTTAAGCAAGTTGATAACTATGCAAAATATGGTGAAAAAGTGAAGATACGACTGCTACCTTAATTTAGATTTTGTTTGGCTCTCCTAGCTATTAAACAATGGCATGAACTGAAATGGTAAACCACAAATCTTCTTTAAGTTAATAGCAAAACAACGTTAAACTATTCTTATTATTGCTGTTTAAAGAAAGGCAAAAGGAAAGTTTCAATTTTTGAACTAAAGTCAGTCTTTCAAAATTTGTGTAAATAAAAGAATACTGTCAGTCTTGCAATAAATTAGAGTATCATCAATTTAGCAAAAATTAATCCCTCCATGGATTAAGACCTTGGCTTATCTGAGGCTCAGTAGGTCAGCACAACACCTACCAAACCCACCTGGCTTTCTGGCCTCCAAAAGCAACTGGAGTTTTTCAGAAAATTAAGTAACTAAAAGCAATTAATGAAACCACACTGTAGGGTTTTTTCATAAATCACACTGTTAATTCCACTTGTGTATCTGGTACATCACAACAATATTTTTTTCCTCTGTATTGGGTTTGTGTGGCAAACTTTCAGTAGCAGGGCGGGGCTACAGGGGTGGCTTCTGTGAGGAGCTGCTGGAAGCTTCCCCTATGTCCGATAGAGCCAATGCCAGCTGGCTACAAGACGAACCTGCAGCTGGCCAAAGCCGAGCCAATCAGCAACAGTGGTAGCACCTCTGTGATAACATATTTCAGAAGGGGAAAAATGAGACTATGTGAGAGGAACGACTCTGCAGACACCAAAGTCGGTGAAGGAGGGGGAAGAGGTGCTCCAGGCACAGAAGCGAAGATTCCCCTGCAGCCCCTGGTGAAGACCATGGTGACGCAGGCTGTGCCCCTGCAGCCCATGGAGGTCCACGGTGGAGCAGATATCCACCTGCAGCCCGGGGAGGACCCCACACCGGAGCAGGTGGATGTGCCCAAAGGAGGCTGTGACCCCATGGAGAGCCCATGCTGGACCAGGCTCCTGGCAGGACCTGTGGACCCATGGAGAGAGAGGAGCCCACGTTGGAGCAGGTTTGCTGGCAGGACTTGTGACCCCGTGGGGAACCCACATAGAAGCAGGCTGTTCCTGAAGGACTGCACCCCGTGGAAGGGATCCACACTGGAGCAGTTTGTGAAGAACTGTAGCCCATGAGAAGGACCCATGTTGGAGAATTTCATGGAGGACTGTCTCCCATAGGAGGGACCCCATGCTGGAGCAGGGGAAGAGTGTGAAGAGTCCTCCCCTTGAGGACAAAGGAGCAGCAGAGACAACGTGTGATGAACTGACTGCAACCCCCATTCCCCATCCCCCTGTGCTGCTCGCAGGGAGGAGGTAGAGAAATTGGGAGTGAAGTTGATCCTGGGAAGAAGGGAGGGGTGGAGGGATGGTGTTTTATGATTTGGTTTTATTTCTCATTACCCTACTCAGTTTTGATTGGTAATAAACTAAACTGATTTTCCTCAAGTCTAGTCTATTTCGCCCGTGACAGTAACTGGTGAGTGATCTCCCTGTCCTTATCTTGACCCATGAGCTTTTCATTATATTTTCTCTCTGCTGTCCAGCTGAGGAGGGGAGTGACAGAGTGACTTTGGTGGGCCCTTGGCAACCAACCAGGGTCAACCCACATCTTCTCCTTGTGGTTTTCCATTTTGATATGGGTGACAAAGCTATGATTCTCACAGCACTTCTCCGAAAGTTGTGGTCTGTCTCTTGTGGCATGTCACTTCCAAGTCTCCTATGGCACTTGGCTCTATGAGGAGTATTTCAGAGAAGAGATGGTACACTTGCTTGGTAGCTTCACTGCGACGTGTCTATATGATCCATTGAGAATAAAGCATCCATTGCCATTCCCCTTTGCTGAAAGAAAAGAGCACATATAAATGCAAACAAAATCAAGAACAGTAAGACAACAGTAAAATGTACTGCCTGAAAGATTTCAGTGACACTTATATTTCCTTCAGCAGTATAACTCTTGCATTTTTTAAAATGCTTGCCTGAACCATTTTTTTACTATAATTTCTAAATAAAATGTTCAAAACATGGCAGGTGATTAGAGGTTATTTTTACTTTGTCTGAATTGTAAATGCAGTCTAAAATTTTACAAAAGCTTAGTGAAAATCCTGACAATTCCGAGAGAAAACATTTAAATGAAAAATTCTTGCTCATCTCTAATACCCAGCTAACCACTATTCATTTTCGTGTTTCGTTCATATGAGAACTAAAATTAACATGCAACAGTTGAAGAAGAGGAAATAGAATGAAAACATTTTAAATACCCCTTCTAAATCTGTGTTAAAGGAGACAGAAGAGACAGAAAATGCACAGAAAAGATTAAGATAATTTATGTATAAAAGAATAAAAGACACTGAGAAGATTAAATTTAGTCTTTTCTGGCAGTTTCATAGCAACAAGTTGGAGATGGAAAAGGCCTATTAGATTATTCATTTCATCTCTCAAGGCAGGATTTTCTTCAACTATATTTTTTCCTGTGCTTTGTCCTGTCTAGTGTTGAAAATGCCAAATGATGAATCTTCTACCACTAGCCTTAGTAGACTATTCCAAATCCTAATACATCTCCCTGTCAGGTTATCTATCGATATTCAGCCTAAACCTTCCATTTGTTATGTGCTGGTTTTGGCTGGGATAGAGTTAATTTTCTTCATAGTAGCTAGGACGGGGCTGTGTTTTGGATGTGTGCTGAAAACAGTGTTGATAATACAGCAATGTTTTCATTATTACTGAGCAGTGCTTACACAGAGGCCATTTCTGACTCTCACACCACCCCAGCGAGTAGGCTGGGGGTGCACAAGAAGTGGGAGGGGACACAGCCAGGACAGCTGACCCCAACTGACCAAAGGATATTCCATAGCATTTGACGTCATGCTCAACATGTATAAAGCTGCGGAAAAAGCAGGATGGAGGAGATGTTCGGAGTGATAGTGTTTGTCTTCCCAAGTAACCATCACATGTGATGGAGCCCTGCTTTCCTGGAGATGGCTGAACACCTGCCTGCCCATGGGAAGTAGTGAATGAATTCCTTGTTTTGCTTTGCTTGTGTGCATGGCTTTTAATTTACCTATGTCATGGTTCAACCCCAGCTGGCAACTAAGCACCACACAGCTGCTCACTCACCCTCCCTGCCCCCAGGGGGATGGGGGAGAGAAGCAGGAAAAAAAGTAAAACCTGTCAGTTGAGATAAAGTCAATTTAATAGGACAGCAGAGGAAGAGAAAGTAATAATAATAATGATAAAAGAATATACAAAACAAGTGATGCACAATGCAATCGCTGACTTCCTGGTGACTGATGCCCAGCTAGTCCCCAAGCAGTGAACGCTGTCCCTCAGCCAACCCCCCCCAGTTTCTATACTGAGCATGACATCATGTGGTATGGAATGTCCCTTTGGTCACTTTGGATCAACTCTTCTGGCTGTGCCCCCACCCAGTTTCTTGTGCACCTGGCAGAGCATGGGAAGCTGCAAAGTCCTTGACTAGCATAAGCAGTACTTAGCAACAACTAAACCATCAGTGTGTTATCAACATTCTTCTCATTCTAAATCCAAAACACAGCACTGTGCCTGCTACTAGGAAGAAAATTAACTCTACCCCGGCCAAAACCAGGACAACCTATTAAACTGTCTTTATCTCAACCCACGAGTTGTCTCACTTTTACCCTTCTGATTCTCTGATTCTCTCCCCACTCCCACCGGGTGAGTGGGGCGGGGAGTGAGGAGTGAGCAAGCAGCTGTGTGGTATTTAGTTGCCAGCTGGGGTTAAACCAAGGCAGTCAATCTCAGCTTATTACTTCTAGGATAGCCTGTTTTACATATAGAATAATTTCACTTCTTTTCTCTCCCTCTCTGACTCGCTCTCTCATTCCCCTTAGTTACTGTTTAGCTAAACTCTTTTATTTTTAGCTTTATTCATCATTAATCTGAAGTCTTTCCCTCCAGCTTCCAATATCACTTTTTCTTCTTTTCCCAGACTTCTGTCTATTTATTCTTATTTTCTCAGTAATATGATACCTAAAATTTCCTAGTACCTAAGACAGAAAAATCTAAACCGGTAAAGTTTGAACCATAGATATTCTGTTTTCTAGCTATATTAACACATAATAAAATTTACTTTAAACTGTCAGCTTTCAGGAACTAGGTAAAGGAGGGGAGCTATGACACTGCAAGAAATGTAGTTTGTAGGAACTGCAAAGTCAATGTAGATAAATAAGGAAGACTTCATATAAAGATTAAAGTATTTAATTTTGATACTGTCACTACACATTAAGACCATTGGGAGAGGCTCAGTCAAATCTAAATCCCTTCTTAAAAGTCTTTGGAAAAAAAAAAAAGAAGAAAGAATCTTGCAGAAACACTAGGAGGAAGTTTACATGGAAAGTCAAGTTTATTTTAAAATAATCTGTAAAAATATTATTTAAGAATCTGTCTTTTTTTTTAGCTTGTGATTCAAGTTATCACTTTCATCATAAATTAATATGAAATAATATGTTTTTGACTTCTTATATCTCTATATATATGTAAATGGTGTATAAAGTGAAAGTTTAGACTTGAGATCATCAGCTTTTCAATAGTAACTTTTTTCCATGTTGATGAATCTTCTTTTCCAATAAAAATTCCTGCCATACTACATTATCAATGATCCTATATGTGTGATAAAACTATAAGCTAAAACCAAACCATAGAGAATAGATGTGCCCAAAGCTAATATAACTGATTTATTTAAATGTTCTGTTTTAATCAGATTAAAGATAAATTATCCTTCTAGAAATGAATTAATAAATCCTTTCATATATTTGAGATAATCCTACTAGATTTAACACATTTTGATGAATTATGTATTGTCACTGTACAGCAGTGGACATATAACTGGATGAACTGCATATCTGTGAAATGGCTGAACTGTAAAATGAAGACATAAAAGAACTTTCTCAGATACGTTAGAAACACTGCTGTGAAATGTGGATAAAAATTAGAGGCTGTCATTTAATAATGAAGCCAACAATTTAAAATTCCAGACAGAAAATTAGTTCAGACTGCTGGTTCTTTATATAGTCTTAAGCAGATGTTAATACTAGGATTTTTGAGTCTAGGTGAAGGAAAGCTTTTGATAATGACATGACTAAACACAATGAGCACAATGAGGACATCTAACTGTAACACCAACAAAAGTGTTTCCATGTTCTGCTGTATCGAAGAGCACAGTCCTTTTCAGTAACACTCAGCTCATTTAACTCAATGAAAGAAACTCTGATAATGATCTAATCCCATTACTTTCTTTCCATGGAGTGGATTAGAGACTGTGAAGGGTTCTTGAGGGTTTTTTGTGTGGTTTTTTTAAAGTGATGCCTAGAAGTGCACGAAAGGAACATTTTCTCTTTTTTTAATACATTGTTATATTTTACTAGTATAATACTGTTGAAACTGTTCATACTGGAAACACTATATTAAGACAGGGGAATTACTAGAAAATGTCTTGTTTAAACTGACTGTAGAGACATAGACGTGCACACTGACATCCATTTTATTTCTCCATATCAAAATTTTGGCTGAAAAATGAACTTCTGAATGAACATTTGACCTTAACATACTAATTTATTTCACACTCTTTTTTCTATTGTTTTATGTTTTATCTTTCTTCTTTTATGATTTCCTTCCTAGTTTCAAATGGAAAAGAGATTATCTTTAATTTCTCATTTAGTGATATTAGAAGCTGTGAAATTCCATGGGAACACAAATCTCCATCTTGAAATCTAAGCTCAAGTCAGGCTGCCTATTTCAGGCCCCCATCCGAGCCTCTCTAGTACCTTGAAAGCAGGCACCAGGCAGTGGTTGGGTGATTGAGAGAGAGCAAGTTATAAAATGTTCCAGCTCATTCCAAATGACATCTTTTCTGCCATCCGATTGCTCTGAAGAGGCTAACGCATGTTATTTTCTTAGCCTATGTGTTCTCTCTTCCCTGTAGATATTGCGACATGGGATGACAGCTCCTACTTCCCCTGCCTCTCCTATTTTTTTTTTTTTTTTTAAAACATTGTTTAAACAAAGGATATTCATGAAAGTTGTCTCTGGATGCAAAAGGTAAGTGTATCTCAGGATCGTTATTGAAAAGAATACGTTCTAGTCTTCGGTCAGAAGTTGTCTTCTCTAACAATGTGCTGCCACTGCTACATACTTTTGCCTTCTATTTTCTAAACAAAATTGAAACAGGGAACAGAATTTTTCAAATGACATAAGTTAATGTCACCCAAATAACAGGTCTTACTGACCATCTCAAGTACTGCAATGTGATCAAGTTGGGATGTGCCACTGCCAAATCAACCTTTTTTGATATAAAATTATGGTCTATACTACTAATCTTATCTTCTTCAGTACATATATATATTTTCCATCTCACTTTTGTTTGTTCCTCCTTTGTGTTTCCAGTCTGATTACATGCTTTACTATATGATATATGCTTATCTCACATGGAGTCCTGGAAGAAATACTTTTCACTGTGATAATTTCTGATTTCTACTTGTTTCTTGTATGGCTATGGGAAGACATACTTTGGCTCTTGTTAAACCTGAAGGCTTCTTCTTCAACAGTGGTTTTGCTTTAACTAGTTTTACTTTACCTTTTTCCTAACTGGTCTAAAAATAATGTCCCAGCTGTTTGCTTTTGCCTGTCTATAGATTAAGCTTTGAGTAAGTTTATACAAAGAAATGACTTACACTTAGAAGTGACTTAGTGACTTGGGTGTCTAAAACTGAAGCTGTAAATGGCTATAATCTTTTCTTAAACAGACAGACTAAGGGTAAAGCAATGGAAATAGCTGCTACTGAGAAACTGAAGAAAGGTTCTCTGTTATCTTATTTTAAATATTTTGTTTCAAAATTATACTTTTCACCTGCATAGAAGTAAACACAAATTCTTGTAAATTGATTGACCACCTTCCCTATGTAATAATATTTAATCCTTCTTAACAGAATATCATACTGGATTATGTTGTCTTTGCTAATCAAATGCAAATGTCATGACTGCAGCACATCTTTTTTAGATTACTTAATAAATCAAAAGAGTTTGACATTTCAGCAGGGTCTGCAGTCTAAATATATAATTTTTTAAAGTAGAAATACAGAAAATGATGAAACAACTAAATCATTTACTAGGAAAACAAAAATAACAAAACTTCAAGCCTTTTATTTTTTTGTCTGCCCTGGCCCTGTATTTCACTGAAGACATAGCAAAAAGAAAATTAAGTTTTTATGTTTGTGTTTTACCAGGCTGTATAAAAAGTCGGTAGTGTGGGAGTTTTCTATAAATGACATTTAGAATAGGAAAATTTATAGGTGATGAGGTATATTTTATAGCTGAGGCAGGTTTTACTACTTCTTTGCACCACTTATCACTAGTCTTTTTCAACTTTTCTCATCCTTTTCTCAGAAACCTATTCCATTTTACTCCATGTTTGTATTTTTTAAACTAACTTAATGTTTGGTCTTCTGTACAGTTCCGATGCAGAAGACTGCTCATTCCACCTATTTTTACATTGTTTAGAAAATCTAAAAAGGAGATGAAAACTTGGTATTTGCATAGAACCATATATTTTTGTGTCTTCCTTTATATGTCATCCTTTTAGCAATCCAGCCCTTCCCCTTCCATTCCATTGTTTTTTTTAAAAAACTGCACTTTTTAAATTTCATGCATTTCTCCTTAAAATGATAGATTTCTTTCAAATTAAAAATAATTAACTAACCAAGTTGCTATCAACACATTTTGTCAGGTTTCTTCCCCCTCTATTTTTTTTTTTTTTTTGTTGAACACTACTCAGAAGTGTCTAGGTTTCTATGTGTAGATTTCAGTGTGCTTCATTTAGAACAGGTGGTGTCAAGTGTTAAGAAATATTCCTGATATTTGTGTGAAGAGGCAATCTCTAAAGACTCTTTAAAGTGATTTTCAGAGAATAAAACAAGGAAATAAAGGGAGAAGAAAGATTATAGTAATACCATAAAAACTGTACACTGAGGATATACTGCTCTTCTGGAAAAAAATAGGCTTTTGTCTCCAAGGCTTTTATTAATCCAACATCATTCACAGACTCAATTATAAAATCTAAAATAGTGTAAAAGGAAAGTTATAAAGTGAATAGTCAGTGAAGGAGAAGAAAGCAAGGACAGGGAAGTTACAAGAAAGAATATCAAACTGTATGTTTATAGACAGCCAATACAAGAGCTTTCTGCATTGTATGTATTGATCAAGTGTGTCATTAAGAGGGCTTTGTATTTTTTAAAGTATGAACAAGCCCTTACAACATTAAAAAAAAAAAAAAAAAAAAGAGGAGACAGAAAAAGTGACAAAATTATCAGAAAACACAACAAACCCAAAACACAACTCTCATTACTGTTTTACTATTATCATTTTGAGGGCAAAACATTGAAATCTGTGGTTGCAGTAATAAAACTTTTATATATGAGCAAGACACATTTTAATTATTTTCTTTATTAAAATAATGAACAAAACCCTGAAAGCTGTGTAGGAAATCTATATCTATATAAACAAAACCAGTTATTTTTCCATTTTGTAAAACTCTATAATTAGGCTGGTAAAGGAAGGTCCCTGTACTCTAAATACAAAGTCTGGGGTTGAGATTAGATAGTGAATTGTTTTGTGCTCTACACCTACAGAAATAACTCAAGAGCTAAATTCCAGGTCCTTTACTTTGTGAGAGATAATTAGTTTTATAATTAGAAAATCACAATCTTTTGTTTTATACTGCAAGATGATAAAACAGTACAAAACAAACAAGACCAAGACAGTTTTTAAACATTCTGAAGGAAATTCTGTTGTCATTTGGTGAGGACTACAGTGAAGAATCTTGCAAATGTGTGTGGTTAAACACACCACATCTTAAATGCTTTGTATTCTACACCTTTCTCAGCAATAATCTAATTCTAGATATATTACTTAAGATAGGAGTTTTTCAACTAAAATTAAAAAAGAATCATATCTAAATCCAGTTTAACCTTTTTTGCCTATATTTGACAGTCTTAATTGTAACATTCATATTCCTTTCCAGTGTCTTTTTTCCACCTTGACAACAAAGCAGTTCTATTGACCTTACTCATGCAAGTACTGGACAGCATATTTATAAAGCACTTAAGATATCTTGAGAGTAGCTGGTCACAGCACTTACTGTTTGACCATGAAGTATATTAATTTTTAGCAGTGTCCTTTATTTTGGGAAAATTATTTTGTGGCCATATGAACCAAAGCCTAAGTAATCTGAACCCTGGCCAATGTGTGGAAGAGATGACCAAAAGTAGTTTTTTATTCACTTTTGTCTATCAGGAAGTTCCACTGTGTGAGCAGGCAATTCCACTGTGTTGTATGTCAAGCAAGCAGGGCAGAAGACCAGCTTGGCTGAACAGGGAACTCATTGTCGAACTCCAGAAGGAAAAGAAACTGTATGAACTCTGGAAGTGAAGTCAGTCTTTGCAGGAAGATTACAGAGCCGTGGTTTGTATATGCAGAGAGAAGACATGAAAGGCCAAAGCTCAATTAGAGTTGAAACTGGCCAGTGTTGCTTCAGATAACAAGGGCTCTTTTAAGTATGTTAATAACAGCAGGATGTCTAAAGAAAGCATTGGACCAATACTTGTTGAAGACAGTCATCTGACTAATAGGGATAAAGAAAAAGCAGAGGCATTCAATGCATTTTTTGCCTCAGTCTTTAATAATACTGATAGACCTTGCGCTGCCCAGTTGCCTGAGTTGGAGGACTACGAGTGTAGGAACAGTCACTTTCCATTTCATAGAATCATAGAATCATTTAGGTTGGAAAAGACCTTTAAGATCATCCAGTCCAGCCATTAACCTACACTACCAAGCCCACCTAAACCAATCAAGGGTAGACTAGACTAAACCATATCCCAAAGTGCCACATCTACCCGTTTTTTGAACACTTCCAGGGATGGGGACTCCACCACCTCTCTGGGCAGCCTCTTCCAATGCTTGACCACCCTTTCCGTAAAGAAATTTTTCCTAATTTCCAACGTAAACCTCCCCTGGTGCAGCTTGAGCCCATTTCCTCTCGTCCTATCGCTAACTACATGGGAGAAGAGACCAACACCCACCTCACTACAACCTCCTTTCAGGTAGTTGTAGAGAGCGATAAGGTCTCCCCTCAGCCTCCTCTTCTCCAGGCTAAACAACCCCAGTTCCCTCAGCCGCTCCTCATAAGACCTGTGCTCCAGACCCTTCACCAGCCTTGTTGCCCTTCTCTGGACACGCTCCAGCACCTCAATGTCTTTCTTGTAGTGAGGTGCTCAAAACTGGACACAGTATTCCAGGTGCAGCCTCACCAGTGCCAAGTACAGGGGGACAATCACCTCCCTGCTCCTGCTGGCCACACTATTCCTGATACAAGCCAGGATGCTGTTGGCCTTCTTGGCCACCTGGGCACACTGCAGGCTCATGTTCAGCAGGCTGTCGACCAGCACCCCCAGGTCCATTTCGGCCAGGCAGCTTTCCAGCCACTCTTCCCCAAGTCTGTAGCGTTGCATGGGGTTGTTGTGACCCAAGTGCAGGACCCAGCACTTGGCCTTGTTAAACCTCATACAGTTGGCCTCGGCCCATCGATCCAGCCTGTCCAGGTCCCTCTGCAGGGCCATCCTACCCTCCAGCAGATTGGCACTCCCACCCAGTTTGGTGTCATCTGCAAACTTACTGAGGGTGCACTCAATCCCCTCCTCCAGATCATTGATAAAGATATTAAACAAGGCTGGCCCTAAAACAGAGCCCTGGGGAACACCGCTGGTGACCGGCTGCCAACTGGACTTAACTCCATTCACCACTACTCTCTGGGCTTGGCCACCCAACCAGTTTTTTACCCAGCGAAGACTATGCCTGTCCAAGCCATGAGCTGCCAGCTTCCCAAGGAGAATATTGTGGGAGACTGTGTCAAAAGCTTTGCTAAAGTCCAGGTAAATGACATCCACAGCCTTTCCATCATCCACCAGGTGGGTCACCAGGTCATAAAAGGAGATCAGGTTGGTCACCAAAACTGTAAGGGGTCAGCTGAATTTTCACAAGTCCATGGGGCCTGATGGGATTCATCCCAGAGTTCTGAAGGAGTGAGCAGATGTTATGGCAGAACCCCTCTCAATCATCTGCCAAAGGTCTTAGGAGTCTGGGGAGGTCCCTGCTGACTGGAAGCTAACCATTGTTATTTTAATCTACAAAAAGGGCAGAAGGGAAAGCCCAGCAAACTACGGACTTGTTAGTCTAACCTCAGTTCCTGGAAAAAATATGGAGAAGATTATACTGGGTACTATTGAAAGGCATTTAAAGAATAATACAGTCATCAGGCAGTCAATATGGGTTGTCAAAGGGAAAGTCCTGCTTAACTAATTTGATATCCTTCTATGATAATGTTACCCACCTAGTGGATGAAGGGAAAGTGGTGGATGTAGTTTTTCTGGATTTTAGTAAGGCTTTTGATACTGTCCCTTCTGGACAAGTTGTCCAACTATGGGATGAGTGGATTCAAGGTGTGCTGGGTGAAGAACTGGCTGAAGGGCAGAGCTCAAAGGGTTGTAGTGAATGGGGCTACATCTGGCTGGTGACCAGTCACCATCGGTGTTCCTCAGGGCTCAATCCTAGGGCCAGTTCTGTTCAACATTTTTATCAATTATCTGGATGCAGGAGTTGAATGCACCATTAGCAAGTTTGCTGATGCTACCAAACTGGGAGGTGCTGTTGACTCTCTTGAGGGACAGGAGGCCTTGCAGTGGGATCTAGATAGATTGGAGCATTGGGCTGTGATTAATGGGATGGGATATAACAAGTCCAAATACCAGATTCTACACCTGGGATGGAGTAATGCCGGGCACAAATATAAACTGGGAGAGGAGTGGCTGGAGAGCAGCCCTGCAGAAAGGGATCTGGGGGTGCTGGTCGACAACAGGCTCAGTATGAGTTAGCAGTGTGCCCTGGCAGCCAAGAGGGCAAACTGCATCCTGGGGTACATCAAACACAGTATAACCAGCTGGTCAAAAGAGGTGATTATCCTGCTGTATTCAGCATTGGTGCGGCCTCACCTTGAGTACTGTGTGCAGTTATGGGCCCCACAATTTAAAAAGGAGGTGAAGGTCCTTGAATGCATCCAGAGGAGGGCAACAAAGCTGGTGAAAGGGCTGGAAGGAACATCCTATGAAGAACAGCTAAGAATTTTGGGGTTATCTAGTTTGGAGAAAAGGCAGCTGAAGGGTGACCTCATTGCTCTCTACAGCTTCCTGAAGAGGGGAAGTAGAGAGGGAGGTGCTGTTCTCTTCTCCCTGGTATCCAGTGATAGGACACGTGGGAATGGTTCAAAGCTGCTCCAGGGGAGGTTTAGACTGGAAATTAGGAAGCATTTCTTTACTGAGAGGGTGGTCAAACACTGGAACAGGCTCCCTAGAGATGTGGTTGATGCCCCAAGCCTGTCAGTGTTTAGGAGACTTTTGGACAATGCCCTTAATAACATGATTTAACTTGATCAGCCCTGAGTTGGTCAGGCAGTTGGACTAAATGATCATTGTAGTTCCCTTCTAACTGAAATAGCCTATACTATTATATTCTATTTTATTCAAATCTAGAAGAGACCTATTTGAAGCAATTTTTAAATCAAGAACATTTCTATGGACAATTTGACTAGGTCTAGAATTCATATTTTTCACACATTGTATCAATTTATCAGATTAAGACCTTAATTCATGCCAATGGCTTTTATTCTATGGTCTATGTGTTATAGTGAAGACAATCATAGCCTTCTTCAAATGCCTGTTTTTAAAGTTAAGCATTATAAATTGGAATATCTATACCTAAATATGAAATGAACATGCCAGCAGTGGTTCCTTATTAAAGGTTCCTTATTATTGAAAAGAAGGTATTCTCAATAGGAACAGATGCCACAATCTGATATAAGAAACCTAATTCAGTATTAGTATATATACCTTAATTTTGCTTGGAGGAGAGTATGCTTTAAATATATTTATGCAGACAAGGCACCAGAACAATCTAATACATTATTGTTTCTTATGAAAATATCCTAGGGAGGGATCTTAGTAGAATTCAGCATGATTTGAACATTTGTTTTAATCATTAGTGATGAATCCAGTGTATTTTGATGAACAGAGGCTGCAGCAGCGTTTTGCACAGAAGTATAACCTGATACTTGTCTGTAGTATTCTTTTTCTGACTTTGAGACTCTAAGAGTAACAAATATTTTCTGCAGGAAGGATGTTCTTTTTCTGCATTTTGTATTTTTTGATGTTCATCCTAAATGCTTCTGACATTCATGTGCAATCAGATGATAAAACATACCCCCACACCAATATGATTGCATATCTTAACCTGGTTAAGTCAGTTTTCACATTTTTCCTGCGAGGGACACAAGGAGGTCAATTACTTGTCAATTTAGACTGCTACTAACAGACAGTTTTATGAGAAGGAGAAGCATCAATGGCCTGCTTTGTCTCTAGTTAAATTAAATTGATAAATTTATTTTCAGAATATAAACACATTCAGCAGCTCTAAACAAGAGAATGGCCTGATTATAATACCAATAAACACATTGAATGTTATCATACTCCCATTAAAGAGTAAGGACAATAGTGAGAAGTAATAGTGATAAGTTTACAAATAAAAGCCACTGGAATTGGTCTTTCTTTCTTCGTTTTTTTTTTTTTGGGGGGGGGAGGTCTTTCTTTTTTTCTTTAGTCTGCCTTTTTTTCAGCTATCTGTCAAGTATTTGTATAGGGAAAAAAAAGAAAAAAAAAAGAAGTTTACTTTATTTTGATTTTTTTTTTCCTCAACAAATACCTCATCTCCAATCTCCTTTTAAAAGAGTATTCTGTAACAGGAGCCAGGAATCTGAAGGAAAAGATGTGAATAAAAAGTAACTACACAACTTCAAAAGTCTCCAGATGAGACTCAAGATTTAGTTGCGGTCAAGCTAAAATATGAGAGTACATGGATTACATTCAGAAATATCACTGTACTTGTGACTGTCATTGAAAAAGAGTATGTTGATTAAAGATTGGTTTGGCATACTGAGATCTAGGATTACAAATCCTGCTCCTTGGCATATTCTAGTTTTTTTTCCAAGACTTAAAAATTATAAAGCATTAAGATCTTGTTTGCCAGATCTAGGAAAGTGTTTGATCATTTTGCAAGCACCCTTTTGTATTTGCAGTTGCAAAGATCTTAAAATAAACTTAGAAGGTTGCATCTAATTGCAGGAACAATATGATCTATAATGTGTATAACTTCTATGTGTGTATAACTTCTCCATCCAACCTTCTACATCAATGCACCAGCTGAAGCAAACCACGCCTACTTTCTTGCCCTTTTACGTGGTTTCTCTTCCAGTAGAAACCAGTGTAAGGAGACTGGGGATGGAAAAGAAAGTGTGCAGAAAAGCACAAATTTCCTTTGGAAAATACTAAGGGTCTTTTTGTTGTAATCACTTGTTTCCTGGAGATTGGAAGTGCTTCTGGATCCCATAATTTAGATATAGATCCATACACAGCAGTCTAGAAGCATTGGCTTCTGGAACAATCTGCCATCACTGGAAGTCAGACTTTCCTGTTTTCTGACCCATTTTTCTAGAAAAAGGCAATGACTCCACTGTGATTTCAGGGAAACTATCACCTCAAGTATGATAAAATTCAAGTGGGGGTAGAGCTGATAATATCCTGTGTCACTGGATGCAAAGGTGTTCTCTCTCTTGATCCAAATCTAGTGAGCTGAATTCCAGCTTCATCCAGTGAAGTGCATTTATCAGATATGTAACATGTAGAGAACTGCACACTCTGAGGACATGTTAGGTTAGATGCTATGAAAAAATAGTGTAAATGGGAGACTAAAAATATTATAAAAGGGATTTCTGAGAAAGATTTTGGACTCTTTATGTGTGACTGTATCTGAGTACACCAGAATCTTGAAATGGTATTTCCCAGCGGACAGAGATGAAGAAACAAAATGGATTTGTCTAAAGTAACAGGTTACCAGAACCATTATACCATGATTACAGGTTATAAAGAAATGGAGATTTTAAAGGAAAGTTTAGACAAATATCTGAAAAAAAATATTTTGACTTTTTTTTCAACAGTATGGTAAGATATGATTTTTAGAGGTGAGATTCATCTTGTTTAATGTTAGATATCTAAAATATGTCAGACAGTCACTCTGAGGAGAGACAGATTTAATGAGATGGAGATACATACATATTATCTACCTGATTTTTTTTCTTAGAATATAATGCATTGTGAGCGTACCTTTCATTTTGCTAATGACAGAGGGAGTTTAGCATATGTAATTCAGATTATGAACTTTTAGACATCAAACATAAAGCACAGTAAGCCTTCTTCTCTAGATGACCTCTCAAACTCCCTTCTAGCTCTGTTTTATATTTTTATGCTATTTTAAATCAATTTTCAGGACTAATCAAACTTCTATTTTGTCCTTCAATGCAAGTCTATCTACTCTTCATGACTTCTCACTATATATAAACTCAGTAACATATATCATTGTACATCATTGCACTTTCAGTAAGCTAAAACTGCTGAACCAGATATTTACTCAGTATAAACAACAATAGCACCCTCAGCTTAGACCCACTAAGAAACTGTCTGCTTTAAAAGATTATAGATTTTCTCAAACACATATTTTTCACTGTTAAACCATAGTGTGATTTCACTGTTAGCTATGGTTTGTGGAATGTGAGCTCTTTATTTAGATAACACAGTTACAAATTAGCAAAAATGAAGCCTGCTGTTGCCTGTCTTGGCTGAAAGAACTTTTCTTTTTAAGCTTAGTGATTTGCCTTCCCAGATAAAGTTTTTAATTATACCTTGCACTTCTTTGAAGCCCATTAGACATCTAGAAATGTAGCATACTGTAAACATAATTATACTTATAAGAAGTAATTAATCTAATGGATTTTCGGTCTACCTCACCTAGTGAACTGCAACCTGTTCCAATTTATTATGCTGTTTCACAGCAGTAATACAAAGGGGTAAATATTGTGTTTCATAATAATTTTGAGTGTTTATTAAGGAGATTCCCTGCATATCTCATAGAATTAATTGCAGAAATTTACTTAATTTAGAAGACCTCATGACTGCTGATAATAGTAAAGCAATACTTTATTATTTTTGCTAATTAATGCAGTGGTACACAAAAATCAATATCATCCTTACATATTTAGGCATCAAAATTCTGATCTAGCCAACAGGGATCCATCTGTCTGGAACAGACTGCAGTATCATTCCTGGAATACATGGCAAGCTCTTTGTTTTTTTCCTGGAAAAACAAAAAGTTTGTTATCATACCAAACTACTTTCTTTTTTCTTATTGCTGTCCTAAATTCCTTCATCAATTGCATTCATTTTTCCACTTTAAAGTGAAACATATTTAAAAACATAGAATCATTTAGGATGAAAAAGACCTTTAAGGTCATCAATCCAACCATTCACCTAAAACTACTAAGTCCACCAATAAACAAATTAAGGGTAGAATAATAATTAATTTCATGTTTCCTGGCTTGGTGGCTGGATTATTTTTTAATGAAAGTAAAACTAGGAATCATTAAGATAGGAAAGGACTTCTAAGATCATCAGTCCAACCATCAACCCAACACCACCTGAATCCCAAATTAATAAAGAGCCTATTGTGAGGGATGGGGAGTGGGGAAGCTGGGTGAGAGTCCAATCTACACATTAGAAAATTTTGAAAGAGGTTTCAATACAGTAGTTATACATAGGATGTCTTATACATAATAATTTGATTATGTTTAATGTTGTTCATAAACTTAACACAATCCACTCTGTCAAATGCCTTCTTTATATTTACAGACAGTGGGGAAAATAATTGCTCAAGAATTGTTTAAATCTCTTGTTTGAACACTTTCTTTTCCAAATCCTATCTATATTGCTTAAAAATATAAGGAAGTTGTGGACCTATGTCTTCTTGATTCATTAATAATTTACACATAAATATGAAAAGGTTGGAATTAAATGCTTTCCTTTTTTAGTCAGAACTATACTACCAAGTATACATCAGTGCAAAGATTTATAGTTACTCCATTGTCTAATTAGGTTGGCACAAAATCCTTTTCCTGCTGGTAACTCTACTGTGCAACATAGGTAACTCTGCATTCCCTATCAGCTTCAGTTTCAATTTTTTTATTTTCTTTTGATTTCCTGTTGTTGCACAAAATTTTCAAGATCTCATGAGTGCCCTGTTACCTATGTGCAGAGACCAAGAACACAAATGCAGATTGTGTCTTTGTATATGTTGCTGTAACCTGATGTGTTGTGTTTTATGTGATCTGCTGACAGAAGAACCCAGAATAAAATTTCATGGAGAAGACTAGCTATGCACCATGCTTCTTTCACTCAGACTGATTTGTCTCACAAAGGTTTGGGGTATGCCTTTATGCAAGGACCCTGTGGTGTGTCCTTTTTAGTCCGAACAGATCAATAGAGGTTTTTATTGGCTAAGATACACATAACACCATTTCTGTAGTTAGCTTTGGGGTAATGTGTGAGTAAATCAGCTACTGGAGATTTTTAAGTTGCTAATTTCTGTCAAGCTGAAATAACTTTTTTATGATTTTCTTATCAAAATACAGCAAATCAATGACAAATTTATTGTCATCTTTACCTTTGTAAATGTTAAAATGCATACACATGGAGCTAAAAAGTAATTGGGAATGTATTTCTTATTATTTTTTTAAAAATCTTATCATGTAACCAGGCATGGGTACATTATTGATCTGGGTTGAACTTGGCTGGACCCCAGGTGCCACCAAGCTGCTCTATCACTCCCCTCCTCAGCAGGACAGGGAGGGGGGAGAAAATGAGATGGAAAAAAAACTTTGCATGTCAATATAAAGAGTTTAACAAAAGCAAAAACAAAGGTCATGCACAGAAGCAAAAGGAAAACAAAGATTTTATTCTCTACTTCCCATCAGCAGACAATGTCCAGCCACTTTCCAGGAAGCAGGGATTCAGTACATATGGTGGTTGCTCTGGAAGACAAACGTAATAATGAATGTCCCCCCTCCTTCTCCTTTTTCTTAGCTTTTATTGCTGAGCCGATGTCATATGGCATGGAATATCCCTTTAGTCAGTTTGGATCCAGCTGTCCTGGCTATGTCCCCTCCCAAGATCTTGCCCACCCCTATCCTGCTGGCCAGGGTGGGATATGTTGGGGAGACAGCCTCCATGCTATGCAAACACTGCTCAGCAATAGCCAAAACACGGGTGTGTTATCAACACCCTTCTCACTACCAGTACAAAGCACAGAACTGTGAGGGCTGCTATGGGGAAAATTAACTCCATCTCAGCCAGACCCTATACAACTTCCACTCTTTATTCCATACCATTTGCATCATGCTCAGGTCCCATGTAATTTAATACACATATATACAGTTATATACGTCTCTCTTCTAACCATTCCATTGTATTTAGTTCTCATTACTGAAATCCCTTCCTACCAATTCTTACAACTTCAACTACATATTTAAACCATCTTTATACCCAACATACAGGTTTATACATTCTCATTAACCACCGTCCCTTGTCCAGCTGAGAATGGGAGCTATAGAGTGGCTTTGGCGGGCACCTGGCGTCCAGCCAGGGTCAACCCACCACAGTCCTTTTTGGCACCCAACGTGGGGCATGAGACAACAGCAGTTTTGTATTAAGCGTGCTATAGCTATAGTAGTTATTTAGTGGCAAACTCCTGTGTGGGTCATGGAGTTTGTTGGCTGCACTGCTTATCTCTATTTTGCTGAGCTTGGGAACATGTTAATACAGACATTGGCTACGTGCTTTGTCCTGGCATTGATGGCCTTACTGTGCTGAGGGAGCTAGTTTGTGGGGAGGATGAAGGAACCTGGGAGCATGCTAGTACAAACAATGGCTGTGTGCTTTGCCCTGGCATTACTGGCCTTGCTGTGCTGGGGGAGCTATCTTGTGGAGAAGATGAAAGAATACATCTCCTCTCCCTACCCAGGATTGAAGTGGATGGTTTTATTATGCAGGCTCCCAAGGTCCTTGCTCACCCTTACGTGAGCTGTTTAACACTACTAATTAATACAGTTGGCATACTATGGGGTTTGTGGAATCTGGTCTTGTCCTGGTGTAAGAGAAGACAAATGTTTCGGTGAGACGATACCGAAATGTGCCTTGAGGCAGCTGGCCCCTGGGTGGTAGGGTGTGTGGAAGGATTTGGGCAGATTTCTAGGACAGTTATCACCTCCCATAATCTGGGACCTTACAACTGAGCAGGCAAGCAACCCTGGCAAACTGATGCACCACCTGATAGAAGGGTGTCTTGCCTACCCCAATGAAAACCAACAGCTTCTAGCACTGTACTGGGGCCTGGCCTGTTCCTATCGAGCCACAGTTCAGTACTCTCAGAGGACTGTGTTTGAGGCAGGGACTCAAACTGCATTTAAGGACACTGTGGTTGAGATAGGGACCCAAAGAACAACAACTGCAGGAATTGCCCCAGTAGTGAAAAAGAAACAGTGGACAAGGAGAACAATGGGTCCATATCATTGATTAGTAAGGAAGGAGGAAGAAGAGGAAAGGTTTGATCAAGAAGCTGGTCCTTCAACGCAGAAATTAGAGGAAGGACTGAGAGAATTTAAACAGGAAGTGGAAACTACCCAGTCCCTAACCTCATCAGAACTTTGAGACATATGGAAAGATTACAGCTGCCAGCCAGGTTAGCACATTGCTGCCTGGCTGCTGTGATGCTTGCATAATGGGGCCAAAAATCAGCAACTGGAAGTAGGGAAGCCCAATAGCTGGGATCCCTTGCTAGAAACCAAGGAACTGAGAGAGGAATTGGGAAAAAATGCAGCCAAAGAGAGGAGTGAGAATCTGTGAGAGTAATGACTATGCAGACACCAAGGTCAGTGAAGAAGGAGGGGGAGGATGTGCTCCAGGCACAGAAGTGAAGATTCCCCTGCAGCCCCTGGTGAAGACCATGGTGACGCAGGCTGTCCCCCTGTAGCCCATGGAGGTCCACGGTAGACCAGATATCCACCTGCAGCCCATGGAGGACCACACCCTGGTGCAGGAGGATGTGCCCAAAGGAGTCTGTGACCCCGTGGGAAGCCCACGCTGGAGCAGGCTCCTGGCAGGACCTGTGGACCCATGGAGAGAGAGGAGCCCACGCTGGAGCAGGTTTGCTGGCAGGGCTTGTGACCCTGTGGGGGACCCAGGCTGGAGCAGTCTGCTCCTGAAGGACTGCACCCCGTGGAAAGGATCCACGCTGGAGCAGTTTGTGAAAAACTGTAGCCTGTGAGAAGAACTCATGTTGGAGAATTTCATGGAGGACTGTCTCCCATAGGAGGGACCCCATGCTGGAGCAGGGGAAGAGTGTGAAGAGTCCTCCCCTTGAGGACAAAGGAGCAGCAGAGACAACGTGTGATGAACTGACTGCAAACCCCATTTGCTGTCCCCCTGTGCCACTGTCGGGGAGGAGGTAGAGAATTTGGGAGTAAAGTTAAGCCCAGGAAGAAGGGAGCAGTGCGGGGACAGTGTTTTCTTAAGATTTGGTTTTATTTTTCATTATCCGACTCTGTTTTGATTGGTAATAAATTAAAGTAATTTCCCCAAGTTGAGTTTGTTTTACCCCTGATGGCAATTGCTGAGTGATGTCTCTGTCCTTATCTTGACCCATGAGCTTTTTGTTATATTTTCTCTCCCCTGTCCAGCTGAAGAGGGGAGTGACAGAGCAGATTTGGTGGGCACCTGGCGTCTAGCCAGGGTCAATCCACCACAATTATGAATAACAAAACAATGTACTTTTTCAGTACTGGTTTACATAGGAAGCTATGTAAGATAATTTGAGAGGCTTTGTGTGTTATTTTAGAGGGAAAAAGAAAAAAGAAAAAAGATTCAGCAGAAGAAAAGCATAGCTTTTCAAAAAGGCTATATCAATTCTTCCATGGCACTGCTGTTAACTGTTTTTTCTGGAGCTGGTCTAAAACAGGACATCGGATTTTATCCCAATTATTCCTAGAAATTAAATGTCAGCAATGACATGATAGTAGGAATTCTGAAAGAAATAGGACTCAGATGTAAGTTGAGACTCTTTCTTTGATTATGTGACTTAAGCTTTCTTTGTTAAAGGCAAGAAAAGCACTGCAAAAATAAAAGCTAATTGCATAAGAGAACTAATTTAAATAGAGCAAAATTACTGGATGACATTTTTTTGACTTATAAGTCAGCAACACTTCAAAACTTCCATGGAGTTTATAATATGTCATAGATCAATAAGTGAGAGAGATTACTATAGTTATTACCCCTCTTGTACTGTGGTGGAAGAGCACTCAGAAACAAGTACCTCACATCCCTGGATGTAGGTCTGAATGGAAGTCTACTCTCCACATTGTTCTGTCTTTTGCAGCCTTCTCAGTCTTCCTAAAGAGGAGCAAGTAACCTTTCCTCTGCAGTTTGTAATCTTCGAAATCATGGCTGTTATGCACTGGACTATATAGGCTTTTGTAATTCTGAGTCTTTAGGATAAAGACTGGAGATGCGTCCACAGAGGTTATTTCATTTTGCCCTTAAACCATTTTAAATCTTGTTGTTTGGACTGTTTTTTCCTACCTACTTTTTACACATTTATGCAATTTTGAGGTGATTGAACTATTTTTTTTTTCCTATTATGGAAAATCAGCTATTCAACCAAATTTCTCCTCTCTAGTAATAACTCTTTTCTACTACTAAACTTCATGAAGGAGTTTTGCTCTGTATTCTGTATTGATTAATTTTTCTGTACTAACTGGTATGCTGTCCTTACAATAGAAAATTATTCTGGCATGATAGTGCACAAAAGCTTGTAAGTCAGTATTCAGACTTTGCTGAAAACATGTATTCTGGAAAAAAAAAAAAAGGATAAAAAGCCTAGTTTGCTTACATAAAGGCTGTGGGCAAAAAGACTGTAATGTTAATAAAAATAATGTAAAAGAAGTAGCTAGAGGAACAAAAAAAAGTTTTATGTCTACTCTCAAAAAGTTTCCAAGAGCTTAATCAGATGCCTTGCTGTCAGGGCTATTAAGCTCTAAATTAATAGCAGTGGCCCTCTTACGGGCAAAAAGGTATCTATCACAGTGCATACTGTCTGCATTCTGTCTGTGGACACTCAAAGATACTAGTGAGTAGTGGGATCTGAAGGAGAAAGGTAGTTCATTCTCATTGAAAATTACAACACCTACTATTCAATATAATGACTTTCATTCCCCCATTCTTTCATCACATCCATTAAGCAATTCTGATTATTTCTCTGGAAGGTCTATCTAGCACAGAGGTTACTGAAGAAAATAACCAAATAGTCAGAGATCAAGCTTCAGAAAGGCCAAAAAGTATATATATTGATGAATAACCTGAGCCTTTAGATTTCTGATGATATTTAAATACTTCATCAACTTTAAATGCAAACTTAACTTCATGAAATGTTATAGCTTTTTTTTTTTTTTAATCTTTGCTGGTTTAAATTGTGTTGGAACTCTCTTTGCTTTTGCTTTCACTGTTTTTGAACTTAACCTAGTTTATTTCTCAGTAACTGC
This sequence comes from Pelecanus crispus, assembly GCF_030463565.1. NCBI lineage: Eukaryota > Metazoa > Chordata > Aves > Pelecaniformes > Pelecanidae > Pelecanus > Pelecanus crispus. The sequence continues at coordinate 190,193,943 of NC_134643.1, forward strand.
TTTCTCTAAACAAAATGGACCATATCAAATCTCTTAATCCAATTCCTTTTATGTAAACAGTAGCTAATTTTCCCTGTTTTACTGTAGTTTGATAAGGATAGGTCTTTGCAATGTTGTTGTACCTTGGGGCTATGATCTCTTAAAATGTATTGATATGTTTTAAAGTGAAGGTACAACAGAGAGAAGTCAAACACAAAAGGTAACAGCTCTTTTGTAACAGATCAGTTTAATCAGGTACAGTTCTGATGCTTTAAAATAATAAAAAAGTTCAAGTAATTTAGAAGGTTCCAAGCTATTTCTTGAGAGGAGAATCAAATTGCAGGGTGATATGAAGTGATGCCAGCTCTTGAACTAACACAGACAGGCTTTGGTAGTTGCAATCAGAGGACTTCTGAATCATGAAAATGAGTATTTGTATTACCAAGACATAATGTGGTTCCACAGTTAGAAGTAATAGCTGACTACCTAGAGGGATGATTATGCAAATGAAAGCAATTTTGTTTTCTGAAAGTAAGGCCTTTTTTTTATTATTTTATTTTATGTTAAAGAAAATAATCTCAACTTCACAGACTTCCTGTTGCTAACTGGACATAGATTAGTCACAAAGACAGCTAATGTGAAAGGAAATTTAGAAATCTAATTAATCAGGAATCTCTTTGACTCATTTTTAACACCTTAGAATATGTAAAATTCTTATGTTTCTCTTGGTCAAATATTGTTAATGGTTTCTCTCAGAAGTATCAATAGTGTAATTCTGATACTGTTCCACATACTTTGGAGAAAAAGAGATAATTGATCGGAGGTATATGGGTAACTTAAGAAGTATTGCCTCTTTTTGTTATCCACTAGCAGTGAATATGAACATGAAAAATCAGCTTTAGTGTAACTTGGTGGTTTGAATTTGCAATTTAAGAAGCCAGACTAAGAAAGAAATCTTGTGGTAGGTCCAATACATTCTGAATTAATGTTGTACGACAAACAATATGGCTTTGACATTCCTTATACAGAGGCTCATCGGCTTCACTGGGTTTAGGGTCTGGTGAAGTATATAAAACTGAATGTCCTGTTTTAGAGGCTGCAATTTGTCCCTTTTCCTTTCTTTTAATTCTGACTGCCATTTCTGGACCACAGTTTGAACACATTTACACTGATTAGAAACTGCGTATGCTATAACTGCTCTCCAGCTTTGAACCTTTTCACTGCTTTGGATCCATTTGCTATTGGGCTAATACACCACCTACAGCTATTGCAATATTAACATGTTTATGTTTAAAGATGTTTCCCATTAAGTTGTAAAGCTCAGTTACAATTTTCAAACAGTCCAAGCCATAGACTTTATTTCAGCATGAATGATTTGTTCCCATTTAGATCAAAGGCAGATTATTTCAAGTAGAAATAAAGTACAGCTATTCTAGAATAAGAAATGTTTTCACATGTGTTTGTTCACGAATAGTTATTCTGGAATAGCTGTTCATGAATAGCTAATTTAGATTGCCTCCATTTGCTGATTGGTGATAGGGAATACAAAAGAGCACAATTCAAAGGAACTTTTCATTTATCATTCTCTTGGGGGAAGAGAGCAAAGTGACTTTATGGACTTTGTAAAAGCATTGATTCTCAAGCAAGTTTTTATCAGAAAGACTGTTTTATAGCTTTAACTGTGTGAGGTTATTACAGGATTTTTTCAAGTACACTGGAAACTTTTAAATCCTTGTCATTCAGTTAACCATTTAAATCTTATTATCAGAGAAATCCATAAATACAACAAATGATTAAAATTGCAATAACTAACAGAGAAAGTAATTTGTGTAGCAAGTTTAAGAGTTTATGTTACTAGGTACAAGATTTGGGAATGTGTGTATAAAGCATGAAAGACTTTTTTTGTTGAAAATTACCAACGCCTGTTTCTTTTAAGGTAGACTTTAAGATGAACTTCATCCTCTGAGTCCTCTTTAAATCTCTCTTCCTTCTGCTCTCCACCTCCTGATTCTCCCAGGTTCTCTTCAGTCAAGACAAGCTTTGACATAGCTGTGAAAGGCTAATTCCCACAACCTGCCCCATTAACTGAATCGATAAAAAAGGCAAGAAGCCTAGAGCTGTTGGACCTGTATATGCTGTGCAAGCATACATCCAGAAGCCTTGAAGTGAACAGTGAGGTCTCCATGATAAAAAGTGCACCATTTGAAGCATTCTGAGCTTCTTAATTCGCTCGCACAAACAGTTTTATGTGAGACAGGCCCTGATAGGAATTTTTGTGGGACAGTATCCGAGCTGGTTAACATGAAGATGGTTAAAAGGCCTGCACTAAGCCTCCCAGCACTTCCAAGAATGATGCTGGCATATGCAGAGTCAGAGCTGAGTTGTTAGGGTCTGCATCTCTATATTGCATCACTGTTTTTATACTATAAAGACAGGGTAAAAAAATTAAAGTGTGTCCAGCCACATAAATCAATAGAACTCTTCCCCATTAGTTCTGTACGAACACTTCTATGTTAAGACAGTTTTCTGCAGCTGTCTACCAGAAAACACGTATTTTCATCCATTTATTTGACCTTGTAGCTAACATATCAGTCTTCCTTTGCTCTTTTTGTCCAAAGTACTCATATGTCATGGCAAGTATAAATAACTGAAGAAAAAACAAGCCCAAGAAAATAATGAAGAAAGTTTGTAGAATTCATCAAGAGTAGAAAATCACCAATAATTGGCAATTTTTTAGTTATTTCCATCTCTGAAGCATTTAGACATGAGCTAATTAACGTTATGATGATTAAAGCAATAAACATCAAAATTTTACTGACAGTGGTTTCCTTAAAAATGTGTGTTTTGTCAGGAAAAAAATATTTAAAAAGATATATTTTACACAAACTATTAATGGTGACAGTAAATAAGAGAACGTGGATCAAAATATGAAATAGTTTTTTTCCTGTGTTGAAAAATTGTTAATCCAGGATAACAAAACAAATTTTCACCTTTACTATGTAGATCTAATACAAAGCACTCTGCATTACTTAAGTTTGTGTATTCCTTCCTTCCTTCCTTCCTTCCTTCCTTCCTTCCTTCCTTCCTTCCTTCCTTCCTTCCTCCCTCCCTCCCTCCCTCCCTCCCTCCCTCCCTCCCTCCCTTCCTTCCTTCCTTCCTTCCTTCCTTCCTTCCTTCCTTCCTTCCTTCCTTCCTTCCCTCCTTCCCTCCTTCCCTCCCTCCTTCCTTCCTTCCTTCCTTCCTTCCTTCCTTCCTTCCTTCCTTCCTTCCTTCCTTCCTTCCTTCCTTCCTTCCTTCCTTCCTTCCCTCCCTTCTTCCTTTCTCAGATCGTCACTGTATTTCCAGAAGATATCAGACCAAGAAAGGAGAAAACATATACCACCTTACAGGAATCATTGCTGAAAGTTTGGTCAGTAGTAATAAAAAAATAACCATTATTCAGCATTGTGTCCTGACCATAACCTTCCAGAATACGCAAACTTGCACTCAAAATATCAGACGCTTTTGTTTAAAGTAAAAGAAATGGAAAGCTATTAATGTTAGTCTGGCTATCTGGAAAAAAAATGATCCAACATACCTATTAAGTTATGACCTTAGATTTATGTTTAACCTTCATTGATATAGAAACATATACAATATATATTTACAGTTCATACATATAAATAAACTATAATTTATATAAAAATCAGTCTATAAATATCTACAAAAGGTAGCATGCAGCTATACTGTTGAAAAATAGAACTGTATATTCATTAATTTCTCACCTGAGCAAGAATGGGCTCTACTGGGTAGTTTAATGGGAACTGAGGGATTACAACTACTGAGGGATGTTGCTTTAGTCTCCTTGATAAGGCTCAGTGCTTCAAAGATTCCCTTTTTAAAATGGACTGAGTGCTTTCAGAGGCAGAAAAGAAAATTTGGAATGAGTGCAGACAAATTAGATGATCCAAGCAGTATCTCTTCCATCTTTAAATCTTCCCGTTGCAAGTCAGGAACAGAGAGCTAGATAAGAAGTACTAAAGCTGTCAGACTCTATGCAGGCAGCAGTGTATGTTCACAACTGACTCTTGTATTGCAAACAGTAACTGAATGTGATTATTTGATATCTAAATATGCCACTGTGGATTCTCCACTTACTAATACACAGAGGTCAGAGACATACGCAAGGTACTTTCAAGAAGCTTCTCTTGGATTCTGATGTTTCATCTGTTCCTACCACCACAATGAACATGAATGTTTGCTGTTAGCTCTTAGCCTGTAGCTCAGTTGGGCCACCTTGACTTCTAATCCCAATCAATCCAGTACACCAAACAGTACCTGGATGTTTGCTCAGTGAAAATAGTTTCTGAAATGACTTGTCCATTCAGCTTCTGTTTGAGAGTCTATTAATTGTTTCTTATCCATATTTAACTCTTGACTCTTCTGTTGTGTGTCTAATCTTTTGAGCTTAAATATCCACTGCTGACTCCAGGCATTGGAAGAACACATTTCAAGAATATGAATTTTCATGGAGGAGGGGAAGAGGTAAAGGAGAGGACAGGGAAGTTTTTACTTACCTTTTGTTAATAATAGAATAACAAAAAATAGGATTAAATGTGAACTTGACCAGTCATTTTTTCCATCCCTAAACCCTAAAGCAGGATCATGTCTGCCAAACTGTTCTGGATAGGTGAGAAATCCCCAATTGCTCTGCTCATCTCCCTCACAGTCTATTTCAATTTGTTTTCATCTCCAATACCATAAAGAAATTTCTTTCTTTCTAGCTTGAATATTGCCACCAATTCTTGTTTTGGTTATCTCATTAATAGTTATTGAACTCTTTCTTTGTTAAAACCCCCACATTTTACAAACTTGCTCTAAAAGAGCAGGGAATATATGACTCTTGATTTAGGATAAATTGCTGTGCTTCGTTTCTTAAAAACCAAAAACATGTGAGATGAAAAAATACTTACACAACAATTTACACTTAGAGAAACAAGTTATAGTTGTCATCTTTGCTTTCTTTCTTTCATGTGATATTTTCAGTTCATAGCTAATGCTTCTGATGTATAGAAAATTACCCTTTTTTTTATTTTCAGAATTAAAGATGCTAATTAAAAGCATTAGAAATTACAATTAGAGCTAGTGAAAAATAATTTAGAATTAATTAAGAAATATTTTTTCTCTAAAGAAAATGTTATGTCTTTGCTCATAAAAAATAATTTTTTAACCTTACCAATTGCATAAACCTTTTTGAAAAATATTTTTCAGGGTTTTATTAATTTCTCAGAAACTGAAGCAACCATCTTATTCCACATGTATCTTACAGATTTAGCTTGACTGTCTAATTTTAGGCTGGTGTTGAAAAATTCAGTTTCTCCCACACGTGGATCATTGTACATGACTGATTCAGTTCACTTATTTTCTGCTAACTTTTGAAGGAGTTCAGATAGCTAGCTTAGTCCAGCAGTCCAACTTTCAGATGGCTCAAGTAAGTGAGATGAGTGCCACCTTTGAAGTCATAGTTCATGCTGGCTTCTCTGTGTGACTGAACTTTTGTTTATCTGTTTGATGATGTCTGCAGTCCCTGACCAGAACATTACTCATCTTTGGTGAAAGCACACAGAATGCAGAAGCCTTTGGAAAATTTGTCTATCACAGCTGGACAGTCAGGCTATCTCCCTCAGAGTCCTTGCACTGGCTGGCTGTAATATTTTATGAGACAGCAATTATACATCAGTTTCACTTCATCCCTGCAATAACCATCTCCCTTTCTACCTACTCATCCTGGGATACAACACTTACCCCAGGTCCCAAAAGAAAAAGAAAAAAGAAAAAAAGAAAAAGAAAAAAGGAAAAAGGCAAAAGAAAAAATAAATAAGAAAAAAAAAAAGAAGATAAAACATGTTCTGGATATTACTCATGAAAACATTAAGGTGATGACACCTTTTCTAAAGCTTCATTCTGTGAACTATACTGAGGCTCAGACATCTCAGTATAAGGTTGCTTACCAGTTGTTTTCTGACTTAAAAAAAAAAAATGCTGGAGAAAGAAAATAGGAAAGCTTGTTCTTCTGAATTTTCATCATCTGAATGTGGTACTGAAGAAAGAAACCTGGCTTAGGGTCAGGTAGTTGCTCTAGGAAGAGGATGTGGCAATATTAATGAAGAGGAGGATGAAGATGAAGATGCTGCTGTAGGTCTTTCTCCAAAGCCTGCTGCTTTCCAGAGTATCTTGCATTCTGGAACAGTGTTGGATTTTGTCCATCCTGAAAGTATGTACATATTTCCCAGTTTTAAAAACGTTATTGTTTATGCTTATAGAGGGTATGATGGAGTGCAGAAAATACTCCCACTGCACATGTAATTCAGCAAACAGCTTTATTGTCTCAGAACTCAGAAATCAGATAGTCCCATTGGTTTGGAATAATTTCCAGTAGGAAGGCTGGGGCAATACTACCTCCTTTTCTGGATATGCAGGTAGAGAGTTTGTCTTGTGCCTCCAAAAATAGGGACGTCCATCTTGTGAAACAGAATTTTGGAGGTATAAAATGAAAAATGTTAAACTTGTTTACAGTCTTAGGAATGGTTTTGAGGTCTGCTATGAGAAACAGATCATGATGCTAATCACCTGGTAAGGTGGCTACATCACCTTCTCTAAGCCTCTGTGCCATGTAAGAAGGTAATTAAATATGTTTTCACATTAATGAAAACCATTCCCTTGACCCTCTAGGTTTGGAAGTAAGGGGAAAAGTTTAGAAATGCCAATAGTCTATATTCACAGAAAGAAACATAAAGTTGCAAGAAAACAAATAGGTAGCTATTACAGAAAACAGAATGGTAGCCTGAATGTCAAAGTTTTGTTTGAGCCTTAGGCAATATCTGGCAGTACAAGAAAGATTCAAATTCAGCTATTTCTTTGCTATTTGGGAACCTGGGACTACAACATTACTGTCCTTACTAGTGTATAATGCTACTTCCCAAATGCACATAGTATGCCCATGAGAGTGTCATATTACTAGAATTCACCACAGAAAAAACCCTCTGGTTTGGTTTATATTTGCCTCCACATATAAGCATGCCCTGTTCAGTAATCTTTGAATATAGTCCTAAAAATATTTTACAATAAATTACTATTCTTACTCAACAAATTTTAATTTGATTGAATAAATTGTTTCTCAGAAGAGTAAATATAACTGTAAATAGTGAGCCACAGGTTAGCTTGCAGGTATGTTAGAGATATTCCAAAACCTTCAAATTCCCCTGGAGAATTTCCTTGTACTCCTGCTTAACTATTCCTACAGCATGGCTTCTGTGCTCAAAGCAGAAAACAGAACATTTTGAAAACTCTATGTGGAATTGTTCTGTCAACATAAAACCAAATGTGGTGCCATTTCAGTTCCTGCTTCATGTTGTCAGCGAGGAAGAAAAGTTATGCCTCTACCTTGCACAATTACTCCAGTGTTACCTCCTCAAAAATCCAAGCAAACAAAGCATGGAATAAGTGAAAGACAAAAGCAATATTCATTCTGTGAAAATGAACACCAAGTAAACTGAATATAGTACATAAGTCTTTCTACTCGGTCATTTTTTAAATTAAACAGCTAAAGGAGTGAGGATTGTTTGTATCAGATACTATTTCCTACACCTATGCAATATAGTACAGTAACTGATTTTTATATTTTCCTTAGAGTGCATAGATCCAAGCTGATCTATGTGGAGTCCTCACTTCTCTACATAATTTTCTTCTAAGCATAAACCAAACGTTTTTTAAAGTTTCAGAAAATTTTGAGTGTTTGCTATCTCTGATAGCTTCCAAGCAAATATTACCCTTAACCAAGAGCTTGGGCAGTTGTATTCTGTAAGTATTTGCTCATCCTTCTCTTTGATCCAGACAATAAGAAGACAGATCTCCCTGCTCTCTGACCTCTGTGCTTGCCATCTGCATGCTCAGAAGAATGTGTCTTAATGATCATTCCTATTTGTTGTATTTTGGCTATGTTCAGTTGCAAGCCACTGGCAGTACAGTTGATCAGAGACTTGATGTTTACTGTCCTGATAATAATTTTGTTCCTCTGGTTGATATTGATGCTCACATCTGTATGGAGTTCATTAAGACTAATAGAGTTGCACATGTAAATGAAACTGGAAACCTTTAGGAAATGTGGAGTTTTTCTGGATTTTACTCATTTTGTTTTACTGACTTTCTGTACTCTCTCTGCTTCAGAAACGGTACAAAATCATCATTTCAAGAATGCAGTGCCATGCAAAAGTCATTGCACTGACTGTTCCCCATTCTGTAATTCATTAACTCATGAACTCATTTCTAATTTGAGATAAAGAGCAGAAAACTATTGTGAAATAGAAAGTAAATCTATGAATTTATTCACAAATCAAGCCCTCTGCAAACAGTATGGAGCAGCAGCTGTGCAGGCTACGAAAACCCAAGGACTACTGTGACATTTTGCAGTCAGTTCTTTTGGCATTCCACAGCTTCGGGATGGAAGAATCCATCTATTTTGACCTCAACAGAGAAATTCTTCCCAAAGCATTTTGCTGTGATTTTATGCAAGAAGGGAGAACTCGTCTGTTTGAAGGAATGTATCCTACTACTTACAGTACAGACAAAAGACCCTGCACAAACCTCAGCTTGTTCTTCTATGTCTGCAAAAAACATATTCATAACACATTTTTTCTTATTCATTCTAAATAAATTTGCTCAGATCTGTAATTTGTCAGAAAAGCAGAAACAATAAATCCTTATTTCCTTAAAGAGCACCCTGGGGTAACACTGTTATTTTTAAAAGGAAAGAACAAGTAGAAGTTTAACAAAATCTTGAAGGAGCTGACATTATTTAGATATTTCAGGTAGCAGAGAATGAGCAGGAAGGGAAGGGAGGTAAGCTAGAACTAATATAGCAAAATATTATTAACATTCATACACACAAGCACAAAAGAAAAGAACAAGTTAAGGTTTTTGCAGGGTCTTTTAGATTCCTGTTGGTTGCTTCTGAGTATGATTAAGGAAATCTGAAGGATGAAGAAATTTGTGAAATGTCATGGTCAGGATTTAGCCCATAAAATAGAACAATGATACACTTTCTCCTTGTACTGATTGCTCCCTAACTAATTGTTGCCATATATTGTTTGGTGAATCTCAGAGTCTGGGAGATCTTACAAAAACATTTTACTGAAACCTCCAGTGAAAACTTAGCTTTTCCTAAAAAGGAACAAATTACCTTACCTCCCAAAACTGCAAAAAAGTGTTTGAAAATGTGAATCATTTAGATTGAAAATGTTTGGCAACTAAAGACAAAGACAGTCTTTCATCCACTTTTTTTTTTTTTTTTTTAATTTGTAATCTCTTTTGTTGCCTTACCTTATTTCAGGATTTTCTGGTGTGAGTGTCGAGCAGCAGTGCTGGATAACCCTAACTCTTGGTGCTGTCTGGAAGGCAAGCTGACTATCTCAATCACCTTCTGCTTTTCTAAGAGTGTGTACACACTCACAAATAAAAAGACAGACTCTGCAACTCATCCTGTCTCTTAGCACACAACAGCAGACTTAGGCTGCAGACTCTCCCTCTCTGAAATGCTGATTTGTATGAGTAGGGGTCCCTTTCTCATAAATGGAAAAGGCTTTCCAGGAAGGTGTTTACTCTTGAGAAAAAAACCATCTCTCCATTGTGGTAAAACCAGGCTTAGAGTATTTTTAATCACCTGGACAAGTGACGTATTTAATCCTTGATCTTTTCAGACACAATGCCAACAGTAATTAAATGGCATCATTATTATTATCAAACTATGATTATTGCTCCCTTGAGTGACTGTGATTATTGTGAAGTTTCTTGGTGGGTATTTGAATATAACCTTTGTTGGTATATTTTTAGTTTATTAAGAATTTCAGATAAAAATATTTTATTTACAAAAAAATATAAATAAACATATATAGCACGTCAGTGCATTATACAAATACACATTATGCTATGGTAGAGTTATAAATTGTAAAATACCTTCTTGCATTTAAGAAATGACTGGAATGTTTAAAATTAACATGGAAGTATTTTCCCAATCTTTTCTTTTGGTTTTTATTTTATTTCAAATCAGTGTAATTCTGAAGTGTTATATGAGGTTGATAAGACATATCTGAATCTATTCTAGCATTCAAAAGCATTTAAGTAGCATCACCAAAGTTTTCTGACTGTCATTAAAACCAGATTTCCAGATAGCAATTGATCCACTTATGCACCAGTTCAAAACTATTGATACCTGCTTCTGTTATCTCCCAAACAGAGATTTGTAAACTGGTCTTCCAGCTTACTGCAGAAAACCTCAAATGAATTCAAAATACAGACTCTTAAATGGATTAATTAACCTCTCCACCCCACACTTTACAGGCACTACTGTGAATACCAGCAAAGCATCCTATCGATTTTAAGATTTTTGCTTTGCATTATAAATCCTTTCACTGGCTTTTTCCACAATATCTGGGAGAATTACGAACACCGTATTTGCCTTCCTGCTGTTTGAATGCTGGCCCAGTAATGGCTCCTTTGATCTTTCTAAACCTACTTTGAGCTGTATATTATTCCCTCTCACTCAAAACTTTATTCCCTACTATACTTCAATACCTCTTGCTAGCCCTAAAATCAAGTCTAAAATCTGGTATGTTACATGTAGACTGCTGTCATTATTCAGTTCCACTAGCCAATGACTGCAATAGCATGATAATAACACAATATTTTCTTTTTTTCCTGTGGCAGCAAGAGGCTTGACATATTTATTATTTCTTTTGCATGACTTGTTTTATGTATGTATGTATTTATTTATTTTGTAGAATTTTGAGGCACTAGTCAGAAATACTTTATGAAAGGTTTACTTGTTCTCAGAGACAATGATATGAGGGACAGGAGAAGAAAACATTTCTGAAGTAAGACTAAAATTGTAGGCATTTCCTTGACAACTATTCCCTTAAAAAAGGACATGTAGTTAAAGAAGACACGTTACAAAAAAAATTAGGAAAGATAAGGAATCACAAAGTTCAGACTTCTTATTTTTTGCTGGGGAAAGAACTGGAGAAAACAAACAAAACCAAAAAGAACTTTCATGTTATTCAATTGGTAATTAAATAAATCTTAACTCAAAAGAGACTAATTTTTTGTATTAAAAATCTAAATTAAAGTATCATACAATCACCCCTGTGCAAGGGAAAGTGTCACAGTTTGTATCAGTAGGTCAAAATGGCTATTCCAGATGGCCTCAGAAAACCACCTTTGTTTATATGCAAATAATATCTTCTACAACTTTCAGTTACACAAAACCAAGCAGATGGAACTTTACTTTAGTCACTGTTAAGGGCAGTGTTTTCATTTTGCTTTCCTCTTTTCCAAAGATTTGCCTTTCCAATTTCTGTTATTTCTACTACCATATTATATTCTGGTACAGACTCAGCAAGGCAAGGGCAAAGAAGATTGGGGAAGAAGATTATTAGCCTTCGGGGCTACTAACCTACCAATATTTCCTGATCCACTATTGTAAAACTATCAAATCAGATTCTCCTAGAAAAGAACAGTAGTTTGGGGTTTGGTTGTTGGTTTCCATTAGTTGGTTGATTGGTTTGTTGGTTTTGTTTGGCTTGGGTTGCTGTTGGTTTTGTTCTGTTTTTTTTTTAAAAAATTAATTTTCAACTCTGAATTTCAGATTAAGGATTTGAAGAAGCTTTAACAATACTTTGTGGCTGGACAATGAATCCTTTTTCTAATTAATGTTCTATGTCTTTTCAAGTAATCCAGCTTGAAGGTACACCCCCATCACAGGACTAAACATGGGAATGGAATACTACATGTAATTGGAGACACACATAGCTTCTTTCCTCTGTTCCTATATATCTGCTTTAGTTATGTTTATAGTAAAATCAGTTTTGATAAAATATAGGTAGAAAAACAATTAAATGAAAATTAAGAACAAGATATTTCCAGTTTAAATTAACAATGATCATAAATCTACAGATAAAGAAGTTGATGTACCGATGCAAATAAAATAGGCAGGATGATGTCTTCCCCTTATTAATTAAAAATATATAGCAGTCACAGAAGTAATTTCTGAATTATAACAGTATTGCCATGGTATGTGAATTCTACTTCTTACCTGCAAGCAAAATTAAAAAAAACAGAACTCTTCAGAATATTGAAAATGGATCAGTTCTAGGAAGATGTGAAAATTTAGTAGTGGTAATTTTTTTGTTTTCCCAAGCAGTGTATCACAAAAGTGAAGTAAAAAGTCCTAAATAAAAATAAAAAAAAGGACTAATATCAAAGTTAAGTCACAACAGTATATACTCTGATAATGCCTATAGTCATCAGTCATGCTTACTACACATAGTCTTAGGGCAAAATAATTTGGAGAGTAACATTTTAAAAAATAATTCTAAGAAAATCACATCACTACTTTATTATATATATAAAAAAGGAAAACTCTCCACACAGACACACACACATACACACACACACACAAAATAAAATGAAGAATCCTAGTGTTCCTCTAGATACAATGCATTTGTGGATTTAAGTAGCAGAATCAGGATTCAGAGCCAGCAGAACAGAGTACATGACTTTATTCCCCAAATTGCAATTAATCAAGAGCAAATGCATTTTTACAAAGGACCAGAAACTTGCCATGAGAGCTTCACAGGGAAAATGATCTCAATAAATTAAAGAAACTCATTTTTCCCTTGGAGACAGAGCTGTAGACAGTAATATGTTTCATTGCTCTTTGGAAGATCCTTTCAAAGAGGATGAAGAATCTAAAGGTCATGTCATTGAAATAATGCAGTCCAGGGTAACTAGTGTCATCTGTACAATACAGTAATCTAGCTGTTAAATAAGGTAAGGATGGGTTTTTTCACTTTTTAAAGATGACCTGCACATTAGAAGGAACCAACCAGCCAGCTATCATTTTTTTCAATGCTAATTATAGCTGATGAAATGTAAAAAATGTATGGGACTTACCATGCTAGATTTAAAAGAATACACAGATACAGCTACATTAACTATCTAACAATAGAGAAATGATACTTGTTTTAAGGGGTTATAAGCTCCTACATTTGCAATGAAGAAAATGGAGAGAAGTACCTCTATGGGCAGAAAACCACCCACAGTATATATTCATCTCTCCTCACTGGCTGTGGAGAAATGATAAATACCAGCTTCCACTCAAAACCAGTTTTCCCATATTTTTTTGAGGACAGAAACATATTGAAACAGAAGATAGCATAAGCAGCATCCTGTATAGTATTTGTGCAATACAGACATGGTTTGAACACTTGTGCATTCAGTATAATATGTGAGTTCCAGGTCTCTCCCATCCTAAGGTCATTGGAACCTATGTGCTTTAGGGTATCTTCAAAGCTGGACACTACTGTAAAAACAGGAATGCAAGAGCAGCTGAAAAAGGCAACAAGGAAAAAGAAACTTAAATTCCATGGCAAGGGAGTGCTTGGTAGAAGACAACTATCTGTACATCTATAGATTACTGAAGTTAGACACCCAGGAGACTTGCAGACTATCACAGAAAACTTCCAGGATTTCATCTGGGTTCCTATACTGTGGCACATCATGTCATTTGAAGCAACCTAGGCTATTAGGCCATCCACACAGGGCAAGAAGAGATAACAGGGGACTCATGAGGATCTCATAACCTCCTGGAACAACTGCTCTTGGAGCTCCAGATTTACGCTGACTATAGCAGAAATTTAGACACCTCATTTACCTGAAGACACTGACATACAGTAAACACTGACACATAGTAGACCTCTACATTTAGACACTCAATGAACCGATTATTGGCATTTGAGATAACTAAAATGTCCAAGAAGGCCCTAAGGAACACTCCTGAAAGACACAGATCTCTTATGCAGTTTTTGTCATATCTGTCAGCCCAACGAGGATATTTAGGATACTCTAGAGTTTTTCAAAAGGCACTGTGGGCAGCTGAATGTAATTTTTAATGTCAAACTGACTACCACTCTCAATAAGTTTAATTGCTTTGAGGGTGAAACAGTGCTAGAAAGCAGCTTGAGTTGCTCTTGGAAACTCAGGAGGAGGTTTAGGTACCTAGGGCACCACCCCCTGGTATTCTGCTAAAAGAAGATGGAACAAGAGGATCAATGTTGATGGCTTCTGTCCTCTTACTGTCCATTCTCATTCTGAATTTCAGTAAGCTATTTGGGTCAGTCTTCTACAGTGGTGAATTTCACAAGTTAACCATATTTTGCTCAAAATAGTGTTTTCTTTCCTGCAGAGGTAAGATAGTGTTGTAGCTGGAACACAAGACTTGAAGTAGAAAGAGGGCTCTATTTCAGGAACCTCCTCAGACAGGTCATTTATTCAATATCTGTATGAGTCTCTCTAGCTGTAATACAGGCGCAGCAGTGCTTACTTATTTCACAGAGTCACTTAATGCTCTTTCTGTAAAAAGACTTATGCATGAGCTTATCTTATATCCCAACTGGGAGCTTCATATGCTTAAAGCTAAAAAAGTTACTCAGTCATCATAGAAAGATCCTCAGTTCACCTTTTTTTTTTTAATTTTCTTTTACATACTCTAAAGGATGTTAGGAGTAGATTTTACATTGTATATCATTATTGTATTATAAATTCAAATAGCATTTAAGAGAAAAATAATATTGTATCTTTTTTCACTTTATTTTAAAAACTGTGTTTTGCAGTACAATGCTTGTTAAATAGAAACACTACCACCTTCCTTCTGTACAGTGCTTCCTAACATAGACTGTTATCCCCTACATTGAAGGTCATGAAGGTTTGCAAATTCTCCAGCATAAGCAAAGTGTTAAGTCAGCATAAGAAACACTCAAGTTAAAAAAAAAAAAAAAAAACACCACAAAAAAAAAACCCAAAAAACCAACTCATTGCTCATGGCCTCATAAAGTGGTATGAAAAGGGGTAAGCAAAAAAGGGGGGACACATTTTAAAAATGTTTGAAAAATAGTTCTTATTCTTTCCTAGAATGGAAAAGCATGCTAAAATAATTCACTGTAAAGTCACCAAAAATTTTGTTTACTTTATATTTTCCTTAGGCTGAATGTGGTGAAGTCACTTAAAAATCTGTCCAGTGCCATATAACATTGTGTGTATGTAATAGTTTCTAAAAAGCAAAGAAACTTTTATTTATGGAATAGCAAATTTATACTTTTCAATCAAAAAGAAAAGCAGTAGTGAGGTACAATGATTTGTGCAGAAGCAGAGGGAAAAGCACAGCCACGAATACATAGAGCTAAGTGCAAAAAACTTATAAAAAAACGCAAGTATACTTGTGAAGTAGCTTAAATGATCAAACGCAGATTTTAGTTATAATAGTTTAAACAAATTTCAGAACTATCATTGTATAAATTTAAGCTATATTTTGGCTATCATATACAGTGCTTTTAGACCATATTAATAGGAATATTAAACAGTCAAATGCTGTGCAACCATCTCATGGAGGCCTGGGTTGTTTTCTGGTTGTTTACAGTGCGTCTATAGGGTTCTGAAAAACTTTCACAAAGCTATGAGGCAGGTTTGTCTTTTTTAATGTGCTGGACAGAATTACCACACTCAAGTGATTTCAGAGACATCACATACACCAATGCCATCATATGAGGTAAAGAACATGGATTTCCCTTGTCTATGCTTCTACATATTTTGGTATCCAAACCTCTGTCAGGAAAATAAAGGAATGGCTTAGAAATTAGAAAACTACAAGCAGTAAAAGAGATGAGAATTTATGCAAACACTGAAATATTACATTACTATTAGTGACATTTCCACCCCCACTGTTAAGAAGTAGTAAAGATTTTGGGTACTTTTTAGTGCTCTCAAAGGATGCAAAATAAACTGAGTAAAAATAGAGGATGTTAGATAATAAAAGTTGTCCCAGTGAAATACGTTCTGTCTCTAACCAGACTTCCAAGGGAATGTCTAAAATGTGTGGTAAATTGTCTAATGATTTTGAAAAAAAGTATAGAAAAGCTGGCTATTATTACCAAGTGAATTATTTGTGATATTAAAGAGATTGATGTGCTTAGAATTCCAGAAGTGCCAAATAAATGGTAAAAAATATCAGTGGCTCAATAATGGAGAGATTTTATTGTTGTTAAACCCAAGAGAGAACAGAAAAAGCAGCAAAACAGAATCACAGATCTGGTAGGTTCAGCATCAATCATTTCCAACCCTTATCCATAATAAATATCCTCCTCAATAGTGGTATGGAAAAGGATTTAAAAAAATTTCCCAAAACATGAATCCTGTGCTTCTATAAGAAAAAATTGTTAAAGAACCAAGTTATTACTTGATTCCATTGATTTGTGGAGTAGATTAAAGTTAACATTCTATTTCCAAAAGCTGTAAGAAAAACAAAGCAAAAAAATTGAGTGTTTTTCCAACTACCTCATTACATATTGTTGTTATGTGTGGAAGAAGTTGTTTGTGTTATTTAGCCAACTGTCAGTGCTATATTGCTATCATTTAAAAGTTAACAAATGCTCTATAATGTAAACTGGGCACAATGTTCTCAGCCCACAAGCCAGATGCATTTTCTATGCTTAAGTTTTTAGTATCTGCGGAGCACTGAGAAACTGCAACAATATTTATTCTCCTTTCTGTTAACAACCTCTATCAGTTTCCAGTAGAATCAAACCAAGACTTAATATATATTTTTAATGTTTTCTTTTCAATGTTGAAAGATACAAACATATATTTGTACACATATTTTAAAAATTGTGATCCCTGATCAAGGTAAGAAACCATTCCAATCATATTGAGAGCTCTGCCTGTAGGAGCAGAAATGACCCGAAATTCCAGCCAAAGACCTACTTAACTTTTCATATGTCACCTCAGCAGGAATGACTGGACAGCACTAAATTAAGCATAAGTAGAACACAAAGACTACTTGTGTGTTGCTTACCTATAAGTGGGAGCAGCCTTGGTGATTTACAACTGAAAAAACCCTGATTGCCTTGAAGTCTTTGGATAGTTTGGTAAGGCTTATGTCATTTATAGTATATGAAGTGATTTCATTATTTACTATGTACAAAAAATAAAATAATAAAAATAAATATGTTATTTTACCTTTTTTTTTTCTTTGCTTACGATGTAGCTGGAGCAGCATCTGAGGTTAAAACATATTATTTTTATTTATCTTGACAGACTTAGAACCCAATGTAATAAATGGGACACTTTGAAGTATGAGTTAGTACATGTAGATGTGCACTTGGTGGTATCTTACTGTCATAAATTATACAATAATTTTGGGGGAATGAAATATTCATTTATGATAATGATGATGAAATACATTACTGTAGTCAAAAATGACTCCCCCTCAAGAGATAAATTATGAACTTTTATGGAACTCTGATGCTGATATGTTAAAGAACTGATACTTGCCCGAACTTTAATATAATGTACTTAGCAAATAATCTTCCAAAGCCCTAGGGCTGTATATGAGCATGTTCATTTACCCACCCTGAACACCGATGACTTCTCTGGGGCTCTACCTAGGCAGCACACATAGTAGCATTAAATCATTTTGCTTTTTTCCCCAAATACAATTATCAGTGTTATATTAAAAGTACATATCATATTATAAACAATATAGATTAATTTTTAGATTTAAAGATTAAATAATAGATAGAAGGAAGCTAAGACTTTATGGATGGGACATGGGAGAGGGAGCTCAGAGGACAGCTCAGAGGGTTGTGATCAGTGACACAGAATCTCATTAGAGGCCTGTATCTACCGACATTCCCCAGGGGTCAGTACTGGGTTCAATCTTGTTCAACTTATTCATCAATGACCTGGATGAAGGGACAGTGTGTACCCTGAGCAAGTTTGCTCATGATACAAAATTGGGAGGAGTGGTTCACCAGAAGGCTGTGATGCTATTCAGCAAGACCTGGACAGGCTAGAGAGTTGAGCGGACAGGAACCTAATGAAGTTCAACAAAGGTAAGTGTAAGGTCCTGCGCCTAGGGAGGAATAACCCTATACACCAGTACAGGTTAGGGGTTGACCTGCTGGAAAGCAGCTCTGTGGAGAAGGACTTGGGAGTCCTGGTGGACAACAAGTTAACCATGAGCCAGCAATGTGCCCTTGTGACCAAGAAGGCCAATGGTATCCTGGGGTACATTAGGAAGAGTGTGGTCAGCAGGTCAAAGGAGGTTATCCTCCCCCTCTACTCTGCCCTGGTGTCCAGTTCTGGGCTCCCCAGTTCAAGAAACACAAGGAACTACTGGAGACAGTTCAGTGGACGGCTACAAAGATGATTAGGGGACTGGAGCATCTCTCATGAGGAAAGGCTGAGAGAGCTGGGTCTGTTTAGCCTGGAAAAGAGGAGACTGAGAGGGGATCTTATCAATGCTTACAAATATCTTAAGGGTGTCAGGAGGATGGGGCCAGGCTCTTTATCCAGCAACAGGATAAAGGGCAATGGGCACAAACTGAAACACAGGAAGTTCCATCTGAATATGAGCAAAAACTTCTTTACTTTGAGGGTGACAGAACACTGGAACAGGCTGCCCAGAGAGGTTGTAGAATCTCCTTCTCTGGAGATATTCAAAACCAGCCTGGACACAATCATGTGTAACTTGCTTTAGGTGAACCTGTTTTAGAAGGGGGTTGGGCTAGATGATCTCCAGAGGTCCCTTCCAACACCAACCATTCTGTGATTCTGTGATGGTGTGTGCCCAGTTGGGATCTACTTGAAACCATTATAGGAATTTGTCAGTAATGCATTTGAATGATATTATGATATAAATGAAAATAGTACTTAAATAATATTTATGCATTTTCATTTTGAGTAGATATTCCTCAAAAACGGCACTGGATTTTTGCTTACCTAAGTCTAACTGTTAAAATGTGCAATTATGAAAAGAAAGGGACACACTTTTTATAGATATATGTTAACAGTTTAGTTTAAACCTGACTAAAAGTATGGATTGGAGAGGGGGAGCAAGCAATAGGAAAAGCAATCAATTTCCCTTTTTTCTTACTAACTAAACAGAAAAATTACTATTGCTGCAGCAACTGTATTCAACAGCTAGTATCAAGACCACAGTTAGCATAACAATTTCATATTATTGGCTGAAATAGATAAAGGTTATAGAGAAATCCTTATATTTTCATACTCTAGAGCATAAATGCTACTTTTATGCATTAAAACTAGGAAGAAGATAAATAATAAATGTTTTAGGTTAATCATCAAATTTTGTTGTTAATAGATGCGAGGGGCTGAAAGAGATAATGTCTCAAACACTGTGGTGAGGCAAGTTAAGGTCTGGATAGAGACAAGTTAAGGTCTCCATAACGATAAATTAGGGTCTGCACAGCATGAGTGAGCCACAGGTGAGAAGCAATTGGTGTGGAGAGGGGAGGCATGTCAGAGGACGTGCAGTTCCACCTTCTAATGGCCAAAGGTCATGCAGAGTTCATTCGAGGAAGGGGCTCACGACCACCCGAAAGACCCTCGCAACCTCCCCTCCCACAGTGATGCCTGCACAGAAGATGGAGAACAGTCTGGAACAAGCCTCAAGGGGGGCAAGACTAGAGGCAGGTATTAGCCTACAAAAGATAGAACTTTGAGGAGCCACGTGTGCAACCCCACCACCGCAGTACTCCACGCTTCTGCTCCAGACCTGCCTCCCCAACCCGGTGCCGGCACTGGAGCGCAGCCGGAGGCCTTGTGCTCCAAGAGCAGCGCGCCCACCACTGGAGGACTGCCACGTTTACCATCGACATTGCAGGATCCAAGGGCAGTGATATATCTCCTCTCTCCTCTTTCTTCCTTTTCCTTTCCTCTTATAAGTATTTGAATTAGAACCCACATTACCTGTCATTGTGCCTTCCTGGTTCGGGTTGCCTACTGTTATGCTTTCCAAGTTCAGGTTGGTGTTTACCATCAATAAAGTGTTTAATCGATCATTTGGTGTCGTTTCACCTTAATTTAGCCCAAGGGAATCACAGAACCTCCACGATCCTCTCTGGGCAGCCCAGTTGGGGTCATGACAATAGAAAGTCATTAAGTATTATTTGTAGTTTAGAAACTAGAACCTAAAAATATTGAAATGAGCTTTTATCTACATAGCTTCTAGTTTTCTATAAATCTAAGTAAGTCATTAGTAGTGTAATATCTCATACAAGGTCCATAAAGTTCATTATTTGCTAAAATCTGCTAAAAAAAAATATTTTTGCAAAAATTATTTAAACACACATTCACGTGATAGACTGCCATAATGATCCATGTCAACATATATGCATCCTGCACAGTGGTCTTTTGAACAACCCTAATTCATCACCAGGAACAGAATGTGTAGCTTTCTGCTTCAGAAAATACAGACCGTTAATATTTGAGTTAGAAGAGAACACCCTCAATTTCTAGTGTCCACTGTCTTAGAAGACTGTGCTCTAACACATCATCATAGAAAACATTTAAAAGTTTTTTCATTGTCAATAACACATTAAAACCTCTGAAATAAAGCCTTTTGAACTGTTATTATTTATTGGCTATGAAAATTCTGTACTAGCAAGTGTGTAAATCTATGTGATAGATAAGAAGAATGAAAAGTGAACTGCTAAAACACATTTGGATGCACGTTTTAACCTCCTCTATTTATCCTGATCTTGGTAACACCTGAGACGTCCATTAGGAGTTGAAGCTCTCCTAGAAGTTCCATTTTGTTATTGACTGCGTATGTGAGTTACTTTATCCAGTTAGTATTTCCAGTCTCATATATTCAAATAAAGTTACAATCACTAATGTGGGGTTTCTGAAGGAGGGTAATAGTAGAAAATTGATTTCTAAGATAATTTTTAATGCTATAAAGTTTAATTCTAAGCCATAGAAATATTCCTGCAACAGCAACACTTCTTTTTATCATCGAGGTTGCTAACTACAACTTATATCTAGCAAAGAGTTATGCATGATAGTAACTTTATCCTGTTGATTTCATAAAGAATAAACATGAGTGAAGTTATCCACAATGATGTTGACTTCCAGCAGAGTTGTGGGTGCTTTTCTGAAAGTCCAGACTCCTGTTGGAGAGATTGGCAGGAACGCAGATTTATCTACTTGACATAACTGGAAATGAGGAAGCCTGTCCTTTATGAAGTTCCATAAGTTCAGAGGCTAACGTTAATAAAAGAATTGCCTGTAGACAAGGCATCAAAATTGCTACTCTACCCTTAATTGGTTTAGTGATGGACTTGGTAATGTTAGGTTAATGTTTGGACTGGATGATCTTAAAGGTCTTTTCCAACCTAAACAATTCTATGATTCTATGATGACTATCTCTTTCCATCCTTTATTATGGATTCCCTTAAGTTAATTTTCATTAGAATGTTTTTCTTTAGAACACTAAAATAAAAGTTGCTAAATACCATCCTAAAAATGGCTTTAAATTATTGTTACTCCTCATGCAAGATAAAAAACATCTACTACCTGAAGACAAAGGTAATTTGTAAACTATGACAGCTGACCTAAACATATTTCAAGACAGAACAGTTCCTTGATGGCAGCATCAAGACAAAATAATGCAATGGCTTCACCTTGAATAATTAAACATGCCATTTGCCTTTAAAATCTCCGGAAGGACCTTTTTTCCTTCTTCCCCCCCCCACCCCTTTTCTCCCCTGCCACTTGTTTTAGGCAAATCCATCCTAAACAGTGGTGTTTCTGTGTGGTAGTAGAACAAGAAATAGTTTAAGTAAGCAAAAAAAACCTGAACCACATCATCACTCTTACATCCATGATGACAGCTGATCTCCATATACATAATTTCCCCATTTTCTTATAGAGTTCTCAGAAGTTCCATGGTACCATTATAATTCATGTTCTAGACTGGCAGGGCCAAAATTGTGTGTGTGTGTCTATGCGGTTTTTTTCCTTCCTTGGTGAAAATGAAATTTATGAAGGGATGTGTTCAGATGAGACTGAATTGTAAGACTCTTCCTCAATACCCATCTGCCCACTCTGGCTTAATCTCAAATATGAGAACACAGGGGAATAAACCAAGTTTATCTGTAGAGCTCTTCTTTCAAGTGATGTTTGTGAAATCCAAAATGAAAGGTGCTGGAGCAACACCTGTCTTCTTGGGAGGTGGAAAGCACATCTGTATGCAACCCTACTACTTAGTGTGACTTCTCTGGTACACCAAGAGAATTTTACTACTACTTTATCAATTTCTACTTCCCCATCTTGCCTCCTAACACCCAGCCACTCGTTTCTGATGCCAACTGCAGTGATGGTATTTTTTTCTACAGAACAATGTAGAGGGAATGTGAAGTGGAATTCAGTCAGAGATTATGCGCAGCGTGAATACATGGGAAATGTTTTTTATATATATATTTTTAAATCCTTCATTAGACTAAAGGATCAGTTTGCAAAACCCATTTATTTTCTTATTTCTATCTTTTGCTCAAGTTTACTGTACATTCTTCAGTACCCAGCTATTTCTGTTCCTACTGTTCATTTAAATGTTAAAAAGACAGATTCATTTCAACTAGAGAAGCTGTTCAAATACTGTAAATTACCTGACTTAATGCAAAGAAATTCAGAGCTTTGAATGAAGTTCATCATGCTATGCATGCATGACCCCACTTCAAGTATTAAACTGGTCTCAAAACAATGACCATTCTTTGTTGCAATATTGAGGTTTAAGTAGCTGAGATGTGGGGCCCAATTCTGATCCCATTAAAATCAGTGGGATTTCATTCTTAGTGGGATTTGAATATAATTATCATTGCTTTCATTTTTCATAAAACTTGCCTATTTTTTTCTTCAATCCCTTCATATGACTATATCTATTTCAAAGGTTATGTCAGAGCAATGAATTTAAAAGAATCAAAGGAAAAATAGAGAAAGGCACTGTTCTTGCACATTTCAGTATTCTTCAAAGTGACATGGCTAAATATCTCAGGAGGGATTTCTGGGATATGCTTGGACATGAGTTAGCATCGTACATTGCTAATAGAACCTGAAATAAAGAAGACTCTTGAGAACCAGGGGACTTAGGCCTAGACCTACCAAAATTAGGTCTCTCATTTAAAAATTCTGCTTGTGTGTGCTGCAGTCACAGGAAAGACTTCACTATGTAGTAGAAACAGAGAAAACTACCAAGTTTGACAAGCTTATTAGAACTCTTAAATATATTGTTCAAAAAATCATTCATTAAAGAAGCTTGCCACCTTATAAAATTATTTCTTGAAAGACAGAATATAAATACTGCGAAAGAGTACTACAACCAAGGGATTAGCTTATAGGCTAATTAGTGGGTTTTGTCAGTGATCAAGATTTATATCTCTTGGCTGATTCCTCTTTCCTATATAATTTTAAAGAATAAAATTTCTAAACGTACTGAATCCTTCCCCTGATTTCAATGGTACATGGATATCCTTAAAATAGTGGCCAATAATATCTATCACCATCTTTGGTGAAGCTCTGATCTTGTAAACAATTTACTGTAAGCAGGATGCTGAATGAACTAACAGTCCCACTGAAATAATTCTTATTCTACATGAATACAGATTGGGGTCAGTTGAAAGGCTGGGGCAGAAGAAAATGGCACATTGGTAAATGTAGTGGTTCCAGTGCTTGAAGGCATTTTTTACAGTGACAAAAGGTCATATTGCTTCTGGTGTGCCTGTGATACTGCATGTGATATGTTAGAAACTGATACTATTAATATTATAATGTAATAATACTTTAATATATAATAATATTGTAAGTATAGTAACATTTTCATTCCTTTAATGATTTAGTCATGCAATTCACTGTCCTTCATGCTTGATGTTGATCTCTAGCTTGAAGAAGTCTATATCCATTTGTAAATTATTTATATTGAGTATTTTTACAGGAAAACTAAATTTTGTATTTTAATTTAAACCCATAATTAAGTCTCATGAATTCCCTTTCCCAAAGTGAAACCAAAGTCAGTATGTTGGGAAAAAACTTTTACTTACAGTACTGAAACAGGTATTTTGGAGATATGGAACCAACCAACCAATCATAAAACCTCCAGATCCCACAATTTTAAACTGACAGAAAGATAACTTCTTGTGAACTTTTAACCAGTGACAATCCGTTCCTTAGGCAGTCTTATAGCAAAGTATCTGTGATTCAGAGGTTTTAAGGCATCACATCCTTTTGAAAGATGAGCCAGTGGTTAATTGCCTTTAAAATTAAAAATATTTTATTGTGCTGATGAATTGACTTTAACTGTGGCAGTACTGCACATACCTACGCAGGTCAGGTCATGGGAAAGATTCGGCTTATACACTAATTCACTACCTGTTCATCTTGAAGCTGTTACAAAAAGCTGGCCTTTGGTTTTATTGCTCATGCTTTAGAAGACACTAGTTTGTGTATCAGATTTCTTAGCATATCCAAATGAATGACAAATCCTTCTAGCTATTTATTATTCATTAATTGTAATAAATAATGTTAATCATATTGCATTTACTAATTTAGCCCTCTTTTAAAAATCAGAGGTACAGGAAGGAAGGCTGAACATAAGAGGCTGTTGAAGATTTCTCTTTTTCTGTGGTCATTCCTGTAGCTCTGATGTATTTTCAGTAGAACCAAACACTGACTAGAAAACATTTAACCAGCTGGGGTTGTATCCTGCAGCAACAATCAATATATAAATATTTTTCTTCAAAAAATATCATTTTACTAATTTGAAGAAAAAGACATTGTAAAAAGATGAAAAAGAACTCAAACAGTAATGAACTACAGAATTCTGAGCAATCTTAAAGGATTCTAAAATTACTCTGACTCCTTCAGAATTAGGTATGGCTGGAGAAAGGTCCTTCCAATATTAGTCAGGGTGTAGTGGTAAAAGATTATTAGTGATCTTTCTTACCATTAGGGACCTTGGAATTTAAAATTTAAAACCATCTAGTGCAAGAAGTTTAGCTACGTTCTTCAAAAATCCTAAAGTCTAGGTCCAGATTGGGTTCTTGAAACAGGCAGTATAGACCAAAAAGGTGAGGATCTGCAGAGCAAAACTTTTGACATAAATGATCTAAAATCCAAATACATCAGTTTGATTATCTCTAGTGTATGCAAGGCAAGCTGAGAGAACTGGATTTGTTCATTCTTAAGAAAAGAAGACTAGGGGAAATGTCATTGTTTTTATCTATTTAATGGCACAGTATAGAAAAGACAGAGCCAAATCCTTCACAGAGTTTAATAGTGATAGGGCAGGAGGCAGCAGTCACAAGATGCAACAAGGGTAGTTCTGATTAGTTATTAAGGATTTTTTTTTTCTTTTTTTTTCCTCCCACAAGAAGAGTATTCCTACACTGAAGCAGATTGGGATTTCCATCCTTGGAGATATTCATTGAACAAGGCACTGAGCAACCTGATCTAAGTTGCTCCTGCTTTGAGCGGGGGTCTGGCCCAGATGACATCCAGAGGTCCCCTCCAACCTGTGTCATACTGTGATGCTAGCCAGGGCTGAGGGACTGAATGACCATTTTTAACCACAGTGCGTCAAGTCTACCTCTGGAATGCACTTTCATGTTTAGTTTTGTCTGAAAGCAATGCTGTTCATGCATGTTAGACTGCTTCACTCTGTGAACCTAACCAGAAAAAACAGAAATAATACTCATTTCAGTGACATACACCTCATGTGGATTAAAACATTGACGTTGCTGCACCCTGGATGAACCAACCTTAAGAAGGAAGTTAGATCCAAAAATATCATGTAACCAGATTAAAGGCTGTGGCACTTATACATTTTAAATGTATTAATCAGGGTATAATTAATATTAGTTTATCTTGGACCTATGTTAGTGTAACTAACAACAGTGCATATGTATTTTGTAATACCTGTGCTGGCAGAGTTAGATACAACATACAAGCATTTGGCAGAAGCATGCAAGCGATTTGACTGCTAAAGGGGCAAAGAAAGATGTGTGTGGTCAAATGAAAGAGACTGCCAAGTGTTAAAATGCTCCCTCCCAAATATTAAAACATTGCCAGACAAAGGACAAGATGAGTACAAGGGACTAAGAATGAGCAGAGCATCCTTCCAAATACATTAGGATATTGAATGGCAATACCACAAACAGGGTAAGCAATATCACGAGCAGGTGAGCCCTCCCTTTATTTTTTTGGCAGGGTTGGGAGGGGGAATAGCATAAAAACAACAGGCATAAGGAAGGAAAAGCAGAGAAGAAAGATGATAAGGCCACTTCAGTTCTGTCTTCTCTTGTCAATGAGTTCTCAGGTCTGATCACCCCAACCTTGGTGACCAAGGACCACCAAGGACTGCAGTCATCATCACCAACTATGCAGCATCACCTCTGTGGCATTTGGCACTCGCAGGTAATTTGAGATGTTAAAGACTAATAATTTCATCTCCATAGTAATAATTATTAATGATATATAAGAATTAATTATTGGCATGAAGAGTGCTGTTAATGAATGAATTTAGCAAAGTTCTGTTTTAAAGTTTAAAACTGGCCTGACTTGTCAGTCTTCTGAAGATTCTTGTCACAATGATCTCTAGTTCCTTAATTTGTGTAACACACAGACACATACTCAGTTACAACAATCAGTAGAATAGAATGGTACCTTATAATTAGTTTTCCTAGAGTTTTGCATTTCTCAAAAAAGATACAATTACAATGAGCTACAACAGCAAACTCTGTTATCTGGTATTTGAAATAAGAAGTCAGGAAAAAAATTTATGATCTTTCAGCCTTCCTACCTAATTAGTATCACTTGTGCCCAAGCCCATAATATACCTCCAGCTTGTACATGTGTACCAGGAACACATGAATACCACTGCATTTAATAAAAAATAATTTCATACTGGAATTTTATCCCAGTGTGTGAACTTTTGGTAAGGTTCAGAAATTCCTAACCTTTCATAAAAAGTTATTAGATTCTCATGAAATACCACTGATTTTAACTTAATAAGCTGCATAGGTTGGTCCCTACAATGGTTTTATCCCCATTAAGAAGGCTTTAATACATTTTTTAGTCTAGTCCACACATCAGAACAGAAAGTCTTTCAGAAGCGTCACATAAAACATGGGCATGCTTTGCAATCTTTACATGACTGTACAGTTCAGTTCAGACAAAATGAAAAAAGAAGATACGTGACTTACAGACAGCTAAATAACCTAAACTTTTACCTAATTGATTCAGATTTTCAGATGTAAAAGTAGGTGTTCCACTCAGTGAAACTAGGAACCTTGATCTTTAAGTCAGTGTTAGCAGCATACAGACTCTGACTTAATGATTAAGTGTTTGGTTTTCCATGGAGACAAGCATGCTTAAAAAAAAAAAAAAACACCACACAAAAAAAAAAAAAAAAAAAAGAGAAAAAGAATGAAACTAAACAGTAAAAATTACCTAAAAATAAATATCTTTAGGGATCATGGATCGTATACAATGACCTTCAAAACCTTCAGGATGGTTTATGCCTTTAGATATTTTCAGTAAGGACCTGAGCATGATCTGTACCTTTAGATATAATTACAGTAAGCCATTGAACATGATCTGATAAACTCCTGCAACTAAACATGTTTTGTTGTGCCTCAGTCTGGGAAAATAACAGAGATTGGTGAGGAAGATTGTAAACATCCTCAAATGACTTGCAGCTCGGGTGTCAAAAAACACATATACTATACTAATTGTTGTTTGGCCTTGTGTGTTGGACAAGTAGAACATCTGTGCTGAGATAACATAGGTCTATGATAGACTTAGTGGCACCCTATCCAACATGCTTGAGATTCCTGCCCTTCTGTGGGAACGATCAAAGCACAGTGCTAAATTACGCCTGTGTGAATCCCTGAAATAGAAGCAAAAGCAGCAGGTTTGGTGATCCTCTAGCAAGGATCAAGCTCCACGGTGCCTGCATCCCTGCTTGTCTACCTCTGCCCGGGTGCTGCTTCAGGGATCCCCCGGTTGGCAAGGTAACAAAAATAAACTTACTCTTTGCACTTCATTCGTGGTTTTGTGGCTGTTCCTGTGTCCTGCCTGTGCCAGCTCACACACTCAGCGACTTGTATAATCAGAGCTTCCATCAGTTTAACAGAGGGAAGTCACCACTTGCAGAAGGGAAGCAAGGTGAGAGTGGGGGGCAAACCTTACATTTTATTTCACAATTCACTATTAATATCATATGGGGTTTTCTTCCTAGCTGTTCTAAGGTTTTTTTCTAGACCTTCTGTTTTAAGAGTTGGGGAGGGTGATATCTTACAGACTTTGCAACAACTGAGTAAAGAGCTTTGTATGTTTATATGGTGAGAGAAACAGAAAGCTGGGAAAAATAGAAAAACTAGCGTAACAGGAACATAGTACTTCACCTCCATCTCCTTCTTTAATTTGTTGAGCATTCATATCATATTTCAAACACCTGCCAACTATTTTTTGTTAATATCATTGTATAAACCAATTTGAATCTTAAAACAAAATTATATTGTAAGTAATTGTCGTGGTTTAGTCCCAGCCAGCAACTCAGCACCATGCAGCCGCTCACTCACTCCCCCTACCTTGATGGGATGGGGGAGAGAATCGGAGGAGTAAGAGTGAGAAACACTCCTGGGTTGAGATAAGAACAGTTTAATAATTGAAATAAAATAAAGTAAAATAATAATAATAACAATATAATAATAATAGTAATAATAATATACAAAGCAAGTGATGCACAATGCAATTGCTCACCACCCGACGACCGATACCCAGACAGTTCCCGAGCAGCGATCGCTGCTCCCCGGCCAACTCCCCCCCAGTTTCTATACTGAGCATGACGTCATATGGTATGGAATAGCCCTTTGGT
This sequence comes from Pelecanus crispus, assembly GCF_030463565.1. Classification (NCBI taxonomy): domain Eukaryota; kingdom Metazoa; phylum Chordata; class Aves; order Pelecaniformes; family Pelecanidae; genus Pelecanus; species Pelecanus crispus. The sequence continues at coordinate 190,222,738 of NC_134643.1, forward strand.
CAGTTTGGATCAACTATTCTGGCTGTGCCCCCTCCCAGTTTCTTGTGCGCCTGGCAGAGCATGGGAAGCTGAAAAAGTCCTTGACTAGCATAAGCAGTACTCAGCAACAACTAAAAACATCAGTGTGTTATCAACATTCTTCTCCTACTAAATCCAAAACACAGCACTATGCCTGCTACTAGGAAGAAAATTAACTCTATCCCAGCCGAAACCAGGACAGTATCCACCCCTTATTCTGTACCATCTACGTCATGCACAGGCCCTCCCCTTTCCAATGTGTTCCAATTAATCACCACCGCTTTCCCTATCTTGATATACACACAGATATCATTCCCTTCGTCTATGGCCCATCCCTCTAAAATGTCCATTGAGTTCATTTAGCCCATGACTTTGGGTTCCATCTGTCATCACAGTCTTTCAGAGCAGGAGAGGTAGTGTGCAGTGTTGGACTGTTGCATGCTGAAGTCAGTTCTCATTCCAACATGGTTTCATCAAAGTTCATTTTCCTTAGGCTGGGCAATTCTTACTGCAATACCATTGATGTGGCATATAGCAATCATAATATATAGTATAATATACTTAATATTAACCTACTATATTATTATATTAACATGCAGTTAAGAGATAACATATAGTTAAGAGATAACATACAGTATTATAAAGCAATTAATATTATACAATTCAGTTCATTGGCTATTTTCACCCAAAATCAAATTCCCTTGAGGTACACATTGGGCTTCCCCATCCTTTCGCATCACCCACCAAGTGCACCCAGGTCCTTGAGCAAAAGCAATCCCACGAATGGGTTTGCCTTTGCCAGAGGGGGAAGTAACCCAGACTGTCTTCCCCAGCATATTTTTCATGTGCACTACAGGAACTTTATCTCCTTCTACAGTACGTAAAAGTTTTGATTGGGCAGGGCCAGCTCGATTGGCAGATCCCCTGGTGTTGACTAACCAGGTGGCTTTTGCTAAATGCGTATCCCAATGTTTAAACGTCCCACCACCCATTGCTCTCAGGGTAGTCTTTAACAATCCATTGTATCGCTCAATTTTCCCAGAGGCTGGTGCATGGTAGGGGATGTGATACACCCACTCAATGCCGTGCTCTTTGGCCCAGGTGTCTATGAGGTTGTTTCGGAAATGAGTCCCGTTGTCTGACTCAATTCTTTCTGGGGTGCCATGTCGCCACAGGACTTGCTTTTCAAGGCCCAGGATGGTGTTCCGGGCAGTGGCATGGGGCACGGGATATGTTTCCAACCATTCAGTGGTTGCTTCCACCATGGTGAGCACATAGCGCTTGCCTTGGCGGGTCTGTGGGAGCGTGATGTAATCAATCTGCCAGGCCTCCCCATATTTATATTTCAGCCATCGTTCACTATACCCAAGGGGCTTGAACTGCTTGGCTTGCTTGATTGCAGCGCATGTTTCACACTCATGAATAACCTGTGCAATACTGTCCATAGTTAAGTCCACCCCTCAATCACGAGCCCATTTATACGTTGCATCCCTTCCTTGATGGCCTGAGGCATCATGGGCCCACCGAGCTATAAATAATTCACCCTTATGTTGCCAGTCCAAATCCACCTGAGCCACTTCAATCTTAGCAGCCTGATCTACTTGCTGGTTGTTTTGATGTTCTTCAGTGGCCCGACTCTTAGGTACATGAGCATCTACATGACGAACTTTTACAACCAGGTTCTCTATCCGGGCAGCAATATCTTGCCACAATGCGGCAGCCCAGATTGGTTTGCCTCTGCGCTGCCAGTTGCTCTGCTTCCATTGCTGCAGCCACCCCCACAGGGCATTTGCCACCATCCATGAGTCAGTAGAGAGATAAAGGACTGGCCACTTTTCTCTTTCAGCAATATCTAAAGCCAGCTGAATGGCTTTCACCTCTGCAAACTGACTCGACTCCCCTTCTCCTTCAGCAGTTTCTGCGACTTGTCGTATAGGACTCCATACAGCAGCTTTCCACCTCCGATGCTTTCCCACGAGACGACAGGACCCATCAGTGAACAGGGCATATTGCTTTTCATTTTCTGGCAATTTATTATACAGTGGGGCCTCTTCAGCACGTGTCACCTCCTCCTCTGGTGATATTCTAAGGTTTTTCCCTTCTGGCCAGTCCATCATCACTTCCAAGATTCCTGGGCGACTGGGGTTTCCTATTCGAGCCCGTTGTGTGATCAATGCAACCCACTTACTCCATGTAGCATCAGTTGCATGATGTGTAGAGGGGACCCTCCCTTTGAACATCCAGCCCAACGCCGGCAGTCGGGGTGCCAGCAGGAGCTGTGCTTCAGTACCAACCACTTCTGAAGCAGCTCAAACCCCTTCATATGCTGCCAGTATCTCCTTCTCAGTTGGAGTATAGCGGGCTTCGGATCCTCTGTATCCCCGACTCCAAAACCCTAGGGGTCGACCTCGAGTCTCCCCTGGTGCTTTCTGCCAGAGGCTCCAGGTAGGGCCATTCTCCCCGGCTGCGGTGTAGAGCACATTTTTAATATCCTGCCCTGCCCGCACTGGCCCAAGGGCTACTGCATGAACTATCTCACGTTTAATTTGTTCAAAGGCTTGTTGTTGCTCAGGGCCCCATTTGAATTCGTTCTTCTTCCGGGTCACTTGGTAGAGAGGGCTTACGATCTGGCTGTAATTTGGAATATGCATTCTCCAAAAACCCACAACGCCTAAGAAAGCTTGTGTTTCCTTTTTGCTAGTTGGTGGGGACATAGCTGTTATTTTGTTGATCACATCCATTGGGATCTGACGACGTCCATCTTGCCATTTTATTCCTAAAAACTGGATCTCCTGTGCAGGTCCCTTGACCTTACTCTGTTTTATGGCAAAGCCAGCCTTCAGAAGGATTTGGACTATTTTCTTTCCCTTCTCAAAAACGTCTTCTGCTGTGTTGCCCCACACAATGATGTCATCAATGTACTGCAGATGTTCTGGAGCTTCACCCTGTTCCAGTGCTGTCTGGATCAGTCCATGGCAAATGGTGGGGCTGTGCTTCCACCCCTGGGGCAGTCGGTTCCAGGTGTACTGAACACCCCTCCAGGTAAAAGCAAACTGGGGCCTGCACTCTGCTGCCAAGGGGATGGAGAAAAATGCATTAGCAATATCAATTGTGGCATACCACTTAGCTGCCTTTGACTCCAGTTCATATTGAAGTTCTAGCATGTCTGGCACGGCAGCACTCAGCGGCAGTGTAACTTCATTCAGGCCACGATAGTCCACTGTTAGTCTCCACTCCCCATTAGACTTTCGCACTGGCCATAGGGGACTGTTAAAGGGTGAGCGAGTCTTGCTGATCACTCCCTGGCTCTCCAGTCGACGAATCAGGTTATGGATGGGAATCAGGGAGTCTCGGTTGGTGCGATATTGCCTGTGCACAGTTGTGGTAGCAATCGGCACCTGTTGTTCCTCAACCTTCAGCAACCCTACAATCGAAGGGTCCTCTGAGAGACCGGGCAAGGTGGACAACTGTTTAATTTCCTCTGTCTCCAAAGCAGCTATACCAAAAGCCCACCGGTACCCTTTTGGGTCCTTGAAATACCCTCTCCTGAGGTAGTCTATGCCAAGGATGCACGGAGCATCTGGGCCAGTCACAATGGGGTGCTTTTGCCACTCATTCCCAGTTAGGCTCACTTCAGCTTCCAGTACAGTTAGCTGTTGGGATCCCCCTGTCACTCCAGAAATACAAATGGGTTCTGCCCCTCTATAGTTTGATGGCATTAGCGTGCACTGTGCACCAGTGTCCACTAGAGCCTTATACTCCTGTGGGTCTGACGTTCCAGGCCATCGAATCCACACAGTCCAGTAAACCCGGTTGTCCCTTTCCTCCACCTGGCTGGAGGCAGGGCCCCTCTAACACTGGTCACAGTATTCGCTGTTCACTTCCTGTAAATGTGAATCAAAAGTCCCCTGATCAAGGTCGGAAGTAAAATTAGCCCTCTTACTCTGTCTCGGGAACTGCTCACTGGAAACTGGAGTTGCAATTTTCCTGGGAGAACCACCTTTTCTAAGAGTTTTTCCTTGCAACTCACGCACCCGTGCCTCTAAGGTTGAGGTGGGTTTTCCATCCCACTTCCTCATGTCCCCTCCGTGATCACGCAGGTAAAACCACAGGGTGCCCCGTGGTGTGTATCCTCTATATCCTCTCTCTTGAGCATAGGGACGTTGACTCCTAATGGCTGAGACACTGGTCCGTGCAGGTGGGGAGTAGGACAGATCCTCTCTGAGTTGTTGGAACTCTTGGCACATTTTTTCAGACAGTTTTTCCACAGCCGAGACACAGGCCCGTAGGGAGGAAGAGAGCTTTTCTTCGTAGTCCCGGAGTTGTCTAGCCACTTCATCCACCGTTGGTGCCTCGTCATCTTTCCAGGCTAGTATTGCCAACGAGTTGGAATACGATGCTGGTGCGCTCCGTACCACCTTCCGCCACATGGGTTGTGTGCACCTGACTTCATCTGGGTCTTTGGGTAACCGCTCATCATTCAGGTCACTGTAAATCACCTCCAGCACGCCTAATTCCCTCAGGTACTGGATACCTTTCTCTACGGTGGTCCATTTGCTTGGGCGGTATAAAACATCCTCCTTGAAGGGATACCTTTCCTTCACGCTTGACAGAAGTCGCCTCCAGAGGCTGAGCGGTTTTGCCCCTTTTCCAATTGCTTTGTCAATGCCCCCTTCCCTGGAAAGGGATCCCAGCTGCTTGGCTTCCTTACCCTCTAAATCCAGGCTACTGGCCCCGTTATCCCAGCATCGGAGCAGCCAGGTGATGATGTGCTCGCCTGGATGACGACCAAAATCTTTTCGCATATCTCGCAGCTCACTCAGGGATAGGGATCGGGTGGTCACCATCTCATTTATGGGTTCTTCCTCCTCTGGTTCTCGTGATGGCCCTGGTTCATCTTCATCCCTTACTAAATGAACTGATTTCCTCGTGTATTTTTTCTTCTGTATAGGGGCATCTGATACCAGCGCAGGTTGGTTCTCTGGTTTAGCCGCAGTGCCTGCCACTGGGGTTGGAGTGGCTGCAGTACCTGTGGTGGGTGTTGGAGTAGCCGCAGTGCCTGTGGTGGGTGTTGGAGTAGCCGCAGTGCTTGTGGCTGTGGTTGGAGTAGCCACAGTGCTCATGGCTGTGGTTGGAGTAGCCACAGTGCTTGTTGTTTTGTCATCAGATCCAGAGACCTTCTCTTTCTTTTGAGGGTACTGATTAGCGTTGACCACGGCTCGATAGGCATGGGCCAGTCCCCAGCATGTTGCAATGATTTGTGTCTCTCTGGAGCTACCAGGGTGACAACATACTTCTTCCAAATACTTTACTAATTCTTCAGGATTCTGCACTTGTTCAGGGGTGAAGTTCCAAAACACTGGAGGTCCCCACTGCCCTAGGTACTTGCGCATACGATCCCACACACCCTGCCACTCATAACTCTCCAGCCTTGGGGCAGATCTCTGGATGATATTCTTAAATTGCTTACTAACCTTTGTCAAAACCAAAACAATATTCCCAAGAAGTATCAATAGAAGTATCTTAACTGCCCAGGGATGTTCAAAATACTGAAAACTTTCTGTAATGAGGGAGGAAGCATTATAGAATAAGGTAATGAAGGTGCCATTCTGTAGTTCCTCCACAACAGACGTCTCCGAGGGAAAGGTATAATTGCTAACTCTCTCCATGAGGTGGTACCCGAAGTACAGTAATGACTTGTGTATAAAACCCAGATACAAAACCATGCTCAAGGTCAGGATTTTGATAAGGAACCTCCCAATCAAAACATCCTTAATCACTACAGAGCATAGCGCAATGCACAGACCAACACCAAGCTTTAACATGCACAGCCAAGAAAAGAACATGGTACAGATCAGATGAACTAATATCATGACCGGCAACTGTTAACAGACTCCTTAATACACTCTAGTTAATCTGTTCTTATCTCAAACCCTTCGTGCCCCACGTTGGGCGCCAAAAAGGACTGTCGTGGTTTAGTCCCAGCCAGCAACTAAGCACCACGCAGCCGCTCGCTCACTCCCCCTACCCTGATGGGATGGGGGAGAGAATCGGAGGAGTAAGAGTGAGAAACACTCCTGGGTTGAGATAAGAACAGTTTAATAATTGAAATAAAATAAAGTAAAATAATAATAATAACAATATAATAATAATAGTAATAATAATATACAAAGCAAGTGATGCACAATGCAATTGCTCACCACCCGCCGACCGATACCCAGACAGTTCCCGAGCAGCGGTCGCTGCTCCGTGGCCAACCCCCCCCAGTTTAAATACTGAGCATGACGTCATGTGGTATGGAATAGCCCTTTGGTCAGTTTGGATCAACTCTTCTGGCTGTGCCCCCTCCCAGTTTCTTGTGCCCCTGGCAGAGCATGGGAAGCTGAAAAAGTCCTTGACTAGCATAAGCAGTACTCAACAACAACTAAAAGCATCAGTGTGTTATCAACATTCTTCTCCTACTAAATCCAAAACACAGCACTATGCCTGCTGCTAGGAAGAAAATTAACTCTATCCCAGCCGAAACCAGGACAGTAATTTTTAAATTGATTATTAAGAAAGATAATTAGTGGATTTATTTATCTAAAATTATGCAAAATATTAAAATAATTAAATAAATATACTTTAATACAGCTTGGTAAGTTATTGTAGAAGTCTTGTCCCTGGTAATCTGGCTGTGACACATAATTTAGGTTAAGATAAAAAGAATCAAATACAAACATTTGGTTGCATATTTTTAGTGCATATTCAAGATGTGCAAGAACAATATAATGTGTAAAGTTAATTTATGTCTCAATTTTGAAATACATTTAAAAACATAGAAAGAGTAACTTGGGTGACATCAGGTACCCACGTAGGCCAGTACTCTGTAGCAGTGTTTGAGTACTTGGTAAATGAATGCAAGAACATCATAAAAGAGTGAAAGAACAGGGCAAGTGTTGGGTGATTGTTTCCCAGAACACCTTTCCAGCCTCCAGCAGCTCTGTATATTTGTGTTTAACAGCTGTTGGTTTTGTTCCATGATTTTGTCCGATTCCTTTCTGAATCCACATAACCTTTTAGTATCTACAGCTCTGAGCTCTGTAATTTAACTACACACTGCATGTGGAAGTACCCATTTCTGCTTCTTTTGAACCCGCCACCTGTCATATTCATTTGATATCTACTACTTGTTTTAAAGGAAGTGAGCAATTTCTCTCTATTCACCTCCTCCATGACATTCATAACTTTATAGATATACCCTCATAGTCTTCTGGTTTTCCAGGCTGAAAACTCTTTGTTTACTTAATCATTCCTTCTGCAGAAGCTCTTGCAGATACATGCTAATTTCTGTTAACCTTTTTATACTTCTGATGAGTCCTTTTTGAGGCTAAAGAAAAGTCCTGAACACATCATCCAAAACACTACAGAGAGTTTTTGAGGGTTTGCATCTATGTGTATGTGCATATTGTGTGTATATGGTTTATATATATACATATATAGGCTACCTGACTAAAAGCTATGCAAATTAACTAGAAAAACTTTGTGAGGATCAAATGAGCAATGCTTGCCAGAAGAACCAAGAAACCTAACCTGTGAAGAACAGAGTACTCTGACTCTGCTACTCTTAAGAAAATCAAAAAGAGTGATCAGGTCATTGTCCCTGGAGTTAAAGTCACCAAAAAGAGTCATGGGAATATGTGTTCAGCCTCATTACTGATTGCATCTGGGCACATGGAGTCAAAGCAACCTTGTATCTACAGGGCTGTGACAGGAGGACTCCCTACTATGGGACTGGATGCTCCAGTAACTGGAGAAATCTAGCTACCCCAACATTATATATATGTATTTAAGTAGGTTGATATAAACACACCGACTCCTCTCTAGTTCTTAATACATGGGGTTTTGTGTATGGGTAGGAATTTGTGTTTATGTGCATGTATGTGATGCTGTGTCACAGAATAAGAATTCTATCCAAACTTTTCAAAGGATTCTGAGCACAGAAAATAGTTTTGCAAACAAATAAATTAGAAAGAAATAATATTAAATAATTTTAAAATATGTAACTTGAAAGCACCTGAAAAGTATAAAAAAAGACAACTTGAGTTTTCAGTGCATAAAATAAGCACCTATACAAGTTACAAAGTTTCTATTGCCTTTCAAAACTGCAGGTGATTCTTACCATTACCGTTCTGTTCTACCAAACAGCATTTTATACACCCCACAATAGAGCACCACTGGTTAGGAATCAGTATCACTCTAGAATAGGAATCAGAACAGAAGAATTTTCCTGTCTTTTTTGTCTCATGGCCCTAACCTATTAACTTTCCTCCTTCTGGCTTTATGGATACTGGAGTCCTGGCTGAACAGAGACATAACTTCAGCAAGAACATATTTCTTTCCTATATGGCCTGCGGTGTGGTGGATATTATGTTCCACAGGCATTCACTTTTCTGACTGAGGGGCAAATGCTTTAACTATGAGCTTGTTGTGGTTTAGCCCCAGCCAGCAACTAAGCACCATGCAGCTGCTCGCTTACTCCCCCTGCCCCAGTGGGATGGGAGAGAGAATCGGAGGAGTAAGAGTGAGAAACACTCCTGGGTTGAGATAACAACAGTTTAATAATTGAAATAAAATAAAGTAAAATAGTAATGATAATAATAACAACAATGAAATAATGATAATAATAATAATAATAATAATATACAAAGCAAGTGATGCACAATGCAATTGCTCACCACCCGCCGATCGATACCCAGACAGTTCCCGAGCAGCGATCGCTGCTCCCTGGCCAACCCCCCCCCAGTTTCTATACTGAGCATGACGTCATATGGTATGGAATAGCCCTTTGGTCAGTTTGGATCAACTATTCTGGCTGTACCCCCTCCCAGCTTCTTGTGCCCCTGGCAGAGCATGGGAAGCTGAAATGTCCTTGACTAGCATAAGCAGTACTCAGCAACAACTAAAAACATCAGCGTGTTATCAACATTCTTCTCCTACTAAATCCAAAACACAGCACTATGCCAGCTACTAGGAAGAAAACTAACTTATTCCAGCCAAAACCAGGACAGAGCTCTTTATGCAAAAAAAAGTGGCCATTTCTACTTTTAATAAGTTTCAGTGCAATCATATTTGCGTTCATGTTTAGAGTAAGACTAGTGAGGCAGGCTGTAGTGGAGATGCAATCAATGTCTAAGGAAGTCTCTGACTAAATATAGATTGTAATCGAGTACAAGAGTGAGATAGGTTCCTCAGGAGGAGGGAAAAAAGAAAAAAAGGATGCAATAATACGTATCTTTAGTGGTCTTGAACAACATTTTCACTTACCAAAGGAAGGGCCTCTTGATATTTTGAATGCCTTCATTGTCTGGCAGGAAGTCTGAATTTCTGCCTGAGGTCTTGGGATCTCAGCTCTGCTTATATTCCAACCTGAAAGAAATACAGGACATTTGGATTTGTCCTTCTTATTTAAATGTAAATGCTCAGTCTAAAATGTGATATTTTTAATAACTCTTTGATACATGAACTTTAAGCTTTATGCTAATTAAATTAACCTTTGTCATTTTAATTAAATGCTATTAAAGATTTTTAAAATCCCTGTAAATCTCAAAAGAAAGGAGTAAAATGACAATATGCAATCTAAAATAATCAGTGGATTATTTGAATGATGCAAAAAAAAATGAAAGGAGTTCAAATAGTTTTTCAAAGCAAAAAGACCTGCTGATAATATGGTAAAATTTTCACTGCCTTGAAAGATTTCTTTTAGGATTATCTAAGAGCTGATGTTTTCTTTACATCTGTGAAGTACTCATACTGAAACTAGTGTCAGGAAATAGTTTGTAGAAATATTTAAAGAAAGAATAAAAATAAATCAGGTACAAAATACCTTGCTTTTAAGACTTTTTTTTTTTTTTTTTTTTTTTTTTTTTTTGCTGGTTGTCTGTATGCAGGTCTATTGCAACTGCAGACTTTCTAGAGGAGTGATTATTCTCATGCATTCCTATAATATCTAGAAAGAAAAAGAGCTTCTCCCCTTGGTAGGAAATTCTAAGGGATTCTTTGGCAAAACATAGAGCACATACAATAAAAAATACTTAAATATAATAATTTAACTCTTATAGATTATAAGGCTTGCACTCCTCATTTCATTCTTGCTATCAACAGTTAAAGAAGCACCAGCTTGCAAAGAACATTTCCACATGAAGGACTGAAACTTGCTCTGAAGAATTATAGGACTTTCTCCATTAAGCCAAAATAATATCTGATTTGCATTCTGCATATCCCATTGAAGATGGCAAGATTAATAGCCCTATATATGAAGAGTAGATGAGTGTTAAATTTGTCCTATTGTTTAATATTCAGTTTGGAAAAGGTAAGAAGGTTGAATATTTAAATAAATTGGTTTCAGCACACCTTTGCACGAAATGAATGATCATAATGAACCTACCAGTGTTATTTTTTGACTAGCCTGCCTTACAATGGTAATGAAAAATGTTCATATATCCAGTTTTACCCATCAAGAAGCAAAGCTGGAACGTAACAGTGAATTTGGCCTTTGAGGAAAGTCACATCAAATCAAATAAAATCAAATTAAGATATAGTTTTGATCCTGGAGAACAAGTTTCCAAAATACCATTACTTGCCCTTACGGGAACAAACGTCTTTGGACTTTCCTTTTCCATCTTCTCTTGGGATCAGAAACTAACCATCACATACCTGTTTATCTTTCTTGCTGCTAATATGTCATCTCTTTTCATAATGCTTTCTGTTTCTGCTCACCTCTTTCATCCCTTTTTCCAAGCCTGTTGTTCTCTAAAAGCAGTACCCATTATCCCCCCTTAAATTCTTTTCAGATAGGTCTCACTTCTCCCTATTTCTTCTGTCTTCTGTGCTGTCCAGCTGTTCATTTCTATAATAATGATAAACACCTTAAAATACAGCAAAAAGACATGTTAAATCATCAGATCCTATTTCCTTTTTTTTCTCATGGATGCTTTCAGCAATGTGGTCTCAAGGTATAGGTAGAGAAAGGCTGTGTTATAAAGAAAACGACTGTTGCACCTTTGTTTTGGAAGGTGGGTTATCCACTATCCTGAAGTTGAACAATGAATACATCATGTCATCATGGAACCACATGACTTTTACGTCACATTGATTTCTGCATGGCAAGGACAATAATCTCTGTTTCTTTTGTTATAATAGTGAGTTTGTAATATTATGAAATAAACAAATACATCTATCCCTGCCTTCAGTTTCTTTTTTTTTTTAATGTCTTTTGTATGTCTTAGACCAAATATCTTAAAAATTTATATTTGTCAGAAAATATAAACAAAAAACTTTGTTCAAATGGTTGAAAACTTTATCAAACACATTGTTACATGATCTGGACGAAGTGGCAGAGCGCACCTCAGCAAGTTTGCTGATGACACAAAACTGGGAAGAGTGGTGGATGCACCAGAGGGCTGTGCTGCTATCCAGAGGGACCTCAACAGGCCAGAGAAATGGGCTGACAGGAACCTTATGCAGTTCAACACAAGAAGTGCAAAGTCCCACACGTGGGGAGGAACAAGCCCAGGTACCATCTTTAAACTTTATATACATTTTATATATATTCCACACATTATAACTGTTATACCTACAATTGTGGTGCCAGTTTCATGAAAATAAAATAAAATCCTTTCACAGTGTATCACTTTTGAGAATACACCTTGAGGTAGCAGACCTGGAGAAATGTACCTTGAGAATCAGATCCATAAAAGCCCTATATGTGCAAAGTGTAAAAGGAGATCATTACCAGTACAATGAATGAAGGGAGCGTATACTGAGGCATGAATCATATTAGATTTGAACCGAAAAATGTGAAATGTAAGTAGAATTAAAAGAAAATATGAATTGAAAAGTATGAATACCGCTGTATTGTATGCCTCTTCAGATTAGCTGAGTGCTAAAAACAGGTGAACGAGTGGCAGTGTGCCTCAAAAGAGAAGAATTCTACATTCAGGAGAAAAGAAATACCCATGAAAGAAAGAGTGAAACATTAAGCATCCAGAGTTGAAAACTCTGTCTGTTGAAAAAAACTATTTGGAGGTGACTGGTACTGAAGGAATATACAGTACTACTAAAAAAGTTTGGTTTCACCTAGATCGATTATCCGTCTTTTAAATCCTGTCTCATAGTTAGGGGTAGAAGAAGGAGGGAAAAGGGGAAATGAAGTATTAGACCATACATTATACCAAAGGCCTAGGCATATGATTCAATATTAATCTAGCTGGGATGTGCTTTGAAACAAATTTTGCAGTTACTGAAAAACTTGCCTGTTCCTCCATACAGAAAGGTATTAAGAAATATATAGGTACATGCCTATCTGTACATTAATCATGGTGATACTTAATTTCTTCACAGCGACTAAGTTTTGTTTTGAGATCCTCATCTCTAGGGAATGAGTTCCCATCCCTACCAACTGAATTGGCTGCAAATTTAATCATATAGCTTTATAAAGCATATAGCTTTATTTATACCAGGAAAAAACAAATGCCCCCTGCCCCTGAAAAGAAAAAAAAAAAAAAAACAAACCCAAAAAACCACCTGTCTTGGTTTTGGTTGGGGTAGAGTTAATTTTTCTTCGTAGGAGCTGGCATAGTGCTGTGTTTTGGATTTAATATGAGAAGAATGCTGATAACACACTGATATTTTAGTTGCTGCTAGGTAGTGTTTACACTAATCAAAGAATTTTCAGCTTCCCATGCTCTGCCAGGTGCACAAAAAAAAACCTGGGAGGGGGCACAGCCAGGACAGCTGATCCAAACTGACCAAAGGGCTATTCCATACCATGTGATGTCATGCTCAGTATATAAACTGGGGGGAGTTGGCCAGGGGGCAGTGATCGCTGCTTGGGGACTGGCTGGGCATTGGTCGGAGGGTGGTGGGCAGTTGCATCACTTGTTTGGGGTTTGGGGTTCTTTTGGTTTGGGGTTTTTGGTTTTTTTTCCCCTGTGGGTTTTGTTTCTCTCCCTCGTTGTTCTCCTTTTCATTACAATTCTTTTTATTATTATTTTATTTCAATTATTAACCTGTTCTTATCTCAACCCATGAGTTTTCTTACTTTTGTCCTTCCAATTCTCTCCCCCATCCCATGGCCGGGGGGAGGGTGAGCAAACGGCTGTGTGGTGCTTGGTTGCAGATGGGGTTTAAACCACGACACCACTCAATGTTTAGAATTTTTGTGTATGTACATTATTTTTCTGTTTTTTATTTTCAAGATTATTCAAATAGTCAAGATCAAGACAAAATGTTTCCTTTGATGTAAAAAAAAAAAAAAAAAACCAAACAAAAACCACCAAAAAAACCACAGAAAGAAAAAAAAAATGACCTAAAGCAATTTTCTCTAGTCTTCTCACCAAAATTTTGATTCATTTTTTGCTTTGAATTGGCTTGAAATATTTTTGGATGTGCAACAAAAAAATTTTTTGAAAAATCAGTTCTTCACTTTGAGACTAATTTTGCTGGAGGCAGTGATAGGTAGCCAAGCTCCTGGCTTCCTGCTTCCCCAGAGGAGCTTCTGACTGTTGTCATAGTTACAGAGATATTTGCACCTGTGAACTTCCTCATCTCTCTGAAAGAAACCTCTCAAGCAGCAGGTCTCTTCCCTTACTTTCTTCACACAGAAAGATTAATCTTTTTTTAAAAACTTCAGCTATGCTGACCAGTTATTTCTTGCTATACTGGTTGGATTCAACTTTTCTTTCTTTTAACAATCTGTCAGTGGTTGTATTTCAGCTGTCAGTCTTTATAAATCTAGTAATGTTATCCCTTTTGTCCTTTTCTCTAAGGATTAAAAAAGAAAAAGAGGCTTTATTATAGAAAGTTTAATCTGTCCACTGCATCCTTCAAGATGTCTCCTTGTCAACAGCAGGGGAAGCTAGGCACTATTTGGTATGGTTAATGCGACAGGTTTATTTTAATGCTTCAGACTGCTTAGATCAGGGGCAGGTCTGCCTGGTAGGATGGTTGCTAAATAGCTCCAATCATGTAGTCTGCTTTACCTTTTCCTCCCTTCCTCCCCTTTGTATAGCAAAAATCTGAATTTTAATCTTTCTCTGTGGACCTCAATTTTGTTGATATTATGGCCTCTTAGAGACCCCCGTGAGCTACCATCCTGTTCTGTTATCTTTTGAAACTCTTTGCTCAGAGTGACTTTCTGATCCTTTTCTTCCACATCTTTTCCCTTATAATTTCTATAATTTAATTATATTCTTACATAATTTTACTTACAGTGTAAGCTATGTTTCAGTTATATTAGTAGAAAAATTGTAGTTTGTGAACTTTTTAAAGCAATAGAGTTCTTGATAACTCTCTAAGCATTAGCATGTTTCTTAGGGTTTATCTTCAGTAATCTTGTAGTAGTTGTAAGAGACAGGAAGAGTAGCAGGGGTGAAATTCAGTTCCAGGTTGTAGCCAGCTGTAGGTTTCTACTTGCAGCATACAGACTTGGCTGAGCTATCTGAATCTGCGGTACCCCATCTGGCTTTTGGCTGCCACTCCTCAAGTGTGTCTCCTGGAGGACCTGAGAGATATCTGTCAGCCGCATGAAAGACTTGGATATTGTAGCGAGTCCAAAATAACATTAAATGTCTAATTTTAGTTAGTAAATCAAGCTCAGTATACTTTACAAGTGGGCAAAATATAAGTGTCCAATCAATGCCATTTGACATATGCCTGGGCATTACTTCAGCCCCTTCCTGTTCTGTGTCAAGTCTTGTCCAATAATTCTTGAAACTTTTGTTGTAAGCATAAATATGAGAAAGGTTAAAATATTAGATCCTGTTTAAGTTTGGTTATATTGAATGCTGACTTTTTGTCCCTGGGGCTGGTGCCTACAGTAATTGTTATTCCTAGTTCCTAGTCATACTTCTGAGAGATCTGAAGACTAGTAGCTTATTAATATATGTAATCTGTTTTCTTTATAATAATTTTGAATATCTCCAGTGAGAAAAACCTCCATTAACTATTAAGGTTAAGTTGTCTGTTATCAAATGAAAGCTTAATCACTACAAACCTAAAACTTGTATGTCTAGTTGTGTAGTTATTCACAGGGTTTGTGATAATGAAAGTATTTATATATTTTGGCTTAAAGATATATTGTTTGATTTCTAACATGGATAATGCTCAACAAAGTAATTTCTAATTTCTATCCCTAAATACAAACACCATTTATAAAGCCATATATTACATGTAGGAAGTTGTGAAATATTTCCTTGCCAGAATTCATCCTTTGACTGCATTTGCATTGCAGGATTCAGTTCCAAAATGAGTTGTTATGGTAATGTCCATCTCACAAAGCAGTCTTTATGTTCATTCATTTTACCTTAAATTTCCCTTTTCCTTTCCCTTCCATTTGTCTTTTCCCAGTATGTGTGGTTTCTTTCAGTGATTTAATAGTATCCTGGCACAGCAGGGTGTTGGTAAGAACACATTTCAAAAAGTGTAAGAGAAGGACCCAACTGAGGAGCCAGTTAAAACATTGCATTAGCTCAGTTCTGCATTCTGTGCCTCCATAAAATGTTTTGTAGGATAAAAACAAATCCAAGGTTTGAATTTGTGAAAGCTTTCTTTTCTTCCCTTTTCAAAAATTGAGGAAAATGAGGAAAATTGCTTGCCGTTATATATACTTAAACATTTCTGTTGTGTTTGTCCAGCTGTCAAAAATTTCTTTATACAGTTTTGGCATTCAAGAAATTCCCAAAGCTGGTCGCTTGCCCAGTGGTACATTACCATTACTATGTCCTTTCCTGATAGAGATTACTTGTGCACTGATGGAACATAATGTTCTATAACATGACATAAAGCAATAATAGTATGTAATATAATCCTTGTTATATCTTTAATAATTGGATAAAACTAAATTACAGCATTTGATATTGCTGTCTTAATTTCAGATGCTCATTTTTTACAGGACTTAATCTATGCCAGAAGTGTTCACTGAGGATCATCAGCAGTGCAACTAAAATATAGAAAATAGAGCTCAATTACATCTTACCGTTAAAACTGAATTTAAGGATTGTAAGCTCATTTGCACAGAATATTGTTATTTTTCACCTTGCAAGTTTAAATATGCTTGCATAGTCTTTGATAGATTCTCCCATAGCAAACAGAATACTTGTGTACAATTCACCCTTGAGAATCTCATCAGCCTTTAAATGATTTTTGTACATTTCCTGAATGTTACAGCATTGTTTAAAAAGCAATTTTAGATATCATAGGATTAAAAACAACATCTCAGGACTTTGTATTTGTTTTTCTCCCAGCACACTCCTCATTTGCTGTTATTTGTTTGTTTATTGTTTTACAGAAATGTATTCAGACTCCAATAAAGGGATCTATTGTGTAAACACTGTACAAATACATACTTAGGAACAGCTACTACTTAAAAGATTTCACTATAGTAAAGACCAGTAAAGACTGTGCCAGCAGATATTAAGGTTTCTTGATACTTACCCGTAAGACCCTGTTACTTGAGGTTTTAAAATTCTTCATTCTTTCACTTGGCCTCAAATCCTGCATGCTGAACTTTATGTTCAAAATTTATCTTCTCTAGAAAGCTTCCTTACAGGAACATGGAAGAGCAAAAGGAAAATTAGATGTTCTGGCATTAAAAGAAAAGAAAACAAAAAAACCCCAAAACAAAACAGAAACCTTTGACACTTTGAAGCCTCTAAGCCTCGGGGTGAAAACTTGAATTTTTCTTTGGAAAATCTTTTGCCATTTCTTATTGCTGTAAATGTTGACAACAGTGGCATCTTCAGTAGTGAAAAACTATCTTTCAGAGTGTGTTTCCAAACTTCATGCTATTTCTTGTTAGATTTTATTTCTGTAAACACTATATAGCATCTTTTCCTTTTTCTGATGTTCTGAGCAATTTTGGTGTTGCATGTGAGAACAAAGAGTTTACTAGTAATTCAAATGTTAATAGATTATGTAAGTATGGCAGCTTAACTTTTTTCTCTTTATGAGGAAGGAATGACTCTAGCAAGAGACAACAATACTTAGGAAATCATACATATTGAAAATATATGAAAAGAATTTTGAAATTTTTTATCAGGAGCTTAGAAGTTCTTGATCAGCACTGCTCAACTTCAAATAACTTATCAGGCAAAGATTATCAGGCCCATAAAGGTTTTTCAAACAGCTGAAAAGAGCCATAAACTAACAGTGAGGACTTCCACTCTTGCATCAGAGACCAGGTCCAAAAGACTAAGAAAGAAGAAAGAGAGAAAGAAGAAAGACTAAGAAAGAAACCACATAATTTAAATTAAAATTTGTTATTTCCTTCTGAAAATCTTCTCTCAATTAAAAAAACATCTCATACAAGGAATATCAGGTCTTACAGGTGTATTTGCATTTTATCACTGCTGAATCAGAGTGAGCTATGTTTCAGTCATCACATATAGAAAAGCAAGATAGCAAAATTCTAACAGAGAAAAACACAGTGTTTGCTTGTTCCAGAAAAATGGAAGTGACACCAATTAAGAGCTGACATAGTGGACAGAGCCTACAATCCAGCACAGAAGACAGTTCTTTGTCATGCTATCTATCATCTATCTGAAAGCCTTAGGCAAACACAATATGTTTATATTTCTGTTTTCTTACCAACTTGAACAGATTGGTTAATTTCAATATTTAGGGTAATTGCTGAGGAAAAAAAATGCTATCAATTTATTTTCATGGGAATTTCATTACCGTTCCCTTAAAGCAACTAAAATAGCTGTAGTTTCTTTCTAATATCATTCCTTTACAGTAACATACCAGTATGTGGGAAATTAACTTTTTTCTTTATTTTTTCCCTTCTTTTGTTTACACCAAGAAGGTTTTTGGGGGTTGGTTTTGGGGTTTGTTTTGGGTTGGTTTTTTTTTTTTTTGTTCCTTTGGCTAATGCCTTGGAATTTACTTTCAGTGATGTTTCCATCAATTTTTAGAGACTAGAACTTCCTGTTGGTGGCTTATAGGAGCTTCCTTCTGAAGTGGACAGTGTAAGGGCATGTGGCTGGACAGTGTCTGCTCCATTAAGGGTTTCTGGTCAAAAGACCCATAAATAAGAACACACACGGACAAACCTGACTGACACATGATAAGGGAGGTCCTGAGAAGAACAAACCTGGTCATTTGTACTAATTGATATGTATACCTGGAGCATGAGAATATTTGTTTTCTCAGTTGGGAGGATAAGAAAAAGGAGGGAGCCAAACACACAGATACATAAAACCTGACCAATTAGCATTAACAAAGACAACAAGACAACAGCCAGAAACAAACATCATCAGTCACACTTCTTGGTCAGTAGCTTCTCTGCTGGTTGAATCCACAAACAGGAGAGCAGCAGCCATGTCCGTCAGTCTGGACAGAGACCCAGGGGCACTGGGTCCTGGGCTGAAGTTGCTGGAGGCAGTGGTGGCCTCATCTCTTGACATCCAGTATTTAAAAAAAAAAAAAAAAAAAAAAAAGAAAAGAAAGAAAGGAAAGGAAGGAAGGAAAGAAGAGAGGAAGAGAGGAAGGAAGGAAGGAAACGAGGAAGAGAGGAAGGGAGGGAGGGAGGGAAGAAGGAAGGGAGGGAGGGAGGAAGGGAGGGAGGGAAGGAGGAAGGAAGGAAGGAAGGAAGGAAGGAAGGAAGGCAGGCAGGCAGGCAGGCAGGCAGGCAGGCAGGCAGGCAGGCAGGCACAAAATCTCTGTTACTCAGGATCCTGTTCATTTCTTATGTTACACTACAGAACAGAGAACCATACATCCACTTATTGGCTCCTTGACTAATTTTGGGAGTGCTCTGTGAAGAAGAAAAGCAATGTCAAGGGCCTTCTTTTTCAGTAATGTGCTCTGAGCTCTCATCTGGTGTAGTAACAGAGATGACAAATATTTTTCTTTCCCAGATATTTCATCTGAGGCATGAGATTGGTGTGAACAATTCCTGTGTCCATTGGATGACAAATACAACTCCAAGTATCATGCAGAAATGAGGTAACACCACCTTTTACTCTTCTAACTGGAGTGAAGTTCATATAAGTTTTCATAACACACTTTTGAATTACTGCATTTTCAGAAATATTCAAGAGGATTCAGAGATACTGCTGATTGCCTCAGGCACTATATGTTTTGCCTTCAGCTGCCCCCCACACACATCAAGCTTCTCTGCTTAAAGCTTCTGGGTTGCACAGAGAAGGTTTATGTTCAGACCTATTGTGACATGGAAAACTACATCAAATTACTCTTTCCTAAAATGTTTTTGTTCGCTTGTTTATGTTACATTTTATGTCTACTTTTTAACTTCTGACTATGTGAGATTTGTGGTATATAAAAATAGTTAACACAGCATCTTATTATCCAAATCTATCATATTGTATGCCATAGGCTATCATTCCAAAAGACTTCAGGGTTTAGTAATTCCATTAGTAATATATCATTTACCACAGAAAAGCAGTGGCCAGAAAGCTTGTTTCCTCTACCTACAATGGCTTATTTTCCCTGGTAAAGACACAACCAAGGAACAAGCTCCTCCTTGTAAATCTAATAAAAGATTCCATCTGTAGCACTTTGAAAAAACCAGAAGTGTTCTATCAACAGGATAGAGCTGTGCATCTCAACTTGAACCATTTCAGCTTTCATGTCCATTAACTCTCTGGCTGTCCTGCTGAGGCAGTCATCAAGATTGCCAATTGTGACGGTGTTTATGCTGAGAGTGTTTGTCCACAAGCAAACTAAAAACATTAACTAACATAAAGGCCAGTGATTTTGAAACTGCAGTCCTCAGACTTGTGAGAAATATGTTCTGAAACAATTTCTATGCTTTGCAGTGGGATCAGAGGAAAGGTTTAAAAGGCATCCTTAACTTTTAATGCTGAATGTTGTTTAAGTCTTTTTAATTCGTTTTGAGTAGCATTCAGAAAGGTTTTCAAAATTTGGAGCATTTTGAAGTAAAGATTAGAAAAATTTCCTGAAAGGGCAGGAAAGAGGTTGTAGAGCCTGTGGGTGTGCTATGGGCCCTGACACTATGAACATAGTTTTATTAATCATACATACCCATTTATAGCTACACACACCTTCCATGAAGGCTCTGCTGCTCAGACTCTAGTTTACTGATAATATTGTAATGAGTCACACAGATACTTTAAAAAGTCACAAAAAGAAAACAAATGAAAGACAGCAATAAAATCAAACCATTAGCAAAGCCTACTCCACACAGAAATATGAGTTATGAGACATCCTGACTCCAAGAATTCTTCATCACAAATGCTTTGTTCTCATCACAACCCCTCAATTAAATTACCTTTGCAGCATTTCCTGTGATACGGCATATATGATCCATGGCATGGGAGTGTTAGGGAAGTGCATTACAGACCTGTGTTGGGAAGGTGTATCATGAAAATCAAGACCTTTTCTGGGACTTTTCATGAAAACACCACTGTCTAGCTAAAGGTTCCCTATCAACCTACGTCTGTTGATCACACAAGTATTAGTATAATGCAACAGGGGAAAAGATCATTTGGAAGAGGTGATGCCATTTGGAACTTGGTGGCACGTTACTGTAATCATTAAGTATACACACACTTTAGACACACATGCATACAGGCATATATGTATTTTATATATCAGTACTCACATTATGTAGAGATATAAATATAAAAAATATGTAAATTTGGAAAATTTTACTTTTCGTATGCAAATTTCAAGACACATAGATATGGAATATGAGCCTAAGCCAGTCAATCTCCAGTTATTAGCAGATTTATCTACTGTTTTGTAAACTCAGGTTCATGTATCTTTTGTGACAGCTGTGCTCATCCTGCAGGGGAACCATAATTAGGAAACCGTATAGTATGACTTGGACCAACAAATTTGTCTTCTGATGAGATGCAATTTAGATGAATGATTAAAAGTATATGCAGACAAATGAGCGGGAAAGAAGGACTCTTTAAATCAATGTGTAAGTGAGTTTCCTATCCCCTTCCTAACCTTGTCTTTTTTGATTCTGAACAGAAATTCTTCAATCTGAGAAAATCCTCATAAAAGGAACATTCCTCTAAAAGTTTTTTCAATCAATCAATCAATCAATCAATATTTCTGTTTAATATTAATAGTCTCCCAAATAAACAGATGGAAAAGTATCTACCAGCTAAGGTCCAAAGGCAGTTAGAATTTCACAAGTAGAAACCAACTCTATTACACGCACACTTCTGATGTAATATGTTACTCATTAGATTTTTTTACTCTAACAAGGCTGAATTGCACTTCACCTGCAACTAAGAATGGATGAAATATGTAGTTTCATCTAGAAAAGATAGACAACTTTTGCTATATTAGGCGTAAATAACCCCAAACAATCAAACTACCTGTAATTCTGGAAGAAGATGGAGAATGTTAATAATTACTAAAGTATTCATTACTATTGATTGGGGAAAAAAAATAGTTTCATTTTCTAGATATAATATTTACTAAGGGATTGCATTTGTTTACTAGCATTAGCTGTATCTCCAAATACTGTTCAAAAGGGCCATACATAAAACATTTTGTTCATATTGCTTTTTTAAGTAATAATTGCTCCAACCAGGGATCAGAAGATTGTTTTGCTAAAAAGAGACAAAGAAAGGACAAAACAATATCCTGTTACAGAAAATCTTGTGCTGGGGTATATGTGTGTGTATATGTATATATATACACACACCTAATCTTAGTTATTGAGAACATCCTATTTGAAGATGAAATTCGTATAATGCAAATGCATAAAACTCTATGTTGTCTATTGGGGAATATTTGTGTTTCCTTGAAAAGTGATGATTCTGCATTTCTCAGTAAATACCAGATATCTACATCTTTATCACAGCTCATGACTTTACTGTTTTGTAAATTAATAAATAGCTTGCTGATACCATTGAGTATGTGTAAGAATTAGCCCCTGCTTGTACCTCAAACTTTTTTCCAGGATTCAGATAGGACACTGTAATTATAAGAAATGGAAGGATTTACATTTATTGTATGGTTCTAGAACAAGAAAATTATTCCATGAAACTTTTTGTTCAGAGATTTTTTTATATAAGTATATACACCCATATATAAAATGCATATTTTAATTTCATTGCTGTTGTTAGTAAGTAATTTTAGTAGGGATTCACAGTTTAGAGTAAAAAAAAAAAAATCTGTCATGTCCTTGGCACCAATAGTCAAGAAGTGCTTAATGTCTGCAGTCTGGAATGTTGGATTCTCCCAGGACAGAACAGGCCGGCACAAAGTTGGTCTCTCAGCCTTGTTTTTGTTTCTCATGAATACCCATAAACAAACTAATATAATTAGCCATCACTTATTTCAGTGACAAAGTTAACTAATTGGATTCTGCTAAAGGACAGCCATTCAGAGAAGTACGTTAATTCATTTTTTACTCATTAGTCCTGCAAACACAGAGGATCTACTTATTCTTTTACACACGATGGTTGATCTGTTAAATGCCTCTGTAGTTTTACAGCAATGGTAGACATCCATTGTGCTTCAGGAAACACTAGTTCAGGTCCCTTGATAACTTGAAAGATTACAAGCATCAGAATGAGTATGCAAGAAACTTGCAAAATTAAACAAAAATAATTAGGTTAACAAAATATGTAGGATTCATCTTTACTCAAGGCTATTTACTTAACTGATTTTTTAAGTTTAATTTCAAAAAGAAGTGGAAAAAGTGATGAAAGACAAATGTGTTCTTCTTAAATCACATTTTTGTAATGTGGAAAAAAGCAATGATAATAGAAGAAGTAGATTTTTAGGCAAGCAGTCATGTAACATGTCAAAGTTAAGTTTGACATCAGATATTAAAACAACATCAACAAAAAAAGGGGAATTAATTTACCCATCTCTGATAGCTGGTTTGTCATAATACAACAATTTTGCAAATGTAGTGCATTTAAATCTGCAGACTGTGGGATACACATCACTCCAAATTAAAGTCATGGATGGGTGCATAAATCCAGAAATATGGATCAGAAGACCATGTTAAAACTACAGTGTTTTCTGAACAGCATCTAATGGGAAACAAACTGTACTTCTTTGTTACCATCACACCTCCATCAACATACACATACTGTTTAATGGAGAAATTTACACAGTGAGTTTTATATTCAGCACTCTACAGAACTAACATTTTGCTTTGGTAACAAATTTATATTTTTTGAAACTATAGTATGTTAATACTTAAGATTTTCCAGCCTACACAGTGGCACAAGATTTCTACTCATATGTTGCTACCAAAAGTGCTTTCTGGAGATCATCAAGCTGATATCTTTCAAGTTTTAAAAAACTAGCTACCAATAAATATATGTATTTGAATTTATTTTCTTTACTGTTAGATTTGCCAGCAAGCTGAAATGAGGCTAGAATAGTGTATATTCCTTGCAAAAATGATTAAAAAAGAAAACAAACAAAACCCCCCAACAACTATGATATGTATTCTTTTTGCTAGTTGGGCTCTGATTCCTTGAGTTGATAAGGACTTCAAAGTACCAGTTAAAAAAGCCTTATGTTTAATTAATATTTAGACAACACTCCAAGAAATGTTAACGCTTGGTTAACTTTTACTGCTGATTGTTTTATAAGAAATAAGCAGATATTAGCAGAAATATGCAGATATTCAAAAGATTGGATTACCTTCTCCCAGTTTTGGAAGATCTGCTATCATACTGGGTATTCCGTCTTCATCAGTGCCCTCTTTCACTCTCTAAAGCAAAAGCATATCTACAGAAACTATCCCAGACAAGAAGAAGAAGAAATAAAAACCTGGCAATACATATTTTTTTGGGCTGTGTTTTCATTTTCTAGGCCTGCGTTAGATCAAAGTCAGTAGAGCCCTTTGATTTCTTCAATATTATCCCTATGGATGACATTATCAAGGGACAGCTAGAATACATTTTTCTATGCCGCAGACTGTGGCAAAGCATCTGAAGAGGGACTTCTGGCAAATCTATAACAAAAGATGTGAACCTATTATTCCTTCAGAACAGTACAAACAGGACCAGGAATTGAATCATGTGTAACTTTGTAGTCTGAGTGTCACATTTACTTTTTGATGAAAGCCAAAAGCCTGTTTCAACCATGAGCTGAAATGCTGAGCTGCTGGAAGACCCACTTCTCTTGCATTAACATTTAATAATCTCAAAACC
Source organism: Pelecanus crispus (assembly GCF_030463565.1). Lineage (NCBI taxonomy): Eukaryota > Metazoa > Chordata > Aves > Pelecaniformes > Pelecanidae > Pelecanus > Pelecanus crispus. The sequence goes on from NC_134643.1 coordinate 190,246,917, forward strand.
AGACTTTGAATTTCTGGATTATCCAAATACAGAAAGTCTCTTCTGTAGCCCTTGTCTCGCTGCTTTCTTCTTACAGCTATATACCTGCAGGGTTAGTACAAGTTCTGTCAGTCTTCTGTGAATTGCTAATCTGTGATGCTAAATAGCTTTTGGGTTTCTTTGGAGCACACAAAGGTTTGAAGACATCCTACATGACAAGAAATGGAGGAAAAAGGCCATTATTACTGATCTGGTAGTTAATGAGCCTTGAGTTTAGGCTGCACAAACATGAACTCTGAAGTGCTTATTCCATTTGTTGTAGAAAAAGAAATTAATTAACTGGGAAAAAATGTTAACATTATAGTAAAGTAGTAATGAATTGAGAATTTAATCAAAATAATCTGTCAAGTCCTACTTAGCAGGAGAGTCCTACTGGAGATCTAAAACCAAAAACTAAAACCAGGAAGTGCTGTCTGTAAATCCCCAAACACTGTATTTTGGTACAGAAAATGAAAACCAGTATGTGAAGTACGCCTTTTTTTTCAGGCAAGCAAAGGTTGTTCATTTCCTCAGACTTTAGTTACAGACTTTTCTTACAATCACTTCATTTTCAATCTGACCCCCAGAACTAGTAAGCTTAATTTATTACTATCTTATCCAAATGTCATACTTAAGTGTTTTAACTTCAAATCACATATTTATAGTGTAGAACGAGGTGTCAGAAGGCTTTTTGTTCTTGTCATTACCATTTCCAAAGTTGCAAGGCTTTATCAGAATTGGTAGATAGTATTCTTTCCTACCAGGGAGTTCACTGTAATGAAAAAAAAAAAAAAAATATTGGATATGTCATGACAAATTAAAAGTCAGAAACCATGTTAGTACACTGGGATTTTTTGCTTCAGCTCCAGCTATTCTTCCTCCACTGCCTGCCTGCTCCCACCCCTTCCTAGTCCTTCCTTTTCTACTTTGTTTTAAAAAGTAAAGCTGCAGTAAGATAAAGTAAAGGTAAATTTATAAGTTAAAGGAGAGGATGTATCTGGGATTTTCTTTCACAAAGGTACCTGTAGAATTGGGTCAACTAATGTGCAGCACTTGCTCTGAAATGAAGATTAATGGTTAGGTGGATGTTTGAGTTGCATAAACTTTTATTAACCATCTGTTTAAACATGAAAATAAAATGTGCAAGCTTAGAAGTTATTTCAGCAGAAAAGAGAAAGGCAGGGAAAGATAAAAATTGAACAAAGCAACAACAAAAATTGCTTTTTATTTAACAAAATGTTTCCTTATAAGTCATTATTACTTTTAGAAATGTTTAATCTGGGACTTGGTTAAATTACCAGCATTCTGCAAGCATCCTGTTTCCTTGTAGAGCAGTACACATGAGACTGCGTCTGATCTGGGATTATGCTGCTTTTTTTTCCCAAAACTTGGCAAGATATTTCAGAAATTTTAGAGACCCAAGATAACAACTTTGAAGTTGGATGAACCATAATCCTTGAATAAAATCAATATAAGACCCAAGGTTTTGATACAAATCATATACAATATATTTCAGAAAACATACCAAGGAAGGAAAGAATACACAACTAATCAAAACCCCTAAGGGTTCTGAGAACAGGGGCTTTTTTATTCTTTAGGATAAACATAAAGCTTTGCATTAAGCTGTACCGCTCTTCCATATAAAATGCATATAAAGATGTACTATATGGGATGCCTTTAATTCATGACAACTAAATGTGCTGTGCTATGCTATGCCCATACATGCCTTAAACAAATGTTCTTTATAAAACACATTTGCTTACCCTGGGCAGATGAAATATGTAACAATATACTGATTACATAACTCAAAGATAAATTACATTCTTTTCTGTGTGAGCACAGGAGTTTTATTTTACATCCGTTTGCTTACATAGCAAATATATTCAGTTTGGAAATCCATTGCCAATTAAGGGAAAATATATGCTCTGAGAAATAATATATATTTTCTATTATTTTCAGGTATTCTTTTTGTTGTTGGTAGTGTTTTTTATTGTTTGTTATTTTGTTTTTTTTTTTCTGTCCTTACCAGACAGAAAAATTGTATATGGACAGCTGTATCCTGAGTCCTGATTCATTCTTCACATTCAGGTGCAGTCTAGAAAATTCCAGTAACTGAGTTGTAAGGTGGTAAAGACACAACTTAAAGTGCCTAGAACCCATGTGGAAAAAAAAAAGAATCAAGTTTGTTGGTAACATGAGGGTGAAATTAGATGTGTTCACAAACATAACAAGCTTATAGAAGATTAGAGATGAGTCAACAATTATGTTTCTAAACCATTTTGATGGATGTGGTCTATATGGCCTTACTGAAAGCTGAAACCAATCTTTCTGTTGAACCATTAATATTTCAGAATTAATTTTCTTGATCACCACTTCAGCCTTTTGTAGGTACTTATTAGGTAACATTCCCTTGTTATAAGAGGGTATGTCAAGACCGTATTTTTCTTACATGCAGTTGACAAACAGTAGCTGAATGGACATACACAAATACTGTACATTAGAGCATCCTCCATCTGCAGCCCTTGATACATGGTTTGGTATGAAATGGAAGAGATGAACTGGTCATTTGTCTCTCTGTCTTCGCTGGCTAGCTTCTGAACTAATAGCATGCCACAACCTCCTCTGAGGAGCCTGTGTATGTGTACTGCACACATGGGGACTTTGTTCATACTGGTAGTGTAGTTAGTTCCAAGTAAGGCAAAAACCATCTTTGGGTGCTTTTCCTGCTTGATGCAAAACCAAATCCTTTTCTGTAACTGAAAGGTTGGTCTATCTACCTTAAATTAAAAAAAAAAAAAAAAAAAATTGCATATGTAAGTCATAAATACCTGAATAAAAGTAGTAGATGTTAATAAGTAGTTCTGAAAGTACTGCTTCTATGATTCTGAACCAATTCACTTATTTAATCAGTTTTTAATATCAAAACTTATGAATTGTTAGCATAGGCAATAGTGAAAAATTGTCAGCTACTGAGAACAAGTATGATACAGGGAAAATGGATGGGGTTCTTAAAAATCCAGTGTTAAAGATCTGTCTCGAGCAAAGGGTTATCCAATGGAATTATATCTAAATCAAAATCTAACTGCAGACTTAGTGAGATTTCTTGATGGACATTTGAGCAAATTCAGTATACGTGATGTTTTTAACTTTGAGCCTGTCACAGGGACTAATCTTTAATGTACATGGCAAACACTCAATCTTCTCTGCATCAGCCCATAAAATCTAAGGCTTCTAAAGCTTCTCTTAAACAGCAGTAATATAATGTCAAAACTTACAAATATTTTAACACCTGCATATTTCCATTGATAATAAAAGTGCTTTAAATACTATAAAAATGTTTATTTTTATACAGAATTGTATTGCTTTTTCATATATGAACTTTTGATATTACACTACATTACTGATAGTCTGATTATTGTTCTCATATGTTGATAACTGCAACAAAATACTTTTCTTCTATAATTCTCATAGTTTTCCATGACCCTGGAGCTCATTTTCTTCCAGTCATTCTCTGTCCCCCGTGATATATTCTTTTTTGAACACCTAGCAAATTTTGTGTTCCAAGGGCTCAGCTAATTATATTTCATTAACAAAATAATAAAGATTATACACAACATAAAAATATTAACCTCTTTGATGCTGAATTATGCCCTTAGTATCCTTGAATAATGCACTTGGATAATGCAGTGTGTCAAGTCTTGCTGTACAAACTTGCTCGTTATAGATATCACTAGCATTAATTATCCAGTTTCATTTTTCTAGTGTAGGTACTCATAGAGTGTATGCATCGGTTAATGGAATAATGCAAAGGGGGAAAGAAAGGGATTTGCATAATAAAAATTACATTTAATAATGAAAAATATCCAAAAACTTGATAGCATGTAGTTCAGGGTTTTTTTTCAGTGAGTTCAATTGCTTAGAGTTAAGTCAGGAGTCTGTCCTGCAGTTTGGTTTCCTATGAAGGCCATGGTAGAATTTTGAGATCCTGTTCTGATCTCTGTTAGTCATGTGTCAGCCTGTTACATGGCTATCCCGGTCATTATGTCTTAGCAGAAAGTGTCTAAGCAGAAATTTCACTACGTTCACAGTTCTGTTGTTTGTTAGTAAAGGGCTATTTGGGGCAACAATGAAATAGAAGCCTAACCAGTGTTCTATTACTAAATAAGGACTTATCTGGCCAACATAAGCAGCTTGCTCTCAAACAAATAGTTATAAAGAAGTAATCTGAGAGTGGGAAGACCTGTTCAGTCTTTTACCACTGGACCTTTTTCCAGTCTTTGGCCTTTGCTCACTTGTCTGCTTCTCCTTCTAAACCTGACATGTCTAATGATACTAAGGCAACCAGCATCAGTGCATCTCTGTCTCTTGACATCAGGAATTGTAACATACTCCTACTGACATACTCTGTAAGATTGGTTTAAGAATTCTTTGTCATATACTATTTTCTGTTCTTTTGGCATCTTTCTTTAATTGAATCTTAGTAACTTTACCTGCTGCTTCAGTTTTTCCATTTGCCTAGAGTAGGAGATGGTGATGGAAGGTAACTGAACTTCAACTTGGTAAGTTTGACCAGCTTGGCATAAGTAAGCTGAGATTTATTGTGTGCAACTTATACCTCATTTCATATGCCAAGCCCAATGAAATGCTTCTTTGCAGTGATCATGTCTGACAAATCACCTAGCTGTCATAAGCCTGAGGAGTAACCTGCATCATGAGGTGGCTTTGTCAATTTCGGTGAAAGGAGCCATTCCTGTTTTTTCCAGGACTGGTGAAGAATGGTGCACTCCAGTTCTTTTTCTGATATCTGCTTGTAAATTCTCATGTATTTCACATCTCATAAGTGTTGATTTACAGTATTGCTATCACACACAAGTTTCTTTTCTAGCATCAGTATATACAGTACATGTGCATGAACAGTTAGTGACATATATCTCACACAGTCTTGATTCATAACAACTTTGCATTTCTAGGATAGATTCAGGTAATTTTGTTTGTCTATTGAAAGCCCCATGTCGTCTCTGGGAAACACATTACTGTATTCATCTACTTCATCAGGGAAGACAGAGTCAGAATCTTCTTAGAAGTGCACAAAGACAGGGGGAAATATGCAGAACCAAGATGGACCAAGGGAAATTTTAATTAGATATTAGGGGGAAAAATCATAATGAATGGAGTCAAAAGAAAGAGATTGCTCAGAATCTCCTTCTTTGGAGATATTCAGACTGAAAAACAAACTGAGCAACACAGTCTAAGTGAACCCTACCTTGAATGTAGAGTTATACTCAATAGCCTCCAGATATATACTGGAGAAAACTTAGATGGACAAAAGAAATTCAAACTTGAATTCACAGCAATTGGTAGCATGAACCCAAGCTCTTTCTTCGAACATCTTTTGGAATACCAAAGTTGAGTTACAAAAAATTTGAAATGAGACAGTTTATAGTCTGAAATTAGACAATTTAGAATAATACAGTTTAGAGATAGCAAGAAGTTGAAGTATTCTTCAGTTACAGTCTTCTATTACACAATCTTATTAAGACAATCATGAGCAAAAGTAGTAACAGTTTTTGTCTCCAAGTCCTTCACCTTTTTTTTTTTTTTCATGCTTACCTTGGAAATGACATACAACAGTTTTATGTTTTCTATGGTTTTGCATTTCTAACACCTTATTTGCTCTGTACTATCTGATCTTCCAGCAAAAATTCAGGTGTGTGCATGAAAGCTACTAGCAGGGTTCTTAGGTTTAGCTCAGATATCAAATTAGATGGATTCTTCAGTTGTATTAGCATGTTTAAGAAGGGAACACTTAAGAGCTAGCTTTACTGGTTTCTTATGTATCTAATTACTTTATTGGACATATTTTTTTTTTTTCCTCCTTTCTCTTTTATGTGAGAATTAGCTTTTTGGCTGATCTCATTATATCCTCTCTTGAGAAATTATTCTAAAGACTATCTTTGTGCGGATCTGTAAGTCTTGCTAAAACAATTGCAGCGTGTCTGAACATTCTCACACAAGCTGCATTTTTTTTTCTTTTTTTCCCACTCTGTTGTGATTTAATTAATTTTTAAAATATTTGACAATATGTTTGTCAGGTTTTCTTTTTCTCTAAAACCAATAATCACTTTTTAAATGTTACATTAAGATTATGACAAATTTTGCTTCCTGAAAATACTTCTGAACCATTTGTAAAGATTTTGTAGGGACTGACCAGGATTGCCTGAGTAAGCAGTTAATGACTGTTCCTATTTTAAGTAATAAAAGAGTTGCCATGTGTTCTTTCTTTTCTTGATTTTTTTAAAATTTCCATCCATTTCATAATTTTCACTTGGTGAGAAAAATGCCTACTTCCAAACCATTACCATAAGTACAGAGTCTGTCTGCTTTGCAAGCAGCATTAGACTGCAGCCATGTTTATGTCTTTTTAGCTGTACTTTTTATTTCATGTATATTTCTAGTTTCTAAAATCATAGTCATAATGAAAGTCATAATGAAAGCAAAAAAAGTTAAAAAAAAAATAAAAAAGAAAATTAAATGTTCAGGGATTTTTATTTTCCTGATCATAAAATACAATAAAGGATTTTCTGAAGGATTATAATGATTTTCTGATTGTCTGAAGAATTGTCTAAATTTCTTCTCAGTATCTCATATAGAATCAGTCAGTAGTTTCCATCTTCCTTTTTACTACTTATTGTTCCACACCTGTCTGACCAAAGAGAGTTTATCGTCATTAGTAAAATATTCAGACAATGTACATAACTTCTTCTCTGCTTCAGTACAAGAAGAAAGAAATGCATAATTACATACATATGTAAGTATAGAATATACATATAAAAAGCAGATAGGTCTTTTTAAACCTGATACTTTGGATACAGTACTAGTTATATGGCATGGCAAGATCTCCTCTTAGTTAAACAGAATCCAGACTTTCAACACAATGTATATACTTTTTTCTTGATGAACAATATATTTCAGTGAAGGAAAAAGACCTAAAAACCCCAGTTTAGTCAAAACAAAACAGTTCTTTTGACAATGTTTTGTGTGTTTCCTCTTTAGTTGTTTGGAAATATTGGGTTCCTTTACTTGCATGAGTAAGGTAAATCCTTCTTAGTTGGTTCCTTTGTTATAACATATTAGGGTTTTTTCACAGGCAACTGGCTCCTTCCTTACTGAAAGAACCTATCTGTCTTTTTTCAAATGTCTAAATGAGCTCTGTTTCTTCTGACCTGCATGTTACTGAATGCTGCATATATTCTTTCCTAGAGATGGACATAAAATCTTGAATATGCTATTGAGCAGTGGTTGTGAATTTAGCATGCAATGTAGTAGACAAACTGCATAAGACAGTCTTCAATAAAAATATTGATTTTTGGCCGCCATTAGTACTACATGTTCCATAAAATGAAACATAATGTAAGTAACCTAAAGTAAAATTTTGTTTTCTCTTTTTTTTTATGTTTATGATTCACATGGCACTGTGTTCAATATTATTATATATCAAATTGTACTAAATGAAGTCACTCATTAGATGTTAAATAGGATAAAAAATACTTTCTAAACTAAACGTTAGTTTTTCATATCTGAAAATTGCAGATCAGAATTTCTTTTCTTTTTTTTTTTCCCCTACTGCTTTCAACTATTTGCATGATTCAAGTGGGAGTGTTCTTTCTAAAGGCCCTAAGGAAATGGAGGATATAGATAATTTTTTTTTCTTCAAATCTAAGCTACTATATAATTTATTTCTTGTCCTTAATAAACAAAATAAACTTTCAAATCAATTTATTATTTTCTATAACTCCTATGGTATTAAATTATATGATAATATTCATAAGTATTACTACAGAGATACGTTTGGGCACATACAGAGACAATGCAGAGCAGAAACGAGATGGTCCAGGTACATACAGGAATGATACAAATCACAGGAAGGCATTTGCTGGAAATGTCTGTGAGTTGAAGGGCTCAGAATCAAGTCCTTCTTCTTTGAGTGCTATGTGATGGTAAGTGCATAATCCACATCCCTAACACTTAGTCAAAGTTAATCATGGTATAACAGTCTTCTGAAATTCAAACCATTGTTATTGTTTTTAATTATTTTTACCTGATTGAAAAGTAACTAGATCTGGGTGAAGAAGAGCTGAGTGAAATATTCATTGTTTCCTGTTTTTGACTTAGCAATTGAAGTGGAACATTAAAAAAAAATTGAAAATGAAATGTCCTCTTGACATTTTAGCATAAATGTTTATGGTGGCGTGGCTGTTTGAGAAAAACATGACTGTCCCACTAACTCACACTGTCACATGTTTTTAAAGAAATAACTGCAGGATAAAGCTGTAGCTGTTCATCACATTAAAGGATGAGTTTGCTCAAGGACTAAAACAATCACTACCTTTTACTTAATGAAATATGCTAATATGCGTGCACCTTTTTTCTCCAGAGCCTGGCTAAAGAGTAGATAATGAGTTCAAGAGAGGGGAAAAAATATTCCCAGAGATTGGCAGAGACTGGTAAAGATTATCTCACTTAAAGAATTTTCTGCTTTAATTCAGTCAGGGGTTATGCTTCTATGTGCTCTTTCAATGCCATGTTATGTCTGGGGCTGGAAGCAGAGGTGCCAAAATATTGTGAAAAGCTGGTCTCATGGCATTTTCTTCTAAGACTGAGACTGCTAAAAAATCTGACAGGAAAACCTCTTTTCAGATTTCTGTCCCAATTTTGCAGATTCAAGGGGTTCGTGTAGTCCTAATAAGCTTCAGCTAAGCCTGTGAACATTTAGATGCTCATCTCAAATCAAAACCAAATTCCAAACTTTCTGAGTCCTACCCATCACCAATCTAAACCTGAAAGTTACAGTTCTACCTCCAGCAATAGTTTTCAAATGAATGTCCATGCATTTGAAGGAAATGTCAGAGTACACCAGGTATGTCAGACTGTACTACAGAAGCACATTTCATTGATGCATTGTATATGGCACATCATTCAGCAGCTGAAAGATTAATCATCTAGTCTCTAAGTTCTTTTCACTTTCCAAAGTTTGCTAGCTATGCTAGCATGCATAGCTATACACTATGCAGGCGGTTTATTGCTTTCCTGTGAACTCAGTGACTATCTTATTTTTTTATTTTTCAGATAGGAAGAAAACAAATGAAAGTTGGTCTTAATATAATGGGCTAGGGAAATATTTTTAGCCTCTTAAACTCCAAGGATCACATGTCAGTATTCAAAAAACGTTGAAAGGGAGGGATTAGCAAGTATAAATAAAGAAATCTAATGCTTTTGCATAACATAGGTGTACCAAGGAAAGAGTTGAAGAGGTGGAGCAGGAAGTGTCAGAAAACAGATTTCAGTTCTTTATTACATATTTACAAAACCAGCAGAAATAGAGGCATGGCAGAAAAGTAAAAAAAGTAGAAGGAAATAAATTATACAAAAGAGTGTTCTTTATAAGCAGTGGACTATTAGTAGCAGCTGGGGAGATTACTCTGGTGTCTATAATAGATTTTTTTTTTTCTAGAAAGAAGAAAGTCACACTTGTGAAGGGTGATATTTTAACTTAATACTCATCTAGTATACAAGACCATATATTCCTTTAGAAACTACAGCAATTATATATTTTATCAATTTGTGTAAGTTTCAATGAATTCGTAAGGGAGTACATCTTCCTATCAGTCTGGACCTGAAAATACAAGAGAGAGTTTGAAATGTAAGACACTAGAAGAGCTTTCCTCATTGTTCACAATATCAGCTCTAACAAATGTGGAGCTGATTTGCTGCAATGACATCCTAACAGTAACTACTTGCTGAATCTGAAAGACACGTGTGTTATTCACTGAATAATGATCTTTCTAGAAGTGTAGATTTTTGGTAAGAGGTTTGTGGTGTAAAAGACATCCAGAATTAGTCTTTTCAGTTCTATGGCTGATGACCTAGAATACCAAATACTATTTCTGTTCTCTAATCAGATACCTGGGTTTTTTTTTTTCTTTCCTAAATTCAATTATTTGTCATAGATATGTTTTAGGTAAACAAAGTCTTAATTACAGGCCTGAAATCTCCAGAACTCCTTAATGTACTATTATGATGTGAACAAAATCAATGAGATGAAATAAAAATACAATGCAGAAAGTGTTAAAAAAAACACCCATGAATAATTTCTCTATTGCCCAGGCAGCTCCATCGCAGTCTCACATCAGTTTCAGAGGGTGCCAAATCAACCATAGTTCAATTTGGTTTACAATGTGCTCTCCCAGCTGAGGGACATGAATTGCTTTTACTTCTTTAATGAGAACATAAGCTTATGCTGCCATTATTTCTGTTGCCTATAGAGAATTTTAGCAACTTTTATTGTTTTCAAGGAGGAAAACTAAAGCAGTGTGTCAAAACCAGTTTTCTATTGTCTGTGACTTTTCAGGAAAATGATAGGTTTTACTCCCTAGCAAGCAGCATTCTGATTGCTGCTGTAAGTGACCTGTAGTAAAACTGGACCAGGCTGTCTTCCTTCCTCATTGATTGCAACTTTCCTTTTTTATTTATACCAAAGTTACCATGCACTCATTAAAACTTCCGTGAAATAAGACGTGAAAGAAGACAATAGTTTGCATGAACCACAAAACAGCAATGTATCATGAAGTGTTTCATATGAAACAATACTAATCATGGAATCATAGAATGCTTTGGTTTGGAAGGGACCTTTAGAGGTCACCTAGCCCAACCCCCCTGCAGTGAGCAGGGACAGCTTTAACCAGATCAGGTTGCTCAGAGCCCCAGCCAACCTGACCTGGAATGTTGCCAGGGATGGGGCCTCCACTGCCTCTCTGGGCAACCTGTTCCAGTGTTTCACCACCCTCAGCGTAAAAAATTTCTTCTTTATTTCTAGTCTGCATCTATTCTTCTTTAGTTTAAATCTGTTATTCCTTGTCCTGTCACAACAGGCCTTATTAAAAAGATTCTCCCCATCTTTCCTGTAGGCCCCCTTTAAGTACTGGAAGGCCGCAATAAGGTCTCCTCGCAGCCTTCTCTTCTCTAGGCTGAACAATCCCAACTCCCTCAGCCTGTCCTCGTAGGAGAGGTGCTCCAGCCCTCAGATCATTTTGGTGGCCCTCTTCTGGACCCGCTCCAGCAGGTCCATGTCCTTCTTGTGCTGAGGGCCCCAGAGCTGGACGCAGTACTGCAGGTGGGGTCTTACCAGAGCAGAGTAGAGGGGCAGAATCACCTAATACAGCTGTACAGAATGAAATATGTATGCAAGTGCAATAAATCCTTGTAACACATTAGTGGAATGCATACCTTTTATAAACTGGTAACTTCAAGTTTCAACTTATAGGACACATCCTTTTTTCATGTGTCAGAGTTCATGAGACTTTCCCTTAAAGGGTACTGAGTTGCACCAGCATTAATGCAAGTGCTAGTCTGGTAGAATAAAATTTGTATTGTTTCTGATATGTGGAAGTAGACCAAAACCTGTGTTTTTCTGAGCACATAAACCGTTAGTATTAAAAAAAAGTTACATTCTAATGGTAAACTGGGTAAGCCAACAGTTAGCCACAAGTCTGTGATAACATTACCTCACAGTACTGAGAAATAGATGTTTGTTTAAGAGTATGAGTTGTAATACAGAAACCAAGAAACATTCTAAAATAGGAGAAAATGTCTGTAGCTTAATCAGCCACCATGTTAAAAATCACACTAATGAAAGCACAGGTTTTATCTTTCTGTCACCCTCCTTTTCTGTGTCACTTCTTTTCAATCAACTGTATCCAAACAGATACCATAACCAGGATATATACCGGGTAAGAGTATAAAACACTTATTCTCTAGCTGATAAACAGATGAGACAGGCCGGACTAACAAGCTATTAGGTTAAAAGTTAATCTCATCACCCTCTGATGAGATACTGCAGTCCATTTTGAACAGTGTCGTGGTTTAGCCCCAGCCAGCAACTAAGCACCACGCAGCCGCTCGTTCACTCCCCCTACCTTGATGGGATGGGGGAGAGAATCGGAGGAGTAAGAGTGAGAAACACTCCTGGGTTGAGATAAGAACAGTTTAATAATTGAAATAAAATAAAGTAAAATAATAATAATAATAATATAATAATAATAGTAATAATAATATACAAAGCAAGTGATGCACAATGCAATTGCTCACCACCCGCCGACCGATACCCAGACAGTTCCCGAGCAGCGATCGCTGCTCCGTGGCCACCTCCCACCCAGTTTAAATACTGAGCATGACGTCATATGGTATGGAATAGCCCTTTGGTCAGTTTGCATCAACTATTCTGGCTGTGCCCCCTCCCAGTTTCTTGTGCGCCTGGCAGAGCATGGGAAGCTGAAAAAGTCCTTGACTAGCATAAGCAGTACTCAGCAACAACTAAAAACATCAGTGTGTTATCAACATTCTTCTCCTACTAAATCCAAAACACAGCACTATGCCTGCTGCTAGGAAGAAAATTAACTCTATCCCAGCCGAAACCAGGACAGTATCCACCCCTTATTCTGTACCATCTACGTCATGCACAGGCCCTCCCCTTTCCAATGTGTTCCAATTAATCACCACCCCTTTCCCTATCTTGATATACACACGGATATCATTCCCTTCGTCTATGGCCCATCCCTCTAAAATGTCCATTGAGTTCATTTAGCCCATGACTTTGGGTTCCATCTGTCATCACAGTCTCTCAGAGCAGGAGAGGTGGTGTGCAGTGTTGGACTGTTGCATGCTGAAGTCAGTTCTCATTCCAACATGGTTTCATCAAAGTTCATTTTCATTAAGCTGGGCAATTCTTACTGCAATACCATTGATGCGGCATATAGCAATCATAATATATAGTATAATATACTTAATATTAACCTACTATATTATTATATTAACATGCAGTTAAGAGATAACATATAGTTAAGAGATAACATACAGTATTATAAAGCAATTAATATCATACAATTCAGTTCATTGGCTATTTTCACCCAAAATCAAATTCCCTTGAGGTACACATTGGGCTTCCCCATCCTTTCGCATCACCCACCAAGTGCACCCAGGTCCTTGAGCAAAAGCAATCCCACAAATGGGTTTGCCTTTGCCAGAGGGGGAAGTAACCCAGACTGTCTTCCCCAGCATATTTTTCATGTGCACTACAGGAACTTTATCTCCTTCTACAGTACGTAGAAATTTTGATTGGGCAGGGCCAGCTCGATTGGCAGATCCCCTGGTGTTGACTAACCAGGTGGCTTTTGCTAAATGCGTATCCCAATGTTTAAACGTCCCACCACCCATTGCTCTCAGGGTAGTCTTTAACAATCCATTGTATCGCTCAATTTTCCCGGAGGCTGGTGCATGGTAAGGGATGTGATACACCCACTCAATGCCGTGCTCTTTGGCCCAGGTGTCTATGAGGTTGTTTCAGAAATGAGGCCCGTTGTCTGACTCAATTCTTTCTGGGGTGCCATGTCGCCACAGGACTTGCTTTTCAAGGCCCAGGATGGTGTTCCGGGCAGTGGCATGGGGCACGGGATATGTTTCCAACCATTCAGTGGTTGCTTCCACCATGGTGAGCACATAGCGCTTGCCTTGGCGGGTCTGTGGGAGCGTGATGTAATCAATCTGCCAGGCCTCCCCATATTTATATTTCAGCCATCGTTCACTATACCCAAGGGGCTTGAACTGCTTGGCTTGCTTGATTGCAGCGCATGTTTCACACTCATGAATAACCTGTGCAATACTGTCCATAGTTAAGTCCACCCCTCAATCACGAGCCCATTTATACGTTGCATCCCTTCCTTGATGGCCTGAGGCGTCATGGGCCCACCGAGCTATAAATAATTCACCCTTATGTTGCCAGTCCAAATCCACCTGAGCCACTTCAATCTTAGCAGCCTGATCTACTTGCTGGTTGTTTTGATGTTCTTCAGTGGCCCGACTCTTAGGTACATGAGCATCTACATGACGAACTTTTACAACCAGGTTCTCTACCCGGGCAGCAATATCTTGCCACAATGCGGCAGCCCAGATTGGTTTGCCTCTGCGCTGCCAGTTGCTCTGCTTCCATTGCTGCAGCCACCCCCACAGGGCATTTGCCACCATCCATGAGTCAGTAGAGAGATAAAGGACTGGCCACTTTTCTCTTTCAGCAATTTCTAAAGCCAGCTGGATGGCTTTCACCTCTGCAAACTGACTCGACTCCCCTTCTCCTTCAGCAGTTTCTGCGACTTGTCGTATAGGACTCCATACAGCAGCTTTCCACCTCCGATGCTTTCCCACAAGACGACAGGACCCATCAGTGAACAGGGCATATTGCTTTTCATTTTCTGGCAATTTATTATACAGTGGGGCCTCTTCAGCACGTGTCACCTCCTCCTCTGGTGATATTCTAAGGTTTTTCCCTTCTGGCCAGTCCATCATCACTTCCAAGATTCCTGGGCGACTGGGGTTTCCTATTCGAGCCCGTTGTGTGATCAATGCAACCCACTTACTCCATGTAGCATCAGTTGCATGATGTGTAGAGGGGACCCTCCCTTTGAACATCCAGCCCAACGCCGGCAGTCGGGGTGCCAGCAGGAGCTGTGCTTCAGTACCAACCACTTCTGAAGCAGCTCGAACCCCTTCATATGCTGCCAGTATCTCCTTCTCAGTTGGAGTATAGCGGGCTTCGGATCCTCTGTATCCCCGACTCCAAAACCCTAGGGGTCGACCTCGAGTCTCCCCTGGTGCTTTCTGCCAGAGGCTCCAGGTAGGGCCATTCTCCCCGGCTGCGGTGTAGAGCACATTTTTAATATCCTGCCCTGCCCGCACTGGCCCAAGGGCTACTGCATGAACTATCTCACGTTTAATTTGTTCAAAGGCTTGTTGTTGCTCAGGGCCCCATTTGAATTCGTTCTTCTTCCGGGTCACTTGATAGAGAGGGCTTACGATCTGGCTGTAATTTGGAATATGCATTCTCCAAAAACCCACAACGCCTAAGAAAGCTTGTGTTTCCTTTTTGCTAGTTGGTGGGGACATAGCTGTTATTTTGTTGATCACATCCATTGGGATCTGACGACGTCCATCTTGCCATTTTATTCCTAAGAACTGGATCTCCTGTGCAGGTCCCTTGACCTTACTCTGTTTTATGGCAAAGCCAGCCTTCAGAAGGATTTGGACTATTTTCTTTCCCTTCTCAAAAACGTCTTCTGCTGTGTTGCCCCACACAATGATGTCATCAATGTACTGCAGATGTTCTGGAGCTTCACCCTGTTCCAGTGCTGTCTGGATCAGTCCATGGCAAATGGTGGGGCTGTGCTTCCACCCCTGGGGCAGTCGGTTCCAGGTGTACTGAACACCCCTCCAGGTAAAAGCAAACTGGGGCCTGCACTCTGCTGCCAAAGGGATGGAGAAAAATGCATTAGCAATATCAATTGTGGCATACCACTTAGCTGCCTTTGACTCCAGTTCATATTGAAGTTCTAGCATGTCTGGCACGGCAGCACTCAGTGGCAGTGTAACTTCGTTCAGGCCACGATAGTCCACTGTTAGTCTCCACTCCCCATTAGACTTTCGCACTGGCCATAGGGGACTGTTAAAGGGTGAGCGAGTCTTGCTGATCACTCCCTGGCTCTCCAGTCGACGAATCAGGTTATGGATGGGAATCAGGGAGTCTCGGTTGGTGCGATATTGCCGCCTGTGCACAGTTGTGGTAGCAATCGGCACCTGTTGTTCCTCAACCTTCAGCAACCCTACAATCGAAGGGTCCTCTGAGAGACCGGGCAAGGTGGACAACTGTTTAATTTCCTCTGTCTCCAAAGCAGCTATACCAAAAGCCCACCGGTACCCTTTTGGGTCCTTGAAATACCCTCTCCTGAGGTAGTCTATGCCAAGGATGCACGGAGCATCTGGGCCAGTCACAATGGGGTGCTTTTGCCACTCATTCCCAGTTAGGCTCACTTCAGCTTCCAGTACAGTTAGCTGTTGGGATCCCCCTGTCACTCCAGAAATACAAATGGGTTCTGCCCCTCTATAGTTTGATGGCATTAGCGTGCACTGTGCACCAGTGTCCACTAGAGCCTTATACTCCTGTGGGTCTGACGTTCCAGGCCATCGAATCCACACAGTCCAGTAAACCCGGTTGTCCCTTTCCTCCACCTGGCTGGAGGCAGGGCCCCTCTAACACTGGTCACAGTATTCGCTGTTCACTTCCTGTAAATGTGAATCAAAAGTCCCCTGATCAAGGTCGGAAGTAAAATTAGCCCTCTTACTCTGTCTCGGGAACTGCTCACTGGAAACTGGAGCTGCAATTTTCCTGGGAGAACCACCTTTTCTAAGAGTTTTTCCTTGCAACTCACGCACCCGTGCCTCTAAGGTTGAGGTGGGTTTTCCATCCCACTTCCTCATGTCCCCTCCGTGATCACGCAGGTAAAACCACAGGGTGCCCCGTGGTGTGTATCCTCTATATCCTCTCTCTTGAGCATAGGGACGTTGACTCCTAATGGCTGAGACACTGGTCCGTGCAGGTGGGGAGTAGGACAGATCCTCTCTGAGTTGTTGGAACTCTTGGCACATTTTTTCAGACAGTTTTTCCACAGCCGAGACACAGGCCCGTAGGGAGGAAGAGAGCTTTTCTTCGTAGTCCCGGAGTTGTCTAGCCACTTCATCCACCGTTGGTGCCTCGTTGTCTTTCCAGGCTAGTATTGCCAATGAGTTGGAATACGATGCTGGTGCGCTCCGTACCACCTTCCGCCACATGGATTGTGTGCAGCTGACTTCATCTGGGTCTTTGGGTAACCGCTCATCATTCAGGTCACTGTAAATCACCTCCAGCACGCCTAATTCCCTCAGGTACTGGATACCTTTCTCTACGGTGGTCCATTTGCTTGGGCGGTATAAAACATCCTCCTTGAAGGGATACCTTTCCTTCACGCTTGACAGAAGTCGCCTCCAGAGGCTGAGCGGTTTTGCCCCTTTTCCAATTGCTTTGTCAATGCCCCCTTCCCTGGAAAGGGATCCCAGCTGCTTGGCTTCCCTACCCTCTAAATCCAGGCTACTGGCCCCGTTATCCCAGCATCGGAGCAGCCAGGTGATGATGTGCTTGCCTGGATGACGACCAAAATCTTTTCGCATATCTCGCAGCTCACTCAGGGATAGGGATCGGGTGGTCACCATCTCATTTATGGGTTCTTCCTCCTCTGGTTCTCGTGATGGCCCTGGTTCATCTTCATCCCTTACTAAACGAACTGATTTCCTCGTGTATTTTTTCTTCTGTATAGGGGCAACTGATACCAGCGCAGGTTGGTTCTCTGGTTTAGCCGCAGTGTCTGTCACTGGGGTTTGAGTAGCCGCAGTGCTCATGGCTGTGGCTGGAGTAGCTGCAAGGCCTGTAGTGGGGGTTGGAGTAGCCGCAGGGCCTGTAGTGGGGGTTTGAGTAGCCACAGTGCTTGTTGTTTTGTCATCAGATCCAGAGACCTTCTCTTTCTTTTGAGGGTACTGATTAGTGTTGACCACGGCTCGATAGGCATGGGCCAGTCCCCAGCATGTTGCAATGATTTGTGTCTCTCTGGAGCTACCAGGGTGAGAACATACTTCTTCCAAATACTTTACTAATTCTTCAGGATTCTGCACTTGTTCAGGGGTGAAGTTCCAAAACACTGGAGGTCCCCACTGCCCTAGGTACTTGCGCATACGATCCCACACACCCTGCCACTCATAACTATCCAGCCTTGGGGTAGATCTCTGGATGGTATTTTTAAACTGCTTACTGACCTTTATCAAAATGGAAACAACATTCCCAAGAATTATCAATAGAAGTATCTTAACTGCCCAGGGGTGTTCAAGATACAGGAAAGTTGTTGTAATGAAGGAGGAAACATCATAGAAGAAAGCAGCAAAGGTGCCATTCTGTATTTCCGCCACAACAAGCCTCTCAGAGTAAGAAGTATAATTGCTAACTCTCTCTATGAGGTAGTACCCGAAGTACAGTAGTGACTTCTGTATGAAACCCAAATACCAAAGAATGCTCAAGGTCAGGGCTTTGATAAGGAGCCTCCCAAGCAAAAGATCATGAATCACTGCAGAGCATAGCACACTACACAAACTGACAGCAAGCTCTAACGCGTGCTGCAAAAAAAAGAACATGGTGCAGACCAGATGAACTAATATCGTGACCGGCAACTGTTAACAGACTCCTTAATACCCTCTGGTTAATCTGTTGTTATCTCAAACCCTTCGTGTCCCTGTTCGGGCGCCAAAAAGGACTGTCGTGGTTTAGCCCCAGCCAGCAACTAAGCACCACGCAGCCGCTCGTTCACTCCCCCTACCCCGATGGGATGGGGGAGAGAATCGGAGGAGTAAGAGTGAGAAACACTCCTGGGTTGAGATAAGAACAGTTTAATAATTGAAATAAAGTAAAATAGTAATGCTAATAGTAACAGTATAATAATGATAATAATAATAATGATAAACGAAGCAAGTGATGCACAATGCAATTGCTCACCACCTGCCGACCGATACCCAGACAGTTCCCGAGCAGCGATCGCTGCTCCCCGGCCAACCCCCCCCAGTTTATATACTGAGCATGACGTCATATGGTATGGAATAGCCCTTTGGTCAGTTTGGATCAACTCTTCTGGCTGTGCCCCCTCCCAGTTTCTTGTGCACCTGGCAGAGCATGGGAAGCTGCAAAGTCCTTGACTAGCATGAGCAGTACTTAGCAACAACTAAAAACATCAGCATGTTATCAACATTCTTCTCCTACTAAATCCAAAACACAGCACTATGCCTGCTGCTAGGAAGAAAATTAACTCTATCCCAGCCGAAACCAGGACAAACAGGCAGCCAATGAAGGTGTTCAAACAGGTTAATCCATTTTGTGGGTGAGATGCTCTTCATCTGACTCCCTTCAGATTTTAACACTTTTCATTCCAGTATTTTTTTATTTTGAATCCTTGAGCTACTATTATTAATATTTAAATATTTGCTATTACTATCTAAACTATCTCATCTCTATCTGCATTTTTACTTCTGTTATTTTGCATGGTTCTAGCTTGTATACTTTCTCTCTGCTTTTTCTCATCTCTGCCTTCTCAGAAGTCTAAGCCAAAGTTACACAGCTGGACTGTGTCCACACTGTAGATCACAGACAGCTGAAACCCTGGGAGGAGGATTATAGGATCAACATACTTGCTTCAGGTATTGAAGATCTGTTGGCAACAAACACAGCTCCACCTGTGGTAGTTCCAATAGTTTGATTACAATGACTCTGTTGGAAAAAAAAATCCTTGTCTTCCTTGAGTACTTATTATTTGTCTAGAAATACTAGCCACTGGGTAAGCCCTTTTCTTTGTGGCATTTATTTCATGCTGTCAAGTAATAAAATAATGATGCAAGGATCCAGTTTATGTTATGCCAGCTCCGCAGAACAAGGAATACAGGACATTTGGTGTCACTCTTACCATGACTTATCACTAAGGAAAGAGTATGAACAGATCTATAATGAATAGATATGATTAAGTAGAGCATGTACAAATGTGAGAAATAATGAAGCACACTATGCTAAAATGATACATCTCAATACTCGTCAGTAGTCTAAGGAAGAAAAACATTCTGTATGAAGAAAATTATCTATTTTAAATTATTATTTTTATATTTCGTTCTTTTCCATTCATTCTTTAGCATATAAATGTTATTAATTTAAAACACTATTATGCCCTAAGAAAAAATATGCAGCTGAATCTGTTGTAATTATTACCATCCACAGGAAATCTTTTAATATCTCATTTTCGTTGTTCTGTTTGTAAAATATGATGAAGTCTATACTTCATCAAGAAAAAATATTTTCATTTAGCACAATTTGGACTTTTAAAATGAAACCCTCTTTTCTGTTACTTCTTTATCCTTTTAGGGCACCTCCTCACCATAAAATACTGTACTAACTAGGCTGTAAAGTTCCTTTTGTAGTCAGTAGGGCAAAAGACTGGGAAGGTGGCATCCTGTACTCATAGTACTATCACAGATCTTGTGGTCATAGAAGCATACTTTATTTTTTTCTCTGGCTGTGCATCTTTTCCCTCTTTGTTTAGACGTGAGAGTCCCCATAGTGGAGACCATTTTTCATTACATGGCTGAGTTCCCATTGCACTCGGCACCAAACAAACTTTTTTCTGCCTTTTAAGGAATACAAGTGTCCAGGTAGGCTAGGTATTCAAAGGACCAAGCATTCATCCACTATTCAGCTTTTTCAAACCTGTACCCTTACAGATATTATATTATATTGACAGAGCTAATAATTAAGGATATTCATTCAGCTGCATAAAAAACATTATCTATGTGGTAAGATATAGTGATATTAAGGACGAGAGGAAATGGGCTTAGGAGGAGAGGAAATGGGCTCAAGCTGCACCAGGGGAGGTTTAGACTGGAAATTAGGAAAAATTTCTTTACGGAAAGGGGGGTCAAGCATTGGAAGAGGCTGCCCAGAGAGGTGGTGGAGTCCCCATCCCTGGAAGTGTTCAAAAAACGGGTAGATGTGGCACTTCGGGATATGGTTTAGTCTAGTCTGCCCTTGATTGGTTTAGGTGGGCTTGGTAGTATAGGTTAATGGTTGGACTGGATGATCTTAAAGGTCTTTTCCAACCTAGACGATTCTATGATTCTAATGTAAAAATTAAAAACCATCAAAAGGCAAATAGCACAAAGCATAAAAAAAGGCATCATGAAACAGGAAGAGGCTTTAAACATAAGTAAGTAAAAGAGTTTATCAGGGAAATAGTAGGAAGAAGACACCAATTCCTCTCACACAAAGAATGGACTGAAGGAATGTCTAACTAGTAATTCCAAATATCTTCACAAAAGCAGGAAAATAAGGTATGCATGCAAATAAGTAAATGAGAACAGAAATTTTCAGTCTTCTAGGTTTGTGGCCTATCATTATGATGATTATGACTATGATTATGATTACGATTATGATTAACAGGTATTGGTTATTCCCATATGCAACTATAAGCTTAGTGATTTTCTTAATTACCTTTGCAGACCACATAAAAGTATTTTAGAAATCTCCAAAACGATTTGCAGATCACCGATTGAATAAAACAGTGCATGAGAATTCACAAAGCAATCCCCCTTGGCTGGGCTCCACACCTCACCTCCAGAAAGTCCACTTTAACACTTACACATATATCTGTGCCGGTTTTGGCTGGAATAGTTTTCTTCATAGCAGCTAGTACGAGGCTATGTTTTGGATTTGTGCTGAAAACAGTTTTGATAATACAGGGATGTTTCTGTTATTGCTGAGCAGTGCTTACACACAGTCAAGGCCTTTTCTGCTTCTCACCCCACCCCACCAGTGAGTAGGCTGGGGGTGCACAAGAAGCTGGAAGGGGACACAGCCAGGACAGCTGACCCCAGCTGACCAAAGGGATATTCCATACCATATGACATCACGCTCAGCATATAAAGCTGGGGGAAGAAGAAGGAAGGGGGGATGACATTTTTTCTTCCCAAGTGAGCACTACATGTGATAGAGCCCTGCTTTCCGGGAAATGGACGAACACCTGCCTGTCAATGGGAAGTAGTGAATGAATTCTTTGTTTTGCTTTGCTTGTGTGCACAGCTTTTGCTTTACCTATTAAATTGTCTTTATCTCAACCCACAAGTTGTCTCACTTTTAGTCTTCTGATTCTATCCCCAACCCCACTGTCGGGGGAGTGAGTGAGTAGCTGTGTGGTGTTTAGTTGCTGGCTGGGGTTAAACCATGACAGTCACCATCCCTGGAGTTATTGGAAAGATGTGTAGATGTGGCACTTAGGGACATGGTTTAATAGTGGACTTGGCAGTGTTAGGTTTATGGCTGGACTTGATGACCTTAAAGGTCTTTTCCAACCTAAATGATTCTGTGATTCTATGATTCTATTCACCTGGTTATCCGCTGTGCACAGTCTATGTCTTAGCAATTGCAAGTGTAGCCCTCACTCTTTGCTCCTAAGGATCTGGTTTGTATATGGCTGTACTAAAGTGCATAATTGCATGAAATCCACCAAATGCTCAAAACTGTTCAGTACCAGTGATCAACCCTTATTTAATTTACCCTGGTCTCTGTAGCAATTTAGTTAGGAAATTGTTGTATTTTTCCTTCAGATAAATATTTAAAAATTTCAAGTGGTATGGAGTATGTAGTAAGACTGATGGTCCAAGGGTCTAATCAAATTCCTTTTTTATCATTGTAAGATGCAGCTTAGACTCACATAAGTAGGTTTGTTTGAATTAACAGATATCCTTTAATATCTTCCACAGTTACAGTCGGAAGGGAAAATATTTCATCATCCTCTGATATGAATGCAATATCCCTCTCACAACATATATAAAATACAAGTGACACTATAAGTTGGAGATTTCTACAAGTATTTCAGGACATGTTTTGCCTAACTTACCCTTTACTCAGACAGTATTATAGGCTTTAAGAACTGCTCAGCTACAAGATGGTAAGTTTGGAAGTGGGGAAAAGTAGTTCTCTAATAGGTGTGTTAATGTTGACTGAATTTAATTTAGTCATAACATAAACTACATTCAGAGTTGTGAAGACTATGAGTTGGAAGGAGTGTAAAGTTGAGAGTTAAATACCTACTGCAGATCCTATGAAGGCCTTAAGGCCCCAACTAAGTAAAAGCAATTTCTGCTTAGCAACTGGGAGTTTATACACAGCGTATGACAGAGTAGCGCACTGGAGAGAAGAAAATAAAGAAAAATACCTAAAATTAACAAACAGCATTACATCACCAAATAAAGAATAAAATCAAACAGTAGCAGTGAGAAACAGCACAAGTAGCATTTCCTCAGTCAATTAGTGAAGGTAGCTGTCCTCAGGTAGCATGCAAAATAGCCTATATTTTTTGTTTATTCAATTTCATGTAACCTGGCAACAAATCAAGATATCATATATGAATAGAGTGGTTGGGAGTTTTTCATATTAATACTGCCTTTCCATCTGTAAGTGTTAGTTTAACAAAATGAATATTATATACAATATTACGCACAAATTAAAGCAAAGCATGCTTAGTTTAGATGAATAACATAGTGGCCAAACTCAAAGGAAAATATCTATTCCTCTTTCTTGTAGAAGGACAGTTAAAATGAGGCATAATTAATATATATATGGTCAGTAGTAGAAGTGACTACCTCCACATCTCTTCTGGTTGTAGCTCTTTGGTGGGTGGACCATGGCTAGCTGTCAGGTGCCTTCCAAACCAGTCTCTCACTTCCCCTCCTCAACAGGACAAACGCCTTATTAATTAATATTTGCCCCTCCCCCATGCCCGTCCTCCTTTCTCCTAGCTTTTATTGCTGAGCATGACATCATACAGTATGGAATAACCCTTTGGTCCTTTTGGGTCCGTTGTCCTGGTTGTGTCCCCTCCCAATCTCTTGCCCACCCCCAGCCTACCCGCCCTAGGTTGGAGAGACAGAATTGATTCTGTGTGAGCCGCTGCTCAGCAGGAACCAAAACATTGATGTGTTATCAACACCATTCTAGACACAAATGCAAAGCACAGCACTATATGGGCTACTATGGAGAAAGCTAACTCCATCAAAGCCAGACCGAATACAGCTCCAACCAGAGAAATGTGCTTTTTTTTGTCAGTGCAGGTAATGTTTTCATAAAAACCAAAACCAAACCAAAACAAAAAAATCAATACTTTGTTGCCTGGATTAAGGCAGGTTCTGCTAGACTGAGTTAACAGGGAGATACATTATTTATATATATATTACCAGGACTATTTGCAGAGAAAAAGGTAGAATTTTGTTAATGAAACTATAGTCTGTGAAAAAGAAAATTTAAGAATGAAATATTTATATCAATAAAATGTTAGGTAATAAAATATTATTGTGATCTTTCCACTCCAATAGTATACATAATTTGAAAAATTCAAAAAAATAGAAGTGATATTTAACTGATTTTCTTGGAATAATAATTTTAAAAATAAATAATAAGTCATGTTCATGAATTTTTCTTAAAAGAACTGTAATAAGACAAGGTGCACAAATCCAAACAGCAAGAGCAAGAAGGAGTATGAGCTGCTATTCAGCTAATATCATACATACTAACATCATCTGGCATTGTGTTAGGAAACTGAACCAAAAATAAATTTCTCTCTAACATCACATGATACCCATTGGTTGAAAAACATAATAATTGGATGAATGTGATTCATTACTCTTAGAACTGTCTGTGGCTTTATTTCACATTTTCAAGCTTCAAATAGATAAAGTAGGACAGTACAATCACTGTATCATAAAGAAACCTTTGCTATTCATCCATAAAAGCAGAGCTACCATGTTTTTAATTTATGAGTAAATTTGCTATACATTTTCTTTCTTAAAAAAATATTACCTGAAATGGTACCAGTCTACGAAGTTAAAATTATTCCCAAACTGCATTTAAAGAAATAAAATTTAATGAATTAAGTCCAAACTGAATGATTTTGGTTTTATGTTAATTTTATTTTAGTAACTGTTTTTCACATATAATTTATTTTCTGAAATAAAATGTTTTGCCATGATGCTATCTCTTATTCTAATGAAATGCGTGTTATGATATATTTCAATGGAAATCTCTGATCTCAATATCACTTACTCAAAAACTAATAGGCAGAAGACTATTTGAATCTGCACGATTAGAAAAATGCTTTTGACAACAGCAGTTAGAACTATATCAAAAGCTTTTACACAAAATACATTCCAGAAAGTCTCTCAGTTTTAGGATTATTAACAAATTTAGCCATAATAATGTAAAAATTTCAACCTTACAAGCTATGTTGGTAGCATTGTAGATGACAACGCTGAAATAACAGCAAGTACACAAAAGGAAGACCAAGACAAGCAAGTAAGAACTTACAACTGAAAGTTCTTCCTTCTCTTCCATTTTCTTTCTTTCTGAGCTTATTCCTATCTTTTGAAGGGAGAGTGTGAGAATGTGCAAAAGAATTGGTACACAGCTCTAAAGAAATACACTTGCAATGTATTTTAGTCAGCTTATATTCTGTGAAAAAACACAGCTGACATACAAACTTTGCACCAGTCAGGATACCATTATTTTTTGTGCAGTATTCTAAGTACACATATTAAATTAGATGCTAAAGAAAACATAGCTGTCTACTGTCATACCAGTGGAAAAAAAAAAAAAAAAAAAAAGTCCTAGTATTAATTCTAGGTTATAGTACCAGCAAGAATAATAATCTCAGAACTTCAATACTTTATACCAAGTTAGCCAATTCTACTTAGTCAATATTTTGAGATAGAATTCTCAGGAGGACAGCCATCTCTCAGCAGAATTCTTATTTAGATTTTAGATGCAAATGCAATCCCATGAGAAACACCACTGTTTCTCTGATAGTTTCTACTTTAAAAAAAAAAAAAAGTTAAATTGCTAATGCATATGAACAATATATAAGAAAAAGAAATGCTATCACCTTGCTAAAATAAATTTGAATACTATTTAATTTGAAACAGGGACCATCTTTATAAATAAAACACCACATACAAATAAAAAAAAAAATCTGGAATATAACCTCACAAAATTAAGTTAGAAGAGTTCGTAGCATTCACTGAAAGTCTAAACTTTCTCACATGCCTTCTGGTGTAGTACAGTGGTCTGCTGAACCATTCGATAGCTGAAATCCTAACTCCCAGGTACCACCAAGGAATGAGATACTTTGTACCAGGCTTACATTTTCTTCATTTTTCTGGTTTCTAGACAATGGCCCCAGCTGGGAAGCCTTTATATGTGAAAAGATAGAGACCAATGTGCTGTTCATTTCTCACAGACACCTGGTTAATGCCGAACAACTTGTGGGAAAATATTTGGGTTTATATTACCAATTGTTGGAGGTCGAAACTAAAAATGGGGGAAAAATTTGCTGGATAAGCTGAAGAAATATAAGTTCATTAAGGCTGTTAAACACAGCATTTTTAGACTTGTTCAGGAACTCCCTTGGAATTACATTTTAGCAGCTACTAGGGGAAGTTTTATTCTGGATAGCCTTGTTTATTTTAAATTCTAGCATATGTATTGAAAAGAAATATTTTAAAAAATGAAAAGTTATTAAAAATAAAGCATTTTTAAATTTTTTTTTTGGGTGGGGGAGATTTATAAAGTATGTATCATGTGAAAAACTTAAAATGCATTGTATGTTATGTCTTAAAAAACCCTCTTAGCATAGGTCCCATACAGTAACTGTTCCTCCGTGGTTCCCTCAAGTAGTAACAGTGTGATTTTTACCAGTCAGACTTGACATTAAAGAGATTTCCTTTTTTCATTTTCAGTACATGATTCATGGGAATTTCTTTATTTATTAATTAATATCACCCTCAACTGGTGTTTAAGCTATTGTAATTCCTAAGACAAATGTAAAGTTGAGACTAAACAGACTCTGGCAGATTTAAGAGAGTTCAAGCATATATGCTATCTGTAAAATTAAACTGTAGAGAAAAGGTGAAGAGATGCTCTCCAAGAGTGATATTCTCTTCAAAATCTTATTGACACCAGATGTTAGTCTTACCATAAAAGTCTTTTTGTTTGTTTGTTTGTTTATTTCTTTTTGCAGAAGGAATAGGAAGTTACATTTGTCCAGCAGTGGAGCCAGCATGTTGTTTTAGACAAGGAGAGAAGGAAATAAAAGAAAAAAAGCCTTGGGGCAAGTTTTAATATACAAAAGCAAAGAGTTACAGCCATCTGGCATTTTGACAGAATGGATCAACTACCCTCCTGTAGCTCCTTCTTTCTTTTTAATCTTCAAGGTTAACTGCTGGCCTGCCTCGCAGGTGTTTAAAGTGAAAACATACAGATTTCTGTCTGCTGAGCATGCTGCGTGTTTACTCTGCTTAAAACAAAAATCTTGAACAGCTTCACTGTCTGTTTAGATCACCGAACATTACTAGCATTGGTCCAAGCTTGCAGTCTTCTCTCATAGAAAACTCCCATTGAATTTAAAGGGATTTTGCATAAGAACAGTGGGATCAGCTTCATATTTGCATTCTGTCTTTATGAGATAAGAAATGTTCACAAACTGTTTTAATGGGAAATATTAAACTACTATTATGTGATTGCATGGGCTTTCTTTTGCAAGACAGAAGGATTATTATATCTTCGGCTAAAGCAAATTCTACAGGCGTTTTGTCGACATGTAGCATGGTGAATAGTAGTCAGTAATTTGTTTACGTTACAATGGCTGGTTTCCACTGAAAAAAATAACAGTCACTACCAAACCAACAAAAGGCTATGTTTTTGGGTGGCTCGTTTTCACTGCACACAGAAAAATAATATATATGTAACCGCATTTGTTACCTGCAGGTCATTTAGCTCTCAGTGCCCACACAGTTCCCTTAGGCTCCCTCTTGGTACAAGAATTCTTGAAAAACAGAACCACAAAATTCTTCATGACAAGAATGGTTACAACAACACATAATATGTCTTCCCTTGCGCACACTGTGTTATCTATAGGAAGGCAGAAGCACTATTTACCTGTAAAACAAGACCAGTTTGTTCATAAGAGACCAAGGGATACAAGCTCTGTTAGATGTCTTACAACTCAGAAGCAGTTTAACTCTTAGTTTCTTTCAGAATGGCAGTGAGACTTCCACTTTCCACTTACATGAAGATGTCTCTACATGTAGTAGTCAAAAGAATTTAAATTAAGGTTACTTTGGGTTTGTTTTGTTGGTTTTTTGTTTGGGGGTTTTTTGCATGTTTTCAATTTCATTAAAATTATTTGAGCACTGGACAAAGATGTTAATATAAATTAATATGTACCCTACAATCTCCAAAGGTTAGCATTTCTTAGGTTTTCAAGGTTGTTTTCTGGAAGCTGGGTAATGGATGAGATCTTTTAAATTTAGTGGCAACATATTTCAATTGACACCTGCTGAGTGCATTACAAGGCAGTTTTGAATTGTCACAGACATAAAATAATACATATGGAAGTGTAGGTGGTGGAACTGATATAGTTGTTCTAAACTCAAAAATATAAGAAGAAAACAGTGTCTATTCTTTTAATAGAACTGTAGCTGAAACAGAGAATCTCACAGTGTCTTTGCTTAATCAGCCTGATAGAACAATCAAGACATGAGAATAATCAGGAAACATGCAGGAACTTGAAATTACTTCTGATAAATACTGGAAACACGGCACTATTACTGCATACTAGCACTAGAAACAAAGGTAAGCTAGGAAAGCAGAAATCATCCCATCTCATCAAGGCCTTCAGCTTCCAGTGAAAGAAAACTTGCTCCAAATGCCTAACAAAATGAATTGCATTCTTAGAAGTTTTTAAAAAGCATTTTTATAATTATGGAAGATCATGGCGGTTGGTTGGTTGTTTTGGTCTTTTTTTAAAATGATATTTTATATTCCCTGTGTTACTTAGGCATCAAGTTAGTGTTAAAATAAAAAGATGTTTAATTCAGCTTTCTTCATTATTCTAGCATACATTTAACTCGGCAAGTGGAGAAGTAATCTGAAGGAACATCCACTTTCTCTGCTTTTTGAAATGTGCAGTCACATCCTCAGGAGTTTTGCAGCAGACCATAATCAGAAGGGACATTCCAACCTGAATGCCAGAGGCGAAAACTCACAAATTCTGCTGAAGAATATACGCAGTGCCCTTCCCCCTCTGCCAAATAGCTCCCTCGACACTGAGCCACAGCTCCAGCAGTGACCAGGAAATTAAGTAAAGGTGCAATCACAGACCTAAGGAACTCATAGTTCAAATTTTGTTTGTAGCTACTACCATTTTAAAGGAGCATTTGCAGTTCTGGGATTCACGTGGAAGAAATAAAGACACAAAAGAGAATTAGGCAAGAGGGAAGAGGAAATTAAATACACACCCCTGATTCAAAGGTATTTGGATAATGACAATATTTTTCTTATGTTCTTATGTACATATCTGTCTGTGAGTATGCACCTCACATTTGCCCTTTCCTCTACAAAGGACACTGCTAGAATAATGGAGGAAATTGAGCTAAGCATTCTTTTTTCTTTTTATTATCAAGTGTGTTGACAGAGTGGAACTGTGGATATAAAACAATTATTTTGGGGAAAAAAAGCTCTAGCTGAGGATAAAAAAGAATTGGTACTATATATCTACAGAAAGTAGTAGAGGTACTAGAAACATAGAGCTGGCTGTGGAATTTTTTTTTTTTTTTTCAAAGTGCATCTTTTATCAAAAAATTCCAAATCTGTGAAAGAAAACTTTTCCAAGGAAATTTAAGTAAGGTTTAAATTGGTATTAGAATAATTAGGTTTGGGATTGCATTTCTGGGTGAGAAAAGACTCCTATTGTAGCAAAGCAATAATGAGATCAACAAACAGTTAAGGCATGCAAGTACAGCATATGAAAATATGGTTCAAGTTCTTATGCTGTTGATTTGAACTGTCATCTTGCACCTTTTCCTTTGCAGTTCATGAACTTCTTTTAGCCAAGGCCATACTGGCCATGCCAAATGTGCTGCTTGTTTTCACTTTGGCGCAAAAAATTTCCTTCCTCTACCTGAGAAAGCCACCCCAGCAAGTTTCATTGCAATCAGTTGAACAGTGCTCTGCCTAATTTCAAGTCAGGGTGTGAAACTGTGTCTTTCCCATACAGTTATTTTCCTTGCATGCAGGACATAATTCATGTTTTCCCACCATCACTATTGATATAACATACAGAGCCTTATATTTTGCAACTCTGAATTTGTGTAACCTGTGTTCCTTGCAACTGTTCTTGTTTCTTTAGTAGTTGACTTCACTGGGAATTTCCCCTGTCCTTCTGTGACGCGACGTGACATTGATCAGCATTTGTGGGAAAGTTAGGGAAGTTACAATCCCTCATTCTTGACAGTTGTCACATGCCAGGTTTTAGTCCAGAAAAAAAATCAAACAAACAAATAAAAACCTCTTTAAGAGGAAAAAAGAAAATAATATACTTCTTATATGGAGGTGCTGTGATATTATTAATATAATAATCCACCCACCAAGCCAGGAAACACAAAATTGCTACTCTACCCTTAATTGGTTTAGTGGTGGACTTGGTAATGTCAGGTTAATGGTTGGACTGGATGATCTTAAAGGTCTTTTCCAACCTAAGCAATTCTATGATCCTATGATTCTATATAAGAAATAAAATTATTTCACAATTAACTGAATGGTTTTCTGGTACTTTGGTTTTCCAACTGTTCTGTACCTAACAAGTTTAATTTATTGATCTTATCTTTGAAACAGGAAAGGAACTGCCTTTTTCCAGTGTTAGTATACAATTACTGGTTTCTGCTAGAAATGACTAAATGTGCTGATACTGTGCATCCATAATACAAGCTTGCTGTTTTCTTGGGACTAAGGAAATTAATTTGATTAGATCTCAGGTTAAACACAGTCATGACTCTGATGAAAAGGGTCATATTTCAGAGTTGAAAAAATATAGATAATGTAGCACATCCAATCCAATCAAGTAGTAGCTCAAAGCACTGGGTGGTCCATTTCTTTCCTTCTGTACACGTATTGTATGTACATATGCATTCTTTCCCATTTCCCACCATCTGTCCCTCATACAGACACTTCTTAATTTTTGAGCAGACAAGGTGAGGGATATGAATGTTTTACGCTGTATAGCTTGAAGACATAATTTCATCCTTTAATTAGTTTCAGGAAATCTAATAGGGAAATTCACAGAATATTGAATATTCTAGTGTACCTGTCCTCCTTTTTTGGTATAATGAAAGACTGATTTACAACTGAAAACACAGTTTTGTAATAGAAGACAATCAACTCACTATGAGTAGTTAGTAGAAGAGGATAAATAAGGTTTGGCTATACAGCAAAACTTTTATCTCCTACACTACTAATGTGACTAAAATGAAACTTTGATTTGATCTTTCATAGATTACATGGAAAACTGATCTGTGAGTTCACACCTGACTAGTGGTGGACACACAGACATTTCTCTTAAGCACTGCTATTTTCTTAGTAATTTATTTCCCGCTCAACAGGCTGTTCAGAGATGCTGTCAGCTTACCAGCTCACTGGTCAACTCTGCAGTTTAAGGAAAATAGACGTGTCTACCACTCATTTCAGGAGAAAAAGGTAGACTTGGCACTTTTGCTTTCTTCATCCTCCAGTTAAATTCTACTTGTAATGTTATTGTGTTATTACAATTGAGTCATATTTCTAACCCAATGGAGTTACAGTAAGTGGATTTCATGCACACATCTATGTTGAAAAAATAGTCAAGAGCTTTCATAAGTCATAAATACCCAAAAGATGCCTGGGATAATTTTATAATTGGGAAAGCTAGAAATTCAAGTATGAGTTTGGAAGCTGAACTACCACTTTAGCTACTTCAGCTATGTGTACAGTTGCAAACACAAAAGTAAAACATGATGGTAAAGAGTCAGTGGCATGATGACTTACTGGAGAAAAATGTAAAGTGTTTGCAACAGCATGGAAAGTAGGAGCCATATAACTAAAGAGATTATGTAGAATTTGTGTGGTATGGCTGAGAATAATTGGATTGTTTGGGTTACTTAATGTCTTATATGATAATGAACTGATGTTTACAGAATGGCTAATAGCTGGAAAGAAAGTAATGGAACAATCTGACAGAATGCTAACACTTCTCCCATACTGTGAAGTGGCTGGAATTATTGCTTGGTTCCTCTCATATTATAGCCAGAAACTGTTTTAATATCTGAAATAACACTCTTACTATCCTCCTACACCTGCTTTCTGAAAGAACACCAGCTGAACTGAGAGAACTGATCTGCTTGCTGGTATTCAGAAATAACAGGTACCATTTAATCAAAGGTGGTGGTCTCTAGAATAATAGGAAATATTAAGAAAAGGATTTTCTGCTCTTCAGAAATATTACAGAAAAGCAAACCCAGGTTTTTGTGTGATGAACCTGCTATAATAATATGACTGTTGCCTCACTGGAGATCAGGAGTGACTACAGATGTGTCAGTCTATATTTATGACTTTTTACAGGTTGCTCCTTTCAATATTTCAGTAAGAGAGAAACTCTTTCCCTTTGTAGGCTAACATCATCTTGTTTCAGTACATTTCCTTTTTTCCTTAACTTTAAGCTACTGACACAGTAGGTGGTTGAGGCAACAGAAACAGAGCTCTGTGTGTTCTCTCATGTACTTAGGCAGACATTTACCATAGTCTTCAGATCTCACAGTTCAACTATGAGACATTTTTTTTCCTCTGCTAAGGAAAATGTTTTACCCTGGGTAAAAAAAAAAAAAAAAAAAAAAAAAGCAACCAACCAGTATTTCTCTAGTTAACCTTACAGGTAGTTGTAATGAACAAGTACCATCTTTTTGTTATTGGTTATGATTGCTGACATCTTTGTGGTTTTTAGTTCTGAGAAGTCCATGTATAAAGAAAGAACTTTCTCTCAGGTATTGCTACTAATAAACTTTGAAAACAAGTTTAAAGAAAAAAAAGATTTTATTATGAGTTATGTATCAAAAATGTTGCTACAACATAGAGCAGACAGATGAAAGGGATAAAAAGTTTCATAAAACAGTGGTAATAAGAATAGTTTTCACAGCACATCATTAGATTTTTGTTATTTATCTTCATCTTGATCATGCCAGTGATGAATAAGGCTTTCTACAAACCTGAAGTGAACAGCTTTGCATGCAAACACCTAAAACATCCTGTAACAATATTCTTTGTGGTGATTATGATGTTTGTCAATGTAAGAATAAATTAAAGCAATTTACTTAAGGGCAAATGCAAAACAAGAAATACAGCTAATAGAATGATTTAGGGAGGCATAAACTTCTACTTTTTTATATCCTGATTCAAAGACCTCTAGAAATGACATAAAAAAAAGAAAGTAGAGGATTTTTTATTTCATACATCCTGAATTTGGAATTTAAATTATTTTTTCTTTTTAGATGTATTTAGCCATGTTAAAACAGCATCGTTATTTACATCATTGTTTAAATAACCCAACAGTGTCTTTCTGGTTGTTCTGAGTGGCCCTATTTGTCTCCCAGCTTGGTTTCTCTTCAAATAACAATATATGTAAATAAATTAGTAAAGAAGTGTTCTCAAGATATAGCATATTTGTTTGGCTTGGTGCATACGTGGTATCCCAGAAGGAGACAGAGTGATGGCACAACTATTGCTAGGTAGGAGAAGCAAAGCATGTTTCTCTTTGCCTTCCACCTCCAGGTGCATAGTGTTTTGGACATCAGTTTTGGTCAGATTTCCTTTTCTTAACCTAGTTATGACTAATGATCTTAGAAACTATTATTAGGCCTAACCTGTATAGAATAAAAGTAATGTGTCTCATCTAGAAAATGTGTATGAATCAAACACATTTATTTTTTGCCTGCATTATGTAGATACTAAACACTTCCTTACTCTCAACAAAGGGTACATGGCAGCTGAAAGCTGCTCCCTTCAAACTTTCCTGGAAGGGTTTTGCTTTACCTTTTGCCAGGTGCCGAAGAGAGTCATATACAGAAGAGAGACCCTGCCTTCTGGTTCCAGCCACTCATGTTCAGCAGTCCAAAATCAGCATGCTGAAACATTCAGCTGTTGCTGCAATATGCCCAGAAAAGCTACAAAAAGTGGGACATTTCCAATATTCTCATACATTTCAGAGCACCATCCTGGCTTGAACTTTAACAGCTACAGTATGTGTGTATGTTTTAACTCAGGCCTGCTGTTGATGTATCAAATTTACCTTAAAAA
This sequence comes from Pelecanus crispus, assembly GCF_030463565.1. Lineage (NCBI taxonomy): Eukaryota > Metazoa > Chordata > Aves > Pelecaniformes > Pelecanidae > Pelecanus > Pelecanus crispus. The sequence continues at coordinate 190,280,632 of NC_134643.1, forward strand.
TACCATCTTGTTAACACACTAAATAATGCCAATTTGTTTCCTTTGTTTGCTTTCAAATGCTTTTATTTATTTATTCTTTATTTATTTATTCTGTTTGTTTGTTCATTTTAAAGGCTCAGTAAAACAGTAGTACACAAATTGTCTGTCCGAGGTGATATCCTGGACAACTGCAAGCCAAGTATATCACCAGCCTAAAACAAAACTCTGTCATTCACCACAATCCGGGAAGGAGGCAAGGCCTAATTCCCATTTTAATTAAGTATTAAATGAAATTAAGAAGTCTGGATAGAAATTCACAATGCAATGACAGCTGGTCAGCTGCTGCTAGGGTGTATCTAGTATCATTTGTTCTCCATAATACTTTGCTTTTTTAATAATAATGAAAAAAAAATAGTGGAAGAAAGTACTCACCAGCTGTTCCTTTCACAACAGAAATAAAAGTATAAAGCAGAAATACTTGACAAGTTTAAATTAATCCCAGTTAGCAAAGGAGAAGATGTTTCATGACAGGTGAAACTCCAGCTTTATCACTTTTCTCCACCTCAGCAATGAGACAATTTGAAATGGTGTGTTTCTGTGGCACTTTGAACAACTCTAGCCCTTCAAGTCATTTGTGAGGAAAACACAGCTTTGAGAAAATTTTTGCTGTGAATAAAGGGCGGGGGGGAGAGGAGGAGAAGAGATTTTTCCTGGGAACACTGATCTAATGAGTTGAGGCACTTTGGGCCTTGAAGAGCATGATATTCCAATTGGAGAACCAAGGGCCAAGTTGATCATTTTATGGCTGACAGACTGAAGTAAGTCAGTGAATGTAAAACATACAGAAAAGTATTCATGCAGATATGTGTATATTTTCCATAAACTTGAGGCAAGATATACAATATCCCCAAAGGGGATTTTAAAATGGGAGAAGGCCATACAGACTTGTAAGAAAAGCGCTTATAAGGAAATGTATGTAACATAAAGTCATAAAATACAGTAAAAGGGTTTTGAAAAGTCTAGCGAATCAATGGTTTAATGTGGTGGCTCTTTTCAAATGCAAAGAAACCAAGGCCAAACTAAGCTATTATATGACAGGGCCATTTGTAAATATGATTAACTAACTCAGTTGAATTTTTTCTCTCATAATTTCTGTGGTAACCTGTCTTAATTGTTATTGTATGAAACTAATAGAACATTAAGTTGCACAGTCAGTTCTAGTGGACACAACCAACACATTTGACATTTCTTACCCTGTGAAAGGGAATCAAAATCCACAGGAATGAAGTATAATATTGCATATACTTATTTTCAGAGTAGCTTGGTTACTGGTGTGGTTGATTTTTTATTATTTTTTTTTTTATAACCAAAATGGAAGTTTAGCAAGTCAGCTCAGGTAATTGAACTGACTGGTTGTCTTCATGTTTCAGAATGACTAATGACTTCACGCTTAGAAATTTCTATTAACATATGACATGGAAATCTAATATCAGAAAAGTAACAGAATAATTTCAGGCACAAAGTTCTTCCACCTTAGTTTTGCAGCAGTTGGAGTTTTTAGCATCTTACCAGTTCAAAATATTTTTAAACACTCAAAAACAATTTCAAAGGATAAGCCAAAGAGACACACAGGATTTCTCCTGTTGCAAACTACTGCAATATCAACTTTTGCTGTAACCACTGTGAACAGTACCAGAAGGTTCTTGCAGAAATAGTCCTAATTTCAATTTGAGATACGATAACCATATGCTTGTTACTTGTCCTAGGTATCTAGCAAGTAACTACACAAAATTAAATTTTGTAGCCTGCATGAGAGGATTTTCCTTCTGTCTACGTTTGTAGGTGCGGAGTAATGTTTTATGCAGACAGCTAGTCAGCTAGCTTACACACAGATGTCTACACTATAGGTCTCTTATGATTCGCTAAATGTGTCCTGTCTAAATTGTGCATCTTGGACAGGATTCATCTCATTTAACTCTAAACTTCTGAAACTTAGACATCTGTGACTGAGATCATCACTCTAACTTTCTTTATAGTTAATGGAGATGAAAAAAGCAATATTGACAGCTAGAGTTTTCTCATCCTAAGATAAATATTTAACATAGACCAAACCAAACACCCTCCAGAGGCCTGCAGTGAAGACAGCTTTGTTTCTATTTTGAACATGGTCTTGTTTCCTTTCCAATCAGAAGTGATAAAATTACTCCTGTACAGTTCAGAAATACTCTTCTAAAAACCCTAATGAAACTAATTGTTTTGACTTTGTTCCAAACTAAATGTGTGTTTCTATTGACACAATATAGGAAATCAGACTTTGGCTTTAAACCAGCTGGCAATTGATTTGGAAATTGATATTTTCAATTAAAATAATATTAAAATGATATTTCAAATCATTTCTTTCCTGTAGGTGTTTATTACTTTTTTTTTCTTTATTTTTACCTAGAGCTGGTAAAAACATCACAGAACAATGACATAGTGACATATTAGTATCCTAGAAAACAGTCTTCTATCTCTCAGATGATGAAATTGTCTCTGTGTTGGGATCTGTTTGTATTAATTACAAATGAACTGTTCCACCTCCTCATGCCTCTTTTACTTCAGCATAGCAATGTCTGGGGAATATAGGAGTTAATCTTACTGCTTAGTCTACAAAGCTTGTATTAGTAGACTTAGGCGTTAGTGTTGAGACTGCAGTGTAATTGCAGAGGGGTTATTTGTTCAGTTCCATGAACAGTATGGGTAGAATTCAAGCCTTTATAACTCTGACAGAGTTTTGTCAGTTAGAATTTTTCACAAGATCCAGTAGTATTTCCAGATCTTATTAAGGCAGAGGAATGAAGACAAGAAAGGAGCAGTTATTGGTTCTATATGAGTTTTAAGGTATCTGTGAGCTGTTACGTAAGGTTACCCCTAAAACCTATCTTCCTCAATACTTTATCACTGGCTCTGACCTGCCCTCATTGGTTTAAAAGAAGATGCAAGTTCCTCTGATGTACAGAGTCTTTACCACCGAGCTTTAACACTTAATAATTAGAAGCTGACAGTCTGCATCCTAAGGTTTCACACACCATCCACATTATATATCCTTTAAAAATAAATTCAAAAATCATACTAAACTTTTGATAACAGTCACAGTTTTATAACAATGACTAATTGTAAACTATGGGAAAGCTTGTCTTTGCATCAGTTTTTGTTTAGAAATCCTTCAGCTTCCTTGCTTTCTAAGGCAGAGGAATAAGACTTACCTTTTGGACAACATTACTATGATTCTTCCTATTTGGTACTAATCAGTTGTAAAGGTCACACAGATGTCAAGGTAGTTTTCTTGTCATGCCTTCAACTGATTTAGTTAAATGATTTTATTTATTTTATTTTATTTACTTATGTATTTATTTTTAACCACAAGAAAGTACATTTTGTTACAAAGTTCATAATTCAGGAAAACAAAACTGGAAAATTTGGTTTTGCAGGCTGTTATTGAAGAAATAGCAATATTAATTTCTAGAAAGGAATACAAAGTATGCAATTGTTTCTCTAAGGCCAATGCTTCAACGCTTCCAAGGACTCTTCCTCTTTTTTCAGTCTCTACAGTGAAGCAGACTATGGCTCTACAAAAGGAGTTCATAGCACTGTCTATGAGGGGAAAAAGTGTTAGTGGAAGTCAGCTTCTTGCTTATAAACTAAACAATCCTCTCCTCATATATACTGATTAATTAAGATTCTGTTACAAAGGACATCATTATTTTGACAATGCTATGTCCCTTGGCAGCTTTATCTCAAGTTCAGTCTGTAAAACATTTAATGTAGTTTTTAAACACATTTCTGCTTTTAGAGGAATATTTCTTAATTCTTTATTTAGCAAATATGACTTTGTACTAGTTAAGATAAGTAATTTGTTTAATAGCTTTCATAAGGTGGTAGATTATCTGTACTGTGGTTATCAGCAGTTGAGACTGGGGAAAAAAACAATGACAAAGTGGTTTCTCGTTGTTTTTAAAATATCTAATTACAACTTTAGAAATAAAATCTGCATTACAAGATAAGTTACAGTACTTTTATTCATTAGTATCTAACTTAGAAATCACCAAAATGTGGAGCTTTAATTACTATTGCCCTTACTGGCGAACTTGACATTCGTGTTTAGTGAGGGCCTACTGCCAACTTTTAGCAGAGTTATTGCAAGATCAAGAAAGACCACATTAATTTATCTGTTTATCCCCTGAGCAGAAGATGGACCTGAAAGTCTGAAAAATGTTGCTTAAAAAATAGTGTCAACATAGCTGTTTTAAGTGTGATATTTCTTTTTTTCAAATTGCAACTGTTCCTCCCTATTTGCAGTGGAGTTAATTTTGCCTTTATTATTACCATGGGTGCATGACTGTTTCAAAATACTGGGAAAGGGCAATGAGCCAAAATCATTATCTTCACTTGAAGTGTTTAATATCAAACGTAAATATTGGAGGGGCTTGAGTGCCCAAGCCATCCCTCCAGGCTTTATGCATGTGATTATAAATGTCCCTGCTGCACTGTCAGCTAGTCCCCATCATGACTTCAGTCCAGTGTTGTTAAGGAAATAATAACCTAGAGTCTTCCACTGCTTATCAGTATGGGGACAGTGCTTAAAGAACACATAGGTTGATTTCCCCTCAAATACTCCTGTATAATTAAAATTGTTAATAAGCAATTAGCAAAATTAGAAATAGAAATAGAAATCAGGTGGCTTTAGATGCTAGTTCCTCCTGTATATTTCATGCAGCATTAAAACCTGTAGTGCCCAGTAAGATACTGTTCATAAAAAGAGAACATGAGCTGATGACTACATTCTACATACACTTCCAGCCGTCAAAGTTTTTATTCTCTGGTCTAGAAGAACGAAAGAAGCTAATGCCTTTTTTTCACTTCTTCATGGAACAGTGGCACCTGAGGGAGACATAATTTATTGCAACAATCCATTGCTAGGAATGCATTAAAAACATAAAGAAATAAAGGGCATATGAGAATGCTCTCTTTTCACAGAGAAATGTGGAATACAAAAAATGTAGTATTTTCCCAAATACCATCCCTTAAGATTTACTTTTTTTTTCAAATTAAATTCTTTGTGGTCATTGCTTGTTTTTGCTTTTCTAAGCAGTGAAATATATTTCTCGAATTATTTCCAGAGTTCCATGAAGTAGATAATATACTTTAAAAGAGCTATGGTGTTTGTTCTGTAAAACCCCTAACTTACTACAATGTGCTATTCTCAGTCTAGAATCTTGCAGAGATTGTGAAGATGTATATATTCTTCAGTGTGGGACAAACATTTGTAATTGAGCTTTTAATCTCCAGGGACTGGAGATTTATGATTTTTAGAGTGGATGTAAAAAGGTAAAGCTATGCCAGACTAGTGTAGTCCATTAATTAACTTCACACTGCATAGTGCATATCAGAATGCAGCTTCTTATCAATATATCTCATCAAAGCTCATATTTCACCTAAAGCTGGATTACTTCTGTATTAATATTGTCTTTCAGCATTTTTTATTTAAATAGGTTACTGGAGTAAATTTTTAGTTTGCTTTGGGGGGGTGTCTCTCCAGTTTAGTGAATATATACTTAAATAAAATGTATTATAACTTCCCAAATCATCAGCTCCATCTTGGTTTTCTTTATGTTTCACTTCTGCAACAGAATCAATCATACCAGGCCAAAAACAGGTGCCATAGTGCTATTTTGTCACAGCTTTGGCAGATGTGGTATGTGACCTACAAACACTTGTGCTGTTCTGGACTAGCAACTAGAGCACCGGAGGCATGGCATCTAAATGGGATTAAGCAGGTGTGTATATGTGTTGCAGGTTCAATTAGTCGAAGACTTCTAGAAGACAATTCATCTGAGATGAACAAGTCTTATGAAGAGTGGCTGAGGGAACTGGGGTTTAGTCTAGAGAAAAGGAAGCTCAGGGGAGACCTTATCGCTCTCTACAACTACCTGAAAGGAGGTTGCAGCAAGGTGGGTGTCAGTCTCTTTTCCCATATAACAAGTGATAGAACAAGAGGAAATAACCTCAAGTTGTGCCAGGGGTGGTTTATATTGGATGTTAGGAAAAATTTCTTCACCAAAAGGGTTATCAAGAACTGGAACAGGCTGGCCAGGGAAGTGGTTGATTCACCATCCCTGAAGGTATTTAAAAGACTTGTAGACATGGTGCTTAGGGACATGGTTTAGTGGTGGACTTGGTAGTGTTAGGTTTATGGTTGGACCTGATGATCTTAAAGGTCTTTTCCAACCTGAATGATTCGGTGACTCTATGATTGTATGACCTTAAGGCATGTCAGAGGAACTGCCTGTTAAGGTTGATATTTCTCTTCAGTAAGTAAATAAGATGACTAAGATGTCTAGCTCGGCTTAGAACCACTATTTCCAGGTATTTAAGGTAAGCAGATGAGCTTGATAGTCAATATTACCTCAGTTTAGCTCATTTATAAATGCATAAACATGTTTTGATGTTTTTTATTTTCCTAATGCTTCATTTATCCAGTCAAGGAATAGAAACAATATCATGAAAGAGTAATGAGACCAAGAAAAATGGTTCAGTATCATCACCGGACTTGACGATACAAGGAATCAAGTCATCATACTAAACCAAGAGAATAAGAATTATTTATAGAAATAATTCAAGACAATAAATGCCAAGAAATCCTGATTTATTTGTGTAAACAATTCAGAAACAAGGAAACTAATGCCAGCAAAGTTTGTTAAATAAAAATTTCCATGCCTCTGATATGTATCTTGTATATTCATTGTGACTAGAGTCAGTGTTTTGAACTGCAGTTCTTTGAATGCATCACATAAGGATGAAGCAATAAAACTTAACATTTATTTATTTATTTATTTATTTATTTACTTACTTCCTTACTTATCTGAGGCATTCATCCACACAATGTTAAATTCACTGCTGTGGTAATCAAAGTACAGTTATACTCACTTTAGTGGAATTCTGCTTGCTTATCCCTACAATTATTTTGTCCTACTAGGTAAGTGATCTGGGTAACAGAACTTTCAGGTAAATATTATTCTTTTCATATTGCTCTGGAGGAAACGCTACAGAGTATTAAGGGTTCTATCCAATACCACAAAGGATATCTGGTCTCAAAGCTTGCGTTAAAATACTGTTTCTTTGTTCACAGGCCTGAACTCACACCTCTGCCTAAAGGAAAAGATTCTGCATTGCCTTGTAAACTTCTCTTTTTGTGACATTTTGGGAATGCTGACAGGAAGTTTTCAGGTTATGCTTGACATTTTGATAAGTAACATCACATGAATGATCTTAACTTTGCCTAACTCATGCTGTGTTGTTTTCCTTGCTTTTCAACTGCTCTGGAAAAGAGACAATACTTGTAATATCTTTCTTTAGTCTTTTTCATACTGTGTGATATAACACACAATTCATTCACATTTGCTGTAATTAAAATTAATGAAGTACCATCATGATTTTTTCTTTATCCAAACTTATTATTTAATTACAGTTCTAGATTTTTTTTTTTTTAATACCTAAAATGAAGAGAAAAGGGACAGATAGCTTAAACATAGACTGACCATCTTCTCACTAGTTTTAAAGTCAAGGTGAAATGGATTTCTTTTGTTGACCTGCTTTCATTTGCTAACATCTGAAAGTGATTTGTATGTAAGAGCTGAAAGAGTTTAAGGTGTATAATAGGCAAATTTATGTTTAGAAATCACTTTAAGACCCTTCTTTACAATGATTTTTCCTCATTATAATGAAAACAAATTTATTATTAACTACCTGTCTTTATCATCTTTTTCTGTCTCATATTTACCCAAAATGTTCTTCACCCCTGAAAAATCAACCATGTCATTAAAAATTCCCTTTTCCTAGATAGTGTAATGGAAGGCAGCTGGGTATTACAGTGATTTTCAGCAGCATAAAACCCTTAAGAGGATTTTAGTGGGTTGCAGGGAAGAAAGTAGCTGAATCAATGGTTTGCTACTGTTTTACTAGTTTTTATAGTACTGCAAAGAGCATACCTCAGAAGACACTGTCTGTACTGTGACACAGAAAGAGGTAATAGCTGAATTTGGAAGGAAAATAACTGGAATGATGATGTGAACTTCATAAATTTTAAAATAGAGGTCTGTGGCTTTGACCTTTAATTACAAGGAAGCAAAGAGGATCCACACACCTGTAATCATCAAAATATCTGTGAAGTTACTGTCTTTTTCCTACTGGAAAAAAAATTGAAGAATCTTCATAAAAATTTTCAGTGCATTTAATGGATATGTTTACTTGGAGTTGAACTGTGTAGAGTGCCTTTGAGTTAGGGTGGGTTGGAACAAATAGGCAAGAATTGGAATAGTAACATTTGATGTCCTTTATTATTGAGGATGTGCGCTGTATGGATAAGACTGAAGAAAATATGTGCAAGTTTCTGGAAATTAAGTACAAGACAAGCAATGAGGGTGTGATAGTTACTGTGACCATCCAAGTGGCTCAATATTAGTGTATAATTTATGAGTGCAATTGAGCATATGAATAGCCTGAACCTTCTACCATTAGATCAAAGCTGGGCTGCTCTTTTCAATCAATCACATTACTTCTTTATCATTTGTCTGTGATAAAAGGTTTAGTAGTGTCAGGGAAAATCCTTTAATGTATTGGTAACTGAAGAGTACACTGTGACTAACACTGGAGGAAAAAGAAAACCAACCAAACACCCCCCCCACACACACTGTAAACTTTAGTTAATTACCAGCTAATGTGTAGTCAGAGAGCAGGTTCAGTGCTGCAATGTGCTATTTGAGTGTATTTGCTCTGTACATGATGCATATTTATTCATTTGAGGTTATGAAGTGATGTATGAAATGGAAGAATATCCCTCACCCTGTGCACAATAGGTTGTTTAGCATATGCTGGTCACAGAATGATTCACTTTCTCATAAATGAATCTGGAATACTTCCCAGAATAGAACTGCCTCTCAAACATGTAACTTTGTCTGACAGTGTTGAACTTCAAGTTAAGAGTGGGATACTGCCTCTCTGTGCAAGGCACATTTGGGATTCTCCATCCTCCTGAGAGATTTTTTGATTGCTGCTTGCTTTTCAGTTCTGAGGAAAAAAAAAAAAAAAAAAGTCTTATGTTCTGGAGTTTTATGACTGCAGTAATAGTGGGTCAGTTTTATGTCTATGTGTGTAATTCACTGGTTTTCTTGTGATGAGCCTGTTTGGTCAATTGTTCCAGCAGTGCATGACTAATATCTTTACAGAGTAGTTCCTGAGTTAATTGATACTGGAGAAATGAGTCAGATAAAGAGAAAATGAATAGTTTTGGGGTTTGCTTACATCTTCCATCTGCACTCTCCACTTTTATCCTTGTTCTTTTAGAAAATGAATAATAGTTTAAAAAAAAAACACAGCAAATATGTTATTTTTTCACCCTTCAGATTAATGAATAAACAGTACTGCTGTAAGCCTTATCTCCTTCCTGAGTACACATTTCAATTTTCTTTGAGATTTAACATTTTCATTATGTTTTATAACATGAAAAAAAAGAAAATGTGAGTAGTCCTTGAAACTTCCTCTGCAGAGATTACTATTTACTTAGTTAAATACTAGGGAATGACAGATTTTTCACTAAGTGAAAAGTCTCATTAATTAAATATTTAATTTCTTAAATTTTATTCTACTTGAGGCCATCATCAGGCTCACATAAAAGAGATTTTCAGAAATGAAATGTTTCTATGGAGGAACTTCTGTCATTTTCTTCTAAGAGCTTTCCTGTTGAGACAGGAAGAATGGCATTGAACTCCAGATTGCTGATATCTAAATGAAGTTGTTTAAGTGCAGGTGCCTATGTTACTTATGGACTCTACTCAGGTGCCTAAGTATCTAGTGCAGTCTAGTCAACACAATTTATGGAGTCTGGAGCGCTATTCACCTCTCTCTGATATGACACCTATGTTTTGTGAGCTGAATAGCTTTCTAGAATGCATTTACTTTATCAGGCTCAATTCAGTCACTTATATGTACCATGTCTGTCTTAGATGTTTTAAGGTATCCTACTTGATCTCCATCTGGTGCTGTAAATGTTTTGACTCTCTTGTAGGTTCATTGAGGTATTTCCAAACACATGCAGATGTCCTGGATACCTACCCTTTGATGTCTTACATGGGTTTGGATGCCTCTGTTTACGTAACTGACCAAGAACCCCTATGACTAAATCTTCATGGTTTCTGCTAGAAACTGACACCCTCAGTAATGCACAGAAACCACCATCTGGATACGTAATTTTAAGTTTCTGCAGTCTGGAGCTGAATCATACAATTGTGGTCATTTTCTTGAGTAATATAGGTTTATTATGTAAGAGGTTTGGAGTAAAATTTTCAGAATATTTGCATGAATCCCAAAAATCAATACAGATCACCACATGCTGCTCTCTGAAGGCTGTTTCATCACTTGTTACTGGCAAGACTTGCCCCATCCGTGTAACAAACGTGGGCAGTATAAGCAATAATGTCCACCCAAAAACTGGCCCAGAATTTTTTTAAGATGTTTATGGTTCAGAACTGAAAAACAACCCAAAACCAAAACAAAACCCAGCCAAAACAGGAGGAGTACAATTATCAATGATGCAGTGACCTTGTGAAAAGGACTAGACCCTACAAAGCCTCCTACTGAGTAGTCTCATCAGACACAGTCTCCAAAGCCAATATGACTGCGAAGAAATATGAAGGACAAGATTGCCCTATTTTATTCTTCTGTACAAGTAGTCCAACCCTCATGTTGTTTCTTATACCAGAGTCCTCCAAATTTTAGTCTTGCTTCTCCTGGTTGCTTGTCTGTTCTTTAAATAATTAAATCTTGGTTAGTCCAAGCAAAATTGTTTTTTTCCAAGTCTAATCACTAGAACTTGGTTCTCCAGTCCAATGTAAGGAGAGGTGTTGTTTAGTCTATTTTCACATGTTGAGTATGACTTGATTAGAAAATTCTCCTTTCCCTCTCCTAGCAAGTCTTTCAATAGCAATATGATTCACACACTCTGCTTAGCATTAGTTATGAGATAAAGGCATTTTCAAGTGTGTGCACAAGCAGAACCTGTGTATGTAGTGAAATTCATAGTTGTAACTGAGACTTCTCAGGAATTTCTCAGGAACTTTCCAGGAACCTATAGAGAATCTAAAGGACCACAGTTTGGGTGCCTAAATTCCTAAGTCTCACTTTGGATCCATACTTACTTTTTTTGTCCTGGTTTGGGGGACTTTTTGCATTATCTCTGAGGAACTTTTAAGGAAAATAATGGGACAATGAAGATCATACTGTTGTTGCCTCTGCCATCTTGATTCTTTGAGTCAAAATACACTATTATCAGGGCCACATTTTTGCTATCAATTTATTGAAAAAGAAAGAAAGAGAGAAAAAGAAAGAAAACTATGTCAATATAAATGGTAAAAGCAGCTCACTTTGAAATAGAGGAAATGTCTGCCATCTATAGCTCTGCAGCTGTTATCATAGATAATTGTTAATTATCACAGAATTATGTAATTTTTCAATTGTAGACCTTTCTCAACTGGAATTGCTATTTATTCATTCTATCTGGGAAAAAAAAAGAAAAATAAAAAAAAAAAAAAAAAGATTACCCACATTAATCCAATAGCCTGAGATCCATTAAATCATTTTGGAATAAATGAAAAGGTACTAGATGACCTAACAGACTTGGAAAAAATCTCCAAATTTTTAGGTAGTAGTTTATAATTAGAACTTTTTTTTTTTTTTTTCCCCTCTTTAGATACATAAGAAAAATGCTCCAAAAGTATCTTGTGAGGCTGATAGCTGTTTTGGAGAAACAAACCAAACCTAGCACTAAAACCACATTTCACAGTATTCTATTTGTGTGTGTGTGTGTGTATATATATATATATATAAAAATTACTAGTAGTTTACTGTTAAAACATAAAAGTTAACATTGTAAATGTCTGCTACTATCAAGTAATTATGTTAAGCTCAAGCCAAAATCAGTCTGGTGGCATAGTGGTGGACAGGTGTATATGTATTAGTCAAAGTTTTAAACATTAAGTTTGGGAAAGTGTCTTCACCTAGATGTTATTTAGATACATGGGGATGGAAATTGGGTTAGTTTGCACCACTAAGTAAAGCAGGAGAACTGTGTTGGCTTCAGGCAAGTGCAGAGAACAGGAGGTTTGCCCTGAGGATATACACTAATTTAAGCTTGCCTTCTGTGGTCAGTGGTTCGCTCCCTTTCAAAAGAGTACACCCCAGAGTACGAAGAGCTTCCCAAGAAATAAACTTTCTCAGATTAAGGTCATACTTCACCCCTGCAGTTGTGAAACAGAAAGTACTAATAACACAAGGGGGAATGAATAGTTATCAAATTGATAGATTAAGAACCAGAGGATCTCTGTGCAAAAGAATATCCAGGACAAATTATTTCTTGAAAATCAGTCTCCACAGTGATGCATTTGGTAGTTATAGTACTAGATTTGTATGGAAAAGAGGTGGGAAATATGAGGAGCACCTAAAGCTGTTATTTTAAGTGTTTGTTGCACTCGAAAAATTCCTAAGGGTGTTTAAGAATACAAATAGCCACTCATAGCCTAGGTCATGGTCATACACAGGAAATGTCATGCACCTGCATATGATGGATGTTAAGTTCAAGTCCTGAATTTCTGAGGACTAATAAAATAGAAGATTGTCGTGAAAACAGATGTGTCAATTGTCTGTTTAAATTAAAATTCATTTAGTTTACAGTCTACATTTTCCTTAAGGCATATAGTATATTCCAATTTTCTTCTTGGGTGGGCTTCATTGCACGTCATTTAAACCATCTGAACATTAGACATCCCATCTGAATTAATCTCCAAGAACACTACCGAACTGCCCTCCTGTGGCTGCCTGGTCCTGTTTGTGACATCCTCGGAGGCTTTGATGTCTTACAAGGGGATTCTGTGCCAGCTCCCTGAAGATGTCCTGACTACCTTGTAGTATCTCAAATGGTCCTAGATACCTGCTAACAAACAGCTGAATTTGGGTCTGAGTTTCCTATGTAGTTACTGAACACAAAGTTAATAGATCCGAAGAGATAGCCCCATGCAGGAGCCCCGTCTCTTATCACAGTACAGGGTGAATTATCTTCTGGAGGTACATTTTTCCCTCTACTGACAACAAAAGCATCTAGATTAACAATTTAAGCTAGATAAGCAGGTTTTAGAAAACCAAAATTAGGTGAGAGGATTACCACAGCAATTGTGAAATATTGCTGACTGTGTATACAGAAGGTCCACATTTCTGAAATGAAACTCATTAAAACTTGAAGTTCAGCCTTTGCTCTTGCTGGCCAATAATAACACTTCTCCACTGAAATGTTACGGCATTTTATTCATGCTGTTATCTGTTCCCAGTGTATCTGCTCACACTGTTTTTTGCCATGCCTCAGACAGGTGTGATTCTAAACTAGTTTGTGTATAAAACTATTAGAGAGCTTCCCTCCTCCCTAACTGAAATGGTGAAGAAACTACATGAGAGCTTAAAGGCTTTTTTAAAAAATAACATGTGCTTAAATACAAAGTATGTACAAAAAAATCAATCTGACATGATTATTCAGTAATTTATAAAGAACTTTTTATTTATTATTATTGTTTAAAATGTATTTCTCTAATTATCCTTGTTCTGAAGTAGTATTCTAATTATACTATTAACACTATAAGATTAATATACCTAAAAATAGTTTCAGAAGGACAAACATATTTTGACAATTATTTCCTACACCTTAGTGCATCTCCTCTGTTTAGCATTAGCCTCAGAACACTTCCCAAATATCTTAATTCATTTCACTTGTTTTTCTATATTTTATTTATTTATATTTTTTTCAAAATAAAAATGATGGTTTGGTCTAGATTTTTTTTAATTCACACTTTGAAACTGAATTAAGATTGCACAGTATGTTACTGCTAAGATATTGTAAAATAACAATAAAAAGTATAATGCATGGTAAAACACAACTAACAGTACAACTGTCTTTGAGGTTTTTTGATGACATAATGTTTACATGTTTTGATTGTCCTCTTTGATTGTCGTCTTCCTTATTTCTGTCAAATTATCCACATTATAAAAGGTCTATTACTTTTAGTACAATTTCTAATTTAAAGAGTAGTATTGGGGTGAAGAATCTCTTTTTCTTTTGCTCAATGAATTTATTATAAAAAGGAAATAAGGCAAAGGATTATGAAAGGTAGTCCTGTTACAATTACAAATCTGTATGTTCCCTGCAGTTCAAATACTTTGTTTATTTCTTGATCCTTTCTTACTTAGCAGCAGGTGTTTGCAGGAGCTGTAATAGATGAAGATTTTAGTTATTCTTTACTTTGAAACAGGGATATGAGATTTGACCTTTGTTAGTAAAATAACAATTTAAAAGTGAAGTGAGCAAAGGGTATAGCAAAGATTTAGTCTTCATTGATCCATACCAACAGCAACACCAAAACAGGCAACCCGGTACCTTTTATACTTTAGTTCCACTACATTTAAACTGGGATTCTTCTTATTTATTTATGAGGATACATTGTAACATGTAACCATCTGGTATTTGAAATCCAGCTTTGCCTGATAATTTTCTGGTGTCTATGTCTCTGGATGGTATACTGAATTATAGGAGATCTGAAGTATGGAGATTTAACAACTCTCTAATTAAAGCTGCAGCATTTGTGCAACAGATGAAGACTATTTCAGAATAAATTAATATCAATAAAAACCAAGAAACTAGCCTGGGTGTTTTGTGCAAAGCTGCCAAAGCAGTCATGAGGGGTAGAATAATTTGCTTAGCTGCAGCAGCAGTACAAAAAGTATATCTTGAGTACCAGTGTAAATTAGAAAAGGAAGTTAATGAGATGAAAAAAGCAACATAAAAAGCAGGTACCCTAGGACCCTCCAACTTTTGATTAAACAGAGGGAAACTAAACGCTTTGTGCTGAATAACACAGACAATGTGTTAAAGCTTAATGAACAAATGTACTATGAAAAGGGGAATAAATCCGACAAATTATTTGCATATGATTGGAACGGAAAGAGAAAGGAAAACTTTTTTTCAGTTTGAGAAACAAGAGACGTTGCAACAGATCATAATCCAAGAACTGTAATTAGATTTCTTGTATGTTCTTTATAAAACAGATTTATCCTAGCTAAATATGGGTCACAAGGAGATAGTCTCCTTCTTATCTGAAATTCAATTGCCACGGATTAAGGAAAGCAGTAAGATGAAGTTGGTTCTTCTGGGATCAGAAGTTAACAACAAGCCATTGAGGATTCTTCTCTCATGAAAAACAACAGACCAGATGGAATCACTGTTATTAAAAAAAGTTGTCTTTGTTTCTGTTTGTGTGATTGAGAGATCTTTTATTTATTTGACTTCATTGTCTCTCACATAAATGAAAACATTAAAATCTGCAGTGGAAAAAAAGCTGTGTGATAGATCATATATTGTTTAACACTGGCCCTGGTACAAGAAAATTTCACATATTAAGATCATAGCCATTTTCCCTGTTGAGTAGTCTATCATTCAGGAAAAAAATATCTTCTTCAACACAGATACTGGGGCTTGTTGCTGTTACATTTAATGTTACATCAGCATAATTAAAAAAGGAAGTGAGCATTAGTAGACTGTAATGTGGTGTTTTGTAACATCCTTTATTCAATACCGTAGTTGAACTGTACTGTAGTTTGTGACAGAATGCAGGAAACACAAAAAAACCATGAAGGAAAACATAGGAAAAAGAGACAAAAATGGTATATATCATGCATGAAGCTGTTATAAGTACAAGGGGAACTAAATTAAAAGGTTAGATCAAAGTTTATTTTAGGGAAAAAAGATCTATAGTGTGATTTTGACAGAGTAGTTTTTCACAGAAGTCAAAGGCTTTGAGGGACTCCCAACATTTTAAGATCTGCTGTTCCTAACAGACTGGTTCCGAAGTGGAGTATAAAGTTAGACTTCTAGAACTTGTCATTGTAGATTTAAATCATTTCCTTGTTAATTGTTTGAAAACCTACACTCAGTTTACAGTTCTTGTAGGAAGTGTTTTGTGAGCACACAAACGTTGCTGAAACAATTTATTTGAAGAGGTATTTCACTTTCATCTGTCCATCAGAGAGTATAGCTGAGAATCTAGACTTAAGGCAGCAGATTTAAGGCTGCACAAGGGTTACCTGCCTCCATAGATAACGTGTGTTATCCAGATGATGTGTAGGAGCTGCACGTGTGAAGTGAGTGGCTCATAAGACACTGCTGAATTAAACCTGGCAGTTGGATTCACTTTAGTTGTCAGTGATCCAGCTCCTGCAGATTCAATTAGAGGTTTGGGTTCAATTAACCACAACTTTCATGTGAATCTCCCATGTTCTCAGAGCAGAACCTTATTGCCTTCCTGAGCAATTCTTCACAGGCATGTAAAAGTCACGTCTGGCAGCAAAACTAAATGATTTGACAGGGCAAACAAGACCTTAGTTATTTCATAGGGGAAATCAGAAGTGTAGTTGAGAGAGTGCAGGGCCCACACACAATGTGTATAGGCTTATCTGAGCTCAGTGTTGGCATACAGGATATCTGGCATCTAAGGTCAGATGCAAATAGCACAGCAACATCACTTACCTAATTGTTTTTGGGTCATACTGAGCCAAGTACCCATCTGGAGAGAGGGAGGCAAACAAAGGGCTTGTTTAATCATGCAGATAAGTGTTAGTAACACAGGCAAAACCAGTACTGAAATATGGATAGCAGTAACCTTATTAGTCTCTGAAATTACTCTGAATAGAGTAAACTGTATCGATTATTAATGTTCACAAGAGTCAATGCCCTTTGTTCCATAGAAGAGACCTCAGGGAAAGGAGTATTAAATGATAATTATTGGTCTGACACATCTAGAAAATAGTATCTTGTCTTTCCCAACTCAAACACTTCATAGCAACAGTGACTGAAACATAAATCACTAGGACCAGTTCTCACCCTCTGCTTCCCTCCTGACCTATTTCTCTCAGAAACTGCACCACTGAGAGACCTTAGGTGGATGTATGAGTTAGAGTACATCATACTTGCTACAAGGGGGATATTGTTATGGGCATCTAACCTGGAACTGAATGTAGGGGAAAATACAATCTTCAAGCTATTCCAGCCTTTAATTATGGTCAGAATTCATATTCCCCCCAAAATATGAACATAATAAAAACTTATTATCTTTTTAAAAAATTAATAGAAAACCCACATTTTAGAAATTATTACATTCTGTTGTTAAGGCTGAGCTAATTTTTCTGCTTAAAGAAGGGACTCAGATATTTTGTTGTGTATGAAGATTGCACTGTAATTTTCCTTTTTACAGCTGGATATCAAAATGGGACTTCTGACTTTCTATTTAACTGGACCACAATTTCTGAAAAGTGTTAGGCATGGAAACTGAAGATTATGGTTATTTTAAAGAAAAGCTCTATCCTATCAATATAAGTATCCCTTGAATTTGGGGAAAGTGAAAAAAAAGACAGACACTAACAGGCTTAAATGCCAGTGAAAGCACATAACCATGCATCGTATTGCTAAAGATTGTCATATACATTTTCGTGCAAGGTACACTTCAGGTTCCCAGGACATATATTTGTCAGATCTGACAAATATTGTAGGATCTTTTTCCTGGAAATTAAGAGAACACTGGATAACCATTAGGGGAGTTAAAGGATTATGAAAACCTCACCTGCTAGTAAGCTAGGAGATGCCAGGAGTGTTCAGGTGGCATTCATATGTTCAAGATATTTCATGTCACCATCCTTTCATAGACTTCCTAAGGACCAGATGCCTTTAATATTTCTGGTGGGTTGACCCTGGCTGGATGCCAGGTGCCCATCAAAGCTGCTCTATCACTCCCCTCCTCAGCTGGACAGGGGAGAGAAAATAAAAAGCTCGTGGGTCGAGATAAGGACAGGGAGAGATCACTCAGCAATTACCATCACGGGCAAAACAGACTCGACTTGGGGAAATTACTTTAATTTATTACCAGTCAAATCAGAATAGGATAATGAGAAATAAAAAATAAATCTTAAAACACCTTCACCCCACCCCTTCCTTCTTCCCAGGCTCAACTTCACTCCCAAATTTCTCTACCACCTCCCCCTGAGCAGCACAAGGGGACAGGGAATGGAAATTTCTGTCAGTTCATCACACGCATCTGCCACTCCTTCTTCCTCAAGGGGAGGACTCCTCACGCTCTTCCCCTGCTCCAGTGTGGGGTCCCTCCCATGGGAGACAGTCCTCCATGAACTTCTCCAGTGTGAGTCCTTCCCATGGGCTACAGTTCTTCATGAACTGCTCCGGCGTGGGTCCCTTCCATGGGGTGCAGTCCTTCAGGAACAGACTGCTCCAGTGTGGGTCCCCCACGGGCTCACAAGTCCTGCTCTATTGGACACGGCGGGAGCTTCTAGCAGTTTCTCACAGAAGCCACACCTGCAGCCCCCTCCGCTCTCAAAACCTTGCCATGCAAAACCAATACAACATTCAAGATGTGTTGATAGGCATAACTTTATCATCTTAACTTGTAGACAACTCTGTGAACACTACTGATTTTTCTCCTTCCTGATTTTCCACGTAAGCCTTAGAACAATAGTAAGAAGAACTGTATAAATGATATGCTCACTGAAATGAATAGAATTTATTGAATTCCATGAACTAAGGCTCATTTGAATTTTCAGTTTCCATTGGTTTCAATGATAGCTAAAATAAGCTTTTAAAACCTCAGACCATGTTTAACTGCTCTTCTACTGATCAGAGGCACATGTTTGGCCATTTGTGTAAAACTCCTGTGCTAACTTTGGTCAGAACTATCCTATACTTACTTTTTTCAGTTCCTCAGTTCAACACAATTCAATAACAGCACTTGCCTTAGCTTTTACAAAGAAAGTTAATTCTGAAGGAAATTAATCTTCATGTTTATAAATTGCTTTTGTGCGTCAATGCATAAGTCTTTTTCTTCTTTATATTCTTCTGGTTATTTCTGAGAACAGTATGCTTAGACTTGTGGGACTATGCTGGAGCAGTGTTCCCTCAGGGGTGCCATCTTCTTCATGGGTGTTTGAGATTATTCTCTCCTACCAAAATAATAAAATAAGAAATTTTCGTTACTACATGCTTTTCTTTGTCACTTGATACTTTTGATTTCTCTCTACAATCACTTTCTGCTATTATTTTTCTCATTTCTGCAAAACATTTTTCTTCAAGGCTTGCCTTAATAAGAAGATTGTCCTATTCCAAGACAAACCTATTCCAAAAGACTTTCCCCCCAAATATCCTTTCAGTTTCAGAGTATTTAACTTTTTTCTTAGTCTTGAGGTATCACTATGAAGTCATACTACTGAAAAGCTAAAAAAGATCATATAGTTCTAACATTCACTTTTAGAGTATTTTTTAGACTATGTTAGGAATGTACCAAATACGAATTACAGACAGGTTAAGTCATCTGTCACACTAGCAGCCAAATCAGAAGCATAAATGTAACAATATGGCTTTGTTGATTGTTATGTAAAGAGAACTAAATTATTGCAAAATAGCAATATATATATATGATAAAAAAGACATCAGCGATTTTGTCTTTAGTTTAATTAGAAAGATTATTTTCTGTGGGTATTTTGTTGGTTAATATAAGGTCCAGTCATTATGACACAGTTAAGAGACAAAAAGTTCTCTAACTGAAACATCATTGAACTGAAACAACTGAAAACAGTCCACTGAAACAGATTACATATTTCATACAGTTTTGATAACTTATAACTTTTGTAAAAGTAGAAAATTAAGAAAGAAATTCAGTACTTTATATAGAGAGAAATTAAAGAACATATTTAACCTAACATAATGGACACACTATAGCAGACTGTTTTATAGATCTGAAAAACTTCTGAGAGAAACAATTATATTCTCAGTGTAAATTAGGAGATCACCAAAAAGTTTATATCAAGTCAGGTTTGATATATATGATTTCCTTCTCCCTCAACTTCATTGAACTTTCATAAACATGAACAAATTTATTTTCAAGCATCTGAGGCTATGTAAGTGAAAATGTCTGCACATTAAATAATTTTATAATTACCCTTACATTGTAAAAATAAATGAAAACATTTTATTTGATAGATAAAATGATATGTATTTGCTGCTAAATGTAAACATGATCAGAACTGAGCTTTAATGTTTCCAGTTTTCATTGATTTAAAAAATGGCTCATTGACCTGAAAAAAAAAAAAAATTAAAAGAATTTACATTAACAAAATTCTGATTTTCTGTACCTCATTGTAATCTTCTAAAAAGAGTCACCACATCCTGTCAAGGATTTAGCAAATAGCATCCATATAAAACTATCTATTAAACTTGCAGAACAGTACCCAAAGAAAGCTCACTCACCTCCTCATAAACAGCTTAGTTACAGCAATGCCAAGTGACTTTTGCAGTTCTGCATGAAGAAAAACATTGTCCTACAACATACTCCTAACAACTGAAACAAAGAAGAAAAGGAAAACAGTGAAACAAAACCATTCATTACTGTTTATTACTTTTCCAATAAACTGACATATCCATTCAATAAAATTGAGCAAAGCAGAGGTGAAATAAACACTTTAGTAAATAGATGAAGATGCAGAATATTCTAATACTGACATTTCTACTCCCTTGTTATTACTCTGGCTTTCTGAAGGGAGAGAATGGAAAATGAGATGGGGTGGAAACAAGATAAAGTACAAACAAATAGGCTACATACATAAACAGACTATAAACAAATAGTCTTGTGCCTGTGGTTACTAATATTCCTTTTCAGGGTACATATGAGAGGAAGGAAAAAGATTATCTGAACTGAAGTAAGATTGCAGAAACCCTAGAAGAAAAATACTTGTCCACAGACAAGTATCACTTACTTATTGTCATAATATCCCCCAACATTACAAATAAATTCTAGTAGATATTTTGAACTCTTGGACTTTGTACAATATCTTTGAGTTACGAGAGGAGAAGGCATAATGTAATTTTTCTAAAGTCAAGGGAAATGTTACCATTCACTTCACTCAAAACAAGGGTTTGATCCAAACTGCAAATGTTCACTAAAACAGAACAAGGTTGTCTGCCAGTAGAATCCATCCAATGCTGTCAGTATTTATAACTAGTTAATATTTTTGACTCAATGAGGGATTTATTCAGTGTGGAATTTCCTGACCTGCCACATTCATTGTTGTGATGAGAATCATGCTGCTTACCATCAGTCACGTTGCATACTTCACCTGACAAAGCCTGGCAGGATGCTTCACAACAATGAGAAGCCAGGCTGGGAAATTTACAGTAATCTGTTCCCTGAAGAGGAAAAATTCTTTTAACAGGACTTCTTTTTTTTCTTTTCTTTTTTTTGAGGGGGTGGTCTATTTATTTGTTTCTAGGTTTTGCTTTAAAGGAAAGGGTATCAGCTGGCTGAGCCCTAAAACACATACTGTGTAGTTCATTACCCCCGCAGGGGCTCCATAAGGTACTGTAGCTCCTTGGAGTAAAATACATGAATAAATCTCCCAATGTTCTCTGAGACACAGGAAGAACCTCTCTGCAGCACTTCTGCCTGGAAGGTTTTAGCATAGCCTCCTGTCTACAGAGGGGGAGCTACGGTAAGCCAGAGCAAAGAGATGGAACTAAGGGCTGAAGCACTGTGATATGTACCTGTAAGAGGTAGGCCATGGGGCTGACTGCTAAGGAAAAAAACCCAACAAATTTAAAAAAAAAAAAAAAAGTTACTAACAGGCATTGAAATAAATTATCATAAAATAGACAAATACAATGCAAAAGGCAGATTTGCACTTTACATATGTATTAAAATTAATGTGAGGTGAATTGTCTGCTTAATTCACAGGTGTACTGTTTCATTTTTAAGCTGACATTACTCTGTCAAATTCAGCATATTCAGCTGTTTATAAATTCAGGAGTCAATGGCCTCCTGCACTAGTTTTGTTGCTAACATTGAAAGGTCTGATTCATCACTCTATTATTTTAACTTTAAATGTAGTGCACTTTCACTGCAGTAAAAGTGGAAGAGTCTGGCTTAAATCAGGTTCCACTATATTTCCAGTATGATGAAAATGCTAGAAAATAGGTTTTGTCCAGTTCAACTCTAATACGTTCCCTTTCTCTGTGAAGACCTGAGCACTCTCAATTTCTGTCAGCTATAGCTTGCTCTGGACTTTTTAAAATCAGGTTTTATGTTAACAAAGAGTCAAAAATTGGTTCTAGTTAGTAATTAAAAAGTAAAAAAAAAAAAAAACCCAAAACAAAAAGAAGAAAGAAAAATGTATGCAGAGTAACAGTGAAATGCCATGGAAACCACTCTGCTGTAAAGGAGTTAATTTGAAAGTTCAAGACAGCTGTGATTCTTTCTGTCTGCCATATCTCTTTATTCTTGTCAGTCCACTCTTGCATGGTAGAAATTTCTTTCCACAGCCAATGCAGTGTGACACATTTTTCTTGCTGCTTAGCAAGTGCTTTTAATCTATATTGTAAGATACATGTGGTGCCACGAAAAATCATGTACTTCTTTTACATTGAAATTCCCTCTACATTAGAGATTAAGTCGACATTAAGATATAACAGTTTAAAATGTAATTAAGAGTAAAAATTATGGACATGCATAGTTTTACCATCTATTTCATCTAAGCTATCAGCTTAATCTATTTTTATTTCTTCCCTTAATATGTTAAAGATGCAAGTAACGTCCCTACTGCCCTGAGTTACACTAACATGTGTTACTCCCATAAGGAATCCAACTTCAGTAGAAAGTACTTGTGCAAGTAAGGTTGAAGGCCTCCTCTGAAAAAAAAAAAAAAAAAAAGTGTTTCTTATACATCTGATATTGCTATATTATAAAACTTGTGGTATTTGTAGAAAACAATTATTTCTGAAGATATAAAAGTAAAAAAAAAAAAAACAACAAACCACTGTAAATTCAGAAAACCTTAATCATCCTCAACAGAACTAGTCTAGATTTATATCACTGTGACTGTGGTTAGAATTTATCCTAATCTTATTTAATAGCTAACTTACCTAATTGCGGTCTACTACTCTTTCATGTAACCTTTTTTAAAATTTGTAATAGCAGAATCCCAGCTCTTGGTTTAGAGATACTGAGATCATAAGTCAGATTTTAAAGTGTAGGTAGGTGCCTAAAATATTAGAGAGGCCCCAACAGTATTTTCAAAAGCCCTCAATCTCCATTGAAACTAATCAGCATTGAAAATGAGTCTGGAAGTGAGACTACACTCGTGTGCCATGAGATTATAGAGTGACGTTTATTTTCCCTCTCTCTAAACCAATGAATTTTTAATTATTTCATGAAGGCTAGAGCAGTTGCAAAAGGAAACACTTAAAAAGATCTGTAGCCTGTTTTATTTGTCTGCTGCCTACAACATAAGGCAAAAGAGTCAAATTTGAAAAACCTTGTAGAGGAAAGCAATCAAATCAAAGGGCAGGAAGGACAACAGATTAGAAGGAACCTGACTGTTCAGACTTGGAAACAAAGCTGGCTTTCTGGTAAGGGAAAAGGACACCAATAGTCCCATTCCTGAACTGTTTATGAATTTTACCCTACACAGTCATTGGGTAAAAAAGAGACACAAGTTATTGTGGAAGAGGCAAGACCCATTTTTAAACAAAAAATTGTGCAATTTTTTCTGAAAGTGGAAGATGTTTTGATCTTTGCATTTTTGTTTCATAGAGGCACTTACCTGTAAACCTGAGATGTAGGCACCCAGCTTGAGGAAAGGAACAGTTCATAGGATATTTCCTATAGACAGTCTGCTTTGGCTATTATCCATTCTATGTTTGCAGCCCATCTCTCTTATGTGTGGTACCCTCAGGTAAAATTCATGTGCTCGGCTCAATGCTGTGAACTTCGCTACCAAAATAAAGCCCACACTTTTTTGATAATGAGCCTTTTAGTGTCGTCAAAACTAATCATCCTTGGAATAAGGATAAAACTATGACTTCACAATTAAACCTGAAACTGCATCACCATTAGGAATCTTATTTGACATTAACTTACCTAAATTTTAGTCAGATCACTTAAATTTTAATAGCAATAAGAGCAAAAAATATATAACCTGTGACCAATACAGGACTGTCAATAAGAACTGCAAGTCTGTAAGTAGTTGATTCAATGCATGTCATCACAAATCTGCTGTGCAGACACTAAGTTGAAGAAGTTTTATACCTGTGAGTTATACTGTGCCTGCACAATATGGTTCTATATCACATATACGGTGAATCTGTTGCTTCGAGGACAAATAAAACTGACTGAACATGTGCTGCTTACTGAAGAGTTGCTCAGTATGTCATTCTGCCATTTTGCAGGATTTCTGGACATCCAAGAAGCAGCACAATAGATCTTTGGTCAGTGCAGCAGGGCAATGGATTATCAAGAAAAGTGGCACCTACAAAAAGATGTTGTATTGGCAGGTGAGTCAGTGTATTATTCCAAAATTCTCTACAATATATCTGTACACAGATTCTGAGAAATGACAGTCTTTCAAAAATGATCCACTTTCATAGCTTTATGCATGTCTTTATTTACAGTAAGCCTTCTCACTGCTGAGAACACCACTAAGGAAATAAGCAAAAGGACACTCCTTTGAAATACAAAACTCATCAGTTCCTAGCAGTACAGAAACATCTATCCTTTCACATGCAGGGAGCTGTGGTTTAAAAATGTGTTTCTAATAAAGTAACATTAACATAATGCCTACATAATACCTGCATACCTATTAACATAACCTACATAGGTATCCTTGCTTTGATGGAGAATTCACTTCAACTTCTTCTACCCATCTAAGAAATAACTCAATTCCTGTTTATATACTCAAAGTAGTCAAACTTTTCAAGTCATGCATGTGAAGATCAGGGGAAGAAAATCACAAAATAATGCATAGTAACATTAACAGACAAAACAAACAAAGAAACCAAAACAAGCAAGCAAAAAAACCCAAACAGCAAGCAGAATAAGAAAAGCGGAATTGGACAAAGAATGGAAAGACAAGCCTTGGTAAGATTAAAAGAGGAAAATGAGAAAAAAATATGTGATGAGCAAAATAGAAGGTAAATGTCAAACAATAATACCAGATACCACCTCTGACATGTTATCCTTTAGGACAAGAGAGAATGATGGTAATGCAAACAACCATGGGGAGAGAATAGTTACAACAAGCTCACTGAGAACTCTGATAACAAATTCATATTGCTCTAGAATAGCTAAAACGGCTGGTACTTTGAGAGACATGGGCCTACATATAAGTTTCTATACAGCTAAATACAGACAACAGTCAAATCTGGTTATATTTAAGGAATGTGAGATTAAGGTTTAACATTATCAAAACTTTTCAAAGCTCTCAGTGAATTCTATAGAAAAAAGAGATGGAGGGAGGGAGGAAGGGGGGAAGGAGAAAGTTTCAGACAATATTTAGAAATTAGGTAAAAATTTGAAAGAACTCAGATCATCAAAACTGTTTAATATTGCTAAACAACTATAATTTTGTCCTTTCAATATTATTATCTTTGCTTCTGTCTTTGATCATGCCACTAATGGCTTCTGAAAGCCTTCATTTTAAGCAATTAAGGATTTATAGGTGAGGCCTCTGCACTGTGATAAGTATTGCCTTGGAATGTATATATAAGGGTTTTTTTGCACATATGTGTTTTTGAGGGCATGTGTGGGTGTGCATGTGATGTACATATATATTTAGCTACAGACCAGGACTGAGTGGCTATTAAGTTCTGAAAAGTCACTTCACTGATATTCCACCTTTTTCTTTTTTCATGAGAGCTATAAACACCATGGATTATGAAAGGAGAAAAAATCGAGAGTCAGAACTAAAACTGTACTTTTACAGCTTCACATCAAAGGAATTTAGAAAGTTGCTTTGCTATGAAACTGCCATAACTTTCTCATCTAAATGCTATAATTTCTTGATGTGGGTCCTTAATGTACCTAAACTTAGGTATACTGGCTCCATGTGCACAGCTATTCATATAAACAGTGATGCAGCTATTTATATTGATAGTTAGAGTGAAAATCATCTCACCTAACTTTAGTTGTCTATAATGTGGAAGTCTACATCTGAGATGCTGTCCCTAAAATCTTTTTATAGTTCCTCCAAGTGAAGCAAAGAAGCATTTTTAAGAGACAATTTGTTCTTTCTATTTTAAGCTGAGATTAATTGTTCCCTACAAGTGGTTCTTTCTCTCTCTATAGGAGCATAAAGGAATATATTAAGAATGCTTAGGGAAATTAGTTTTGCCATAGATATTCAGAAGGAGATGTCGACATTTAGATAGAGGAAGCCTGCCTTCAGATTCTGCATAGACAAACAAAATAGAAAAGGCTGTGATAGTTAAGAAATGTGCTTCTAGTTCTGTCTTTGCTTTCTACATAGGGATGCCATATTTGAATTCTAACAAAGCACTGCAAAAATGTTAATGAAGAATGCTGCCTACAGGACATGTATACATGTTTTTAAAGGTAAGCACAGATTAGTGATTCAGGTTTCTAAAGAAGCATTAATTGCTTAAAAATATTCTTTAGTATAAACTGATTTTAACAAGTTGGGTTTGCTTCTTGGTTTCTCAGTTAAGTTTTACTCTTCTTGAGACAATTTAAAATAGCAAAGTAGCTGGCATTCATATAATTTAAGTTTTATTGGATGGGATTCAGTGCTATGCTTCCCCCAAGCTTCTTGTGCACTTCCTTGCTGGCAGAATATGGGAAGCTGAAAAAGTCCTTGACTAGTATAAGCACTGCTTAGCAACAACTAAAACATCAGTGTGTTATCACATTATTCTCGTGCTAAATCCAAAACACAGCACTATACCAGCTAGTAGGAAGAAAATTAACTCTTTTTCACCTGAAACCAGGACAGAAGCAAACCCAGTAAACTAAGGAAATCATCACTTGGGCACATAAACTACCTGTTTTAATTATGCAACTGTGATTTATATTTCTCAACACAGGTGTCTGCAATTTTTCTGGTTTTGCTTAAGCAACACTTAATATTTTTCCCCAAGTTAACTAAAGATATAGCATTGTCACTGTAGATCAAAAATTATGCCTATGAACAGATGTTTATTTAAAAAATAAAACACAATGAAAATTATCTAAATGTATTAAAAAAGGAATGTTGCTCAGACTTCCAGTTTTGCTCATATAATCACACAAATCCTTTAACTGTGGCATTTCAATAGGAAATACATGTCATATAAAGGTATGTTTTATTGTTAGCTCAATACACCAAATTCAGAGCATGGCAGGAAAAGTGCCACTTGCAGATACTGGAATGAAACACTGGTGATAACTATTAGCAGGTGCTGCTACAGAGTGAAGAAAATCTGACTTCTAAAACAAAGCAAATACAAAGCAAAACTTACAGCAGTTCATTAGTAAGTATTGGGCAATGGTACCTTGGAGTTAGTTTACCTCCCCATTTTTTCAAGTGAAATTTAAAGCTTTTGAATCTCCAGTTGACAATATTCTTTTCTGCTGTGGGGTGTCATGACTATTTTAGTTAAATTGATCATAAAAGAACCAAAACAAAACATGGATTTTTAATTTCATTGTATCTATACTGTCTACTGAGGGCAGCTCTGAGGTATTCTGAATACTATGTATCCAAGTTGTATAATTCACTGGTGTTATAGCCCAGCTGGCATCTTGCATAGGATATAGGTTCTGTATATCCAGTGGTTTAATGTGCTGCTAGGTATGTCTAAATATCTAGGTGCAGTTGTGTACATTAGAGCTAAGCAGGAAGCAAAGGAATCCATACTTGCAGCTGTTTTGGAGGCTGTCCTACACTCAGAAATGATGGCAAACTTTTATTGGTTTAAATATTTTGAGTAGTAACTTATAGGTTTTAACTTAGGCAAAGTCATTTCTTTGCTAACCCTTCATAACTTCTGAAACAGAACATTCAGTACAGCATGCTTTTGACACTAGAACAATTCATTCAGATTCTTTAGTGATTTAATAAACATCTTATTGTTGCCCTGGGCGGTATCAAAGAGTATTGTCCTCTGTCCCACCACCCTTTTCCATAGGGGATAACAGCAGTCAGCAACCTGATAAAACTACTCAGACATGAGAATGAAGTGACTAATGAAACAGCATTACTTCAGTTGTGTGAAAATACCCTCACATTCAAATAAGTTCATCATTTCACCACAAATGGTATGTTCTTTTTTTCTGAGATAGTAAGGTTTCTATACTGGAGATAAGCTAGCTTACTTCAGGCTTGTCAACTGAACAAGGCACAGAAAAAGTGTAACCTTATTCTTTAATCTTAATTTTAAAATACTTTAGCTGAAATTCCTTTAACGGTTAAACTTCTTTGTCTACCAAGGGATCTGACTAGCATAGTTACCGTTAATAGTGTTACAGACACTTTTACAAATACTAAATAGATATTACCCAAAATAATGTTCTATTCACCAGATAAATGGCTGTACAGGTGCAGATACATTTGTTATCTGAATTTAAAGTGTCACGTGAAGCAAGGGAAAATATCACACTGACTGGTGTCACTGGGACAGGACTCTAATCCAGTTGAACCTCATTGGCATATATTTTCACTACTCAGACTACTGATTAGTGTGTTAGAAGCCAGTCACACCAGTCTGTATTCTGTACTCATAGCTGGAAAAATCCCTCTTTCAGAATTGAGACAGGTTATCTAGGTTGTCCATTCTTTTTTAAATGCCCCATACTTCAAACGATATTTGAAACATTCAGATGGCTTACACATAGTGGAGCCAAACTAATAGAAATACCTAAAAACTAAATTAGAACTTAAAATGTTCTAACACAGAGGACCTTTAACTTCACCAAGTAAAGAGCAGATCACATAACACATTGTCACAGAAGTGAATCAAAACTCTCTTCCCCCACAGTGACTCCATCCTAGTTCTGAAATAGCTAGCTTCTAGGCAGTGCACCCCACTGGCTGCTCCAGAAAGAAGGTCAATGATATAAGAATAAGAATAGAAATAAGGCTGATGCTGTGCTCTGACTCTTCTTCCTTCCTTTTTGCCGTCAGGGCAATACAACAAAAATTGCAAATGGTCCATGCCTCTTTAACACTGAAGCCACACACTTTGCAAAGGTGAGCTGCTTCAGTACTCCTCACCTGACAATATATCTTATTAAATATGTGCCAGTACAACCCCTGAAGCAGAATATTAAGCATTACAATGGTCATGGTCCCCCTTGTCACATAGGTTAATATCTTTGGTCCCCTTTTTCATCGTTTACTTTGCTTTAATAAGATCCTCTCAGCATTAACATTCAGTACAACCTTCTTTGATTTTAGTTCTGCAGATAGCACTTGTAATTTAAGGCATCTCTTCAATGGTCTTGCTGATGACCTCAGTAAGCACCTTAGAAGGCAGTTCCTCAGTGCTCCTGTGATTAGAAATCTATTAAACCTGAGTCAAATATATCTTAACCTCTAATTAATGAAAACTAGAATGAACCAACAACCTAAGAGAAAATTCAGTGCCATCGTACTATCCACAGACTACCAGTCTGTATTTTCTTTTGATGTTGTTTTTTTTTTTTTTTACCCCTGGAATACTCAGCACCCTTACATGAGTTTTATCTCCAATTATTCTTGCATAAAAGCCATGCATATCTAGCCAAACATAACAGTGCTTCCCATACAAATGAAATGCATCTGTCTAATTTCTTTTTTCAGAACAGATATGAAGAGTCATTTTATCTCCAGGAAACTAACCTGCTTCAAAGATATGGTACATTGTTAAAGATCCATGCAGGATACAATTAGGAAAGAGAGAAATAAGAGATCAAACTCAATGCATTCCATTACCTAGCCTGTGAAAACTTCAGATGGACAAACCTGGAATAAATATTTTTTGCCTGTGTATAAACAGAACATGGTATTACAGATTGCCTTCTAGAAATAAGAGATTGGTCTCACCATTGCTAATATTTTCAAGACAGGTGTTGCATGTATCCCATAATCAATGTACCTGCCTACAGCTGTGTAATCTTACAGATTTTATTTATGTTGGGGTGCATGTGGAATAAAACATGGGAAAAAAGCAGGATACTTAAAAAACTGCTGCTTTATTCACTTTTAATCCACTAATTAGAATGAAACAGTGTTGAATCATCCCTGAGGGGGTTCAGAAGACTTAAGTTTTGTGCAGGATCAGATGCTACAGTCTTGTTTCAAGCAGGTTAAAAATATAATTTTCTAGCACATACTACCTAAGCTGGTTAAACAGGCACTCTTCAAAGCTTTGGTGTCAGCCAGACAAGTTGTAATTTAGCAGGTGCAGGCTGATCTTCTGAAGGCTGGTTGCATGTGTCAATACGGAATGCCCTGTGCCCAAACTGGAGCTTTAAATAGTTTACAAATTCCAGAAGGCCATTCCTATGACATAATCAATTTAATACTGAGGTATCAGAGCTGAGAAAATGGGAAGAAATCCAGTTGCACTCCCTTGTCACATCAGACATTTGGTCTTGCACTTAATCTCCCTAATGAATTTTGCTCTTGGAAAGCTTAAGGGATCAGATGAAGGATGTGCAAATCCAAATTCTTCACCCATCCCCTCATCATGTTTAATATACAGAGCTCTCAAGCTGCCATGGCAATTCATCTGTCAGCATGCCACCTGGGCTTTGTAAACTTCAGCATCCATACTGGATCCCTGCCATAATTCAGCAGGACCACTTAGGCCTCCTGATGACTATGGGCAAGTAAAAACACACACACACACACAATTTAAAAAAAAAAAAAAGAAAGAAAGAAACAAACAAAAAACACCCCACCCACCCATGCATGTGTACTGCAGGAATAATTTTGCATTTAGGAAGAAATCCTAAGGAACACACTTCAACCTCTTCTTTCTATGAATTCCTGAATAAAAATCAATATCACTTCCAGAAAAAATGATCAAAGACAAGGAGCAGCAGCTCAGGATGTCTGAAGACAGGAGAAAAGCCCAAAAATCTTTCTTCAAGATGAGCTACTAAATTTCACACTTTTATTCTGTGTTATGGTAAGCTTCAAATACATATGCAGAAGCCTGGGACAGAGGAAAGAGAGGAAAAGAAACTCCTGGGTCCAGGAGAAATTCACACACGTGAATGGGATGCACATTATCATTCTGCGCATTGCACCAGTAAAGGCTGACATTATGAAAAGGCAGACTGATGAATGCCACAGAATGCCAGCTGCTGAGGTGGACTATGAAACAGATATCTCTGATTTAGTATTTGTAAATAAATTTTCAGCCATATGGCACAATGTAACTGACTTCAGAAAATCAGTATGGCTATCATAGCATGGCCCCATGCCTCAGCTTGTAAACTTTGACTGTCACAACTCTAATTAGGATTAGTTTTGATACTTGTACTGAGTTGAACTGAATACATTGTTCTCCACGAGCTAGTTCCAGAGTTAGCTTCATCCGTAATCACTTAAGACTGTGTGCATAGTTCTCCATTCAGTAAAAATTTATTAACCAAACATTAAAACAAAAAGTTTCTCCTTGGGCAATCCAAAATGTACTAAGCAGCTAGAAGTCAGTAACGTTCCAGTAAGTTTTGCACCAACATTGGGTTCAAGAGTTGAGAGAAAGAAAGGAAAAAGTGGTAAAAGGAAAAGAAAAGACAAGTGAACAAAAGAAGGCAAGTGAATGTAAGAAGAATGAAAAAGTAGTGAAGTTTTCCATGATATACTACCTGGAACTTAACCAAGTCATGCATCTGGTAATCCTGTGGCTGGATACGAAGACTGCCTCAGAGAAGCTGAATGCCACACTTAGCTCCTTGGCAGGGAGAACGTACTTACTGTTACACCTTTCTGTAGGGTGGATTTTTTTCTCATTTTGTTTTGTTTTCAAGATGCCTTCTCCCATATTGTAATTTTGCTTGGCAAGCAAGACAGAACCAGGAATGAACCACAAATACAGTCTCTTCCTAATGCTATGGGAACCCTAAGGGGTAGGACCAGAGCAGATAGTCATGAAGAACCTCCCCTAATCTTGCATATTCTGAGAAATAGTAAGTAAGTTACTTATATTCTCTGCCCTATTGGATGCTTTTTTATATCCAGCAGAGTCTGGCAAGAGACTGTCATGTGTTTAGCACAGTAACACGCAATCTTATACAAATATTTTAGCTCATGTTTGCTAGGTAGTTTACTAACAACCAAGTATTTTCATAAGAGGGACACTCATCTCTTTTCTGGGGCAGAAGATTGGTTTTGCCTTTCTTTATTTTGTTAGGGTTTTATTTTGTACAGAGTACATCTCATGAGCTGCTAGAGGTATGAAATTACTTGATCATACACAGTATTTCTTGTCAACCTCATCCTTTGAGGTGTAAGATAGAAGGAGAGATGTATTGTATAAATAGAGAGGCGTCAGAGTCCTCTTTAAAGTGGAGTGCTGAACATTACCTGAGATAAGAAAGGCATCTTTGTATATGCTAATAATACCACCAGTACCCAAGATGCAAACTGAAAACGTGCAGAGTAGTAGAAAATTCTTGTTTGCCAAGAACATACTGTGATGCTGAATCACTCCTTTGACATATTGAGCTTTATGAGAGAGCGGTTCTGAAGTTTTCTCAAGTCAAATAATGAGACTGAAGTCTCAAAGCTGCTCAACTAATGCATATGCTGAAAATTAAACTGTTTTTTCTTTCTCTTTTTTTTTTTTTTTTCTGATCAAGCCTGAATTTTCCTAAAGTAACTTCTATGTAAAATTATTACAGTTGGAACTGCTTTTATATTAAAAATGACATTGGTTTAGATCTCTAAATCTAAACTTCATTATTCTACCTTTACTTTTGTTAACAAAGAACAACAAATCAGGTTTGTGGAACGTAATGCATTTGGACCTGAATACATGACATATGATCTCTGCTAGTGAAATTATTACCATTCAAGAAAGTATAGCAAATTTGCCAGTGTATTTTCCAAATAGTCCAATACATTGGAAAGAAGGAAAGGGAAAGGAAAAGGGAAGGGGAAAGGAAAGTGACACATATGTGGGCCAATAGCATGTAACCTCCCTTTTAATTCATCTGCAATATAGTATGTAGATAAATACTTCCATCACATTTAGAAGCAACTAATAATGAACTGCTGGATTCATCACCTAAAAGGAACTGCAAGGAGCTCTAACTACCACTAAAAGCATGATTTTATGTTACTGAATGCCTCTCTTTATCTGTGAGAGATTTATGAGGAAAGGTAAATGTGTATACTGCAAAATCCTCAAACACCACAATAGCGATAAGTGAAACCAAAATAGAGCTCAATTTGCAGTCATGAGGAGGAAAAATAGGTTTTGGTCTCTGCAGTTAACTGCAGTAAGTCTTTAAAAACTGTAATAATTAAATACAGTATTGTAGTTAATAGCATTATTATTCTCTTCTAGTCATTATTAAACAAAAGGTATGCAGTTTCATAGAAGTATAATATGAAGCCTCATTATACATTGTGCAAATACATAATAAAAGAGTTTATTATCTAAATAAAAACACATATATTAGGCAAATTGTCTATGTTCTTTTCCAGAACTAGTAACAATTTGACAGGTCATTCCATTTCATTTTCTCAATTTTCTTCATCAGCATAATTGCAATTAGTAGATCAGAACATAGGGAAGCCACCTTAGACCGTCTTGAGGGAAGAAAAGTAAATGTTTCATATATTTCTGCAACATCTCTAAACAAATAGTCAGCAATGAAAAATTCTATTTTCTAATTTTATGTTGATCGACATACTATGAGAACACTTAGATGAATATTGTACGAAAAAAATTTTCTTTTCCCAAGACTGAGTTAAAAAAATCAAAATATTGAGAATCTGTTTTGAAATAAATCAAAATACGATAATTTTAACATAAAAGTATGAAATAGATATTAATATTAATATTTGCTAGTATTAATTTGGGTTTTTTGGATAAGTTTTGATAAAAAGCCTCAGCTTGTTTGAGCTTCATCGCTGTGTCTATTATGTTATAACACTAGTTTTGAATTGTGTTGCACTATAAATATTGCAGGACACATATAATAGAACAAAAACCTTCAAATAATTTTGAATTTTATACCGATTCATGGAAACAAGAGAGTACTTAAACACACTTTTCCATGAAAATTAAACAAAATCACTGTATTTCAGTGAATTTTTTGATGTATTGAATTGATATTTTTGACAGAACATTGTTCCATCATAAAACATTTTCCCTGTTCTAGTAACAGTGATGATTATTGTGACAGCATGACATCCGGAACACTTTCTTTACCCCATACCAACTCTCAGTGAAAACAGTGCAAATCACAGTCGAGTTTAAACTTGATTAAGCATAATCAAGGAGCTAAGAAAATTTTACTGATGTTTTCAGCAACTGTAATTCTCTGAATGGTCATCCTAAAATTACAATTTTTATTAAAATGCTAACATTTAAGTTAAGATGATGGCTGATAAAATAATACCAAGAGAGTGATGAGCAAGGAGAAAAATGAAATTTCCTAAGGAGATGTTGCTCTTCAAAGGGATTTTTGGTGATATCTCCAAGAAGGCCTAGACCATAACCTAGAGTATGTGTACAGATATACACACATACATGTATATATACATATGTGTACACACACACACATATATAGAGTATACTTAACAGACAAATGGGGACAAATTTACATGAGAAAGAAGATATTCACTGAACGAAGAATTTCTGAAGAGAGAACAGAGAAATTCTGAAGAGAATACTCTTTCCCTCTCATGTGTCCCTCCCTTCACATGTATACATAGTACATCTGCCTGTGTTTGGCAGAATTCTCTCTCACTTTCTCGACACTTTCATCCACTTCTTATAGGCCTTCATCTTGGCACGCTGACAGTTTCCTTTGATGCTTATGGAATATTCCAATTCCATCTTTTTTTAAGCACTTCATATTATATCACAATGCAATTCTGGATAGCTTTGATTAAACTAGATTTCATTTGAAAATACCTGCAGTAGAAAATAGCAGCAATTCCATGGGTTTTGACTAGTAAAAATAAAGGAGAAGTAGACACCTCCCTGAACATGTCTAATTCACTCCTGGATTTCTTAAGTATCCCAAACTCAACACTTGATGAGTTTCTTTGATATCTGTAATTACCCTGTTTATTTTGATTAATGACATTTAAATTAATTATTTTATGTGCTTTTCTACCTCTTTAAATGAAGTATTAATGAGTCAGAACTTTCCAACACACATAGCTAAAGCATATAAATGTGAATCAGTATAAAAAAGATTTTGTACATTTTACATTATCTTGCTTGAAAACAAATTTGAAATTTTTGCAATAAATCCTTTCTACTAAGCAATTTGAAACTGCACAGGGGTTCATTATTTTTCTTATTAGCCAAATTTCCATAGCAGTGCCACGCTGATAAATATCATCAGTGATGTCATAAATTTTACTTAAATTAATACAAACAATGATGCTTTATTAGTCTGTACAATGGAGCACATCTTAAATAATCATTAGATTCAAAAGCCTCCATTTTCTTCACTCTTCTAATTTGCTGTGTGCATGCCCAGAAATTTGCCAAGTATCTTTTTAAATAAGCATCACACTGGAAGCCGCCTCTGCCCTTTGTTCTGCCCTTTTATGGTTTAGAAAGCACACAGGAACAACAGCACTTAGGAAAAGAGTCAGATATTTGATTCCAGAGCACTTAAACAGGGAACATGGCAGTGAGAAAGCCATCTGCAAATGATGTCTCAGATTAGCCAAGGGAAAGAGAGGGAATAAACTATTTTTTTCAGAAACAAGTAGGATACATTAGCCAAAGAATGCTTCTATCACTCAGAATAAAGAGGTAACCAGATTGTCTAGTGGGCTTTAGGGCAGTTCTGAGACATTCTTACATACTCACATTCTTTGATGCCCTCATTAGATCTTGGAAACACACTGCACTGTAGGTAACTCCTGCACCACCTGCCTTCTGGTGGCACTGACTGACTGTCAAGAGCTCAGCCTTCTAACTTATGCATCCAAGTGTCTCCTCACCTTCAACTTCCCTCTCCACCCCAAGATGGAAAAATAATTTATTGTCTTAAGAATTTGTTGCTTTATCACAGAAGGAAACTAAGAGGCAAAGAAAAGTAAGAATGAACTCAGAGGGAACAGCCAGCCAGCCAAGATCGGCTAAGCTATGCAATTGTGCTGTGAAGAAGTAACTGAACCTTACTTTGAACCATTTCAAGCAACTGGAAAAGAAAAAAAAAATCCTATCAAATCTGCCATGAGGGAAGCATATGTGAACTACACATGGTCTGAGAAATTGGATAAAGGATGTAAATAGGTCTTTTACAGTCTTTATGCCCTGATTCACAGAAACAAGAGAGTACTTAAACACATGCTTACTTGCAGGCATCTGCTTTACGTTTATTGTCTTCAAATGAGAAAACCAATAGTTAAGTTTATATGTGGTCCTGAATGGAAAGGAACAGAAAACACTCTGTCTGTGTGGTTCTGACTTGGGTCCTTACCTTTGCAGTATAATCCAAACTAGCTGCTTAAGTTAATTGCAAGTTATTTTTAGAAAAGACACAGGTAAACTGTCTAGATCAGCTCAGATGTGAAATACAAAAGCACCAGGTGTGTACTGTGGTTTGCTTAGTCTAAAAAGTTAGGTTTCATCCACCTGATAGGAGTAAAATATTGCATAATTTCTTAAAGTGATGCTGCAGAAAGATGTTTTTGGGTATGTGCAGATGAAAAATTATCAATAGAGGTACTTAAAATTTGGGACATTCATTTCAGCACCTCAGTTCAAGGTAAGTGTTTCATCCTTGTTTACATTTTTCTGTGACCATTCTGTGACTCGCAATAATCTTTACTTCATCTGTGTGACCCTCTGTGGACTAAATAACCCCCAAGTCACGGACTGTTTAAAAAATAAATAAATCCAAAGCAAAACACTCCATTGCACATATTTCTTCCCCTGGGGAAATGATGAGAGAACAAAATACGCGACAGATGTTAGTCACATTGCTTAATGCACTACTGGAAAGCGCCTAGATGCTATGGTGATGAGTGTGGTATAAGA
Organism: Pelecanus crispus; assembly: GCF_030463565.1. NCBI lineage: Eukaryota > Metazoa > Chordata > Aves > Pelecaniformes > Pelecanidae > Pelecanus > Pelecanus crispus. Next base: position 190,317,788 of record NC_134643.1, read on the forward strand.
ACCTATATAGATTGGAACCATTTAGTAAGATGTATCCTAAACAGACTCATTACGTAGCTATTACTGCAAAAAAATCTGTGAGGAGGTGATGCATGAGTTGTAGAATAGCAGACTTGTAAATGTCTTTGAATATATATGTTCTCCTAAAAAAACCCTTGTGTTTATTATTAAATGATAAGTAGAACAATTGTTTTCAATTTTGGATCATTTATCTATGTTTTAATTTGCCATTCTCTTCATGAAGCATCAAAGATGCAAAAGAAAAGCCTTTAGAAAAGCTGCTTAGCACAATAATTAGCTTTTGTATTGAACATTAAGGACACACATGAACCCAGAATAGAACAGCAAAAGATGAACTAGAAAAACAGAATGCATCTGCCAGAAAAGATGGGACAGTATAATTGCTTAAAATACTGGCCATTTCCCTCTGGGTGCAGGCAAGTAAGTTGGCTCCAGGTCACAGAAGATAAACTGTGCAAATTTTGTTGTCCTTGAATGGATATAAGAAATTTGCATAAAATAAACTCTATTGTTTAATCAGCATGAATTTTAAATTGTTTCCTCAGTGAATTTCTAAGGGATATGTCTAAGGTAGAAATTAATAGCATAAACATAATTTTCTTCTAACAAAGCTATCCTAGCAAGTGAGAATTTCCAGGTCTATAGATCCAATGTCTACAAAACAGAGGAAAAATGAGGTGGTTAAAAGCTTCTGTTGCTTTGCAAAATTTTGTAATCCCCTCAGCGTTTCAGTGGTAAGCTTCAGTTACAATATTCTAACACATTTGACTATTTAAATTACCAGAATTGGAAAAGAAACCTTTCTTCTTTTGCTTTTATTTGTTGCTTTCCCTGTCCTTGTGGAATAGAATGTGTTCATCACATATAATAATAGAGTACCTTCTCCTTTTTCTTTGCCAGTTACTCTAGTTATCTCAAAAAGCGTGAAATGACACTTTATCAGAAGACAGCTATTACATAATGGCTTGTAAATGAAGCAGGACTTCCAAAGTCAATGGCAGTTATAAATGAAATTTGGCTGTCTCAGACACCACAGATAAAAAATATGCACTCCATAACCTGCAATTTTTTTAAAATCGTGCATAGAATCTTCATGTTCATGAAATTTTGGAGATTTTTTTTAAGATCTGTTTAAGTTCCCACATTGCCAAGAACTCTTTCTTCCACAGCATCACAGCTAACCATTCATCAAGAACCTTCTTGGTACATTTATTCTTTTCAGCTTCAACTTGCTTAAATTTACTCAATCTTTTTACATAGAATAACCTAAGTTTCGATAGGTATGAGTATCTAGTAATGAAAATTTCTCCCAGCATCCTAGCACTCACCTCAGAATAGATGATTATCTACTAAGCTAGATGTGTGAGATCTCAGCAAAATCCAGATTTCTGTTAGTGAATTAATAACAAAGGAACAAAATTCTACTAATAGATTTAGTATTCATACTTCTATCCACAAAGCATAGATTTTTAATTTATGAATGCTTTGCAAATTATAAGTGATATATCCTCACACCAGTCTTGGGAAGAGAAAAAAAAAAATGTTACTACCCTTTTCAGAGAAGTTTCTCATTGAGAAACTGACAGTGTTAAGCATGTTTTTGCAGGACACACATCAAGCCTTTAAGAGAACTGGGATTTGAAGTCAGGAATTCCTAACCCTATACTAACTCCAGTGGGCCACATTGTCCCTCATGCCTTGCCTAAAGAAAACAAAGTATAGAGTGCTTAACCTATTGGATGTTAGTAGTAAAGATAATGCTTCCTTTCCCATGTGAGCTCATGTTGCTGAATGAACATTCAAAAGTAGTCAGGATATAATAAGCTGGACTTCTTACTGCAGATCCTTATCATGAATGTTGGATGTGATGGCTCATACATAGGGATGAAATTCGCTTACCTAAACTTCTGTTGAATTGATGTTCACTAAGCTAGTCCTTGTTGAATTCCTATCTCAGGCTTTCTGATCATCCATGCACCTGGCTGTCAGGCAAAATAAGAGATCTGACAGAATAAAACACTACTGCACCCTCCAGAAGACAGCCTTTTAGAAAAATGTCCAATAGTCCCCTAAGAGATAGGAGTCATTTAAAACCAAATCTGTTCACTTCTACAAAGAATCTGTAAGACTCAGCAAATTTTCTTTGCAACTTCAATCATTTAGAAAGAGGGTCTAGTCTAAGCTTGTCACTGTAGGTGCCCTGTAAAGTCAGTAAAGAGTTCTAAGAAGCTCCGGAAGATAATTCAGCCAATCCCAACACATATGTGTGACATGAATTTGCAATGAGACAGAGAAGCAAAACTGCAGCAAATGGACTTTTTGACCGCATACTTTGCATCAGAGGTATTGCTTTCAAAAGATGATCCATTATGGTGGGTTAAACTTGGCTGGCTGCCGTAGGTCCACAAAGTCACTCTCTAACTCCCCCTCCTCAACAGGACAGAGAGAGAAAATAAGATGAAAAAGGTTGTGGGCTGAGATAAGACAAGATGATCACTTGCCAATAATCATCATGGGAAAAACGGGCTCAAATTGGGGAAGATTAATGTAATTTATTGCTAATTAAAAATACAGTAAGATGGTGAGAAAACAAGGACAATGCTAAAAATACCTTGTCCCCACTCCTTATCCTTCCCCCCAAGCTCATCTTCACTCCTTCCTTCCTGTTCCTGACTCTTCTGTCTCCTCTCCCCTGAGTGGCACAGGGGGGATAGGGAATGGGGGTTGAGGTCAGTTCATAACACTTCATCCCTGCCACTCCTTCGTCACACTTTTCAACTGCTCCAGTGTGGGGTCATCCCACAGGTTGCACCCTTCAAGAACTGCTCCAGCATGGGTCCTTGCCATGGAGTGCAGTCCTGCAGGAACAGACTGCTCCAGCATGGGCGCCCCACAGGGTCACACATCCTGCCAGGAGCTTTCTATTTTGTGGACTCTCCGTGGGCTGCAGCTTCCTTCAGGACATCTCCACCTGCTCTGCTATGGGTTCTTCCACAAGCTGCAGTGTGGATACCTGCTCCACCACAGTCCTCGATGAGCTGCAGGGGGACAACATGTATCACCATGGTGTTCACCACAGGCTGCAGGGGAATCTCTGCTCTGGTACCTGGAGCACCTCCTCCCTCCTCCTTCTTCTCCTTAGTGTCTGCACAGTTGTTTCTCACATTTTTCTCACAGCTGCTGTGCTACATTTTCACCCTTACTTAAATATGTTGTCACAGAAGTACCACCAGGCTCAGCTTTGGCCAGCAGTGGGTCCATTTTGGAGTTGGCTCTGTTGGACATGGAGGCAGCTTCTGGTCTCTTCTCACAGAGGCCACATCTGCAGCTCCTCCTGCTACCAAAACCTTGACACATAAACCCAGTTCTCCTGGTTTCGGCTGGGATAGAGTTAATTTTCTTCCTAGTAGCTGGCATAGTGCTGTGTTTTGGATTTAGTAGGAGAAGAATGTTGATAACATGCTGATGTTTTTAGTTGTTGCCGAGTACTGCTTATGCTAGTCAAGGACTTTTCAGCTTCCCATGCTCTGCCAGGGGCACAAGAAACTGGGAGGGAGCACAGCCAGAAGAGTTGATGCAAACTGACCAAAGGGCTATTCCATCCATATGACATCATGCTCAGTATAGAAACTGGGGGGAGTTGGCTGGGGAGCAGCGATCGCTGCTCGGGAACTGTCTGGGTATTGGTCGGCGGGTGGTGAGCAATTGCATTGTGCATCACTTGCTTTGTATATTATTATTACTATTATTATTATATTGTTATTATTATTATTTTACTTTATTTTATTTCAATTATTAAATCTCAACCCAGGAGTGTTTTTCACTCTTACTCCTCCAATTCTCTCCCCCATCATATCGGGGTAGGGGGAGTGAGCGAGCAGCTGCATGGTGCTTAGTTGCTGGCTGGGGCTAAACCACGACACCTGTACATCCATAAATACTTGAAAACTTGCTTTCATCTAAACTTTAGAGCAAGTCTTATGGGTCTACTTTTGACATAGGTTAGCATCAAACCATCACATCCTTTAAATGGGGAAAGTAGGGTAATACAGTGGACTTAGATATTTCATGTTGTGTTGTCTTTGTTTTAAACATAGATTTCATAATGGAAGTTAAATTAAAATTCATTCAGTTTGGGATTTTTTTTTAATCACAGTTGATATAGTCATAGCATAACACAAGTAGAACATATGAGATAACTGCTTTGATCTGCTGCTATTTTGCAGCCCTAGAAAAATTCCATTTAAACAAGGATGCATAAACCTATATTCACAGAAGTCTCAGGGATATGCTTGAATGGCTGTAGCATCCATTGGACATGCTTTCTTCAGAGGAAATTGCACTAGCTTATTGAATTTCTTGTTGTAGTGGAATGATTTCTTCAATGGTTTCCCCAGAGTTCTCATATTTTCGTGGCACAAGTATTAGTCTTTTCCTTTTTTTTTTTTTTAATTATTTAGGTATTCAGAGTTATGAAGTTGTTCCACTTTGTTGTTAACCTATTTCTGCCTGAGTGTTTCTTGTAATTGCTTCATGAAATCTAAATTTTTCTCTGGCAGAAAACAAGTATAACATAAATAAAAGCATACTATTAATAATAATTAAAAAAAAAAGCATAAAGTCTATTTAAATTTAAGCATTCTTTCCCTAAGCACACATGCATTAACACTACAGACCAATCCCACTGTATCTTCTGCATTTGGAGGTGGCCATTATGAAAATCTTTCTGTTTCATTCTCAGGGAAGGTAAGGCCCCAGCAAATGGAAATGCAGGGGTGGAAGGATGCTACTGTGGTAATCAGCTGTGTGTAACAACTTGCAAGGGCAATGGCAGCTTACAAACAACACTTCCACAGCAACATTTTCCCTATCATGTACCGTACTGTCCACCTGGGAACAGCAACAGCTGCTTCAGAGCTACATAGCACCAAAGCACTGACACGTTAATACTAACAAACATCTTTTCTATTGGCAACAGGTCCAATTAGAAGCTGACCTTGGGAGAAGTGGTGGATATAGATAAGCTTTCAAAGATAAGAGGGTATCCTTGTTTGTTTCTCATATTTCGTATTTTCCAGTCTATGCCACTATTATGGACTTTCCTTATGTGGGCTCCTTACAGAGCAAATCACTGCTTTGTTCAGTAATTTATATAAGAACAAGGAACGTCAGGTTTGTAATGATTTATGGGAGCAGATTCTATTTTCCCTCTGATTTCTCTGAATTAGAAGGGAGTTTATGCAAATATGGTAAATGGCTACTTGCTTTTTGCAAGCATCTCCTAGGCAGACAAATGTTACCTGAGATTAAGAACATTTAAAACCCTAATGTTATTCCTGGAAAGCTAGAGTAGGGTGACATTAAAGTTTCTTGACAAGCATCCTAGGCCATGCCCACACCCCAGCTAGTCATACAGAAGGCTACTTACCTGAGAATCAGTGTTCTCATCTTCTATCAGTCTTCAGTCAAATGCTAAAATACACCCATCATAAGAAGAAAAATCTATATTTAAAAGAAAGAAAACAAAACTGAATAGTAATAAAGCTTTCCATGTTTCATAACTTTGTAATAAATGAAAAACATAGGGAGAGTTTCTTTGGAAACTCGTAAGCCTGGTAATCTTACATAATTTTCAGACCACTGAAATGCAATTTCACCTGTAAGGACTGTGGTCATATAATCAACAAATATACTGCCTTCCCTTTGGAGATGCCTATGCTCTTCTACTGTTACATTCACTCTGTCTTATGTAAATGGGAAGTGGCTGCTATCAAATGAAATAATAACAACGAAGAATTTCACTACTGGTGATGGTAAATCATGCAGAAAGAAGTTTATGCTCTTTTATTTTTCTTGATTAATTCCCATGAAGTTCAGGTGGCAGTGCCCCAATTATTGTTTCATGATAAGTGTAGTCTATGTATTTTCCTTTTCCTAGCCAAATATTTCCCCTGTTGATTCTTTGCAGCAATAATAAAAGCAGGATGTGTAGTACCGAATTAAAAAGAAACTCACATAAACAAAAATAGTTGACATACACTGGGCCGTGTACGGAGGCAACCAGAATTAGCCAGCACATCTTTTTTATGAAGTAGTCATTTAAAATATTCATAATATTGTTATGTTGTTGATAGTGATGATATGTTTTTAGACACAGCTAGTTCCAGTTTACATTGACATACTGTCATCAATTATGCTTCACCATCTGTGGACATAATTAGGTTTACCCTTAAATTTGATTTTAGAACATATCATTCACAAGTGACTCTTGTTTACTAAACACACTTGGAACAAGCAAAAACTGAATAGCATGCATTTTGAATAAGTTAGAAATAGTTTTGCATGCAGGCCTCATAGGGCTATAAACGTATATTTCACATATTCTCAACGTAGAACACACCTGAGCCTTTTCCAGGGTTCAGAAACTCACTTAAGCTTTGTATGTTTTTATCCAAATCTCATTTATACTGTTGTCATTTTCTGTGATTCTGAATTATAAAGAGGCCTTAAAATAGATGTAAGAGCCATTGACACCACCTTGATAGTCAGGATCTTGCAGTTAAGAAGAATAAGAAATGATACACGCTTTTATTCCAGAAGAAGTAAATGATATCTCACATAATATTTTGTCAACTTTTCAAAATCCTGTGAAGTAGTGAGCATCATGGGAGGTATACAACAGCATCTTTTGTGAAGTGCTATAGATCTAACAGATCATCTCAGTATTTCACGTCATATGTACTCTGTTCCTTTACTGGATGAGCATAATATTTATAGTCAATGTATGAATGCTTCCTGTTTGAACAATTGTGAATTTGTGATTCATATTCTGTATATATTCTAAAACTGTTCCTGAAAATTAACTATTTTACTGGATGTCTTCCTGTTAACCTATTTACTAAAATACACATGGAAAGCACACACCGCAGGGATTCAAAATCAGTCAAAGTGAATTCATTTAAAAATTCAAATGAAGAGTGGTTCTTTTTTTTCTATATTCTCCAAGCTCTGATCTTGTTAATATATTAAGAAAGCTAGTAACATGAAGAAGCTGTTTAGATCTCCTAAGTGGAAGCCTTTCAGAGGGAACGAGAAAATGAGACAAAAATCTATTATTAATATAGTATTCTGTACCACCAACCCAGTGTGGCACTTCTGCCTCTTCTACAAGGTCAAAATAACAGTTGATAGCAAAACTGTCAAAGGGCCCATTACCATAATGTCTTATCACCTCTGAATCTTCACAGTATTTATCCGTGCAATACCTCTGAGAGATAAGAACATATCCTCATCCTAGTTGGCATATGAGGGACTAAGACATAGAAACTAAAGACCACATTTCAAAATGTATTTAGAAATTTAAAAATACAGGAGTCCATAAGAAAGTAAAGGATACCACACTTGATAGGTGAATGTTGACATCCTCCTTGCCTGTGCTATACAGGGGACACAGCCCAAAGAGAAGCAACCGTCCTGTGCAGGCTCTGTTGAACACCAGCTTTTCACATGGCCTACTTGGGCTGTTGAGCTTTGCTCTGTTTTTAGGCAGGACTAGGGTTTAATGCATTCTCAAATGCTATATAAGATGGCAGGATAAGGGATATGGAGTATAAAAAAGGTACTGTTTTGAGTGGGATTTAATCAGCTGCATGGGGAATGGGAAGAGGGTGTGAATGAAGCAGTGTGCATTTTCTGATAGATTTGAGTTCTATGAGCCAGAGAGATATTGTATCCCAAACCTGTCCTGACCTGTTTGTTTTTTTTTTTTTAAAAACCTTGATGCCGGTTGTATGATGAGAAGTCAGATGCGAAGTAGGTTGAAAACTGAAATCAGAGGTTGTAGGGTTCTGTCTGAATTGGACGTCCTGCTACTTGGGCCCACTTGCTCCTGGCACTAAGCCACATTCCAGGACATCTTCGTGTCCTGCAGCACAACTCAGTACAACATCAGGTTGTGTTGTGCACAGTCACTCCTGTGGGGGATGCTGGGATTCTTCATAAACAATTCCCTAGCTGTGACTCGAAATACACATTCCCTAGTTTGGCCAGCAATATCAGCTGAGAGTTGCAGGAAAAGTTCTGGAATGACTGGAAGGAGAAACTTCAGACACTAGAGCCCCTAGGACGTGCAGGCAGTGCATTTGTGAGGCTGCACAGATGATTCTGACCATAGACAAGTACAGCAGTTCCCAGGACTGCTCAAACAGAGGCTGAAATCAAAGTTCTGTGTTTTTTTAAAACTTTTTGATCCCATGCCTCTGTTCAGTATACCATGAACTGTAACTATCCTGGCCCAGTGACAGGAGACCCCTGTGTTTTTAGAGAAACCTTCAGAAGACCCTGGTGTCCAGGCATTACCTTGTCTGGAAAAGCTGCTATGGTCATAAATCATAGGGATGAGCATCTGAGTATGATTTTTTTTTAAAAAAAAAGTAGCAGAAAAGAGAGGTATTTTGAAAAAATGCTTATTCTGCCACATGAGATGCCAATCTATCAGAGGTACTGTCAGTAGTGGTTAAGGTACCTGGGGGACATACCAAGGGAAACCTGCCACGTCTCATAATAAACCACCTGAGGCTACATACCTCCTGAAGCTTTCCATATTTAAACCATTCGCACACAGCAGACGTATGGCCAGCTCAGTGTGGCCCATCCTCATGTGAGAGGATTTTGGTCTGCAGTTAGGCAAACTTCCTTCCAAGAGTCAGAGAAAGACAGCCAAGGAGGGACGTTAGCAGAGGTTTCAGGAGAAGAGGATGTGATATGGCAAAATAGCATCATTCTCACCCCAGAGAGAACAAAGAAATGCTTGATTAGTACCTTACTGATACAACTGTACTCCCTCTTTTATGTCTTTGTGACTGATGTATCAGAAATAGAATGGGAGAATACCTGACCTAAATAGGATTTCATATCTTTCTTCTACTGTTTACATGGGCTTTTAAAAATATTTCAATTTTATAAAACTGGCAACTTCAGTATAAGGGAGAGTTTCTACTAAAATTTTTTGAATATTGTTGCATGGTTTTATCCTTTATGTTGTGCGGTTTATGATTTTGCGTTTGGTAACTTTGTATCTTATGTAATTTGTCTGATCTCTAAAAATAGTTTATATATACCTACCCTTAAAGATGTTGAGTCCCCCCCTATGCCAGAATATTAAGCACGTAAGCATGAGTCAATAAGGGAATGTTGATGATAAAGACCTCTGAAAAATCTAAGTGTTTTTACATGAACCTCTAAATATAGACTGAAGCAGCTACCTTTAAATACTAAAGCTATAACATTTTTTGGCTACAATCAATTTCTGAAAAAAGATGACATTTGCTCAGCTCATACAACATGTAAAAGGTAAACAAAAGAGCATATAATTGGTAAAGGGAAAGGAAGGTCAAACAATTATTAGTGTATTAAATTCCTAAACCTTTCCTGTTGTGGAGAAGTAGGAAAGGGAAATCCCTCTGTAGAGATTAAGAGATCTGTAAACACCCGTTGAGGATTATCTGTTAATATGTGTTAAGAATGGATTCCAAATACTCACAGACTTAGTCCCCTTATGTTGCAGCAAGCAGAATTTTTTCAGCTGAGGAAGGCTTTGTCAGGGACATTATCTTTTGCTTTTTCTGTTAGCAGTCTCTGTTTTCCAGGGTTTATCATAAAGCACGTGTAAGTATGAGATACAGATATAGACAAGTTTGAAACAGACAGAGAGACAGAGAATGCAGGTCATAACAGAGAAAGATCTGTTCAGAGGTTAATATTTTAATGTCTTGTGTTTGAAATGACATACGAAAGAAAAGCTAAATGGAATTATTCTGCAAAAAGTATGTTTTGGAAAGTGAAAGCTGCCCTTTAAGAGCAGGTAGTGACAAGGATGAAATTTGAGACTAATGGCTTAACTTCTCAACTCATCTTTCTGCCAAGCCTCTGTCATCACACAACCTTATAAATCAAGTCCAAATGAATCCTTCCTAAGTGAGATTCTTCTCAGAAAAATGACAAGCTAGGATACAGAGACAAATTTCTAAAAGATTTCAGGCCTCATATAGTTTAATGCTTCCATTAAACACTCAGGAGGACTTTAATTTGAACCTTCCAATGGTGAAGATACCACATTAAAATTTATATTTTAGTATTTGGTATAGCTTCTGGTCTTGAAGAGACTATTTGCTTAGGTTACACTGGAAAGATGCTGCTTTAAAGTAAATGTAATGTGGGATACAAAAATCAAGCTGTTTTCCTTTTTGCCTTGTTCATCCTCAAAAGAAAAAAAGATTGTATGTTTGAAAAATAATTCTTGACTTTTCCAGTTGATATATGATCATCACAGAATCTACCTCATGCCTTTTGACTTTCAAAGGAATGCGCATGAAACTGAACTGCGTAGTAGTCAGTAGGGCATTCAGTATAGCAGTAGGCAGCTTTGATTCAAAATACAATAAACAAAGTTCAGAAGTGATTTGTAATTTTATTTTTTCCACACAAGACTCTAAATTTTAGTTAGTATGTGAGACAATGAAATCTTACAAGATAGTTGTAGTTTTTACAAGGCAACTGTACCATATTATAATATGATAGTGGTTTTGTTCCTGGCAATGGAAAGATTTTTTTATTGTGTTTGCTTTAGAAGTCTCTGAATTTATTAAGTATCAAAGTCCTTTTATAGGAAAACCACTCATTCTATCAAAGAAATCCCATGAAGTCCACTTCATCTGAGTGTGAGATAGCAGTCATACTGTAATTACAAATACCAGTTTAATTGGCTTACAGAGCCAGAAGAGGCAAAATGCTCTTTTTTTTTTTTTTTTCCAACACAAATGCACACAGAAGTAACACACTAACTCTGTTAGGCAAGGAATACAAATAAAGGAGCTTTGATCATAACTAAAAACACCAAGACCCAATTATAAGAAAAAAACTATTTTCCAGTCACTGATTAGAGAAGTGTAGTGAATTAAACACCTGCCACACTTCTCACTAATAAAGAAAGATTGATTTCTTTGTGATAGCTACTTGGTCAGAGTCATAGCAGGTCAGATGTTGGGTACCAGATGTATTCAAAAGCTCTTGGCTGTGGAATGGAAATCTTTGGATTTGATTTTGACTCTTAATACAGCAGTTGTTTCAGAGCCTGCTTACTCTTCCCTAATGTTCTGTCCTGACCTTAAGACACTTTCTGACACTATGTCAGATATCACATTTTCTCCTTCATAAATGTTTTACTTCAGCCTCTTTATAACACATTACATTTAGATAATATCCAAATAGCTGTTGGACTTTCAAAGATGCTAATTTAGTCATGGGCATTCTTAGACAGAAGAAAAGAGAAGCAGTTCTGAGAACCATACAGAATATTTGTAACCTTCAGATAGTTCACGATAATGAAAAGGACCCAAAAGTTCTCCTACGGTAAGACAAAAAATAGCAATAGGATCCATATGCATTGGTTAGGAGAAAGGAGTTGTAACATTATATTGCATAGCCATACGGACTTATCTATACTGTTTCTACTATGAACAATATGAAGATTTATCTTGGGCAGAGGATGACCAAGTCAGGGAGCACTTCAATAAACTGGATGTACATAAGTCAATGGGGCCTGATGTGAGCTGGCTGATGTCATTGCAAGGCCACTCTTGATTACCTTTGAATGGTCATAGTGACTGGGAGAGGTATCTGAAGCCTAGAAGAGAATAAATATCACTCCTATATTCAAGAAGGGTAGAAGAAAGATTTGGGGAACTACAGGCTGGTCAGCCTCACCTCAGTCCCTTGGAAGATGATGGAGAAATACCTCCTGGAAAGCTTTTGCAAACACATGAAGGACAAGGAGGCAACTGGAAGTAATTAACATGGATTTATGAAGGTGAAATCATACTTGACCAACCTGATAGACTTCTACAATTATGTGAATAGGTTGGTGGATGAGGGCAGAGTAGCGCATATTGTTTACCTTGACTTCAGAAAAGCCTTTGACACTGTCTCACATAACATCATCATAAACAGACAAAGTAAGGTTTAGATAAGTGGACAGTGAGAGAGATTAAAAACTAGCTGAATGACTGGGCTGAGAAAGCTGTGATCAGTAGCACAAAGTCTCACTGGATGCAGTCACTAGCAGTGTACCCCAGGGGTCAATCCTGGGTCCAATACTGTTCAACATCTTCATTAACGGCTTAGATGATGGGATAGAGTGACGTCTCAGCAAGCTTGCAGACGATACAAAACTGGGAGGAGTGGTTTACACACCAGATGGTTATGTCACCAGAGAGACCTAAAAAGGCTGGAGAGGATCCTTGTGAATTTCAACAAGAGTAAATGCCAAGTCCTGCATCTGGGGAAGAATAACCCCACGCACCAGTATATGCAGGAGGGAAACCATCTGGAAAGCAGCTTTGCCAAGAAGGATCTTGGCATCCTGGTGGACAACAAGCTTTACTACGAGCCAGCAGTGCACCCTCACAGCAAAGGACACCAACAACCTCCTGGGCTACATTAGGAGTTTTGCCAGCAGTTTGAGGGAGGTGATCCTTCCCCTCTATTCAGTTCTGGTGAGGCTGCACCTGAAGGGCTGGGTTCAGTTCTGGGCTCCTGCTACAAGAAAGATATACACTTAATGGACCAAGTAATGCTCCATCAAAACTGATTCAGGGACTGGAGCATCTTTCATACAAGGAAAGGCTGAGGGAGCTGAGACTCTTCAGCCTGGAGAAGGTTCAGGGGGATCTCATGAATGTATATAAATACCTGAAGGGAGGGAATGAAGAAAAGGGAACCAGAATCTTCTCAGTATTGCTTATTGACAGGATACAGGCAACGGACACAAATTAAAACACACAAAAATCCATCTGACCATAAGAAAACACTTTTTTTACTGTGAAGGCGGTTAAACACTGGAGCAAGTTGCCTCTACAAAGAGGTTGCAGGGTCTCCATCTTTGTAGATAGTCAAAAACCCAATTGGACATGGTCCCAGACAACCTGTTGTAGCTGACCCTGCTGTAAACAGGAAGAGTTGGACTAGATGACCTTAAAAGGTCCCTTCCAACCTAAATGATATGGCAATTCTGATTTCTGTCTCTAATATATACATTTATTCATTTATTTATTTGATTGCTTATTTAATTCAATGAGAAGTAAAAAAAGCCAGCCAGAAGAAATATATTTGAAGATGTGGAAAGGAAGACAGAAGAAAGAAATGAAATTTAATAGTGGCAGTAAGCATAAGGGTAATTTATTGCAATTAGAAGATTGTTAAGTGAGTAAAAAATAATGGTTTTAACGTTAACTGATTTTACTAGTTTTCACTGAGGGAGTTAGAGAGAATGTAGTAGTACTCAAAGCTCTACTGCTGTGAAGGAATGCAGTATATGATGTTAGCTGAACACAGCAGCAAAAGTCTCCAAAGGTTCACTGCAGAGCTGTGAAACCTGTCAGTTTTGTCCTTCAGTGAAACCAGAGCTTTTAAACTCTGCCCTTCTAACGTTGGATAATTTGGCACAATAAAAAGTCCATAAGACCTAGCCACTAACTACTTAGAGGTTTGAAGAAAGAGCCCGGAAAAGGAAATCAGAGGTAATAGTCTTTTCAATCCTATTACAACAGGATTGTTTCTGCAGCTGGTCTTGTAACCTGCAAACAAGGTTTGACTGTCTTGGTATAGGAAGGAAGAGCAGTGGATATTGTCTACCTGGACTTCAGTAAGGTCTCTGACACTGTCTCCCACAAGACCCTCATAGAGAAGCTGATGGGCTAGATGAGCCAACAGTGATGTGTATTGAAAACAGGCTGAATGGTTGGGCCCAGAGGGTAGTGATGAGCGGTGGGAAGTCTAGCTGGAGGCCAGTGACTTATGGTGTACCCTAGGGAATCAATACTGTCTCCAGTCCTATTTTACGTCTTCTTTAATGATCTAGATGATGCGGCAGAATGAAACTCGGCAAGTTTGCTGATGAAACAAAACTTGGAGGAGTGGTTGATACACCAGAGGGTTGTGCTGCCTTCCAGAGGGAACTTGACAGGCTGGAGAAATAGGCTGAGAGGAACCTCATGAAGTTCAACAAGGGGAAGCACAAAGTCCTGCACATCGGGAGGAAAAACTCCATGCACCAGCACATGCTGGGGGCTGACCATCTGGAAAGAGGCTTTGCAGAAAATAATCTGAGTGTCTTTGTGGACACCAGGTTGAACATGAGCCGGCAATGTGGCTTGCTGCAAAGAAGGCTAATAGTATCTGCACAAGGCAAAGTATTGCCAGCAGGTCGAGGGAGGTGATCCTTCCCCTTTATTCAGCACTGGTGAGACCATACCTGGAGTCCTGTGTCCAGTTCTGGGCTCCTCAGCATAGCAAAGACATGGACATTTTGTAGAAAGTCCAACAAAGGGACACATGGATGTTGAAGGGACAAGAGTAGCTCACATCTGAGGAAAAGCTGAGAGGTCCGGGACTGTTCAGCCTGGAGAAGAGAAGGCTCAGGGGAATATTATTAATATCTATAAATACCTGCAGGGACGATGCAAAGAGGACAGAGCCAGGGTCTTTTCAGTGGTGCCCAGGGACAGGATCAGAGGCAACGGATGCAAACTGAAACACAGGAGGTTCCTCCTTGAACATCAGGAAACATTTTTTTACTGTGAGGGTGTCCGAGTGCTGGCACAGGTTTCCCAGAAAGGTGTGTAGTCTCCATCCTTGGAGATATTAAAAAGCTGTCTGGACATGGTCCTGGACACCCAGCTCTAGGTGGCCCTGCTTGAGCAGTGGGATTGGACCAGATGACCTCCAGAGGTCCTTTCCAACCTCAGGCTTTCTGTGATTCTGTGATTCTGTGGAGGTTCTCTGCCTTGTCCCAGACAAATGTTCTGCAACAACATAGCACACTCTGATTCAAAATCAGATTTAAACAAATGTAGCCTATAAAAGTGCACTATCCTGCATGTCCAGATTTATGAATTCTGAATATAAGAAGGGAATCACTGATACTGCTAATATAAGAGATTTCTTCTTCTATTACTTCAGTGCATTACTCATCGAAGAAAAGATATAATGTAGTATTGGCCTAGAAAATCATTTTAGAAAATATTCTTCTTAGGTATTAGTATAAAATTATTTTTATAATAAAAAACAAACCCAAATTTTTTTTGTAAACCATTATGTGGACAACTCTTAAAAACCAAAGATCTAGCATGAATAACTAAAAGATCTCAAACATTTATTATGCCATGGGAAGACATCTTTACGCATCATCATCATCATTTACTGGTTTAAAACAACAATAAAGACTGTGAAAATGTGGTGTTGGTTTCCCAACTCCATACAATAATCTCACAGGCCTCAGAAACTACGATTCTGGTAACAGTTCATGAACATTCATTTTAAATCTGGACATCTGCTCAGTTCTACCATATATTTGTCCCCTTGTTACTCATTATTCAACATCAACCATGTACATAAATACAAAAGAATGTAAGAACAGCTGTACTGGATGAGGCTGAAGGCCCATCTCGCCAAGTATACCATCTCCAGCAGCAGCTTAGAACAGATGGTTAAGGAAAGGGTGAAAAGAGCAGGGCAAGTATTAAATGACTGTTTCTCTCTCCTTGCTTTCTGCAATCAGTGATGTAGGAACTTCATGAGCCCAAAGTTTTGCCTGGATGATAATGTGTAATAGTTATCTACAGACTGATCTTTCAGCAATTTGTCTAACTCTTTATTGAATTCTGGAATAGTTTTTACTTTTTTGGAAAGTAAATGTTATAATTTAATTGCAGGTTTTATGGAAAATGTTTCTAAGTGTTCTGACTAAAAATTCCATGTGGTATCTCTAGTTCTGCAGTTATCAGAAATTCAGAATGATCATTTCCAATTCATCTTCTCAGTGCCATTCTTGATTAGATGAGCTCTACTCTTTTCCTTTACCTG
The DNA here is from genome assembly GCF_030463565.1 of Pelecanus crispus. Lineage (NCBI taxonomy): Eukaryota > Metazoa > Chordata > Aves > Pelecaniformes > Pelecanidae > Pelecanus > Pelecanus crispus. The sequence continues at coordinate 190,333,727 of NC_134643.1, forward strand.
CTTTGCAAGATGAGCAATTGTAATATCAGTTTTTTCTTCAGAAGGAATCCATCCCACATACCAGATAAACCTTACTGCATTTTGTACCAATTTTGGTTCTAGATGGACTAAAGATAGGCTAACAGGAACTGCATGAAGTATGTAAGATGCCGACACACCCTTGCATTAAGTCCATGACCAATTATCATTTCCTCTTAATTTTTTCTCCAGCTCATTACTTTAGATTATTTCATTGAATTTTCTGTGTGATTTTTAATCACCTTTATATTGTGTGGCCCTCCCTGTGATTAAGTATTATCTACTTACACTTACATAAATGATTTATTCTGCCAGAAAATTTGGGCTACCTTTTGATACACATCAATCAAATGCTGTTATCCCTCAGTAACCTGGGCAGTTGATTGTGCGAAAGCTCACTGATCACCAACTGGGCCAGCCCTGTCTAATTGGGAGATAGCTTATCACCTAATAAACAGACTAGCTGACTGAGGGAACACTTTCAGTTCACTCACCAATCAGTTTACTAGTTTATTGGTAAAACAGGTAGGCAAGTATGTTTTCACAATGAGAATATATCATTATTCCAGCTTAAAGTCATACTCTAAATGCAAACACAAGTGATACCAGGTCACCAGTCACTAGGTGTATGATTTTGTTATAAAAAATTACAGGTTTGTGGCAGATGCACCCGCCTTGTTACCTTTCGCACCTCTGTTACTTTTCGAGCCCTTACTGCCCTGTTGTGTCAGGTAGATAGAGTCTTTGGCTAATAGGAACAAGGCATAACCATATATGACCACAGGTCAGATTTGACTAGGGTTTGAATGGAGTCTTGACCAGGGGGCAAACTGAGTCAGCCCTCCTTGGAGCAGCGGGTCAGCAGTCGGGGACTCTGCCCTTGGGTCTGGATGCCACCCAAGGTAACTCCTTGAGGTTGAGAGCCCTCCCCTTACTGGGTGAGTGCACATTTTGAGTCACCATTTTGAAGCTTAAGAATTAAGTCAGCTGTGTAGTATTAAATTCCCATTGTCATCCTGAACCTGTGGTTTACTAATGTTTGTTGGAGTGCCAAACACTTTTGATTAGAATAAATATTATTTTTGGTTACATCACCTGCCTAATTTGACGTCATGCACCTCCTCCATGACAAGGTTGTCCTAAATTTATGAGGAATCTACATCCGCAAAGCTACAGGTAAGCAAAGCTGTTTAAATTTTGTGTGTAATGGCAGTGGAGTCTGGATCCCTGTGTTCTTTCTCAGCTCTTGTGTGCTTTCTTGCTTTACTAGACTAGGACCTTCTGTTTTTACCTCCAATCTCTACCATCACCTTTTTTCTAGATAGGTTCCCAGTTGCTATGTAAAATCAATATCTGATATCCAGACAGAGGTTCTGTCATGTCTACCACAATGTTAGCTTTATTTCTCACTTGTTGTATTTGACTATGACTTGATCCTTCTTCCTGCTTTTTATTTTTGCAGCTTTCAAGCTGTCTTACTGTGGTCTATACTAATACTGTATTAATCTAAATACAAGTCATATATTCTTTATTATAGATACAACTTTTGTTCCTAATTTCTCATCTGGCAGCTAACCAAACATCGATTCTAGGATCCCAACTTTCCCTTGTTATATTCAATGCTATGTGAATGAAAAGAGTATAGTAGTCACTTAGGAACTTTGAGTAGGAAAAGGAAAAAGACTCTGTGAACAACAAAAGTGTATGTGACTAAATTCTCAGAGTTCATTATGCATTATTTTTACCCTGCAAGCTGGATAATAATTCTGAAGCCTTTTAAGCTATGTATTAAAATAGTCTATGTAAATACCTACAAAATAAAGTCAGTAGAGAGTACATACTGAAAGCACTAAGGCTCATGAAAAACTTGGTGATCTGTTGCTATGTGATTTGGTTTCTATGAAGTCTGCAGAGCTTTTTTTTTAATTTTATTTTATGGCTAAAAGCAGGCAAAATCTTGAATAAGATCACAACTGGGAGACGGGATTAAAATAATTTTAAAAGGTTGGATAAAATATTAAAATAAAAAAGGAAAAGCAAACACACATATAATTCCCAGGATACTATGGAATATTCTCATTCTTAGGTGAAGAATATTTATTCAGTAGTCAGGATTTCCTTACAGTACAAATCTAAAGCTGACAAACAACTCCATTTACATGGCCACCTACAAATACACTATGACTATTTCTGGATGGAAGGAATAAAAATCTCCAACTTAGAGGAATATTTCCAGAAACTGATGTGGTAGGAGCTTTTGATTTGCTATTCTGCAACTTTGTAAATGTGTTACTTGGTATTTGGAGCTTTCTGTAACCTTATTGTTAATATGGTTACCAGCGCAAAGCAGTTAAGCCAGTCTTATATTTGTTCTGTAAGGCAGTAGAGGTACTTCATCAGGGTATCTACACCCATACATGACACTATTTACCCTGGCACTGTGTTGAATCCCTGCATCAAGACCTTCGATTGTTTACTAACACGGATACCACATAATCCGGGATAGAAACTCCCTAATCTCTCCTCAGGTACATGATTAAGTAGCAAATGACACCCACCAGCATCTGGTGAGCTGTCAGGTGCCAGAAGGTGTTTGTAGTGGTAATTTGGCCATCTGCAATCTGTGTTGTCAGTGCATTGTAAGTTATCACTGTCTCAGGCAATATTAACTTGCAGTGTTCTTCTGACATTTCTTCAGTGGGTTGTGAAGCAGACATATGGTACAAAATACTTCCTAGCTGGCTCCTCCCACCTTTCCAATAGCAATGACTTCTGTTGCTTATCAGTAAAGTACTGAAGCTTGTGCTCAGATTTCTTTTCAAGGTACTTTAACATTAATACTGCTCGGGTACTTATATCCTGGTTTAGGCTATTCTGAGTCACTTTTGTGACACACTTCCGCATTGTGCAGCACACAAGACATAGGAACATATGGCCCACTGTAATTACATATTTTGCAAATTACTTAGCAATTATACCTGAAGTTACCGAGTAGTTCAAAAGCAATTACCTTATAACTTGCTTTCACGTTCTGTAATAAGGCTTTCAGTTTATATGGAAAAATAACTAGATAATTATTTTGTGGTTATATGGTCATTAAACAATGGCTTAAATAATTAAGATTTTTTTTCATTTTTTAATTTTTTTTTTACAAAACAATGCATCTGGCTAACAACTCCTGTGCCAGTGTTAATTAAAACAGGCAAGGTATATTTTTGAATTATGGAGCTCACAAAAGAAATATCAGATGGCCCTTGACTGTAAATAGTTTGAACCATTATTGCTATCTATTCTTACTGGATCATGTAAAAAAAACCCTTTTTTGTTGGAGTTTTTCTTTGATTTTTGTAATATGTTTTCTCGTAAAATGAGTATCACACCTAGAAACTGTTTAGAATTTAGAACAAAATAATGAAGACAAGAATCCTCCAACCACTCATTTGCAGTGGAAAACTTAACTGACCATAACTGTGGATGTATTAATGTAACATTGTAACAAGAGGGAAAATTACCTGATGGATGCAAATACATTTTTATTTTTAGACCATCAGCTTCTAGTACGGAGAATCAGAATGAGAAGATAGGAGTCCTAATGACAAATACATTGTGTATTTATTTAATGGGAACTGAGCAGTTCAGGGAATTGCTAATAGTATTCTGGGGCTTTCATCACTGAGTCACTAGGCTTGAATCTGGCCCAGGTCTGCAATGACTGAAAATCATTACAATTTGATAGTTCTTCAGTGCCCTATGCAAAATGAATTATGTTCTTACTCCAAAACTGGTGGTCATTAGAAAAAATTACTACCCACTGGAGAAGAACAAGATAGATAAGTAAAAGTATGGTAGGAAAGGAGGTTATACAAAAGTGAGATTCATTATCATAGAAAGAGAAAGGGTTACATGGGGTATATTAATTAAAGAATATTAAGAATATTAGATGTTTTAATAATGTAGACATTATCAAAAGCTTTTCTTCTGAAACATTTTATTCAGGCATAATGAGGTGTCTTTTCCTGTTTCTTCTCTTCTTTGCAAAACAAAATATAAAAGAACTTCCGGCTTTTTGTCCTAGTTAAAAACAAAACAGTCTGAAAGTTTGGATTCATTAGTTTTAGCACCATAATCCAAACTAATAACAAACCTCCAATTGTTCCTAGACCTGTAATGATTAGTTCAGCAAAATGGAATTAGCACTTAACTTCATTTGGAACAGTTAAAGCTACTTGTAAATCTGGCATAAGTCTTGGGAAAAAACAGAAGGCACAACTAGTAGGGAATTACCACTTTCATTCTTTCTTCAATGCTTAAGGGACTTAAAGCAACATGGAAGAGTTAGCTTCCTAAAATCAATTACATAAAGAAAGAGACTTTATTATAGATATGTGAGAATATTGTTGATTACACAGGCTCTGTTGGGAACCTAAATTATTAATAAATCCTTTATCACTATATTATACTTTCTTACAAAACTTATAAGAAGTCATCCTATAGAACACATTACGTCAGGATATTATACTCAAATATTGTATAAGGTTTTTTTAGAAGACTACATATATTTGACACAAAGAAATATGAGAAATACTACATTGAATAAAACAAATCTGCTATGAGTAAAACTTTATATAATAGCATTCTTTCAAGAGGAAGATAAAAAGTTATACATGCTTATAATACATTTTCAATTTTTTATTTACTTCCTCTAAAGGAAGGCTTGCTTTTATATCTTGGATGATTCTTCCAGAATAATTTTTACTGGTAGATACTATAGAAAGGATTTCTGGTTTCCATCTGTATGTTTGTAGCTGTATTATCCAGGTCCAAAATTTGATGGCACAAAGGCAAACAGACTGATTATTACAATTGTAACTACTTAGACGGAGTAGGGACAATAAAGGGAGTTATATTTTCAAGAACTTGTTGTGCAACTTTCTTCTGATCAGTGTTCAAACTGATCAGCAAATTCATTTCTTCAGAAAACAGATAGTTCTGTCAGTGCAGCAAACAAAATATTCTCAAAGTCACTCCAACTGCATTTATGTAATTGCCTAAAAACTTCAGACTTCTGCAATTCAGGCTATATTCAAGTAATTTACTTCCATGAACAAAGGTTGAATTCAGACATGTGCTGTCACAGGTAAAGCAGTCTATCAGTGATTTGTATCACCTCCTTTGCAGAATACTGGGCCCTGGCTACAGTAAATGTGAAGAATATTAAGAAATTATGCTATTCAAATGAAATACAGTCATTTTTGTTTTGATCTAATATGCTGCGCACAAATTACAGCTGCATCAGGAATACACCGTTATAAAAAAAATTCTCCTAACTTCATAACAGATAACAATTATGCTGATACCTGCACTGAATGATGCAACCAAACATGTCCCTGCTCACAACCGTCTGAGTCTAATCAAGCATTCTTTCTTGTATTTGATGAGTTATGAGGGACGTGCCAAGTGACGACATGTACATCCTATGGTATCCTCTGAATCACCATGATAGCTACAAGCTGGCTAACAATCTTTTGCTACATTAGCTCACTGAATAGGTGTTCACCTGAGAAAAATAAAACACTTGATCATAGATTGAGAGTTTTGGGAAGGGAAATATTGGTAGGTGGCTCTTTCTTGTAGTCAACAGAGTGATTCTGACACTAGTGAGACTCTCTGGATTACTGGGTTATCAAAAATAGCAGTTATTTCAAAGGAATGTTAATGAACATACTCAGATAATGAAGAGGAAATGAAGTACTTCTTTTATTGAATTTTCTAAAACAGCTCTAAGAAATGTTATATACAGTAAAACCTTTTCAATTAAACAAATGAAAAGCTTTTATTAATGGCATCAGTAATCATTATAGGTTAATAGGACTTAATAGTTGTTTGGACATTGTTACTAGCAAAATAAAGAACCTGACTGATAAAACATACTCCCAGGAAAGATCCTAGCTGTAGAGCAACAAATTGGAACAGGCATATAAGAGGTACTCTTGGTTTTCCTTAGTGACTTGAAAAAATATATTTTGAAAACCTGGTATTAGTCTGATTCATCAGATTACATCATGTTTTAACTATGTAGAGAATGTGAGCAGCTATACTTCACATCTCCTGTTGAACAAATCACAGCTGGTTGGATTTTCTAACATCCAGTGTCAGCTTTTCCTATAGTCTTGAAACCTAAAGATGAAATCTTTTACAGACAGAGGTTCATAATATATTAAAGCATTTTTTCCACTGACTTCTTTTCATTGGATCCTACTAAATCTTACATGCACTGAAGGATGTGCTTGTAATTTCTTAATTTCATGTTAAACACATGGTTCATTTTTACCTCTTATTCTTCTGGCACACAGGAAGGGCTAATGTGTGTTTTGGGAAAAAAATAGCCTTGTTGCTATAAAGAAAAGAGAATATATAAAAAGAATATATAAAAGAGGATAGCACTCAGTAGCTAATATACTCTGCTGTTAGAGCAAGTTACTACATAATAATGAAACTGATACTAGGCCAAAGATTTGGAAGTTAAAGATTCAGTGGCTACCACAGACTGTAGCTCTTCTGTACAGCATGGGACTTTCTGAGGCCAGGTATGATGAGCACTATGAGGCATAGAAATTTAAGAAGAAAAAGGAATTAAAATAGATCAATTGTGCATTGTGCTAGACAAAAAAATACACATATCTATTCCCAGCCTTTCATGTCTTGAAATTCTACAGCCTAAAATGAGCAAACTGTCTCAAATGTCCTTGACATTCAAAAGCTCCCCTAAATAAACTCATTGCCAAGTATTATACATTTTTTAAATTACAGCCTTTCTGTGGATATGTCAATAATACCAGCTAACTCCAATTCATGGGGAGAAAGCAAGCATTTCTGCTAAAAGATTCAAGGCAAAAGTACAAAACAAATCATTGATTTCCATGCCCTGAGAACTAACCTGACAACTAATTTTTCTTCATGTCCTTATTTGGTTCTTTTCCCCCCTTTTGCAGTAAGACAAGAGTGGAATATGCACTCATTCATTGTTTGAAATATTTGTTGACTTCAGGGAGTCTAGATTCTTATTTAAGTATACTACTTAAAAACTCGTTGACTTCCTGTCATCACTTCAGTGCATGTTTTAAAAATATATGCTGTTACTCAGGCTAAGGAAATAGTTCTATAAAGTAAGCAGACTCCATAGGCTCATATTTCTGAGTGGATATATATGTTTTGCTCTCCCCAAAACCCTATTGGCTTGTCTCTTTTCCTCCCCCTTCTTCCCCCCTCCCTGCCCTCCCAATTACACTTTCAGACTTCCTTTCTGTCAAGCAGTGTCAGTGAAGGTTTAGGACCCTCATCATGGACTTATTCATAAGTAGGTGGAATTTCTGTTCTTTGGGGAACGCTGTTTTGGACATAATATATACAGAAAACTGGGACTTCATGGTTCACGTCATTGCAATACAGCACCCCACAGCAGAAGTCTCACCACAAAAAAAGAAAAAAAGAAGTTTTAGATGTTGTTTTTGAGCTTAGAAAGCTAGGGGACATTTCTTATAGAAATACAGATAAGCAAATGAAATAATAATAATTAAAAACAAATCCTAAGATTAAACATAAAATTCAGATAATTCATTTCAAGAACATTTGTTTAAAATAATTTCTCAAAAATCCATCCTATTAATATTGCTTTATGGTTCTGGTGGATGACTGATTTCTTTTTATGATTCAGGTTTTCTGGGATTGCCGATGCTTTTCTGAAAAAACTCTTTTTTGGATAACAGACTTCATAAGTTTTGTGCAATAACTTGTTGAAAGTTTCTGAGTGATAATCCATGCTAAAACATCCCCACTACTAGAAGTAGTATTAGGTACCAAAAACTACACGACTGTAGAGCAGAGGTTCTGCACAGAATACAATCCAAGTACTTGAAGGTAATAAGAAGTGACAGTGACTGTTACAGCACTGTCTGAGTCTTTTGTAGCTGATAGTTACTGAGTATGACCTAATGCACAACATGAACTTTTTGGATGTGAAAAGTAATTGTGTGCAAATTAAATATACCCTTTTATACTGATAGTGTGGCACATTTATATGTTTCTGATTAAATATAGCAATGGATGGAGAACTTGTTTTCTGCAAAAATATCACTTAGAACTGGAGACTTGATCTTGCAATTTTTACTCAAATCTAAGTCCAATCAAATTCAGCAATCAAACCTTGGAGAGATCTGAACTGTGTTGTGGAATCTGTTACAGTATGTAGTCATTTCCTTACAGCTAACTTTTATTTAAGGAGGTTTCATTTATTAAATTTTTCCATGTAATGCCATATCTAAATCTCTTTGAGATCCAGAGCACAGGGACAAAAAGAGACTTGAACATAACCTGAGCCTTCCAACCTCTGCCATTTTTCGAGAGCAAACTTATAGCAAATTAAGGTTCTTAGTATCTGAAGAAAGATAATTTTTCTTGGTGCCTAGGAGACAAAAGCTGATACAGAAAGCAGCAAGGAAGCTTCAAAAGCATCAGTGTTCCTAAAAGAAACTAAGGAATAGGGATTTTTGTTGATTATTCGCTTAAAGAGACTTCCTGCTGTGGAACTCTTTCCTCTTGCTTGATTATGCTTATGTTTAGAGAATTCACCTTGTACATTCATTGCCAATAAATAAAATTGCTGATTCACTAAAACATATCTTAATATTTCATCATTTCTCCTCATACAGAAAATACTGATATGTGACAGCATTTTGACAAAGCATTCATACTAAACAGGGATTTAATGGAATAATGGAAAAACGAAAAAAGACTATAATAAAAAAATATGTTTTTCCATCAGCCTTGTTAAGTAATGTCATGGTTTAACCCCAGCTGGCAACTAAGCACCACACAGCCACTCACTCACTCCCCCCACAACAGCGTTGGGGAGAGAATTGGAAGACTAAAAATGAGACAACCCATGGGTTGAGATAAAGACAGTTTAATAGGGAAAGCAAAAGCCATGCACACAAGCAAAGGAAAATAAGGTATTCATTCACTACTTCTCATGGGCAGGCAGGTGTTCAGCCATCTCCAGGAAAGCAGGGCTCCTTCATGTGTAACCGTTACTTGGGAAGACAAACGCTATCCCTCCAAACACCCCCCACTTCCTCCTTCTTCCCACAGCTTTATACATGTGGAGCATGACATCATATGGTATGGAATATCCCTTTGGTCAGTTGGGGTCAGCTGTCCTGGTTGTGTCCCCTCCCAGCTTCTTGTGCGCCCTAGCCTGCTTGATGGTAGGGTGGTGTGAGAAGCAGAAAAGGCCTTGACTCTGTGTAAGCACTGCTCAGCAATAACAAAAACATCCCTGTGTTTTCAACACTGTTTTTAGCACAAATCCAAAACATAGCCCACAGTAGATACCATGAAGAAAATTAACTCTATCCCAGCTAAAACCAGCACAAGTAATTATTAGCATAAGTGTAGTCATATAGTCATAAAGATGAATGGCTTAATTGAAACATTTTTAAATTTTTAAGAAACTGAGAATATACAGACAATGCAAGGATATAAGTTACTCAGAAACATACATCTGCCCCTCCTCTTTTAGTCCCAAAATATGTGATTTACATCCTGAGCTAAATAATTAATATTTTTTTCAAAATTCAAAAGGGGTTATTCATGCAGCGTTGGCCTTATATAATAAAATCCAACATCAAGATTATGAAAGACAAGTCAAACAGAAAAGCTTTGATACAATTTCTTATGTGAAGTTGGAAAATTAGTCCATCAATATCCTTAAACGTTTAAAAGATTTTACTGCTACTGCAGGAATACTCCCTTTGCTTTCACAAAATGTCATGATTGTGGCTGATGTAGCCCACTCACAATGAATGGGTGAACACTGAACCAAAGGAAGCCAAGGAATGAACAACATTTTCCAAAACTTCTCAAGATCTTTTGAATATATGGGGATTTGTCTCACTTTGGCTGTATGAGAAAATTAACTTGATTTTGCAGGCCATCTCCTAAATATTACAGTGATGGACACAGAACTGAAACTTAGGGTAGAATGTGCATGTATTATATAGAATTTTATTATTATTACTGTTATTATTACTATTCCTGATAATTTTATTTCAAACATAATGTTAAGCAGAAATATTCTACAGGATTCATATGTCAGACCAACACAGCTTGAAAGTTAACTGTTTACAACAACTGTCCACAAACTAGCTACAGAGAAAGAATTATTCACAGGAATTATTCACTGAATGATTGTGAATAATGAGCTCATTTAGGAAAATCACAATCTGTTCATGGACAATTTGTGAGCCGAAGAGAGTTAAAATTCATCAACTAAATTATTTGTTATAAATTATTCACCAAGCTCTAATGAGCACCCAAAAATATGGCTGCTTATCTGAAACTTATTCAAATTATCCAAAGTGCTTCTGTCTGTATAAGAAGGCCAGAAATACTCTTTTGTACTTTTCAATATCTCCTGACAGTGTTTTAATTTTACTTATGTTCCAAGCTAAAATATGAAGTACAGAACAATGCAAAAATAGAAGAAAACAAAAAGGAGGAAAAAAAACCCTATTATATTCACACGTACAAAAATATTTTCACTGTTTTTTATTCAAGCTTGTGGTGAAAGCATACTATGCTTTAGTTCATTCCCTTAATGCAGTAGTCTACAATTCTGTAGTTCAGCCTTCTGATTCTGAGATATCTAAATAATAAGACTGACTGAAAATGTTATTAGAAAATAAATTTCCATATTTTATATTCCCACCAGTGTTAATTCAAGTTTCTAAGAAAAAGATGCTTCACCTGTTGCTGTCTTTGTCCTTAATAATACTGCTTTTAATATATCTTTTCAGTCACTCACCACATAAACAGTGAATACATCACTTTTCCCTTTTATCTAGCAATGCTGATAATAAAGGTTTCAGTAATTTGTGACTTTTATTTATATCTGGTTTACAATGGCTATCAAAAATAATTACATGTACCACACTACAAACAATAACGTTCCCCAATTTCAATTATATGGATCAGCCTAACTGCTTAAAGTGTGTTAGCTATTAGATAAAGCACAAGCACTCTGTGCACATTACATGCAGGTACAACTGTGTCTGCAGTCAGCAGTGAACAAGCACCAAAATAAATAACTTTCTAAATACTTTGAGGCCAGACTTGAAAATTACTGAAGACAGTGAAGAGATTTTAATTGAATTTAAAGGGAAATGGATAAAAATTTTGGATGGCAATTGTGGTGGGTTGAGCTTGTCTGGCGACCAGGTGCCCACCAAGCCACTCCATCACTCCTTTTCCTCAGCAGGACAGGGGGAGAAAATAAGATTAAAAACTCATGGGTCAAAATAAAGGCAGTTCAATAAAGAAAAGCATTTCATGTAATTTTCTGTATCTATAATTTTAACTTTGGACTAGTCACCATAGGCTCCCTTCATATTCAGTGACAAGAAAAAGGCACGTTAACAGGCTGATTTGTCAGACCTATTTTAGATGTCCTTTTTTAGTATAAGATTAACTGCCTTAAAGAAGCGCACACTGTTCTACAGTGGCTAGAGAAGGACTCTGGATTGATTATCTCAGACCTAAACATCTAATTTCTCGACACCTATGATAAAGGACATGTGTCTCCCTATAAGCTGAGACTGTAGTTTCCTTAACTCTTTTTCAGTGGAAAGAGAAAGAGGCTTATCTAGAAAATAACTTAAAAATTTAGCTGGTCTGACTGACATCTGAAGAGGCTTTTTTCACTCTATTGATCTTATGGTAACATGACTGCTAAATGAGGAGCTTCAGTGATATACAGAAAGATATAAGAGAAAAATGGGGCAGAAAGATCAAGCTTCAAGGAGTCTCAGTTAAATTTCTAAAGTTTGTTAAGTGAATGTCTCTATGAAATTGCACACAATAACATTGTAAGTAATAAGTAATAAGTAAAATATTTTTTACTTGTTCCTCAGTGTTAATTACCTATTAGACCTCTGGAATTTTGTTTTTTTTTGGTTTTTTTTGGTTTTTTTTCCCCCACAACCTAGATTGAGAAGAAAAGAGGTTCACTGCATCAATTACTAATATACACAAAACTACTCATCATAGGACACGGGCCTAGTTCTCATAGTGAGCTTCAGATTTAGGCTGGCATTCGTCTCTCTGTCTTAGTCACCTAAATGTACAATTCCTAATACCGATTTCCAAAAATCATCTGTTCTCACTAAAGTGAAGCAGGTATTCCCAAAGTACAGCTCACATCATGGAGAAATCAGGGGCAGGCAGATAAAAGCCCTGCTGATGTGCTTAATACTGACTCAATATCTGTATTGATATAGGAAGTCTAGGGTAATAGTTCATATTTAGATACCTAAATTTCATATGTCCAAAATGGAAATAATCCTGCTTTTAGTGTTTTGTTCTGTAATTGTATAATGGGAAGAACAGTGCTTATTTGCCTCATCAGACTGCAGTGAGGAAAGAGTGAGGACAGAAGCTTATAAACACCTAAGTAATACAGATTTTTCCCACTATCATATCCCTTTCTAGCTCTTTTGTTAAACTTCCAGTAAAATGAGCTATGTATTCTGAAGCATGCACACTTCCGATTGCTCCTATAAGGTCCCAATCCAGTTGTGACACAAGACAATTCTGTGCATCTATTCCTTACTATGATGGATTTAGGCACTCAGCTGAGAGAAATAAGGTTGTCAAAACAAAAGTGAATTTTAATGTCATGATCTGGAACTGGAAGAATTGCCACCCTGGGAAATTGCTAGACTTTCCTGAATGCCCAGTTTTTATTTAAACTTTCAAAAATGGTGACAGAAAAACTGAAATTTTGGGGGTGGGAGGGTGGGGTGGGGGTTGAGCAATAAACAGATTTCTTTGTATTAAAATGCAGAACACCTGGATGAAAAATGGTAACATAGAGAGAAGCTGAAGGAAATATGAAAGTGTTAGGGAAAATAGAACTTTTTCAGAACAAGAAAGAATTTTCAAAGTTTTCCAGAAAGGAAAAAAAAAACAGGAGAGCTTTTTCCAAGCTCCAACTCTTCTGATTCAGTTGTGATTTCTATTTCTAAGTTAGACATTGAGGAACACAACAATGGAGTTGACTGGAACCCACATTAATAAAATTGAGGGACACGTTTCCCAGATCTCTAGTAGAACAACAGTTATAGCTGTTGAACCTGGTGCAAGAATACTTTATTCAACCTTCCTACAAACTGAAAACAACAGCCTCACTTTCAATTACCACATTTATGCTTTGATCTATATTTAATTATAAATAACTGTAATGAAGCATGAACTACTGGCTAAGTAACAAACTGAAATCTTGGGAGATAAAAAATTCAATCTAACTGCCATATTTTACCTAAGTAATCTATGGTAAAAAATGATTTATTTTTCTGTCTCTTATTTCCCACCTTTAAAATGAGGCTATTGACACTTCACAAGGACATTATACAGGTGAGTATTCTATGGCATTCAGATATTATTGTGGTAGGGCAATATAAAGATAGATAGATAAGGGTTACATAATAGAATATTTCTACAGTAACTGCTCAGTATCACTGTTCCCACATGGATTCTCCAAAATACATCACTGTCTACTAAATCTCATACTCTCATATGTGGCAAAGATGAATAAATAAGATAAAGTACCTCTCACTGAGTAAACCTTTATTTGGGATCAGTTAGAGCCTTGCAAGATTTTACATAACACTTTTCCACTAAAGTAATAATTGTGGCCTAGAGTTTGCATTTTGTGGCTTATTAGTCAGAGCTCTACAGTTAACACCACTGTCATTTCTTCTTTAATTGGATAAGGTGAAGATTTTATGGATATTGTAAGTAAAAAATGTTTCATCCATATTTACTTTTTAATTATCAACAGCATAAATGCAGAAGACCTCAGGTCTTAGTGTATTTTACAAAGGCACACAGGCACACAGAGGTACGTGCTTAGTAACAGCATTCATTTTATACATATAGAATCATAGAATCATAAATTGTTTAGGTTGGAAAAGACCTCTAAGATACTCCAGTCCGACCATTAACCTACACTAACAAGTCTACTCTAAGCCAATCAAGGGTAGACTAGACTAAACCATGTCCCAGAGTGCCACATCTACCCGTTTTTTGAACACTTCCAGGGATGGTGACTCCACCACCTATCTGGGCAGCCTCTTCCAATGCTTGACCACGCTTTTCATAAAGAAATTTTTCCTAATTTCCAACCTAAACCTCCCTTGGCACAGCTTAAGCCCTTTTCCTCTTGTCCTATCGCTAGCTACTTGGGAGAAGAGACCAACACCCACCTCGCTACTACCTCCTTTCAGGTAGTTGTAGAGAGCGATAAGGTCTCCCCTCAACCTCCTCTTCTCCAGGCTAAACAACCCCAGTTCCCTCAGCCGCTCCTCATAAGGCCTGTGCTCCAGACCCTTCACCAGCCTTGTCGCCCTTCTCTGGACACACTCCAGCACCTCAATGTCTTTCTTGTAGTGAGGGGCCCAAAACTGGACACAGTATTCCAGGTGCGGCCTCACCAGCGCCGAGTACAGGGGGACAATCACCTCCCTGCTCCTGCTGGCCACACTCTTCCTGATACAAGCCAGGATGCTGTTGGCCTTCTTGGCCACCTGGGCACACTGCTGGCTCATATTCAGCCAGCTGTTGACCAACACCCCCAGGTCCTTTTCGGCCAGGCAGCTTTCCAGCCACTCTTCCCCAAGCCTGTAGCATTGCATGGGGTTGTTGTGACTGAACTGCAGGACCTGGCACTTGGCCTTGTTGAACATCATACATGTGGCCTCGGCCCATTGGTCCAGCCTGTCCAGGTCCCTCTGCCAGGGCCATCCTACCCTCCAGCAGATCGACACTCCCACCCAGTTTGGTGTCATCTGCAGACTTACTGAGGGTGCACTCAATCCCCTCATCCAGATCATCGATAAAGATATTAAACAAGGCTGGCCCCAAAACAGAGCCCTGGGGAACACCGCTCATGACCGGCTGCCAACTGGACTTAACTCCATTTACCACTACTCTCTGGGCTCGGCCACCCAACCAGTTTTTTACCCAGCGAAGAGTACGCCCGTCCAAGCCATGAGCTGCCAGCTTCCCAAGGAGAATATTGTGGGAGACAGTGTCAAAAGCTTTGCTAAAGTATATATATATATATATACATACTTGACTTCATATATATATATATATACTTGACTTTCCTAGACAACAATTGAAAGATCAACATTTTCATGACTACAAATTGTTTTGTAACTGGACTATTGAGTATCTCATTATTCAAATAATGCAGAACTTCTTTTTTTCCTTAAATCCATCTAATCAATTTTGTTATAACAGTTTTATTTCAGTAACTCTGACACTGGATAAGCATAAGTGATTATGTTTCAGAAAGCTATAACGGTGATAAATAGGTCTTCTATTTGCTTTAGGATGATGTCTATGTAAATGGACTAAAGAAAGCTAAACTTTAATTGGAAAAGTTAATTCTTTAATGAAACAGTAGATGAGTTTTTCACTTTGAGCTCAATTAACACTGTAATTGTTGAATACAGTTGGGCTGATAATACAACTTTAAAACAATGTGAGAAGGGCACAGGCACCTTCCAGGTCCTGTGCTGCTGATTATGCATGTCACAAAACATATGTAAATAATGGTCACATTGCCAGCTGTCTAGCTGCACAATCCACCTCCAAATATCAGTTCTGTAATATCTATCTATCTATCTATCTATCTGTCTGTCTATCTATCTATCTATTTAGGAAACCTTGTAAGTACTGCCACAGCTGCAAGCAGACCCAAGCTCTCAATAACTTGAGGTCCAGCACATGTAGATGTTGTGCAGCCGTACAAGCACATGTGAGAACTTGGACAAAATCAGTGGACAACATAAAAGTATGGGCTTATTAAAAGAACATTCAGGTTAATGATTACAAACTATTAAGTTCTATAACTGTATTAGGCCACAGTTCCCTAGCACATTACAAAGTCAATCTCACCATCTCCACTGAATTCAAAGGAGAGACATGAATGCACTAAGTTTCTATCTTAACCATGGATTAGGACTTCCTACAAAGGTTTATATCAGTTATGCTTACATGAATATATATGCTCTGGTTTACTCTGCCTATAGTAAAAAGTCAGGTGTATCCAGAGCTTAGGTTAGATTTCTTCCTTTATTCCTGAAAAACATACAATTGACACATTTTGTCAGTTCTTCAACATGTGTTGCTGGTCATTAGACAATTGATTCTTTACATGGATTCTCACCTGGATTTTCAGCTGGATATCAGGTATTTGCAGTGGCTCATCAGTCAAGTCACTGACAAGTTAACGGCTATGTTTTCATCTTATAGTACTTTGCATTCATAACAGTGACTAGGCAAGAAGCTGCTTTGATTCTTTTCTGTCTTAGGAGAATGTCTTACTTGTACAGACCTCATGTGTGCTAGTTTTAACCATGTTACCTATACAAACTTCAGAAAACATAATTTAAATGGGTTCCAGCTCTATCCTCAGGAACACCAGACCATGGAAGGGCAGGAGCCTGGATAAAGCTTGAATGACATACTACCTCTTTCAATAGGGCTGTGCAGGTTAGGAAGGAAGTATTCCAAACAGAATTCACCTAGTTTGTATGAGTCCCTTCTCAGCCTGCATTTCACTTTATATGATGCCGAGTTTGTTCAGTAAGTGCAAATAAGGTAGCCTATTAAGCAGTAACAAGTCTCCATACCTCCACTACATACAGATAAGCACAGGAAAAGTCTGCGCCTTGTATCACCTTACTGAATATGTCCAAATGACATAAAAGAACGATGTCAAAAGGGGTGAGTGAAGAGAAGTAGCCACCTACCAGGGTAAGTGAGTTTCCTAACTCTAGCAGTTGTCAATGGGTTGGGCTTTTTTACCTACTGCTCAGCATGATGTTTACAAGCCTCCTCAGCAGTAATTTTTATAAAGTTTTTTTTCACTAAGCTCTCTTAATAATGGTTTTCTTACAGAACTTTAAATTTAGGTGTGACTTTAGGTGGAGAGTTTTTGAAACACTCACTGCTAGCCTAAGTTCTCATGCTGAATTAAGTAGAAATATATTTAAAACAATAAAGGGACTGCTAAGAAATCTTAAAATCATAGCTTAAAAACTCCAAGGAGAGAAGACAAAAATAGGGCTCCCATTACCAACCTTTAACAGGAAGGTTATATGTTTTTACTATAAAGAATGTATTTTACTATTAAAAATACATAAACATAGACATAAGCAAAAACATCTTTCCCTCTCTAAATTTTCCTTTAAAAACTAAACTGAGTTTAAAAATAAAGAAAATTAACCTATCACATCCAAAAATCAGACCTTCCAGTCCACTTCCACTCCATTTAATAGACATATCTAAGTGAGGAATGGAGATACCCAAGCTTTTATGCAGTTGATACAAAAGAGGAACCTCAAAGGGATGAATTTTAAAAGGCACAGAATCACCAAGTATAGAAGTATCTCTATATATTTTAATTATACTAGAAGCCTGGGCTTCTGCACATCTAACTTGGATATTTAAATGTGGCATCCCTCTAATCTTTTATGGGACTCTATTTTTCACTTTATTCAGAACTACTCTTAAGTGAATTGGAGGACAAACAACAGACACTGACAACTCAGTTTTTAGTATCTCCTCAGTAGCAGGATGTAAATCTGAATCCTTCAAGGTTATTGCAGGAACTGAGGAGTCATTTTGGCCTGAGGGAGAATTTATCCCAGTCATATCAAGAGCCCAAGCTATCTATGTCAACTACTGTACCTTTCCTTACATTGTCCGATAGGGTCTTTCTTTATGTTTCTTCCTACCTGCCCCATTTTCTTTACTGTCTTTTAGTGAGTGTCAAAGTTTTGTTTGCAGATAAATGGCTATAGAACCAGAAAATGGATGACTCTGATGAGCTGCTGTTATTTGCAGTATAAATGTTCCTTCTCTGTGGCAGAGTTCTCGACTGAGATTGACTGTTTGCTTCCTTGCTTGCTACAGCTCTGTCAGCACTTGAAGGTGTATGCTTCTTTAATTCCTGTCAGATTTGAAAGTGTCCAAAGCACAAGAAATAATCTTTCAATACATTTTTTTTTTGATGCAGTTTAAACTAAGGTCAGTGATTAGTGATAAACCAGCATCCTTGGTATAACTCTAGAATAAAATTTAACAGGAGGAATCTAATATTCTAGTATTAACAGGGAAAACCCCACCCTTCTATGTGTCATTTTTCTAAGATGTTTGACCTTATGTTTTGCTCAGTCCAGCAATGGCATAAGGATAAAGACAACACCCAGTGACAAAGCAGAATGCACTGAATTACACTGCAAAAGAGCAGGTAACTCCATGAACTCCAGAATGGAAGAGAACTCTCCTTGCAGATGATTAACATGGGAATGTCTGCAGCATGGGACCTGGGAATGGTCAGGCTGGTCTGTGTTTTTCATAAGCAGCCTACGGTCACTACACTATTACTGACTTTTTTTATGGTGTACTAGTACCTCAGGTCTCAAGGCAGGCTGGAGGGTCTCTGTTTTGCTATTCAGGGATACAATGTCTGTTGTAGACAACGCATATTTTAAGTGGACCAGCTACAAAAAAGCTGGAAAGAAGATAGATATGAAGCCAAATGATCAAAACCACATCAGAAAAGAGCCCTGATCTTGGCAGAAGTGCAGCGCAAGACAGGCCACGGTGTTAGTTTGGCAAAGGACTGGGCCTGGCTAAAGTCTGTTTATGCTTAAATGGCTACCCTACAACTAACCTGTTAATGGCAATGTGGTTGCCAGGGTGCCAGTGACATCCAATCGCCAGGTGCTGTGGGAATTTCAGCCAACCAGAAGCAGGTATTCTTTCCGCCCCACACCCCCCCCATATGACTGATGTGGAGCAAGGAGGTCATGCACATGTCAAATATATCCATGACTAAATGTGCTTTGGTAGCCAAGCCTGGTTAGTCTCTGCACTCTCCATTTGGTTTCAAACCATGGCAACTGCATAAACTAGTGACAACCACATGCCAAAAGTGAATCCATGTAGCAGCAGGCAACACATGGCAGCAGAAAGGAGAGATACCAATGAGCATATAGGTATATATCTCAAAACAAAAAAACTAATTCCCAAGAAAAGCAGGATTTTAAAAACTTGTTATCATTAGGCAGAAATAATAACTATTCCCTGCTTGCCAGCTCAACTTTCCTTGACAATAGTTTTTCTTGTCCAGATTTTTGTCAATATTAATACTCATTAATTTGATAAACCTGTGATTTCCAGGCTGTTAAAACCAGATTGCACTGAAATAGTACATACTAGCCAACAAGAGTGTTAGCAAATCATTAATTCGCTTCTGTTACCCCATACTCCTGTGGATTATTCCCCCCTATTTCCAGCTTCTCCTTCAAAATATCTTTTGGCTGTTCTTTTCCCCTTGTTTGTCTTTTATTGAGATTTTGTCCCTCAGAGTTCCATTTTTAATTCTCACTGCCTTATGACCATCTCAAGCTATATGGCTTCTACCACGATGACTCACAGATCTATTTCCTCAACCTTGATTTAATTTTCATCCGCTATTTCCTGACACATTATCTGGGCTGTCCATTTAATTGTCAAGACTCATCATGTGAAAACTTGAGCTTTTTCTCTTTTTTCCCAACAGTACTCCATTTTCTTCTCTGTTCTACCCATACTAACAGAAGGCCATTTGGTCTGTCACTCAGAATCACTGCACTAGCATGATTATTATCCACTTCTTCCTCATCTTCAGCTTTCTTAAGGCTCAGTTGGTTCTTTTTTGTACTATACACTGGAAAAATCTTTCCTTTAGATACCCACAGGTAAAAATGGAAGTTGCTCATACTTCTGTGACTTCTGAGTCATAATGAAAATGTGCCTAGAGGTATTCCCTGAAAAAAATTCCCTTTTGAAGGGTTTTTAAACCTATGTATGATATTCTGTACATGATGAAATCTTTAATATTTGTTTTAAAAAAAGAAATAATGAGTAGCACACATGTTTATTGAATCAGTATCATTTTTAGGGTAGTCCTTGTAGAAACTTGATGGTTCATCCTGACTCAGATGTATCTTTTCATCAAATGTGCCATTTTATTTCATCTCCCTCCCTACCTGTCCATTCACAACAGTGACAAAAGCTTTTTACTTAGAAGCAACAGAGTATCTCTCTTTTTTTTTTTTTTTTTAAATATCAGAGTCCTTTAGCAGTTACATATCACCTCCTACAATGCATTCAAGTTTCACTTGTTGGTACAAAAAAAAAAAAAATTAGCTTAATGGATTCAGAAAGGATAAAGTGGACTGTAGAAAAATAACATTGGAGAGTTTCTTTCAGCAGATTACAAGTTTAACAAAGTATACTTTGTCTTGTTGATCTTTAACAAGTAAATTTTTTTATTTTCAAAAGAAGTGAATATTTCTAATCCAGCAACACCTGCAGTCCCGTGGGATTTAGTATAATTTTGGGATGTTGCATGTATAGAAGCAGGCACTAATTCCCACTGCAGTTCTAATAACTGTAAAGAACTCTAACTCATCTCCTGTCACAGAAGCCTGGATACTGTGCAAAATATAAGACTTGGCCTTTATTCTAGATTTGCACATCCATCTGAGTCTACACATTTTACAATCATAACACACTCAGCATTCATTACAAATATAACATAAAGTTTTCTGGTTTCGTACAGCTAAAATCATCAAGTACTTCTTGTCTTTATGACAGCTGTCCTTCTTCTTTGACCCTGGCACTCTTGCACTATCTACATGCTTTAATTTTTTTTTTGTTTTTCACAGTGTTGTTTAGGTAATATCATTCTTCCTACAGCCTTGACTTCTTATTCTCTGATACACTGGAATCAAACTACCCATTTCCCATTAAGGGAACCTACCGTTTGCCATATGGGATAAAGATGTTAACGTTTACCTTTGCTGTGTCAGGGAAGCCAACCTTTATTGCACTCTCATTATTTTTTCAAAGATCTTTTTTATTTTCATCTGTTGTTCATTGAAACATCTGTACATGTCCTCTGAAACTGTTTATTATAGTGTATAACAAAAATGTTTGTTAAGAGAGACATGAGAGCCTTGGCAACAGATAGGAAGTGGACCTAATAAGACTATTACTAACCTAGATTATTACATGCTAGACAATGTTATCAAATTGTTTACTTGTGTAAACATTGTTGATCTGCTGCATCTATTTATCTCTTACTCTGTTCTAGCAAAGGCCATCCTTTTACCATTTATCCTTAGAACAGCACAAAAATGTGTACTTACTCTATTGCTCCTCCCCATTCCTGTTATTAAAAATAATTGCAACAGCAATAGTAAAAACATGAAGTGGCATTATG
Source organism: Pelecanus crispus (assembly GCF_030463565.1). NCBI lineage: Eukaryota > Metazoa > Chordata > Aves > Pelecaniformes > Pelecanidae > Pelecanus > Pelecanus crispus. Next base: position 190,355,145 of record NC_134643.1, read on the forward strand.
AGGCTCATTTTTAGTATGATTCAAAGTATGAGATAAGATATTACTCACTTTGATACCTTTCAAGTCCTAGTACCACTCTAGTTTAGAAGAGGGAAATTATGCAATTTAGTTGGTAGGTAAACAAAATAACCATTCCTGAGAAAAATGTCATTACTTCAACATTTGTCTCAGCTTGAAACATGAATGACTCACATTTTGTGTTAAAATATTATAATATAGTAAAAATATGATATATAGAATATTAGATGTTTCCTACTGTATAAAATAACATGGAATAATACCTCGAAGTGATGCATTTTTATTTCCTTAAGATGAAATATTTGCTATTTCAAATTGGGTTCATAAACTAATTTACTTTGATAATTTTCTTTCCTGAATGTATTATAAATGAACATGTTCCTGTAAAATAAGATAAAGATAAAATCTTTCAATAGAAATGTAGACTACTGTTTATGTGTTTAATAAATAATAATAATAATAAAAAGCCCAAACCAAAATATCATTCAATAAAATTTAGTATCAACTTAGATAAATCAATCAATCTGGAGAAAATTTTTATTTTCTTGAGTTGAACATCTATATACATCTCTGCCTCAAGAATGATGTCTTTTAGGTAAAGTTTTACAGAACAATTAGTGTGAAATTTAATACTTCAGTTAAATACACCATTGATTCTGTACAGTGGTCATGGGGTCACAACCTGAAGTAGCTCATCAGCTGCAAAATTAGTTTTCAAATTACAGAGATGATATTGTTGAGATCACCATCTTGAAACAGCAATTGTTAACAGTATAGAACTATGCTCTGAAACAAACTAGATTCATTCTTTCATCTAATCATTGTACACACCGTCATTTGTTTCAGAGAAATCATCACATATTAAGTACTTTAGCAGGAGCATAAATACACATATATGAAACATATACATACACACAGGTATGTATACGTGTATTCTTTTGATATTTTAAAGCTAGCATACAATGAAATTAAATTAAATTTTGCAGTCATTTCTGTTTACTATACTGTAGTGATCTAAGATTCTTTTCTAATTCTTACCTAGGTGCTGGGAATTTAGCTGGGACATTCTTGTTTGATTCTTTCTTATTAAGTTGTGCAGCAAAGTGTGATCTGATAGAAAAAAAAAGCCAGCCTATCAGGCTTGGCTATTGAAACAGAGGGAGAGAAAAGAGGGGTTGCATTAGTGAGAGCTAGCAGTTTACTTTCAAGGTAAATTGCTTGCATTCAGAGCTGAAAATATTCCCATGAGACTGTCACCTCTGCAAACAATGCAGTTCAGGCTGGTAGATTTCATGACATTATGTTACATTCTATGCAGCCACATGCCAAAAATATATCATGCCTAATTAATTCAGTGCTTTGTAGATACAGTAATTTGGAAATGCTTATGACAACAGCCCCTGGCCAAGATATTAAGAAACACGTTTTTGTCAATATGGCTTGCAGAACTTGTCCCAAAAACTAGGCTGCAAAATGACATATGAGGAAATAAAATTTCTACAGGTGACCTTGAGCCTTCGTATTTCACTTTTGAACACTTATTTTCCTTTATGAAAAGGGTATTAGAAATATTATTCCTATTTTGTATAACATTTCGCAGCCATATTATTCTGTTTTAAATGGTTAAAGAGAACAGGAACTTGATGGAAGTAAAGATTGTATCAGAACTTTGTGCTTCCAAAGCTTCATAGATGCTTCTTGTATACCTTTTCATGTTACCTTGAAATGTATCCTCCCTTTCTTTCATGCTATCCCTCTTTTTTTTTTAATTACTTTATACCAAATAATTTCTCTGACCTAGTTTACAGTGCAGCACCAAAGAATTTTTTTTTCCTAGTAGAATGGAGGGCCAAAAAAGGGGGCAGTGTGCAACTGGCAATGAACAGCTAAGGAGAGGTGTGTGTCATACTGATAGGAAGGGATGAGGAATTGTGTCATGAGAACATGCTAGTCTCAAATTTATGGAGTTCAATAAACATAAAGAAGACAATGTTCCAAGCAATTTTCAACCCCAGGCCTTTATTAAAAAGAGACTTACTTGAAAAAATGCAGAATGTGAACAAGGATTTTGTTCTGTGCGTGCTGCCTAATTCCAGAAAGCACACACCAGCAGAATTTTGACAAACATTAGAAAATCATTTGCAAAGAGGGACCCTGAACCTTTTGTACAGTCTGAAATGCTACGTAAAAAGAGACCTTTGCAGTTTACAGAATACATGACAAGCACAGGAAAGAAGATGTGAAATAAAAAGAATTTCCATGGCACCTACTTTAATTTCTTGTTAATTCATATCAATTAACACCACTGGTTGCTGAGAATACAAATTACTATAATTTGCTCATAAAGTAATATATTCCTTTGTGCATGGAGTAGGTATCTCTGCTCTGCATTATGTTATATTTCCACTCTAACTTGCAACAAACAAAACTTCATTTGATGCAATGCCTCCTTTGCCTTTTGCTCTTGGGATTAGTCACTTGAAATCCTCCTTGGAATTACATCTCTTGCTCTGCTGCATACTGTGCAAGAACACCTGTCTTGCCAAGAAAATAATAGTGGTCAAGGGCAATTTTCAGGATGATGGGGGTCTAGCCTATTAGAATAAATTGCAAAACCCCCTTAAAACTTCAAAAATATTTTTTAGCCAGTTTAAAGAGAAGTTTATGCAAACAATACAAGTTGTCATGTTGATGACAAGTATCACATCTGATTTTTTTAAATTTTTGATTCAGAGGACAAAATCTTCCAATGCTATTAATGAAGTAGATTTAACTATTTATCTGAATTCATTTATTCTTCTTTCTCATCCTTTCTGACAGCACTGAAAGAATGTAAGGGAGCTTATATGAACAAGGAGCTGATAGGATTGGAATGTAATTGTTTTGCTTTATGGTTCAACAGGCATCCTCCATTTCACAAAGACAGGTACACAGCTAAAAATGGCTTCTAATAAACACTGAGATATGAGCAGCGCATTAGAGGTATGCTAAATTAGCAGTAACTACATGATAAACACAAATTGTCTTTTTTAAAAAAAAAGAACATAATAAAAAAATTACAAGATTTAAAGAAAAAATTCAATAAATATTATTTGCAGTCAGGTGAGACATATATGTAGAAATTGTGCCATTGTTTCAGGACACTAGAAGGCTCATTCCATTCTCTTTATATTTAGAACACAACACAATTCAACCATCACTGAAGATCCTTAAAAAGCTAAGTACCACTTAGTTGAAAAACTGTTTATTTATAAGAAAACTTATGCATTAAAAATGTATTTCTACAGCTGAAGATAATACTTGGAACACCATAATCTGAATTCAGATAAAAAAATAATGGCACTAATAGATGATTCATATTGTCAATACATAGAGGGCACTCATCCATTTTTATGCTTGTGGATCCCACAGCAATATTTGACATTGTGATTGCATTTAAGAGAAGTCTCAATTTCAAAGGAAAATATTAATATTATTTGATTTGCTTTTGGGTTCAGTATTTGTGTCCACACTGTGGGAAAAGTGTGTAATTTTCTTTGTGCCTTAGAATTTTAGTTCTCTGATCATCCAGTCAGAGTATTTTTCACAATATGGCTCCTTCCCAATGGCTCCTTCCCAAAGGTTCCTTCCCAAAGGTTCACAGTGTCTGTTTTCCAAAAGAAAGTGCACATCCAGGTTTAATCTTTGTCTTCAGCAAGACGTTAAACTGGCAAGTGTTGAACCTTGAGTCTGTCATATATCATGGCATACATATGAGTTCCAATTTATACTCAAGCATTAATTCCAGATTGCTTTGATCCATGTATTCTATGGTTCCATGATTCTGTGATTCTATCTTTTCCCACAGTTTTCTCATCTCCTGACTATCCACTCTGAACACACACTAGTTTGAAATCAGTCTGTATGTCGACTTGGACTGCACTATAGACTGCATTCAATATTTCCTTTGAGAAGGAAATGGGAGATTGACAGACTTCTTTGTCATTCCTCAGTCCTTCCTAGGACTGGAAGGAAATGGCTTCTTGAATGAAGAATAACTGGATGAAATTCAGCCTGAGAAATACAGAGATGAAGAGAAGAGCTTTGGAAACCTCACACTAACAGTGAAACTTTGTTTGTTTCAGGCACAAAATCACAATTAGCCAGTTCAGTGCATTCTTTTCAGAATATGCCTGTATTCCTTGGTGATCATAATGTCTTACATATTGCATCATCTCTAGCTGGCTACAAGTCTCCATCCTAGCCAGCGATATACCTCCAACCCATCCAGCTTCAACCAGTCCAGTACATTTTCCTTGCAACTCAAACTATAAATATATTGGGTTTTTTTTCCTAGTCTCTGCTTTCCACATAATGTTAAGTCAAGTTACAAAAGTTCTTACTGCCATGGTGCTCTCTGTTCTGGAACTAAGATAGGTAAAAACAGAATCACAGAAACACAGAATGGTTGAGGTTAGAAGGGACTTCTGAAAGGTCATCTGGTCCAACCCCTCCCACTCAAGCAGGGCCACCTAGAGCCAGTTGTCCAGGACCACGTCCAGACAACTTTTCAATATGTCAAGTGTCGTGGTTTAGCCCCAGCCAGCAATTAAGCACCACGACAGCCACTCACTCACTCCCCCTGCCCCGGTGGGATAGGGGAGAGAATCAGAAGAGTAAGAGTGAGAAAACTCCTCGGTTGAGATAAGAACAATTTAATAATTGAAATAAAGTAAAATAGTAATGGTAATAATAACAATATAATAACAATAACAATAATAATAATAATAATAATATACAAAGAAAGCGATGCATAATGCAATTGTTCACCACCCGCCGACCAATACCCAGACAGTTCCCAAGCAGCGATTGCTGCTCCCCGGCCAACCCCCCCAGTTTCTATACTGAACATGACGTCATATGGTATGGAATAGCCCTTTGGGCAGTTTGGATCAACTCTTCTGGCTGTGGCCCCTCCCAGTTTCTTGTGCACCTGGCAGAGCATGGGAAGCTGAAAAGTCCTTGACTAGCATAAGCAGTACTTAGCAACAACTAAAACATCAGTGTGTTATCAATGTTATTCTCACATTTAATCCAAAACACAGCACTATGTCAGCTACTAGGAAGAAAATTATCTCTATCCCAGATGAAACCAGGACACCAAGAAGGGAGACTCCATAACCTCCACAGGCAACTCATGCCAGTGTTTAGTCACCCTCACAGTGAAAAAGTGTTTCCTGATGTTCAGACGGAACCTGCTGTGTTTCAGTTTGTGCCTCTGGTCCTGTCACTGGCCACCACTGAAAAAAGTCTGGCTCCTTCTTCTTTAGATTCTCCCTTCAGGTAATTATAGACATTGATGAGATCCCTCCTGAGCCTTCTCTTTTTCAGGCTAAACAGTCCCAGCTGTCTCAGTCTTTTCTTATAGGAGAACCTCCAGTCCCTTCATCATCTGTGTGGCCCTTTGTTGGACTCCAGGTGTAACCTCACCAGCTGAGACAAAAGCAAACTTCTTTGCCACAGCTGTGGTCAGTCACATCCTGCATTATTCTCTGAGCTTCACAGGCTCATGGCCCTCACCCACCTCCTCTGAGCCTTCTTCCATTTTAGGATTTTATTCAGTGAGTCACATTCTACCTCTAGGGATTTAGTCAGTCACAGAGGGTCCTTCTGGACTGCAGCATGACCCTCTGGTATATTAGCCACTCCTTCCAGTTATGTGTCATCAGCAAACTTGCTGAGGGTACATTCTGCCCCATCATCCAGATCATTAATGATGTTAAACATAACTGGAGCTAGTATTGACTGCTGGGGTACACTGCTAGTCACTGGCCTCCAACTAAACTTTGCACCACTGATCACTACCGTCTGGGCCCTGCCATTCAGACAGTTTTCAATCCACCTCACTGTCTGATCATCCAGGCTGTACACCAACAGTTTCTCTATGAGGATCATATGAGAGACAGCATCGAAAACCTTACTGAAGTCTAGATAGACAGTATTCACTGCTGTCCCCTTATCTATCAAGCCTGCCATTTCATCATAGAACGCTATCAAGTTGGTCAAGCATGACTTCCCCTTTGTTAATCTGTACTGGTTATAGACTAGTAGTGCTGGTCATAGACCTATGGAATCATGGAAAAATTAAGGTTAGAAGATATCTCTGGAGGGTATCTGGTCTGACATCTAGTTCAAAGCCAGATTAGCTTCAAAGTTGGATCAGGAATCGTTGGTTGATGGCCTTGCTCATCTGTGTATAGAAAATATTCAAGGACGGTGCTACTACAAGTGTTCATGGAAAAGCACTCTAGTGTTTAGCCATTCTTATTTTGAAGAACTGGAATTTCCTTTATTACAACTTGTGATCATATCTTGTGTCCTCTCCTGTGCACCTCTGTGGCAAGTCTAGCCTTTTCTGTACTGTAACCCTGTAGGTGGTAGAAGGCTGTAGATTAGATCTACCTTGAGCCTTCTTACATCCAGTCTAACCCAGTTCACTCAATCTCTCCTTATATGAAACGTGTTTCAGCTCCCTAACCATCTTATGTATTGGGAAGCCCCCAACTGGAGATAGTGCTCTAAGTGAGGCATCACAAGTACCAAACAAAGAGAAATAATCCCTACTCTTGATCTGCAATGTAGCTCTGTAAGTGGTCAGTTTTCACCACCAAAAGGATGTCCTGCTGACTCATGTATGACTCACAGCCCACCAGGACATCCATGTTCTTTTTTGCAAGACTGATCATTGAGTCAGCCCTCAGTCTGTACTGTTGCAAGTTATTCTGTTTTACCTGAAGGACTTGGATTTTTTCTTTGCTTATTTAACAAAATGGAGAAAAATAAAAAATCTGAAGCAATGCGAACATACATTGAAAAATAAGAAAAAGCTCAAAACAAGTAAAAGAGCAAAGAGATAAGGTACTGAATATATGAGATAATGAGAACCAAGAATGAAAATTAAAACCACCTGGGTTGATTTCAGGAAAGGAAAAGGAATGCTTGACTGTATTCTGTCTAGAGTCTAGACTGTCTAGACTGTTTTCTGTTTCTGAAAGGAATAGGAAAAAATGAGAAAAAAGGAAAAAAGTTGAAAAATATAAGTGTTATTGTTCTTCTACTTGAAAGAAAATGGTAGAAGATGGGAGAAGTAACAAACCATGGAGAAGTCATACTGCAAGAAAGGAAATGGCTGAAGTGAAAGAATGGATAAATATAACTAGGAGGAAAAAGAAAGGAAAAACTTTAGGAAAAGGTGGATTTGACATTCAGATTACTGAAATAACATGGGTTTGACTTTTAAATTACTGAATTTATGTTCTCATTATCTCTGCATTGTACTTAGCTCTAAGGCAGATTTTACATTTTACAACACTTTGATCAATCCATCAAGTTAAACGATGAATCCAAAGAAAAACAACTGCCCTTGTTAAAAATGTATTTTTCTGAATTTGTACACTGTAACCACCAACAAGGAGCTAACACGGTGTTGGAGTTAGTCATGGATGTTTTTGAGGAAGTACTTCTTTGAAATTTCTCAGAACAGCAGTTTAGATCTCAGTCAATATGGTCCTTATTAAATTACATTGCACACAAGCTGAATCCTTTGTATCACATTTAGTTAGTCCCAATGTTGTGAACAATACCAAGGCAGATGATATTTAGATTTTATATGCACTGATGATATATATGATTTTTTATTTGCTTGTTTTTGCAAATTCAGAGATTATGAATGCAGCCGGGTAAATTTCTTTATGCTTTTTCTTCTCTTAATTCTTCTAAATAACACAGAACAAATAAAAAAACAAACGTAGAAAATCCTTGGATGTTTGGATGAAAATAGCTGTGTTAAGAGCACATTATGGTTAAACAGTCTGGCATTTGCAGCAAGCAAGCTTATGAACCTGCCAGCCTTTAAGTTACAACTCAGCTGGGATTTACATTACCTTGAAGTATTTCTCAGACAATACAATACTAGTTCTATACTTTGGGGGGTGGGTTATAATAAAGAATATACCCATGTAACATTATGCAATATTGTGTTTCATTCTGTCTAGTAGGGTCTATAAAAGTTACTTATTTGAAAGAACATTGCAACCATACTTAAATAACAGTCTAGTTTCAAAGATTGAACAGTTCTGAAAACCTGCTGGAGAAACCAAAGGTTGTCCAAGGTTACAGCTTAAATTAGTTTAGATTCAGTACCTGAACTGAAGCTTTGAAAGTTCACATTGCATATACATTGCTAAGTAATTTCTTTTCTACTGTTCTATAAGTTAGCAATCAGACTAATATAAGAATTACTCAATTTAATTTGTCTATCTTGGTTGATGATCCCAAGTCCTTCATTTTGCACTCGGGGCAGGGGGGAGGGGGCGGAAAATAAGCTGAGCAAATAAATAGCCATGTTCTTGGTAGTCCCTGCTTGCTTGCTTGCTTTTCTATTTATCATTGTGGTGGGTTGACCTTGACTGGCTGTCAGATGCCAACCCAGCTGCTCTTTTGTTCCGTGTCCTCCACAGGACAGTGGGAGAAAATAAGATTAAAAAACTTGTGGGTTTAGATAAATAGAGGGAGATTGCCTACCACATAAGCAAAACAGACTTGGGGAAAATTAATTCATTTATTGCCAGTTAAGAGTGTAGGATAGTGAGAAACAAAGACAAAAGTAAACCAGCTCCTTCCCCCTACCCCTTTTCCAGGCTCAACTTCACTCCTTTGTTCCCAACACCTCTACCTCCCCCCCCATGAGCAGTGCAGGGGGATGGGAAATGGGGGTTTGGAGTCAGTCCATAACTGATTGCTCTGCTGCTCCTTCCTCCTCAAGCATCTCCCCTGCTCCAGCGTGGGTCCTTCCCACAGGCGGCAGTCCTTCAGCAACCATCCCCCTGTTCCAGCATGGGGTTGCTCCATGGGCTGCAGTGTGTATATCTGCTCCACTGTGGACCTCTCTAGGGACTGCAAAGGAACCTCTGCTCTGGCACCTGGAGTACCTCCTCCCCCTCCTTCTTCTGTGACCTTGGTGTCCACCAGGCTCTTTCTCATGCTGTTTTTCGTCCCTCACTGCCATGCAGTGTTTTGCCATTTCTCAAATGCATTTTCCCTGGACATGCCCCCACCTTGGCTGAGGGGCTCAGCCATGCCCTGTGATGGGTTGGTTGGAGCCAGCTGGAAGTGGCTTCATCCAGCATGGGGCAGCCCCAGCTGCTCCTCACAGAGGCCACCCCTGCAGCCCCTGCTACCAACAGCTAGGCACTTGCACCCAATACAATCAACATATTTAAGTGGGAAAAAAAAAAACAAAACCAAAACCAACCTTATTAAAATCTAAGGCTAGACAAACAAATAAATTTGGATATTGGTACTATGATGGCAAAGCAGGACAAAATTTGGATTACAGTCAAACTGGATCCCATTGGCCTCCACATGAGGTGAATTTCTTCTTTGCTTTTTTCAGTTGTGTTAAAATAGATCTAAAGCAATGATAGACTCAGTAAAAATACCCAGTTAGAGACTAAGTAATCAACAAGGAGAAAGGATAAGATTCATTGCCTTTATCAATAGCTATTTAAAAGTTAAAACCTTAAAAAGAAAACTAATCACACAGACTCCTTACGTAGTTTACAGAAAAAAGAAAGACAGAAAAAAAGCATTTCAGAGAGATGGGATGATTCACCCCATAAATCTGACCCCTCTTGTTATGTTGATTACAAGTTAGACCTTGATTAGCAAAGAGTCTTACTAGTTGGTAGATGCATAACTAGCCTAAATATCTATTCTGGTGGCTGCTATTAATCGAGATTAATCCTGACTCAAAGGTCCAATTTCAACATCAGTGAATCTGAGTATTCTAATTCTAATATACTTTATGACTATTACCATGCCAAGATATTCTGTTCATCTTGTTCTTTCATTTTTTTTTATTTTTTTTCCTCGTCTCTTTTTAGTTGTTTCATTAATTTTTGTTCAACTGTAAAATATTTGATAAGGACTATCTTCCTTATAATTAATTGTGCTGTTCTTACAACAAGGACATGTTAGTCCCTGATCAAACATGTGGAGTCTCCCCAAGATACAAATAATAAATTTTACTAAATCTCCATACATAGAGTCTGACAAATATAAGTGGCAGGTATTCCTTCCAGGTTTCTCATCAGCAAGAAGCCAGTTTTTTCAGGTACTGCCTTATGGTTTTTTTTAGACTGAATGCTAATGTTGTATTTATTTATTATAATTTTTTATTTATCACTATCATGACAAAAACATTACATCGTGTGTACAAGACAACACATTTAATGAAAAATTTCTTCTGCTGTCCAGCACAAAAGCATGATTGTAGGAAGTCAGATTTCAGTCTTTCAAGAGGTTTAAAGATTTTATTTAGTGAAAAACACAACATTAGCATACCTGGATTTCTTGTGACTTTAAACGTTGTGAATTTAGATCCCTTCCTATAATAATATAACTGCTTACAAGAATTGTTCAGGGAAACTCGCAACTGAAAGAGATTCATATATCATTTCCTTTCATAACCTATCTTTTCACTAAAATGTTTGCTGTCTGATCTTTTTTAGGGTTTGTTTTTTTTTTTTCTGTTTTATTGCAAGGTACTCTTAGGCACAATCTAAGCTGGAGATCATGTAGAATGATATGTATATGTTTCTGATAAGGAGTCAGTCTATAAATTTGATTGATAGAATGTTTTCTTGAGTGCTGAACACTTTTTTTTCTATTACTTTATGTACTGCAAACTAAATTTAATATCTGTTGCACTGAACAGTAAACAGATTTGGCACAGTTTCTTCAGTTGAAAGCTTTGGCAAAGCCTGCTTTAAAATGCATCCGATAACAAGCTTATATTATCTAACTTTATGCAATGTAGATTTAGTGTGTATATGTTTCTAACATGATTCAGTCCATTGCTTTTTTCCTTAATTCTGTTTTGAAGGTGCTGAATGTTTTGCATAGGAAGTAACATAAATAAATACTGTGCCATTTTAGTTATTCTTTGCCTGTATTAGTGAGAAAAGTAAGGCAATTTGATATAATCTGCCTGGAGATCTTTCAGTGATTAAGGTAAAAAGCATTTATAAAGAAACTAAACGAGATATTTTAAGTGAAAAAAACTTGTTTTTCATAATAGCATAAGAATTAAGATTTCACAGCATGATCCTGCTACACAGATGCCAAGAACTCGTATGGGTTATTAAAACACAAATGAACTTTTAAGAAGCTATAATGATCTATACACTACAAAAATGTTTAAATGAAAATAGAAAATTAAATTTAAAAGCATTACTTCATTAACATCAAAGCTAAGGATGCAGCCAACTTAAAAGATTTTGAGAGTTTATTACATCTGAAATAACCCACCAAGTAATTTCATTCTCAGAATCTGTAATGTGGGGAACTGCTCTTTTCAGAGGGTGAATAAGGACTCTACATGCTATTTTCTACTCCACCTGGAGATGTATTGTAAGCCCATGTTATTAACAAGGATAGAGAGTTTGCCCCTAGTAGTTTCCTCCTTTGTACAGGCAGTTAGGAAGTACATGAGGTGAGGAATGAGTCATTCCCTACTTCAAAAGGGGTAGTAACTTATTACTAAAGGTCAACAGAAAATTACACTTACTGTTAATCCCAAGGTTGCTCTATTATATACTGTATAGATGCTTAAATGACCTCATCACCCAGAATCTAAAAATAGGACTCAGCACCTAAAAGCTTTTAAATGAAGATTTTGACATGCAAGGTATGTCTACAATGCACTAAGAACTAATGATGTTCTTGAGTGAGATCAGTTGTCCACACATTAGGTGCCTAATGCCATTGCAGTTGTTATAGAGATGGTGACCTGGCCACTGGAGTGGCAGATATGACAGAAGATCTACAGAAGGCCCATCTGGTATGTCAGAAAGAAGCCTAGAGCATCTGAAATAGCACTAGACTCCAATTTCAGACAACTAAATACTAATTGTAGTCAATAGACCCAGTGGTGCCTGTCCAGTTCCTCCTAATATTGACATTAATATTTGGCAGTTCTTTGAGAGTGATTGTCTGTAAGGTTGATTCTGTTGCAATTTGAAACTTGAGCTCAATTTGAAATCAGTTTGAGATCAGAGTTGTCATGCTCCGTGTGGATGCCTCAGGTACTATACGGTTCTCAAATGCAACACCTTTTAGCCCAGTGAATCTAAAACAAAAATCACGTGATGTTTCCCGCTGGAAGAAGTTAAAATACCTCCACATTCACTCTGGTAACACCACATAAGAGACTGAGCCCATTAATGTAATACCAGCACTAGTGGACAGAGTAAGTTCCACTACCTCAGTCAATGTGAATTCTTACCTCTTCACAACTACTGACAAGAGAAAGGGAAAAGAGAAAGGAAGTGTGGTAATAAATGAAAAGTATGCCAATGCCTACAGTCAAACAAACAAAGAAGCAAGCAGAAACAAATTAAGTAGAAGAAAGAAATGATAAAAAGGCACATGAATCACTGCCTCCTCTCTTCCAAATTCATATATCTTCTAATAGTACTAGTTTCATCAAAGCCATATCCAAATTATTGAAAAAGCGTCACTGTTGCTTATGCTTCTCTGATAAAATCTCCAGGATTTTTATTTCCTTGAATGAGAATTTGGAAATGACTTTTTTTGGCACAGAATGAAGTCAAATGAAGATAATACAGGCACTGGAAATTATTTTAACTTAGTAGGAGCTATCAGAACTACAGCAATCCCCCAAATTGACAAAGGTCTGGATAACCATAAAGAAATGTTAATGTTCTGCATACCAAATATGCACATTCATGCATGCACCACAGTTACAAAATGTGCCAATATGACATTTGCTTTTGGTAGAGAGGGATGGGCTAATAAGCTTAAATGTATTAGGTAGGCTGCCAAACCACAATTAAGACTTTGCTTTATTGAGTGAATTCATACCTATATTACATTTCATGATTTTTCCCCATCTCATATTTATAATTCACTTGGGTTTATTGTGTTGTAATTTTTTAATTTTATTGTATTTATTGTATTGCATTTATATATATCAAAGTGAAAATTATTATATTTTCTTGTGGGGAAAAGGTTTTCTAATTGCTCTATATAGAATCATAGAATTATAGAATGGTTTGGGTTGGAAGGGACCTATAAAAGTCACCTAGTCCAACACCCCCTGCAATGAGCAAGGACATCTTCAACCAAATCAGGTTGCTCAGGAGCCCCGTCCAATGTGACCTTAAGTGTTCCCAGGCAGGGAGCATCTATCACCTCTGTGGGAAACCTGTTCCAGTGTTTCACCACCCTCATTGTAAAAAATTTCTTCCTTATAGCTAGTCTGAATATACCCTCTTTTAGTTTAAAACCATTACCTGTTGTCCTATCACAACAGACCCTACTAAAAAGTCTGTCCCCATCTTTTTATAAGTCCCCTTAGGGCTTATAAGCCCTTATAGGCTACAATAAGGTGTCCCCAGAGCCTTCTCTTTTCCAGGCTGAACACCCCAACTGTCTAAGCCTTTCTTCATAGGAGAGGTGTTCCATCCCTCTGATCATCTTCGTGGCCCTTCTCTGGACCCACTTGAGCAGGTGCATGTCTTTCCTGTTCTGAGGACTCCAGAGCCGCATGCAGTACTCCAGGTGGGGTCTCACCAGAGTAGAAGGGCAGAATCATCTCCCTCAACCTGCTGGCCACACTTCTTTTTATACAGCCCAGGATATGGCTGGCTTTCTGGGCTGTGAGTGCTCATTGCTGGCCAGTATTTCATCCACCAGTACCCCCGAGTCCTCCACAGGGCTGCTCTCAACCCATTCATAGAATCATAGAATCATAGAATCATAGAATTGTTTAGGTTGGAAAAGACCTTTAAGATCATCCAGTCCAACCATTAACCTACACTAACAAGTCCACACTAAACCAATCAAAGGGTAGACTAGACTAAACCATGTCCCAAAGTGCCACATCTACCCGTTTTTTGAACACCTCCAGGGATGGGGACTCCACCACCTCTCTGGGCAGCCTCTTCCAATGCTTGACTACCCTTTCCATGAAGAAATTTTACCTAATATCCAACCTAAACCTCCCCTGGTGCAGCTTAAGCCCATTTCCTCTCGTCCTGTCGTTAGCTACTTGGGAGAAGAGACCAACACACACCTCACTACTACCTCCTTGTGACTGGCCTCCAACTGGACTTAACTCCATTTACAACAACTCTCTGGGCTCAGCCACCCAACCAGTTTTTTACCCAGCGAAGAGTACGCCCGTCCAAGCCATGATCTGCCAGCTTCCCAAGGAGAATATCCCCCAACCTGTATTGATACAGGGGATTGCTCCAACCCAGATGCAGGACCTTGCATGTGGCCTTGCTGAACCTCATGAGGTTCACATGGGCCCACTTCTCAAATTTGTCCAGGTCATTCTGAATGGCATCCCATTGCTCTGGCATGTCAGCCATGCCATGTAGCTTGGTGACATCTGTAAACTTGCTGAGGGTGCACTCAATCCCACTGTCGAAGTCACTGATGAACAGGTCCCAATACAGACCCCTGAGGGACACCACTTGTCACCAGTCTCTATCTAGACATTGAGCTGTTGACCACTACCCTCTGGATGTGACCATCCAGCCAATTCCTTATCCACCAAACAGTCCACCCAGAAAATCCATATGTCTCCAATTCAGAGTGAAGGATGTTGTGGGGAGCTGTGTCAAAGGCCTTACAGAAGTCCAGATAGACAACATTTGTAGGTCTTCCCTTGGCCACTGATGTAGTCACTCCATCATAGAAGGCCACTAGGTTGGTCAAGCAAGACTTGCCTTTGGTGAACCATGCTGGCTGTCTTGAATCACCTCCCTGTCCTCTATGTGCTTGAGCATATCTTCTAGGAGGATCTGTTCCATGATCTTCCCAGGCACAGAGGTGAGGCTGACAGGTCAGTAGTTCCCAGGGTCCTCCTTTCTACCCATTTTAAAAATGTGTACGATGTTTCCCTTTTTCCAGTCACAAGGGATTTCACCAGGCTGCCATGACTTTTCCAATATCATGGAGAGTGGCTTGGCAACTACATCAGCCAATTCCGTCAGGACTCTGGGATGCATCTCATCAGGTCCCATAGACTTATGTATGTTCTGGTTCCTCAAGTGGTCTGAAACCTGATCTTCTCTTACAGGGGGAGAAACTTTGCTGCCTCAGTCCCTGCCTTGTGCTCCATTCATTTGAGAGGTGTGGGAAGAGAGGTTGCCAGGGAAGACTGAGGCAAAAAAATTTAGTACCTCAGCTGCCTTCTTGTCTGTTTTTATCAGTTTGCCAGTCATGTTTATCAGTGGGGGTACACTTTCTTCAATCTTCCTTTTCTGGCTGACATACCTATAGAAATCTTTCTAATTATTCTTTGTGTCCCTTGCCAAATTCAGCCCCAGCTGAGCCTTGGCCTTCCTGACCCCATCCTTACACAACCAGGCAACATCCCTATACTCTTCCCAGGATACCTGATTTGAAATAGATAATTTACCTATTTAAAATAGATTTCCTGTAATGACAATGTTTGTGATATGTTAAGTAAATACACAAAATTTTAGAAAAGTGAATACATGACTACATGAAAAGTAACTAGAATAGATAGAGGCACAATACAATTTTTCTAAAGTCACTGTTATGCTATCTGGAGCTATCTCTTAAAGAAGTGTAGCTAGTGTACTGGGTGTCAATGTCAAGGCATTGGCAGCAGGGAGGCAGCAGGAGTAGTCTCTGTGAGGAGAGGCCAGAGGCTGCTGTCTGGAACCAGACACAGCTGGTTCTGGCCAGTTCCAGCCAGTTTCAAAGGACACACTGCAAGACACTTGTAATGTCAACAGCCAAGCACCTCAGGGAAAACATACTTAAGAAAGGGCGAAACACTGTGTGGCAGTGAGGAGTGAGGGGAAAAAAGTGTGAGAGACATCCCTGTGGACACCGAGGTTGGAGAAGGAGAGGGTGGAGGTGCTCCAGGTGCTAGAGCACAGATTCCTCTGTAGCCCATGGAGGAGATCATGGTGGAGCAGGTATCCATGCTGCAACCTATGGAGGACCCTACATTGGAGAAATGGAAAAGTGTGAGAAGGAAGGACTGGCATAGAAGAACTGTTATGGGCTGACCACAACCTCCATTCTTCATCCCCCTGTGCTGCTCATATGGGAGGGTGTAGAGGCGTCAGTAAAGAGGGATTGAAATTGAGCCTAAAAAAGGCATAGGGGGAAGATTTTTTTTTCTTTCTTTCTCACTATCCAAATGTACTTTAATTTATGATAAATTAACAATTTTTCCCTAAGCTCTGACTCTTTTGTTCATGACACTAAGTGGTAGGCAATCTCTCTGTCTTTACCTCATCCCACATGCATCTTAATTTTATTTTCTCCCCCTGTCCTGTTGAGGAGAGGGAGTGAGAGAGTGGCTTGGTGGGCATTTGGCAACCAGTCAAGGTAGCCAACCACAGCAGGTTTCAGTATTCAAGTAATGTATTTCCAACAGGCTATACACATATATTTTACAAGCTGGAAGTATTTTGGTTTTCTTACTTTTAGTTACTTTAAACATTGTGTATTATTTATCATTATACAATAATAATTACTTTATTTGGAATCTACTGATTTAGCGGCAATAGTTTTTGACATATGGTCTTTGTATTGGTTGGTTTATGGTTTGGGTTTTTTTTCTTTTAAAGTTTCAACAAGTTCTACAAAATATGGTAAAAATTTCCATGCTTTAAAGAGAAATATGATCTAATTGGGTTGTTTGAGACTAAAACCAAGCAAAAACTGGGGTACAAAAATGTGAGGAGAGACAGTGCACACAGAGAGAATTTGTATTTCACAGAAAAGAAAAAAGCCTAGTACATCACATGTCTTTCAGCTTTGCATGACATTCATAAGAATTTAAGATTAAAGATCAGTCTACTGGTGCATATCTTGTAATACCTTGTCACTGATAATGGTCAATACATTTCAGAAGGAAAGTGCCTGGAACACTTAGAACAAACATAGGATAAAGTTCCCTTTGGAAAGTCTTTATTTAGCATATCTATCCTCTTTAACATGGTTATTCAAAAATCCTGCAAACACATTAGGGTAGCTGCATCAGAAAGGCAGAGGTGTGAATGGATATTAATGGACTATCATACTTTTTTATGAAAATACAGGAAATTATTCTTTATAAGAGACTACATTCATGGCACAATCATATGCTTAGCTTTATAATACAGACGCCAAAGCAATTTATTTCTCCATTATTCCAGGCTCCTTTATGATCTAGTGTATAAGTGTGTGAAGACATTTCATTCACTCCTCTTTCCTCCACACATAAAACACATTAAAAAAAAAGGAGCTTTTGGATATGGGAAGAGTGAATCTTTTTCACTTTTTGCACTTTATTTCCATTAGAAATTCTTTTTCTTTTAAGATCATGTACTGTCTCTCTTTTACCTGAAAAGACCAGGAGGATAATAAAGCAGATGGTGAAACCTGGTATGGGTGAAGCATTTCACGAGCCATTAAAGTCTTTAGGCGTGGAACACACTAAAAGCATAAAATATGCACCAGAACTAGAAAATCATGCCTTAAAAATAACTCTGCTAGAAACAGGTTTTAAATTTCATGTGAAAACAGCTCTGCAAAACATTTCTCCTTTCAGATGGTTCATTGCCTCTAGGGTTAGGTATTATGGGCAAGATAAACACTTTCATTTTGAATTTTTAGATTTCATTAGTTAAAAGCATGGTATGCAAAATATTTTAATATGATTTTTTCTAAGTTTCCAATTACTCAAAACTCATTATTTGATTTCACTGAAGATCTTTGCATATTTTGAGCCAGAAAGAGTATGCAACACATAGTTATCAAAGCAAACAAGCAAGTGGTGGAATCAAAATCTGCTTCATTCTAAGTGATTTAGTATCAACACAATGGCTCTGAATTGCTCATGTTACATGCAGGATTTTTTTCAGTTTTACTGTAAATTGAGTCATCAGTGAAGCCCTATGTATCTGCCAGTATTGCTATCTAGCTACATGCCATTGACATAGAAATTGATAGACAATTTAGCTGTCTTACATCTTTCTCCCAACAAGAAATACGTCACTGTTGGAGTCAGAGACAAATTTCTGAGACTTCTAACTGGTAGTCATTCAAAATGGTAGCATTGTCTTTTTCTTCAAAATAGTCTTGTTATAAGCATGTAAAGGTGATGCAGCAGCTAATCCTGGAAACCACTTCCAGGCACATGAAGGACATGAAAATCATCAGGAGTAGTCAGCAAGGCTTCAGCAAGGGGGAAGTCGTGCTTGACCAACTTGCTAAACTTCTATGATAAGGTGACTGGCTTGGTGTATGAGAGGAGAGCAGTGGACATTGTCTACCTGGTCTTCATTAAGGCCTGAGACACAGTCTCCCATAAAACCCTCATAGACTAGCTATTGAAGTCTGGGCTAGATGATCAGACAGTGAGGTGGGTTAAAAACTGGCTGAATGGCTGGGCCCAGAGGCTGGCAATCAATGGCACAAAGTCTAGCTGGAGAGCACAGTGACTAGCTGTGTACTCCAGGGGTCAATATTGAGTCCAGTCCTGTTTAACATCTCTATTAATGATCTGGATGATGGGGCAGAGTGCACCTCAGCAAGTTTGCTGTTGATACAAAACTGGGAGGCGTGGCTGATACACAAGAGAGTCATGCTGCCATTCAAAGGGACCTTGACAAGCTGGAGAAGTGGGTTGAGAGGAATCTCATGAAGTTCAACAAGGAGAAGTGCAAAGACCTGCACATGGGGAGGAACAACCCCAGACACCAATAAATACTAGGAGCCTCACAGATCAAAAGCAGCTTTGCAGAAAAGGCTCTGGTAGACACCAAGTTGAACAGGTGCCAGCAAGGTGCCCTTCCTGCAAAGAAGGCCAGTGATATCCTGGGCTGCATTAGGCGAAGTACTGCCAACAGTTCAAGGCAGTTGATCCTTCCCTTTATATTCATAGAATCATAGAATCATAGAATGCTTTGGGTTGAAAGGGACCTTGAGAGATCATCCAGCCCAACCCCCCTGCAGTAAGCAGGGATTGAACCTGTGAATTTGGTGTTATTAGCACCATGCTCTAACCAACTGAGCTAACCCGGCTGGTCTATTCAGCTTTGGTGAGGCCATACCTGGAGTCCTGTGTCCAGTTCTGGGCTCCTCAGAATAAGAGTGACATGGACATACTGGAGACAGTCCAACATAGGGCCACACAGATGATGAAGGGACAGGAACATCCCTCCTACAAGAAAAGGCTGAGACAGCTGGGACTGTTTAGCCTGAAGAAGAGAAGGCTCAGGAGAGATCTCATCATGTCTATAATTACCTGAAGGGAGAATCTAAAGAAGAAGGAGCCAGACTTTTTTCAGTGGTGGCCAGTGACAGGACCAGAGGCACAAACTGAAACACAGCAGGTTCCGTCTGAACATCAGGAAACACTTTTTCACTGTGAGGGTGACTGAACACTGGCACAAGTTGCCTGTGGAAGTTGTGGAGTCTCCCTCCTTGGACATATTGGAAAGCTGTCTGGACATGGTCCTGGACAACTGGCTCTAGGTGGTCCTGACTGATCAAGGGAAGCAGAAGACTCTCCACAGGTCTTCCATCCTCAACCATTCTGTGATTCTGTGACTCTGTGAAACCATGATGTATAAGAAGAATTGGATTTGCTCACTCCTTTGAGCATCAATTGAATATTATTGTGAAATAACCTGGAAAGGGTCAACCTGTAAGATGCATGAAACAGTTTTTAGGCTAGCAAAAATAAGATTATGTATCACAAAGTCCTGCCCTATAGACCTGTCAGTCCAACAGATGCTCACTGTTGACTTTGAATAGACTTTTATCTGTTGGACTAAGACTACAACTTTGCAAGCCTGGATTCCTTTGTTTTCATCTCAAAGTAACAGTTATTTTAGTTGGGAATTTTTTATCACAATAGGATTTCTTTCCCAAGAAGTTTCTAAGCATATTGAATGGTCATGCATTTGAAAAGGGGAAAACCAAAATATTTTTAAAGAGAAGAAAAACGACCGAAAAAAAAATCATAATAGGACAACTTCTTTATGACAAAGGGATAAAATAAGTAAGAAAAAAGCTACAGGAAGGGAAATTGTGAAAAAGAGAGAGATCAAGAGACTGAGTATGAAATCTAACAGAGATTCTTGCTGTGAAACAAAAAAATATATCCTCCAAATAGTTCAGAGGTAAGTTTTTATAGTGTCTTGATTGACCAATGTACTTATTTTGCACATTATCCATTTTATTGTAATAAGAGACATAGGATTAGAAAAATAAAATTGAATACCCATTATAATATCAAATAAATATGGTCTCAATGTATATATTAGTAAAGGAGGAAATCTAAGTCACAAGTGACTGGTTTCTAACTGTGATTGTCTTCCAAAGGTCAGAGAGCAAAAAGGTAGTAGTTCTTTCTGAAAACCTCCATTTGTGTTATTGTGGTGTAACAAGAATTCAGAATAATCTTTTTCATATTTTAGTCTATAAAAAGATTATGAAGAATTTTTTTCATGCTTTGTATTACCAAAGAAGTTTTTAGTATCAAATCACACATTTTTCCTTTCTTTATAGAGATAACAATGAAACTGAAATTCTGAAAGGAAAGACACTTTAGGAAACATGAAAAGTTAAAAATTGTTAAGGCTTGTGCAGTTTTAAGTTTACTACAAAGAAAGTATAAAGAAATCCAGAATGTAATAGATAAAACCTACATATTTCCAAATAACCACAATATGAATTAGAAAAAAAAAACCTACTAGAGTTTTTGCATGTATGCATGTATTGACATGGAAATTAAGAGACATTGTAATTGCTCTCTCTAGTTATATGAAGATTGTGTTACATGTCTCTTGCCAGTTACTGTCATTGGCAACATCACCATACTTTGTCAAGGCTGGAGAATTTGGGATGGAGATAATCCTGTCTGGATATCCTTGATCCTTCCCTATAGAAAAAAAGCATGCTAGAGTAAGTGTTTGGCTTTGTGGTGGGTTGACCCTGGCTGGATGCCAGGTGCCCACCAAAGCCCCTTTATCACTCCCCCTCCTCAGCTGGACAGGGGAGAGAAAATATAATGAAAGTCTTGTGGGTCGAGATACGTTCAGGCAGATCATTCACCAATTACTGTCATGGACAAAACAGACTTGACGTGGGGAAATTAGTTTAATTTATTACCAAACAAATCAGAGTGAGGTAATGAGAAATAAAACCAAATCTTAAAACACCTTCCCCCCACCCCTCCCCTCTTCCTGGGTTCAACCTCACTCCCTAGTTCTCTACCTCCTCCCTGAGAGAGGCGCAGGGGGACAGGGAATGGGGGTTGTGGTCAGTTCATCACACGTTTTCTCTGCTGCTCCTTCCTCCTGAAGGGGAGGACTCCTCACACTCTTCCCCTGCTCCAGCGTGGGGTCCCTCCCACGGGAGACAGTTCTCCATGAACTTCTCCAACGTGAGTCCTTCTCACAGGCTACAGTTCTTCACAAACTAGTCCAGCATGGGTCCCTTCCATGGGGTGCAGTCCTTCAGGAACAGACTGTTCCAGCGTGGGTCCCCCACGGGGTCACAAGTCCTGCCAGCAAACCTGCTCCAGCGTGGGCTCCTCTCTCCATGGGGTCACAGGTCTTTGCCAAGAGTCTGCTCCAGCGTGGACTCCTCTCTCTCCACGGGTCCACAGGTCCTGCCAGGAGCCTGCTCCACTGCAGGCTTCCCATGGGGTCACATCCTCCTTTGGGCACATTCCACCTGCTCCAGCGTGGGGTCCTCCACGGGCTGCAGGTGGATATCTGTTCCACTGTTAAACCTCCATGGGCTGCAGGGGCACAACCTGCCTCACCATGGTCTTCACCATGGGCTGAAGGGGAATCTCTGGTTGGGTGCCTCGAGCATCTCCTCCCCCTCCTTCTTCACCGACCTTGGTCTCTGCAGTGTTGTTCCTCTCACATATTCTCACTCCTCTCTCTGGCTGCAGTTGTGCAGGTTGGTTTTTTCCCCCCTCTTCTTAAATCTGTTATCACAGAGGTGCTACCACTGTCACTGATTGGATTAGCCTTGGCCAGTGGTGGGTCCATCTTGGAGCTAGCTGGCATTGGCTCTATGGGACATGGGGGAAGCTTCTAGCAGCTTCTCACAGAAGCCACCCTTGTAGCCCCCCCCATTACCAAAACCTTGCCACACAAACCCAATATATTTTTTATCTATACTTAAAAAAAAAAAAAAAACCATTGTATTTTTACATAAGGACTTATTTTCTAAACACTGATTTAAGTATCACTTCTTTTATGGTCCTTATCTCTTGGAAGGGAAAAACAAAGCAAAAGAAAAGAGCACTTGAAGTTTAGTCCTGGAACATAGCCTTTGCAAGACAACAGAGAGTGATGAATAGACCATTGTATATCCCATTCTCTCTGAATTAGTACCTTAAACCTTATTTTTAAAGCATTTTTAGCAAAAACATATAATTCTATATGACATGATTATTTATCAGGTGAGCTGGCTTGTTTTGACAAAAGCTTCACATCTTCTGCAAAACCCACTGGTGAAGTATTAGGCGACCTGAATCTCTCAGGCACAGAAAGCTGTTCCCTTGAGGTTGATTATTTGGCTTCCCGAATATGTCATTCTAAAGAACAGCAGATATATCTTCCAGATTCAATTATGGAGAGGCGACACCATCATTTCCTCTTAATACAACAGTTTATCTTGTATTGTGACGATCAGGAAAGCTAGTCCTAATGAACAAAATGTCAAGCATATGGGGGTAGGGAAGATAGCTGAAATGGCTCATCAGGTCAAGATATGAAGAAATCCAGCCCAGGAAAATTAAACAGCAAGTGATTACTGTTTTCCAAGGCTGGGTTCATCTGTGCACACATTACTTTTACTGTTTTAATTTACTTTTAACTAAAAATATAACTTCTTGGGTTTTAATACAGCACTTGTTTTTAATAAATCTGTCACGATTGTGTGTTCATCATATAGGAATTTGAGAAGTAATCTTATAGTCTAGGGAAAACCCAGCTAAGTCATTGTTTAATGTCTGTGATGTATATAGAATATATGCAATAATATTTTAGTATTTGGTCATAGTATTTGCCTTGAATGGAGGTAAGCAAAAATTACCGCATCTTTCCCACACATTATATTATAGTAACATGAGTGACTGTGTAAGGACATATGCTATTTGAAGTGGCTAATATTCAATGAACCCATGATTTGTGTTTACAGAACAGGACTCAAGTGCCAGAAATCTAACTATTTAAGAAGGAATGAGCCATCATAATTTGAAATTACAGTTATAAACCTTATTGTCCTCTGATCTGCTGTGAGACCTGGAGGGACTAAATTAAAAAAAAAAAAAAAAACAAACAAAACAGAACAGGCAGTACTCAGAGGCACTAGGAACCAGCATTGTATTGCACTGCCTATACAGCTTTACGCAGCAATTAAGTGGCAAGAATTTTATTTTTTTTTTTTTCTACAGAACATCTGCAAAGTTTTACAAATGTTCTTGCTCTGCAGTCAGGTAAAACAAAGACCTTTTGAAGTTTCTTACAACAAACAAGACACTAGACTAGTCAACTGACTAAAGCTTTTCCTGAGCCTCTTGTCCTAAATTTTAGCACTAACTTTCGCATTCTTTTACAAAGGAGAAAGATCAAATAATCAGTCTTCTGACAGTACTTCTTTTCTGAAGTGTAGGAGGAGAGGAAGGAGAAGGAATAGCTCAAGCTTGCTCTCTCCAGAAGAAAGCATTCTTCCTTGTGTTAATGTGGAATAAATACACTGCTATAGCTTTGTCTTCAGTTTTCTATCTCATGATTGAGAGTCCAGCCACCAGGGTATAAAGCAGATTTGTCATTTTGCAAGCCGATGGATACAAGTATTTGCAAAAAAATGTGAATCCACTTTAAGAGACTGACACCCCCCCCCAAAAAAAAAAAAAAAAATTTGGAATTCAAATCAGTTAGAAAGAAATAAAAATATCAAGGTTTAATTTTGATTTCTGTGAAGAACCTTGAAACTTAGACTTTGCTCAGGCATTTAGTAAAGTAATTTCAGGTCTCCTCAGCTATTGGATTTTGAGACAAAATGGGCTGAGGTTTTTGAGGAGTTTTTGTTGCTGTTTTAATTAGCAGTTCTATCCTGAAGCTAAAATGACAAAAGCCACTGAAATTTCACTGAGATACCAGTACTCCTGTGAGCAAATCTTCCTGTCACCATTCCCTGCATAAACTTTAAATTAACTCAAGATTCACATTGAAGCACAGAAAGTTCATCTAAATGGAAGTGGTATGGAATGCTGTTTCCCACATGTGTCCCATTAACTCAGGTGGAGATCAACACAAGCATCTAGTCAGGGATTATAATGATCTCAAGAACTTTTATTTGTCATCCATGCCTGCATCTTCGAAGTTTGGGGAATTTATAGATGCAATGATGGTTTCTAATATCTAGTGTGTTTGCCAAAATTAGTTTCTATTGAAGGGAACATGAATGAAAAACTCTAGTCCTGTTGCCATGGTGTTTGGCTTTAACTGAATTCTTGTAAGAGACGAGGTGTGAGCATTAATTATTTGTTTTAAAAAACTTTTAATGTTCATTTTAAAAGTTCTTGGGTACTAAAGAAGCAGCAGCAGCCTCTAAACCTTTTAAGTTTTCTTTCTCATGACTTTCTCCAGAACTATACAGATTATGAATTTTAAAAATACTGCAGTAAAATAGAAAAGACAGTGAAGTTAAAAAAATAATAAAAGCAATCAAGAAGCTTGTGGAAAGAACAGCATGCTACTCCTATTTTATCATAGTTTATTTTGTACCTTGAATGAGATTATAAATGCAGCAAAAGAATTTTCTGAATTTTGTATGCTATTTGTTCAGTTGCCATGCCTGGAATGCACAATACTTTATTCTTCTATTGTATTTTAGTCCTTTCATTGTTCAGATCTAGAGAATAAACACATCATTACCATTACAATCTAAGTTGGGAAATGGGTAAGTCAGAAATTGAAAAATTTTTTATGTCCATTATTCTGTACAATATGTAAAGTTGCTAAGGAAAATGTGTCTCAAGTACCTTGATTCAATTTGTGCATAGGAAGTCAGAGACAGAGATATCATTGCGGTGCCTAGGGGAAGGTCATGTTAGAAGTGCACAGCCTGATTTAGAGCTGAAGGCCATCACACATCTGGACTTATCAGAGTTTCAGAGTAGAATGATGGAGTGCATTTCAGGCTGCAAACACTGCAGTAAGGACAGTCTTTTTTCCGATAAAAACTGAATAAAAGGGTGTAAATTTATAGTGCTCTTTCTCTCTCATTTTCTCTAACTTTCCCCACCTCCATTTTCCCTCCTTCCTCCTAGCAAAAAATAGATGCAGGGTAATTTTTTAATAGAAAACAAAAGAAAAGAAAAGAAAAGAAAAAAACCCCATAAATATAAATTAAGATGGAATGCTCAGTATTTATACCTGATCTCACTCTTATACCGTACAGATTTAATGTTTTATTTTTCTTTTTTTTTTTTCTTTAAAACAGAGCTGACTGCAGATCTTGGGTAATTAAACACCCTTATTGGTTAAGTAATTGCAAAGCATTAGAGGCAATGTGAAAAGAAAGCAAGAGAGCTCCAGTGTGTTTTGTTGTCCTTTAAAGAATTTCAGGAGCTTATAAATTGTGTATGTACCCAACAAAAGCATCTTTCATGGTCTTTCTCTTCTCATAAATACTAAATAGAATTCACTATGAAGGAAAAAGAGGGTAATTATTACACAAGTCAATATACACAAATTCCCATTCCAAAGGTTTTAAGGTATGTGTTTTTTTCTTCTTTTGAGGTAACTTACATTATTAATATCTTGAAATGTTCTTGCAACTTGATATAATTATTCTAATAAAACATAACACCAGAAGAATAGCTTAGTAAACAGTATAGATGAAGCAATATGGTTTTGTGGTTTGGGTTTTTTGGGGGTTTGTTGGGGTTTTTTTCTGGATTCTTTTTCTTTCAAGGACAGTTATATCAGTACTATATCTAATTTTACTTATTAGTAAGAATTTTAAAAGATTATAACCTTCATTAAGTTTGGTGCTTATATAACTACAGTGTAGAGAATACCAATAGTCATTGTCTACTGCATAGGTTAGTACTGCAGAGGGAGGTATGAGTGATATTTTTCATATGAAAGGTGACTCATTATGCAACTTCTTACATCAGCACAGTCATTGGGCATACCCTTTTTTGTGTATGCATTTTTTAATATGTATGAACTTTTATATACATCAGTATGCAAACATTTACTTGTGTTAGCACTTTGGAGAATCTATTTTGGTAAACTATGTGGAGAACAGAATCAGATAAAGAAAAGACACTATAAAAATCAAAACCCTTGAGTAAAGCTTTCCAGCCCTGCCTATAAAATTGTTGACATGTGCATGGATGGTTTTTTGCTTTTATTTAGTAGAAAGAGCTCCACAATAACACATCCAAACTATACTGTTACTGTTAATGTCTTCTACTGCAGCAGACCTACTATGTAGCTGTTAAATTTTGACAAGAGGAGCTATTGTGTTTGATAGGAAACTAGGAAGGTTTATGTATTAATGGACTAATATTTACACAAATAAACTATTTGAGAAAATGTACTTTTGAGATTATATTCATGTGTGTTCTTATAAAACTAAGGGGAAAAAAACCAAAACCAAACCAAAACAAAAAAGCCCCACCCAAAAAGTTGTATATTATCCTTTCTACTGAATTAATTAAAGTTTAAAACAAAATGGGAGTTTTGGAAGACCATTAACCTTCTCTCATCATAAATATGTATTCAGTATTGCTGTGTGGATCAATGCAGTACTGGGCAGTAAACTGATGCACTGCATACAAAATTGAAGCTGATACAATAAAATTTTACTGAGTATGTACATGCACAGTAAGCAACCTTCATGCATGAAAAAGTCAGCTTTACAAAGTGTGCACGCGCATGAGGTTTTCCAAATATTTCCAAACTCAGTTTTCCCAATTTTTTTTTTAATATAACTTTTTTTTCCTCTCTCTCTTTTTTCTTTTTTTCTTCTTTTTCCCTTGGGCACAACACTATCTTCCATGCTTCCTAGTAGTCCCTAATAAATTATATTTTAAGCAGTTCTTTAAAATATGTTCTCAAAATATTAATGTATTTCTGTAATTGGAAAGATTATTTTTCTATTCAGACACTGAAAGCAAACAAATAAAGAACACATCTTAGATCCTATTCTCAGAATCAAACTGTGATACTAATGTCCCTTGAAGAAACTGTTCCCTACTCAGAGGAAAAGATGGCTGTCGAACAGCTTCTGCCTGCTACTAATGCTACACAGTCTGTACACCTTCAGAATGAAAAGGTAAAAGACTGGCTCTACGAGTCATGTTTAACTCTATCATTTTCCTTGTAAATGGTTAAATTATTATAGAATCACAGGAAAATAATAATGATAACATTTTTCTTTTCCTTTCAAATATAATAGGATTTTTGTAATACTAATTTAATCTATAATTTGGATACCATAATACTGGGAATATACTTAATTTGCAAACAGATAGTTCTTTTTCCTGGCAAGCACATATAGATGTCTATGATCTTTCCAAAGCAAGAATCACTACTCCCTAAAACAGATTTCTAAGAGGAAAGTGCACCTTATACACCTGAAGGCTTTGTAAAAGGGAGGCAAAACTATCTTATAAGAAAAAAATATACTAAATAATCAAGGCTTATGCATTACAAATACAAGACAACAGTTCTAGTTCTCATTTACGTATGCATATTTATTTGATACTCTTTAATTGCATCTAGCCTCATAGAAAATGACAAGTTTCTTTTGTTTCCTTTGCTTGGTAGAGGAATGTCATGATATGAAATCCTAACTGCATTTACTTCTATCAAGTAAGTAATGAATTTTGGCTGAACTGAAATACTTGACATTATGAGGTTTACATCTTCAGAAGTATTTCAGACTACATTTTTCTGTTAATGCCTTGTTGGAAGTCATGCTTATTTCATCAAAAAAAAGACCCATTTCCTCTGCTTATAGTACTCTAAACAAATAATTTTCTCATTTTGTGACATTCCTGAGTCATGTAAACAACATCAGAAATCAAAAATCTCCCTTAATGTTTTTTCACATAGTTTCCATCATTCTCTAATTTAGTTCTTTAAATTCTTTAAGACAAATTTCAACTTGCTTATTTATGGCAATAAAATGGTCAGTACCACGGAGATTTTTCATACTACTCATGACAAAAGACTTTTCATATTGCCACATCTTCTCTTAGATCAATTAACTAACCAGTTAAAGAATATGTGAACATGTTATCCTCCAATCTAATGATAGGCAGATAAAGCAGAAATGTGCTAATACACTCAGAGTTATCTTCTACACATCAGTGCAGGAAATTAAAGATAAAACACTTGATTACACAGACATGCACATGGGTAAGATATTGAATATGGCACAGTCATCAAAGGAAATGCCATATGGCAACCCATATGGCTCCATAGACAAGTACTAACAGATTTAAGAATTGCTCTGCTTAAAAAAATAAAAAGGAGAAGCATTTTCACTAGTAAAGAACCACCTCACAGAAAAATGCAAGGGAAAGGAAGGGAAGGCAAGGCAAGGCAAGGAAAGAGGAAAGGAAAAAAGGAAACACTGTATTGGTAAATAATCACTTGTCAAAATTTCCCACATATGCCTCAAATAACTTAGTGTCATTCATGTTTACTTAGTCACTTAGACTCCTTCAAATCTTCTGACTATACTCAAAGTAATTGAGAAAACAAAGAAAAACAGACCTTACCTAGAACATAAAGAGATAACTAGATTCTTGATAAATCTTTTCTTGTATCAAGGTCACACACTGAATTTTTCTACTGTTGGAGACATCTTGCTGCTTACAATGGTAGTGTCCATCATATAGAGAGTAAGTTTGAAGCAGTCATTTTGGATGGTATCGATCTCTGTGAACACTAGTATCAACATCTGAGCTAAAACCTCAGGATCTTTTCTATAGGCAGTGATAGAGATAAATATTTTCAGAAGCTTACACTAGAACTATACTCAGAATTACATCTGATTTTGTTTTGGAGGAAACTAGCAATCTTATTCCAGAAGAATACACAAGAGCAAGCTATCATTTATGTGCTTAATCAGAGGAACAGGGTCTGGGATTAAAATGGCACATTATTTGACAGTATAGACAGCATACCAACTCAGCTAAATTTAGGTTTTTACAGCAATAATATAGTACAGAAAAAGTTGAATTTCACCCCTTAGATTTCCTTTTGTCTCACCAACCTTGGTCTAGTCTTTGGTATAAGAGTGGAAAAGTGTGGAAATCATCTGGTTCACTTTGTTCAGGGCAAGCTACCAGGGATTGCCATAAAACTGACCACAGTCATCCCAGGCAATTGCTACAGAGAAGCACTGAGGCAACAGTGAGTGGTTGCTACCTCCTATCTGTAAGTTGCTCCTGAATCCCACCACTGTCATCAGCCCAGTAAGATGTACAGTTTGTGCCTTCTATCTCCAGAGTCTATGAACATTTTGGTATGGCTACGGTTCCTCCCTCATCATTTGTCACACATACTAAATTGTGAAACCATAGAATAATTTAGGTTGGAAGGAACCATAAGCCACCTGATCAGATCAGGGAAAACTTCTACTTTAAATTAAGTTTCTCCAGGCATTGTCCAGCAGAATTCTGAAAATCTCTGAGCAAGGAGACTTCAGAATCCCTGGGGGATTGTTGTCCCAGTGTCTGACCACCGTGTGGTTTTGTTGTTGTTGTTTTCTTAATAGCAAGAGGAAATTTTCCTTGATGTAACTTGCATTTATTCTTCTCATCTTTTTGTTGGGCATCAGTGAGAAAAACCTGGTTAGATCTTCTCTATAAACACACATTCAATAGTGGGAGACAATGTTAAGTTGACCCCTTAGCCATCTGTTCTCTGAACTGAACAAAGCCTGCTCACTCAGCCTCTCCTTGTAATACTGTGCACTCCAGCCGCTTCACAATCTGGTGGCTCTCCAGTGGCTTGCTTCAGTTTGTCAATGTCTTTCTTATACTGGGGATCCCCAAAACTGGAAGAAATACTCCATTTCACAACAGCCATATGGGGTAATAATAACTTCTTTTAAACTGCTGGCTGTGCTTTAGCAGTGAAGCCAAGGAGGAAGCTGGCCATCTGTGCTGTGTTTGGAGGGAATAATTGGACTAGATGACTTCATGAGGTCCCTTCTAACCTTAAGTATTCTGTAATTCTTCAATTTCAAATGTATACCCAATGATGTGAGGAGGCACAAACCCCATACCTCATTGGGCTGAGGACAGCAGTTGCATTCTGGACCAAATCACAACTTTGAGATGACTGACACCTTCCATTTCTCGGGACAGGTCTGGGCAGAGAGCACATTTCTGACATGTCTAAGTTCTGCAGACTATTGTTATTATTTAGTTCTCCAAACATTAAAAATAGAAACAAAACAAGATAATTCCTGTAATACCCTTTCCCAACATCTGTCTATGAGTAACTCAAAAAACAACACAAAATCAAATGGAAATACAGAGCTACTCACTTCTAAAGTTTATGAGAGTTAAGCTCTTTTAACAATGATAATTGATAATACTTTAATATTGATTTTTACAACATACAATGGGTAACAGTTATATATAAAGAGTATTACACGTAAGTCAGATATGAGAGGTCTGTAATATTTTTGTTCTGATTACCCATTATCTCTTTAGTTTTGAATGAGAATTGCTTGTTAACTATTGCTCATAGTTTTTATGTTCTTATTTGTTAAAATATTTTTAGATTATCATAAATATTATTTTCAGAAACTGCTGAGTGCCCTCAAAAATATGGTTTTAGTTCATAAAAGTAGAACTAGTAACAAGAAACCAAATGCTGTTACTATTACGCCTTACCAAGGAAGCAACACATACTTATAAAAAAGCACTTTTAAACAAATTATATTTTTGGTATAATTTTCATTCAGCCTCTTGCTCAATCCAATTACTATGAATATTAAAGTCTTGTAATGTCATTGACTGAAAAAAAAATCAGTTTTATTCATCTGGAACTGAGTATTTTCCTGCCTGAATGATAAGATAATCAAGCAATTTGATACAGAACAATAAGTCAAGGAGAAGAAAGGGTCAAGAATAGCAATCATTTCAAACACAGTCCTTGTTTTTGTTATTTCAAGAACATACAGTCAATACTGAAGAGTGAAAGGGGCATTTTTTTGTGGGAAAGAAGTCAAATACTTTCTAGTGTTAAACATGGATTTTCATTGTATGTTTCCTTCATTTCATGTTTTAGTTTTTCCTTCTTACTTTACCTGCAGGGTGTAATACAAGACATTTAGGAGAAGAGAAGTTATTAAAAATACTCTGACTCTATGGCAAACACGGTACAGGGAGGGGTGGTGGGTGGGGAAGAATATTTTGTGCACTATAATAATCTAGCTAGTAAATTGGAGGAAAAACTATCAGCATGCTAAATTAAACATTAAAGATACAATAAGATAGTTTAGAACTCTGCGGTAATAGTGGTGATTAATTCATAGGAAAGACAGTTTATTTACAGGTAAGCTATACAAATATGAACTGTGAGCATTTTGTGGAAAATGAATATATTAAAGGAAATGGTGCATGTTATGAGAAGGAAGGCACTTTAGGTCCTGAAGCCAGAAGTCAACAGATTTTGATGTTGTCACCAGTAGGAACAAATTCAAGCCTTCATGGCCTGATCTAAACAACACTGAACCAAATGAGAAACTTTCCATTGACTGATTTACTTAGAACGTCCAGGAGGAAAAAAGAGAGACTTTCAAAAGCATGAAGGGCAGTTAGGCACCCAACTCCCACTGAATGCCAATAGCATGCATGATGTCTCTAACTTTGGAAATGTTCCTTTAAAACAGAATTTTAAACATTTCTTTATTGTTTACTAAAAACATTTATTACAGGAATGGTTACATAACTTCCCAAACCCTGTGGCTACCCTATAAGAAAATTATGTGTGGGTACTAAGTGAAAAAAATTATTTTTTTGTGTAAGCACAATTATTCTGAATTCTTGAAAACATATAGGCAGCAAGATTAGCTTTCTTTGTATGGGAGGGATAAATGGTTTTGGGTTTAATATAACAGTACACACGTACACACACATTTGCACTATATAGGGAGACTATCTCATTCTGTGAGTTATAGCTCCAGGATCAGGTCTAACATATTTGTTTATAGGATTTTACATTCAGTAAAAGTCATAGAAGCCCCTGAAACCATAACAACCTCTGCATCACACTCATTGCACATTACCTTCAAGTCACAGACTATTATGTTGAAGATACTCACAGACACTACAGTGTCTGTACTTTAGTCCTTAAAAGCAAAATGATTTTTGCCTGGCATTTTCAATTTTTCAGTAGTATTTTCTCTACACAATTTGATTATTCTGTTTTCCTATTTTATGGTCTTAAAAACAATAAACATTTACATCAAAGAAAGATCAGTTATTAAGTGAAATAGAAGGGCTGAAAGAGGCTGAAATAGATTTACAGCAAAAAAAGGTGGTGAAAATTGGGTGCTGAGTATAACTCAGTGTTTTTTTGTCCTGCTCCTACACTCTTTGGAAGAATTATAAAGCCATTTCTAGGTTGAAGTCCCCTAGATGCATGCCTGTATATTTTGGTGTAAATAGAGCTGTGTGTTTCCCATGACTGAAATTCAACACTCCCTAAAAATTTGTTTTCCATGATCCTAAGTTTTTATGTTTTTATTATATTTCTATCCTCTATGGTTTCAAGAGATATAACCTCAAACACGTGAAGACACTGTAAATGGATGAATTGCCTTCTGCCTGAGGCAAGTAGAAAAACAGAATAAAGCCTCTGAGATGTATGAATTGCTCCATTCATCTCACTCTGAACCTCTAAGACTTCTTATTTCCGAGGAAGTAGAATTTGCCACTTTTTCCAAGGATATTATTGTTTCCAAAGATGAACTTTAATGATACTGTTGTGAAATCAGCCATATATACATACGTACATATAATGTATATATAAAATCAAAATCTATCCATATAGATTTATTACTTCCTGTGTTTCTGGTGCCAGGTCATGGATCCTTCTGCTTTCTTAGTTTTTGCATGTAGCAGAAAATGTAGAGTGTTACTGAAAGTTAATTGGGACTTCACCTTCAAGGAGAACTAAGGATAAATAGTGAAAAACTTCTAAACTATTAAAAACAAACAAACAAAAAGAAAACTGAAGCTTTTTTCTGTGAAGGTGGGAAAACAGGGGGAAAATAAGCATGGCCTCACATATTTTATCTTAATCTCCATAAAATAATGATATTGAATATGAAACATTTTTTTTAAAAATAAGATTACAGAATTTTTGAGCCTAAATTAAGTGAGATAAATCCAACATTTCCAGTTCTGTATGCTATATATACCTACATTTAATTCCTATATATCTTTAAAATTCCCACTGTCAAAGATAACTATGCACTAATTTCATGCTAATTAGCATTATAACCTAAGATTTATAGCGGTGTGCTGTTTGTGTTGGGGTTAGGAATTTAGACTAAATTCAATGTACTAAATTGAAATTACAAAGAAGTTTTCAGGTAGCTTTTACAAAATTCGTACAAGCTCTCGGTGCACAATCTGTACCCTTTTTTTGCTACAGAGCCCAGTGTTGAAGGTGGCCTTACTTTGAGTGCAGAGGTCAGCTAGGTGGCCTTCAGATGTCCCTCCCAACCTATATGATTCTATGATTTCTTGATTCTGTTCGTAAGTGATATGTACACTGCAGAAAAAAAATATCATACTTAGTGTAACATACTTTTTTTTCCCGTACATTGGCCAAAGCTGTCAAAGGTGTTCCATATTATCAATGATATTCTTCTTTTTATAACTCTTTTAATGACAGCTCTTACTGCTACTATGCTTTTTTCAGGTATTTATCAAATGGTTGAGCTAAATGACACTCAGTTATTTACTGTATGTTGGTCAATTTTATTGCCTCTAGACGGGTGCCTGAAAATGAAATAAAAAGTAACAATGAAATGCTTGAGTGAATAGTGAAGAGTCTTGCAAATACTCCTAGCTTTGTCTTTTTGTATGAAAATAAAAGTATGTTCTAATGAAGGGCAGCAATTACTTCACATTTTTGCTGATAAAGTCTTCTTTGCACTGATGTTCATGGTTGGATGCTTCTTTCAGCATTGTCCGCATCTGTTCTCTTCTATCCTTGAAACCAAAAGCAGATTTCTGCTCCACCTACATAAAGCAGAATCAGAGCTGAATTCCTAAGACTACATCCAGACCCAAACTTTCTCAAAATCTAGATTTCAGCTTGGTATCTTTGCCTCAGAAAAAAATTTTGTTATGAGAAGTTATATTTGCTACACAGACTCAAAGCCTATTCATATGTTATTTGAAAATGTAATTCAATATATTATTATCCACCCCATAAGATCTGCCACAGAATTTAATTTCCTTTATCTTATGGAATGAAAAAGAAAACAACCAAAAGCAAATACTTATTTTACTGCAAAAACACATTGAATGACTACGAGGTAGAGGATGACTTGGACACCCTAAGTAATTCTTTTAAGGATGAAATTTATTATTTTTCTATCATATTACACTAATTCATATTTGTCTGTACAGGTGTACTACCAACGTATATAGTTCATACAATGTACTAGGAAGTTTAGGTACAAATAAAAGAAGACAATTAGAAAATAACTAAGGAGCAAATGAATGACAACTGGAGTAGAACAGTTTTTCAAGACAGATGAGTTTCTGGAGTTTAAAAGAAGACAAAAATATTAACTGTATGAAACTCTTCCAAGAGAAAAGATTAAGATTTGTAGACATGAAGAATTATGGAAAAATGAAAAATTAGGAAAAAATATTGAGTGAGAAAAGGATGGCACTAGTAGAGAAGAGGTGAGACAGAGAATTTAAACTAGGTAAAAGAAAGACATGTGGAATGTTTATCTGTAATTGAATTAGTTGCTGTCTATAGAAAATATTATTGTTTTAAAATATAACTTGAATACAGCAACTGAAATTTAGCTTCAGCTTGAAGGCACCTAAATTTAAGGATCTAGATGCAGGTGTCTACATGTTAACTTGCCTAAATTTCTATTGTCATTATACTCAATGGAGACTCAATTCAGGTGAAACGAGTGTTTCACACGTGACACTCTAGTGCACATTGGTCATGCTTGCTGTTGTACATGATCTAGAGATTCCTATCTGGTCTCCATTTACGACAGAAACATAGATCTTCTATAGGCCCTCTGTCATATCTGCAAGCCCCTGAAGGTGACTCAGACATCACAAGTTACCTGAAATGGCACTTCTTGCCTATGTGAGTGCTATTGGACTGAGAGATAGTTAACTGACTCCATGTATATACCTACAGTGAGCTGAGTAGACGTACAGATTTACTTTACTGTCTTGACTATATAATTAACTGTCCTGGGAGTTTTGATACCTCATCCACAGGCAGGAAGAAAAATTTAGGTCTCTTAATCTGGAGTTAAATCCAACCACAATGCTTGAAGTGTAGTTCATACACAAGGCAGAAGACAGAAAACCAAAAGCTTTTGAACTGTAGCAAACAAGTAAAAAGATGCCACTAAATGACAAACTCGCTTCAGTTGCTCTTAATGACATTAATTTTTAAGCACAATGAAGAATACATGAAAGCAAAGTTTTTGACACATCTCCTTGATTTCCCATAATATGAACACAGTGAAAAGAAAGGATTGATGAAGCAGATTCTTTTTAAACAGGTTTTTCATCGCACAAACAGTATGTGATAGTTTAATCAGACTCTTAGAGTGAAAAAGTGTAACTGCTTTTCATGTTGGTAACCTGTGCAATACATTAACAGGAAGAATAGTGATTTTAGTGCAGTGGGTGTTCCTTGTGTAGGACTCCAGCTGCTGTGAAATCTTAAGCCAGAAAAGCTATCCTGAAACTGGATTGCTTGATGACAGACTGTCAGAATGTATTAAGCTTCTTAAGATAACAAGAAATGCTATGTGATAGGTAAAATTGCCTTGTGTTTTTAACTTACTGTGTCATTTTGAATGTTGTGATAGGAGATGCCTAATATCACTGTGATGTGCTTGATTCTGAAAACTGACTTATTAATTGCAGTACTGACATTCTGTATCATGGGCAAGCTAGTTTTCTTCTCTTAGTTTTCCAGTTCTGCCTTAGCAAAAGGCATTATTCTCATTCTTCTTGGATTAGCCCAACATTAGTCAAAAGTAATATAAGCTCTTCGTTATCTTCAGAACCAATTAAGAGATTAGCATCATAATAAGTACCCAGTAACCACCTACATCTTTTGTTTTCATTTCTTCTCAAGTATTTTTTCCCACACCTTTTCAGTTTTCCTGAATTTACTTGCATACAAATGTATTGCTCAGAAATACATATTATTATTTTTGCCCATCATGTGAAATATATATTATCAGGAAAACCTGTTCTCTTATGAGAAAAGTTCACTTGTTTAAAAAGTGTACTTTGAAATTTGTCAGGTTGAAGAGGCTGCCCCAAGGGCAACCTTAATTAAAACCAACAGAGAGGAAAAATTAGCAGTGAAAAGTGCTTAGCTGATACTCATAGAACTTCAAATTAAAATCAGAAATAATAAGGGTAGGTGACATTAAGGATAATTTCATGACTGTTTTATTACTCCATCCACCACATACTCCACCTTTCTGCACACTTTTTTCAAAATTCTGTTTTAGATAGGTAGTTTTCTTTGTTTCTGAGTAAAGTTTCCTTGCTGCCTTTCAGGTATATGCTGTTCCTTCATTTGTTGTTTAGTCCCATGAGTACTGCCAAACTTTTTCTACAATAGTAAAGTATGTTAGTCAGAAGAGTTGTCCCTCAGAATATGAGTTGAATGTAGAGTACAGTTATTTAACTATATTGGTAAATGACAGAGAGCTAGGGAGAAAATTGTTTAGTTAAACATTATTAATCTGTTAGCTGACTTCCTGGATCTATTTTGGATGGCTCTGTTTTCTTCTAAGGAAGAATGCTACTGCTTCTCAGCAGCATGATGCAAGACATTCTGTACCCCTTGATCACAAGGCAAAGTTTGCTTCACATCCCATTTTTACTTTGTAATCTAGATATTGTTAGGCTTGCCCTACAGTCAAGGAGTAGAGACAGGAGTATACAGGAGTGGATGTGCTCCTAGGAAGCTAAGCAATTTCTTGGGGTAAGGAAATTTTTTTCTGTCTTGGGGAAATGTAAAGGATGCAGCCTGAATTCTTAAAAAACTCGTTAAAGAGCTTAAAATAAGGTAGAATTAGTTTGGACTATCTTGACTCCATCTGATTGCTAATCAGCCCCTTTTCTTGAGTTCAATCAAGCTCCACATTGACACTGTCAACCATTTTCTGATCTCAAACTCTGTGCGGTTTTGGGTTTTTTTTCTTCTGTTTTGTTTGGTGGGGGGGTGTCTGTTGCTTTGGTTTGGGGTTACTTTTGTTGTTGGTTTGGTTTGGTTTGGTTTTAATATACCTAGAATACTATGATGGCTAGGAGTTTGGGCTGAGATTTACATTAGGATACTAACAGCTGAATCTCATGTACTGTCTTTATGTCCATCCATGCTAGTAGAACTAGCATCATCATAATAATGATTTCCTTTTACTAAGAGAAAATGACAATGTGGTCACTGTAAATAACTAAGCAGTTTTACTAACCTTTAATTACTTACATTAATTTACCTGAAGGATTGTTCTTCCATCGTGTTCTTCCATCCCTCACTTGATCCCTCCCTTCCTGCCTTCCTTCTTTCCTGCCTTCTTAGCCTTCTGCCCTCCTTCCTATTATAGCAATCTATTATGTGGTTTTTAAAATAATTAATGGTAATTATGATGGTGTGTAGTCTAGTTCACCAGCAAGAGAATATGATGCCCTTTGCGTATGGGGTTAAAGCAACTTATGCAGGTAACAGCATTGCTCTCAGTAGACATCCCCTTTCAGAGAAAAGCAAACAAAATGTAAGCTCAGTGCACTCTGAAAGAAACATACATCTTTGCCTATGTCCTGGTTTCGGCTGGGATAGAGTTTATTTTCTTCCTAGTAGCGGGCATAGTGATGTGTTTTGGATTTAGTAGGAGAAGAATGCTGATAACACACTGATGTTTTAGTTGTTGCTAAGTACTGCTTATGCTAGTCAAGGACTTTGCAGCTTCCCATGCTCTGCCAGGCGCACAAGAAACTGAGAGGGGGCACAGCCAGGACAGCTGACCCAAACTGCCCAAAGGGCTATTCCATACCATATGACATCATGCTCAGTATAGAAACTAGGGGGAGTTGGCCAGGAAGCAGCGATCGCTGCTTGGGAACTGTCTGGGTATCGGTCGGCGAGTGGTGAGCAATTGCATTGTGCATCGCTTGCATTGTATATTATTATTGTTATTATCATTATTATATTGTTATTATTATCATCATTGTTATTTTACTTTATTTTAATTATTAAACTGCTCTTATCTCAACCCAGGAGTGTTTCTCACTCTTACTTCTCTGATTCTCTCCCCCATCCCATCGGGGTAGAGGGAGTGAGCGAGCCGCTGTGTGGTGCTTAGTTGCTGGCTGGGGCTAAACCACGACAACCTACTACTTATAAGACTACACTGCCCTTTGTCTTTTGGTTTTTTTTTTCTTTTTGTAGTGTCCCTTCCTTTCCAGCAGTGATAAATAGGAAAGCAGTCTGGATTTCTAGAGAAAAAAAATAATAAAACGCTGCTTGCTTAGGTTAGTAGGCAAACCAAAAGGAAAATCCACAGCCAATGTTTACTACATTTCCCTTTTTATTTCTGTTTTCTATTTTTTCCAGATTTTTTTTAAATTTATTTTTTAAACTTTTTGTATGTGATAAGCTCTTGTATGGTGAAATATTATCTCAATCAAGCAGCAAGTATCAGTCATAAAAAGCTCTATGCTGCTTTATGATGTAAGAACTATATCCCTATAAAAAACCCCAACACTTCTGTATTAACATTTACATGAAATTCACACTTTTATATATTAAAGTATCCACCTAACTCAGGGATCCCAATGCACCCTATTCTTTATGAAATGGAAATGCTTTAGGCAAATAAAGAATATCATTATTAATTAAAATATCAGAATCAATCTATCACTGTTTTGGAATTTGGCTTTTAGTACATAACGTTTGTCTATATAGTTTGAATTTTAGTCCAAAAGAAGAATCTGTGATTCTTCCTAGTTCAAATTGTTTTCTGAATTGAAGCTGTTGTCATTGTTCGCACTTTCAGCAAAAGGTTTATTCCAATAGCTTTTTGGGGTGGAGGGGTGAAAAAGGAGGGCATCACCAACAAGATCAGCTCCTACAGGCATAAGAATTGATGGTGCAGAAAAGGTTGTATGCAGCAGCAGTAGAAACAGCTGCTGCCTGCTTGGGTTAAGGGACTTTTTTGCAAACATGACAGGGACTGCCTCCATTTACTACAATTAAATGTTCCAGTCTGGCCCTAATAAAACTCATGATTCAGACCAATAAGCATATTTAAAATTCAAATACATACAATTACAATTAGACTGTTAATAATTTTGGAACCTCTTTCACAATTTCATGCTGCAGCTAAAATTGTAACAGCCCATAAGAGTAATTATAGAGGCTTCTGTCTCAGAGATTTGAGTAAAACTACTGCAGGGAAAGCCAATGGGCTTTTGCATTCTCCACGTGTATATGTGGAGTTTTTGCAATGCATACCTAAGACTTCCACACATAGACACACGTGCCAAGTATCTTGTTGGTTGATTTTGTGAAATTTTATCCATTAGTTCTGATACATGCATGTATAATATTGAATGGTATAGGTTACGTACAGCTCAGAC
Source organism: Pelecanus crispus (assembly GCF_030463565.1). Lineage (NCBI taxonomy): Eukaryota > Metazoa > Chordata > Aves > Pelecaniformes > Pelecanidae > Pelecanus > Pelecanus crispus. Next base: position 190,395,160 of record NC_134643.1, read on the forward strand.
ACATGTTCAAGACTTTATGAAATCGGACACATACGTTTTAGCTTCTTAGGCAAAGGAGAAAAGAAAGCAACTATCTGGTTTATATAAGAAAAACAGAAAAACATAGTCTGATCTGTCCTCAATTAGCCTTATTCATCACTATAAGTCAGAAAAAAAGTATTTAAAAGCACAGACTTCAAGAGATGAGCTGACCGCTTCCACAGGAGTCACTGTAGGAAAAACAGAAGCAAGCATCTGGGGTACCCAATTATCCAGGGAATTTGAAAAGTAAATGAGAGGTTTTTCAGTTCCTCTAAGTTCACTGAAATGTAAATAACTTCTGTACTTATATATGGTGAAGCATAGTGGAACTAAAAAGGGCAAGTATGGCTGAGGAGTCATAACTGAGGCCTCTGTGTAAGGAACTTGGCACTAATTTCCTGAGGAATGTTGGAAAGCCACATTGAAAGAAGAGAGTATCTGTTAGATCTTTCTTTTTTTGTTGTTGTTTTGTTATTGTAAGCCAAAAATCATGTAGCTTGGCTGTTTGCCTAAACTATATCAATAAACCATGATGTGCATACAGCAGCATTTGCAAACATTGCAGTTAATTATTTTTTTTTTTGGTGGTGTTTTTTTTCTTTTTTTGTGACAAAACTGGGAGCTATATCCCTGACTATTTCTGAGTCTGCTGCATATTCCTCTCATGCTTAGAAAAGGAAAGGACAGAGATAAATAGCATTCAGTAATATAGAGATTCTAAACTTTTCTCTGTAATGCTAAACCCTCCAAGCACATTCTCATGTCAGTGCCTTACACCATCAAATTTCACAAATACCTCCATTGCATAGGCTTAAATAACAGTGAATAATGATTTGCCAAATAATAAACTTCTTGCTCTAATGAACATGTTAAATAGGCCTGCAATTAATTAGCAAGAACAGCTTTTGATCCCAAAGTTCAGCCATTTTCCCTGTATGCTGAACATGAGTAACTAAAGTGGCATGCCAAAACTCTTTTATTTCCTTGAGTTCCATAGTCTTTTTAATGTGCTAATTTTTATCTGTTTCTCATTTTTATGGTCATTGCTGATACTGTTATAATGATGTTTAATATATGGCTAATATTTTTATCCTGGCAAGAATAAAAGAAAGGAAACCAAGACATTCTATTATTTTTTCTTCTTTCTTCTTCCACCTTTTGCTTTGGATTACACAGAAAGCTGTCATCACATTAACCTCAATCATCTCCTACTACATAATCATGTGCAATAAAAGAAGACTATTTGCACCAAATGCAAGAAAACAAACAAAAAAAAATAAATCCCAGCCAGCCAAATCTGAACAGATATGAAACCTTAATTACCTAATGGCTCCCAGAACCATAGTAGGAGTACTGAGAATGTTTCATTCCATGGCTTAGCAAGATCTCCAAAATTCGAAATGCAGCCATAGTGAGACATGGTCATCAGAAAAGCAAGAGTCCTGAATAGTGACTTGTTTTTAGTTCCTTAAATTAAAAGAATGGCAATACCATTCTCATGTCCAAGACACTATTTTTTTATCTTCTGCTTACAAGGTTTATGGGGTTAGGTAAATCTTCTTAGTCCATTATTTGTTTCCTCCATTGGATTATGAACTTGTTTTTACGAACACTACAAACACTACAACTATTAGGAAAATAGATTCCTAAAATGTTGACACCTCTAGATATTACAGAAATATTATTACTATTGTTACGCAAAAGGACGCAAAAAGAATACAATGCAGATTGTAAATAGTTGTACCAAGTTGCCTATAAATGAACATAAAGTATGGTGTAATACTGTTGACAGGCCTTAGCAGTGATAAATTAGCAAGAAATATGTCTGCAACTAAGTAAGAAGTAGTATAGTCATAAGCTAGAGAATGCTGTGGAAAATAAAAGCATTATGAATTTTCAGTGATTGCCCTTCATGAAGTGTATGCTAGGGAATCATATATAGTAGCTGTTAAAAACAAAACTACCCCAAAACCTACAAAAACTAAATACGAGGCAAGACCTTCCTTGTGTACATTCCCATTTGATGGAAGTGTTTGGCTGAAAATGCAAGAATGACCTGAGGTATGAACAGCTACAGCAGGAACTGCAGAAAAACTGAAGCATTGCAAATATAAACACCATTTCCAGCTTCAGGTATAGTACAAGATTCTGATCTCATTGCAGGGATCCAAGACCATTCAATATAGTAGAAATGAATGCCATTGTCAGATTGTGGGTCTTTCCAAAAAGGGCTTTGGGCAGGTACCTCTAAAATATAAGAACAAATCCATATATTCACATCTAGATTAGTAATTATGCTCTGTCTGTATCCTGCCTCTCAAAATGCTGAATAGAAAAGAAAACATTACAACAATAACAATTATAGTTATTCCAAATGTGTATCTTAATAAAACTGTGTCCCAGTTTTTCACCTCAAAAAATACATACCTTTGAAGTACTTAGTCCAGCAAATAGATGTGATGGTGTTCATTAACACTACCAAAAACTCAGAAAGGGCAGAGCTCCTGAATAAGGACTTACTAAATTCTATGAAGCCTGAGCAGTCTAACTTCGTATGGGCAAAAAGCATGAGAGATTCCTAATAGGCTTCACCTACATACGTTTGAAAAGTCCATTTTAAAATTAGAATCATAGAGTTATAGACTCATAGAATTGTTTAGGTTGGAAAAGACCTTTAAGATCATCAAGTCCAACCATTAATCTAACACTACCAAGTCCACCACTAAACCAATTAAGAGTAGAGTAATAATTAATTTCATGTTTCCTGGCTTGGTAGCTGGATTATTTTTTAATGAAGGTAAAACTAGAACAGAATCATTAAGGTTGGAAGGGACCTCTAAGGTCACCAGTCCAACCATCAACCCAACACCACCATGGCTACTAAACCATGTCCCAAAGTGCCACGTCTACATGTTTTTTGAACACCTCCAGTTCATTTTATATACTTGATATTAGAAGCTATCATTATAATGCAATGTGACATGTCCCAATATTTTGAATCTTTTATTGTTGGTGGTGGGTTTTCTTTAATAAGTAAAAACAGTTGCTGAATGCTGTTATGAGTGAACAAGTGCATAGTATTATAGGTTCTGTCATTGAAGATATCCTCACAGAAAACATCTCTCACTGACTGTGCAGCTGGGTAATTAATGAATACGTGCTAGAAATTGGTATTGAAGAGTCAGCTTGACAATAGGTTAAATGCTTTTTTTTCTCCTCTTTTCTCTCAAGTTATATTTTTTTAGCTTTTTTTGTTTAAAGATAAATTGTTTCTGGAAAACTTGAGTAGTATTTTTTTTAACATCTCAAAATATTAAAAAAAAAACCCCAACAAAAAACCCCTCTAACTAAGAAAATATTAAAGGATATTCATAGAGCCTCTGTTCAAGAAAATAAACCTTAAATAGGTGAATGTCCATTCACTTCAGATCTGAGAGGGCAATATCAACTACACAACAGCTTTTGTACAGGTTGGTACTGTTTAGTCAGAAGAAAAACAGTTCAGAGAAACACTCCTTCAAAACAAGTATGCTCTTAGAATAGGTACTAGTTTCCTGGGAAGAAATTTCTGCAGACTTCTCTCCTGGTTTTGCATTACATTTCTCCTAATTTAATTTAGAGATTTGCATTATATTTCTCCTAATTTAATCCTTGTAAACCACTGGAAAGAATTATGGATTAGGAGTACAGCCAGCGTAGAAGGACACATACAACTTTTAAAACATTACAGTGAGGGCTGGGGATATTTCTAAATCACAACCTTCATTTCTCCCACTTTCAGGACCCCAGTCCACACCTTTTTCATACTTTTCCTTGCAGTTTCTTACATTTACGTAGAAGTACTGCAGCATAGAAACACTGAATACTGGGCATCAAAATACATTTTGATCACATTAATTTCTTAGTTTCCAATCTTGTACAAATGTTGAGCTCTAGAGAAACTGTTCTAGTCATTCATTCTTTCCATAGCACTGGTGTCATAGTTCATGTTTCAATGCATAGCATCTTTTGTAGATTCACCTGTTCTTTCCTCTGGACTTCAATCAATTTTTTTGAATATTTAACTGTGTTCCTGAGTAGCCAACAGCAGCAAGTTACTGTCCATCCAAACTTCAATTCTTATAGAAACATAGAATCATAAAATGGTTTGGATTAGAAGTGACCTTAAAGATCATCTATTGGCCTAAGTGTCCAGAAACTCCTAGAAGCTCTGCAAAAGCCAATGATTGGTTAGGGTAGGTAGAGGTATTTGTTTTGGAAGTTCTTTGCTGCTGCTTAAATTTACATTTGCTTTACATTTTTATTTTCCTCATGGTTACATAAAAATGTTAACATAGTGGAACATGAAAGTGCCTCTGAAAAAGAAACTAGGAGTTTCACTTGCTCCACTGGAAGTATGTGACAAAAAATTTCAGCTGCCTATGTGATTAGATGGGGTGAGGTGGAAGAAATAACAAACAGATCAGCACTACATACACATAACATCATTAATAGAAGAACATGATTAACCGTCATCAGAGTGTACAGTATAACCACTGGAAATACAGACAGTGTAGATTTGGGGGCAAATTTATAAAAGAAATATGAATTAAAATTTGGTTACAGACATTAGTTTAGGTCATGTACTTTAGTTTGGTAACTTTATCTGCTGTTAAAGAATCATCCATGTAATTAATACGTATTTTTAGAAATGTGAAACTGTTCAAGGGAAGATAGTCCAGAAATGGGGGAGGAAGACAAAGAAATGGAGCTTTAAGTCTGGTTGAGAGAACTCAGATGAATGATCTTGAATAAATGTTCTTTTTCAGTCCATTCATAAAACAAGAATCTACATATTCTAGATCAGCAAAGCAGAATGGCAGTCTGATATGAAATAAATTATTTTCTAGATTGTAATCTTTTGAATTGTATCAGTTCTCTGCATTCAACTCTTCCAATTTAAACATATATTTACTGGACACATGAACATATCTATGAAAAGAATAAAAAGATGATAAATCAAATTAAATCTCAATGGGTAATTTAACATTTCAAGTAGCCAAGCGTGGCCTGTTTACTCCCAAAGCAGAATTCACTAATGCTGCCTTTGCTGTCTGTTCTTATTAGAATCCTGGAAGTCCTTACTATTTACGTAGCAAAGAACTAATGACTGACATTAATAACCTGATGTGTTGTAGTGACCTAGGCAACAAGGTACGGGGGTTTTCTTTTTTTCCATATGAAACCAAGTATTTGCCTCTTTAAGTACATTTAAGTGTTATTGAATAATGGTCCAGCTGAAGGCACAAAGATTAATTTACCAATTGATTACATTTGTTCTAGGTACAATGCATTGCAGTTTCTTAAAGTTACATGAAAAACATGGAAGTACACATTTCATGTCTTTCTGTTTTGTACCCAACGAGTTAATTAAATAGCTGCAGCAACACAATCAGGATCAGAAATCCAGGATTTCTTTTTCCCAGATGATTAATCCCATGTCATATGTCACATTTCTTTTTACTTGCTTGATCTGTTGCCCTATAATATTCATATTGCCGCCTATAGAGTAACTGGAGTTCAGATGCAGGAGAAACCAGCATTCAGTTTTTGAACTCTCCCAAGCAAGAGATGAAGTCTCCTTTGTAGTGAGTTAACCCAAGAGGTGATTAAAGAACAAAAATGTATGCACTTAAGCAGAGATCAGTTTCTCTTTTACTCATTTCTGAACCGTACTAGGTAGCCACTTCATAGCTCCCATCTATGTTTTATAAACATGAGACAGAGCATCACCTTAACAGCCTAAAGAACACTGTACTTCAAAATGGATGCACTGATAACTGTTAGGTGACTCTTGGGATGAACTGATGTTTGATAACATGAGTGGTCTGAGTAAGTCTTAAGTTAATAGTTCACCTAGCAATACATAGTCACAATTAATTTACATTATAAATTTTCTGGGACTTATTTCTGCATTATACATCTTCTGGCAAAATACAGTCACATTTTCAAAATTTCATGTTTCTCTTAGTCACTACTATGAAAAGTCTGTGTAGTGTTATTTGAAAAAGCAAAGAATAATCCTGGTCCAACCAAAGTCCACATGGTCTAACAACAGTCCATTATGAGCTTGTTCAGATCTGTATGACCCAGTGGGAGCTGCATGAAGACTGTTCAAAATAAGGTAATTCAGAATCAGAATGACAGCTTTTTATCTTATGCCAAAACTCCATGCAGAAGTATTAAACAATATTGGTGTTTGAATTGGTGTTCATTCATAGCCCAGGTTTGAAATTAGCAGTCTTCTATCCAGGAACAACATTGGGCCTCCTTATAAGTTATTCTGTGTGGTTTATCTCATCATAAGATAAATGAGGTTATAAAGATCTCTATGTTGTCATAAGATCCTTAGTATGAAATATCCCTTTCACATCAAAATTGAATACACTGCATAGTGAGCTCAGTGAAGCTTGGACGGTGATGTCAGGTATCGTCTTCGTTGCCTGCAGTAATACAGCCTTTGACTGGTGGCCTACTCCCATATATCAGATTAGCTGTAATAGCAACAGTGAAGGAGGAAGCAACAGCATTTGTATTTTGCCCATAGCAGGATCAGTCTGTTGCAGTCAACAGTCTTCAGTAAGAAGAAGAGACATCTACATGGATATATACAAAACAATCCGTATAGTAATTTCAAGTTTACATAACATGTATTTCACTTACTGTGAACTATAGACATAGAAAACATTTGTTTAGGAATGATCTGGTGTATCTGAACAGCTGCCCACATCTGAATTTTATATCATCCCATGTTACTGTTCTGCATGAAACATGTATGTTCTGTGTCTTCTCAGCTGATCAAAAAAAAATCACCAAACTGTAAACTGATGCATCCCTGCATCATTCAAAAATCCTTTCTGGATTGTCTTCTTGACAGCCTGCCATACTGAAATTTATGAAAAAATATTTCCCTTGGAGTTTCTCATGTAATCTCCAGCAGCAAGGTTTTCATTGTCATCAAAAATATAAATGGATGTGTTGTTTTGATGCAAATGTTGTTTCTGCAGTTTCATCTCACTACTGTTGTGTTACTTTCATAAATATGTAGTGCATATGTTTATGATGCTCTAAACTGTAGGGAATAAACTGTCAGTTCTCTAAAGACCAAATCTGAACATTTGAGCTTAAATTACTTACATGTACTATAATATTCAGGCCACAAATATTTATCTGTTGATTCTTCTGGTAGAAACTTGCACTGGTTCTCACTTTTTTGATGCCCCAAGTTCTCATGAAATATTTAAGACAAAAACTCTCCAACCATTTCACCCATTTAGGAATTACAATAATCTTAAATATCCATAAAGATCAGGATCAATGTGTTTTCCTTAGATATAGTGGGAGTTTTCTAATTTGGAAGCCTAAAATGGAGAAGTCCATTATTGCTTGGATAACTCTATGACTTCAACACTTATACTTAATTTTCCATGCACACTTGGAAATATTTCTCATAGTCATTATCTTTAGTGTTATGTTTCAACCATGGTGACAAGTCTTGTAAAGTTGCTTGAAAATTTGTGTCCTCTGCCCCTTTTCGCATCATCTGGTACTACCAAGAAGAGCTGGCTCCATCTTTGTACGCTGCCATTAAAACAGTTGTAAGAAACATTTAGGTTGTCCCTTACTTTTCTCATCACTAGACTAAACAAGTTTACCTCCTTTAATCTCATTTCACAGGGCATATAGTGTGCCTTCACCATTTTGATATCAGTCCTTGGATCTTCTCTGCATCCATCTTTCAACTGGACTAACCCAAAAGCATGCAGTACTCTAAATGTGGTCTCCATAGCACCATGTAATTTCCCCTCTTCTCCTGTCCTGTTAAAGTAGCCAAGTATGCAGCTTCTCTTATCTACACTGAAAACACATCGTTGACTCATACTTACGATGGTGTCCATCCATAACCTCAGGATGGACAAATCAGATATACACAACAGAATTTTTGTAATTAAGAATACAAAACATTTACGATTTTTTCAACATAACACATATAAAATTCAGACAAGGGGAAAGGAATATTGGATAGCAATGATACACAGGATGGATGAGGTTGGAAAGCACCTCCAGAAGTCATCTACTCCAGGCTCCCTGCTCAAAGCAGGGCCAGCCAGAACAGGTTCCTCAGGACCATCTCCAGTCAGAGTTTGAATATTTCCAGGGACTGAGCCTCCACAGGCTCTCTAGCTATTCCAGTGTTGGGCCCTCATGGTATTTTTTTTTTTTTAATTTTTATTTTTAAGAGTAAATTTTTCTGTATTTCAATTTGTGTTCATTGCCTCTCATCCTGTCAATGGATGTGAATGAGAAGAACATCTTCTTTAGAGTCTCCCCTCAGTTATTTATCCTTGTTGATAAGATTCCCCTGAGTCTTCTCCTCTCCATGCTGAACAGTCCCAGATCTCTCAGCCTCTCCTTACACCACAAATCCCAAACCCCTTATTTATCTCTATGGCCCTTTGCTGGACTTGCTCCAGTATGTTCATGTCTCTTTTCTGCTGTAGGTCCCAGCACTGGACCCAGCACTCCAGATGTGTCTCAACAGTGCTGAGAAAGGAAGGATCACCTCACCTGACCCACTGGCAACAATCTTTCTAATGCAGTCTAGGTTGTTGTTATTCTTTGCTGCAAGGGTGCTTTGTTGGCTCATGGTCAGCTTGTTGTCCATCCCCAGGTCTTTTCCGCAAAGATCCTTTCCAGCTGTTCAGACCCAAACCTGTACAGTTGCATGGAGTTATTCCTCCCCAGATGAAGTTGGTATTTCCCTTTTTTGAATTGCATAAAGTCCCTGTCAGACTATTTCTCCAACCTTTCACAGTTCCTCTGAATGACAGTAGAACCATCTGGTATATCAACCACTCCTCTGATTTTCAGATTACATGAAAACCCAATGAGAGTACACTCTGACGCATCATCCTGTTCATTAATGAAGATGGTACACAGTACTGGTCCCAGTATTGACACCTAGGCCTCCAATTACACTTCAAGCCACTGATCGCCACCCTCTGGGCCTGACCATTCAGCTAGTTTTCAACCCACCACCAGACAGTGGTCTGTTTATCTAACCCATACAGCAGCAGCTTGTCATGAGGATCTTATGGGAGACAGTGTCAAAGACTTCTGTTAAAAGCTATTTTTATTATATTTAAGTAAAATTTCTTCAAGGAACTGCATTATTTTGTGTTGCCTCTAAGTTCTCTGTGTTCTCTCAAGTTCCTGCCCAGCACAGCAGGCGTGTCTCTTCTATGCCTACCCCACCTACCCAGGTGCCCTTGCATAATAGGTATGAGGCTCTGCAAATGGAACTGAGCAATAATGAGGACGATGACTCATCTAGCTTGGATGTGTCGCTGAGGTTAAGTCAACCTATGCCCTGTGTCAAAACTGCTTCCATAAAGAAAAAAAGATGGGTCACTGTTATAGGAGACTCCCTTCTGAAGGGAACAGAATATGCCCAATGTGCAGACTGGACCCACTTCTTAGAGAAACCTGCTGCCTCCCTGGGGCCCAGGTTAAAGATGTGAAGGGAAAGCTTCCTACCCTGGTATGGCCCTCAGACTACTATCCACTATTAATTTTTCAGGTAGGCAGCAATGAAGCTGCAACAAGAAGTCCAAGGGTAACCAAGAGAGACTTCAGGGCCTTAGAACAACTGGTTAAGGGATCAGGAGCACAAGTAGCATTCTCCTCTGTCCTTCCAGTTGCAGGAATGATAAGGGAAGAAATAGGAAGAGCCAGCAGATCAATACCTGGCTCCAAGCCTGGTGTCACCATCAGAATGAGTTGAGTGTTTATGGGTAAGAATCAAGGGGAAGGCCAACAAGGCAGATATCATGGTGGGAGTCTATTATAGACCACCTAACCAGGATGAAGAGGCAGAAAAAATATTCTATAAACAGCTGGGAGAAGTTTCACAATCGCTAGCCCTTATCCTCATGGGGGACTTCAACTTACCAGATGTCTGCTGGAAATACAATACAGTAGAGAATAGACAGTCTGGGAGGTTCCTGGAGTGTGTGGAAGAGAAATTCCTGACACAGCTGGTGAGGGAGCCAACTAGGGAAGACAACCTGCTGGACTTGTTGTTGTGAACAGAGAAGGACTTGTGGGTGATGTGAAGGTTGGAGGCAATCTTGGGCATAGCAATCACAAAATGATAGAGTTTTTGATTCTCGGAGAAGTGAGGAGGGGAGTTAGCAGAATTGCTACCTTGGACTTCTGGAGCGCAGACTTTGGCCTGTTTAGAAACCTTGTTGACAGAGTCCCTTAGGAAGCAGTCCTGAAGGGCAAAGGAGTCCAGGAAGGCTGAACATTCTTCAAGAAGGAAATCTTAAAGGCACAGGAGCAGGCTGTCCTCATGCACCGAAAGACAAGCTGGAGGGAAGAAGATGGCCTGGCTGAACAGAGAACTTTGGCTGGAACTGAGCTAAAAAAAGAGAGAGTTTATGACTTTTGGAAGAAGGGACAGGAAACTCAGGAGGACTACAAAGATGTCATGAGGTTATACAGGGAGAAAATTCAGAGGGCCAAAGCCCAACCAGAACTTAAACTGGCTACTGCCATAAAAGACAATAAAAAATGTTTCTATAAATACATTGGCATAAAAAAGAGGCTAAGGAGAATCTCCATCCTTTATTGGATATTGAGGGAAACAATTGGGAGAAAGGCTGAGGAAATGGCTGAGGTACTTAATGCCTTCTCTGCCTGTCTTTAATGGTAAGACCATTAAATGGTCTTAATGCCTTCTTTGCCTCAGTTGTTCTGTGGGTACCCAGCCCCCTGAGCTGGAAGACAGGGACGGGGAGCAGAATGAAGCCTCCATAGTCCAAGGGGAAATGGTTAGTGACCTGCTACATTACTTAGATGCACACAAGTCTGTGGGGCTCGATGGGATCCACCCAAGGGTACTGAGGGAGCTGGCAGAAGTGTCCACCAAGCCACTTTCAAACCTTTGTCAGCAGTCCTGGCTAACCGGGCAGGTCCCAGTTGACTGGAGGTTAGCAAATGTGACACCCATCTACAAGAAGGGCCAAAAGGAGCATCCAGGGAACTACAGGCCTGTTAGTTTGACCTTGGTGCCAGGGAAGGTCACAGAGCAGATCATCTTGAGTGCCACCAAGCAGCACGTACAGGACAACCAGGTTATTGGGCCCAGTCAGCATGGGTTTATGAAAGGCAGGTCCTGCTTGACTAACCTGATCTTCTTCTATGACAAGGTAACCTGCTGAGTGGATGAGGGAAAGGCTGTGGATGATGTCTACCGAGACTTCAATAAAGCCTTTGACACCGTTTCCCACAACATTCTCCTATGAGGCGAGGCTGATCTATGAAGCGAGGCTGAGAGAGTTGGGATTGTTCAGCCTAGAGAAGAGAAGGCTGTGAGGAGACCTTATTGCAACCTTCCAGTACTTAAAGGGGGCCTACAGGAAAGATAGGGAGAATCTTTTTAACAAGGCTTGTTGTGACAGGACAAGGAATAATGGATTTAAACTAAAGAAGAATAGATTTAGACTAGACATAAGAAAGAATTTTTTTACAGTGAGGGTGGTCAAGCACCGGAACAGGTTGCCCAGAGAAGTGGTAGAGGCCCCATCCCTGGCAACATTCAAGGTCAGGTTGGACGGGGCTCTGAGCAACCTGATCTAGTTAAACTGTCCCTGCTCGCTGCAGGGGGATTGGACTAGGTGACCTCTAAAGGTCCCTTCCAACCCAAAGCATTCTATGATTCTATGATTCTCCTGGAGAAACTTGCTTGGGCAGGCACACTCTTCGCTGGGTAAAAAACTGGCTGGGTGGCTATGCCCAAAGATTTATGGTGAATGGAGTTAACTCCAGTTAGCAGCCGGTCATGAGCGGTGTTCCCCAGGGCTCAGTACTGGGGTCAGTTCTGTTTAATATCTTTAATATAAATGATCTGGACAAGGGGACCGAGTGCACCCTCAGTAACTTTGGAGACGACACCAAGTTGGGCAGGAGTGTTGATCTGCTCGAGGGTAGAAAGGCTCTACAGAGGGACCTGGACAGACTGGATTAATGGGCCAAGGCCAGCTGTATGAGGTTTAACAAGGCCAAGTGCCGGGTCTTGCACTTGGGTCACAACAACCCCATGCAGCGCTACAGGCTTGGGGAAGAGTGCCTAGAAAGCTGCCTGGCAGAAAAGGCCCTGGGGATGTTGGTCGACAGCTGCCTGAACATGAGCCAGCAGTGTGCCCAGGTGGCCAAGAAGGCCAACAGCATCCTGGCTTGTATCAGGAAGAGTGTGGCCAGCAGGAGCAGGGAGGTGATTGTCCCCCTGTACTCAGCGCTGGTGAGGCCGCACCTGGAATACTGTGTCCAGTTTTGGGCCCCTCACTACAAGAAAGACATTGAGGTGCTGGAGCATGTTCAGAGAAGGGCAACAAGGCTGGTGAAGGGTCTGGAGCACAGGTCTTATGAGGAGCGGCTGAGGGAACTGGGGTTGTTTAGCCTGGAGAAGGGGAGGCTGAGGGGAGACCTTATCGCTCTCTAGAACTACCTGAAAGCAGGTTGTAGTGAGGTGGGTGTTGGTCTCTTCTCCCAAGTAGTTAGCGATAGGACAAAAGGAAATGGGGTCAAGCTGCACCAGGGGAGATTTAGGTTGGATATTAGGAAAAATTTCTTCATGGAAAGGGTAGTCAAGCATTAGAACAGGCTGCCCAGAGAAGTGGTTGAGTCCCCATCCCTGGGGGTATTTAAAAGACATGTAGATGTGGTGCTTAGGGACATGGTGTAGTGGTGGACTTGTCGGTGCTAGATTAATGGTTGGACTGGATGATCTTAAAGGTCTTTTCCAACATAAACAATTCTATGATTCTGTGATTCTAAATCAAGTGGCCTGTGGGTAATCGATTGATTAGATTTTCATCAGACGTACGAATCACATAGCCTGATTATTCTAACTCTATGTAGTATATCAGCATTAGAAATGATTTATAATTATGATTCCTATCTAGGAGATAGCATAGTGTCCCTTGATTGACAAGCTCTGTTCTTAGATTTGTTTGTGTTTCAGACATATTACAGATATGATAATTCCAGAAAATGTCTGCTGTGAATGTGTTTTTATTATCTATAAAGAGAGTTCCGATGATAGTAAGCTGGTAGAATATTTAAAATCCTCTAACAATTACAGAGATGGTTTGGTGTCCTTTTTTAACCTTGTATCTCTTTTCACACTGTCCCATTTATCATATAAAATCCTCAATGATATTATGTCTCTTCTGATGATATTCATGAGAGATAGTCCATTAAATGAAGAACTCTAAACACTGTTGATATGTACTCTAGTTTTAATGTGGTGTTTCAGCCGTTTGATGAATACTTAACAAATGCTTAAGTAGATATGGACATATTTGGAAATCTTCAGCTGGTTGCATGCAACACATCAAAAGCTCTCCCTGGTAGAGGGGACAGAGGTTGTTATCCAGCAACACCTATCATATGTTATTAGGTTTCCATATGATGAAATTATGCCCTGAAAACATACTGGAAGCAATAGCCGGATGAAATTCCAAAATTCTAGGTACATTAACAATTACCTGAGGCTAATAATATGACCACAACTAGAATGAAACAATTAGGTCAATTTTTATCACCTTCATTTCCACTGGAGATCAGTGCTAACATATAACACACTAGTTATTCTTCCAGCAAGAATTCTCCTTGAACCAACACCTTTTTACAAAGTTGGATTAAAAAAGCTGTGTAGTAATCATTATTCCCCATGGTGCATCCACATTGAAAAGTGTCTACTCTGGAAAAAAGAAGCTTCAGATTCTCTTGCTTTCTACCTTTTTTGAAACTATGTATGGCTCATAACAATACTTATCTTCTAAACCCAAGCCACTTCCCTAACCCTTATATTGTTTTTGTAAAGGGATTAATCTCTCTGTATTCCTTCCATTGCAGAGGTTATAGTGCTTAGGTTTTGCACAAAGCTTTGATCCTCTGGAATAGAAGGTGCTTTCAGATCAGGAGATATTTTTGTTATTGTATTTTTTTTTTCCCAAAAATTAGTATTACTGATAATAAGACTCACATAAAAACCAGTACAGGAGAAGATATCAACATGTTCATTTCCCCATTGCCCATTATGAAGTACAGAGTCAGTGTAACTAGTTGTTTTGGTTTTGGAGTTACATATGCAATCTAATGAAAGCTACATGGTCAGTTAAGGGCAGTTTTCATAGGCTGATACACAGTTCTGTGCATGCTAAAACTATGTGACCCCTATGCAAACTATGCTATTAGTTCCTCTCAAGGTTGCATTCAAACTCATAAAAAAGTGGCCATCTATGTTGATAGCCCATTTTTGCTTTCATTTTCAAGGCCACTGGTAGCATCTTTTCATGGTATATTGGAAATCCCTCAGGAGATGTTCCCCCATGACATTTTCTCATATGTGGGTTCCTGGCAATCTCAACAGATTTTTATCACACATGACATACAGTATAGAATGGTTTATTAAAAGATTATGTGTATGTGTATCTGTATCTACACATATATATGTGTGTGTTATTATTAATATTTCTGTAATAATTTGTCATTAAAATCTATATAATTGTGGCAATATTATTAGTATGGGTTTTCCTTGGTTCTTTTCAAGTTATATGAATCTGTGGGGAAATAAAAGTAGTACCTATTCAAGAACCCTCTGTGTTACAGAGTTAAAATAACAGTTAAATGTTGAATATCAAAAATTGGAAAAACGTGGACCAGTGAGGATCAGATATCAAATTTTACAAACAAAGAACCTGCAATGTCAAAAATAATTTTTCCACTTCAGTATTATCTTTAGGCATGTGGAGGATTGAACATGAATCTGTTACTGAATGACAAACAGAAGATGAATCCATCCAATCCCCAAGCCACTGTAGTCATATGCCAAGTGTCATTTTTTGAGGATAAGGACAGAAGTCTCAAAGCAAGATGCTGACAAAGAGAAATGCTGTACAAAGGATCTAACATGTTAATATTCCCCTAAGTGGGAATATTACACAGGCCAAAAGAGAAACCATGACATATCCTACTCCTGGGACAGTCCTCTCAACCCTTGCTGACTCTCTCAGAAATCCTGATCAGAATAAAATAAAAGTAAGCTTTATTACCTCATCAAAACTAAATCTGCCATATGAGCTAATCACCTTTTTATTTCCTCATCTCTCATGCTAAGCAGAAATTCAGGGTCTGTTAGTCAGTATATGTGACACATGAGAAAATTCAAGTGGAATTTGAACAACAATATAACATGCATGACAATGCCTAAAAGGACCTTAACAACTTAATTAAGTAAAATAAGTAAAAGTAGAAGTAAAATAAGTATGGCACCACATATTTGATTCACTAAAGTAAAAATGTGCAAATGAAGCTTCCTGTTGTACATTATAAGTAAGTTCTACAGGTTATTATGTGATCAGTTTTACATACATGCATAACAGAAGAGGACATCTACTAGGTAATGATGGAAAGAGGGATCAGAAGTAGTTGCTCCAGATCAGATTTGCAGGAATCAGCAAATATTAGTCAGTACCTAATAGCCCTTCAGATTTGGAAAGGCACACAACTAGACCTCAATAAGGAAGTCACCATAAACCTCAGTTACAGGGAATTTTTTTGTCCACCAGTAGTTTTGACCCAAATGATGATTAGAAACTGACAGAGGGAACACCACAATTCCAGTCTCTGAAATTCTCAGTCTTTGCTGAATGCTTTGTTAATTGTTTTACGTATCTGTATTGGCAGAGAGCCTCAGTGTTCCCTGACTTTCAGGCAGTCCACACATCATGCAGACTTCAAGTGTATATGCTGAAATCCCTAGATGGCAATCTACACAGGAACCTTCTTTGGTGTCATAGATCTTGGAGGATCAACTCCAAGCAGCCTAGCAGATAACATTTTCTGACAAAACAAAACAAAACAAGACAAAACAAAACATCAGTGTTTTGTCAAAACCACCATACATTTCCCCCTATTAAATGGAAATGCATTTACAGAGTCAAAAATACAGAGGGTATATAACCAGAAATCAGCAGCCAGCAATTTATCCATTTCCCATTCTGAGAATGTCATTTTGTTCTCCATCCTGGACATTTACTTTGAAAGATCATCAGTATGTCATGAATAAAGCCCTTTGCCTTTCTTTGGACTGAACTATTAAAGGAAGGGGAGAACTAACATATTGTCTCAGTAAGACTTATAGGGATATCAATTAGTGAAGCATAACAGGAGCAGATGTGTTGGGCAAAACAAATTATGTTGAGGACCCAATATGTGCACTATATACAGTTTGGACGCTTTACTTCAAATTAGTTCTTGTCTGGACCCCTGGACTGAATACCATCCTGGAGTGGGAGCACATTGAGCTCCTGGAACATTGTTTTGAGTTTATTTTTGTCTGAATGGATTAAATGTGCATTCTCCAGAATGAGAACCTAAGTACAGGAAGTGGATATGATCAGGAGATTTACTGAAGAAGTATTCCCCTGATCCAAAGTAAAATACTGATGTAGACATATGGAGAGGCAATTTCTTCTTTGATTATAGTGACAGATCCAAGTAGCTGTCAAAATATGAGTTGTATTCACAATAAGTCTTTTTTTCTTACTACATAAAGTGATGAAACTGATTCAATGGTTTTCTTTTTCTTTATTTTTCTTTTATTTTTTAATAAATAAAATACTTTTATAAGCTGTCACTCAAGCTATCCTTTTTGTGTGTGTGTGCTGTGAACATTTTATTGGTTTTAGATATAATTATTTCTCATTTGAAAGAATCCAAACATGCGAAACACAGAAAAATACATATAATTTAGCCTAAAAAACCCTACCATGTGCTACGTTAGGCTTGGCAAACAGCTAAATGCCCACCCAGCAGCTCATTTTCTCCCCCAGGCAGATGGGGAGGAAAAATAGGAAGAACAGAAGCAAGGAAGCTCATGGGTCAAGATCAAGACAGGGATGTATCTTATCAATTACCATTGTGGGCAAAAGAAACTTGACTTAAGGAAAAATAATTTATTTCCAAGTAAAATAAATATTTAATTACTGATTAGGATAATGGGAAAAGTCAGACAATAAAAGAATATCTTTTCCCCTCTTCTTTCCCAGTCTCAACTTCATTCCTTCACTTCAGACTGCTCTCCTCACTCCAAATGATGCAGGGGGATGAGGTGGTGTTGGTGGTACAGTCAGTACACAGAGGTTTCTTTCTGCTGCTCCTCTGTACTCTACTTTCCATTCTGCCACTGTGGTCTCTTCAAAAGGCGGCACGGAATATCTGCTCTGGCACCTGGAGCACCTCCTCATCCTGGAACCAGCTGTGTCCAGCACAGGGCCGCTCTGACTGCTTCTCACCGAGGCCACCCCTGCAGCCCCCCACTACCAATACCTGCGCATGTCAACTCAATACACATGAATATTCTCTTTTCCTTATATCTCTAAAAGGTAGAGGTTAGAGAACTAGCATCACTTTCCCCCCACCCTTTTCAAGTCCTCTTAAAAGAAGCATCATATAAAAATAAAGGAGAAGAAATGGTTATGCTGCACTCCATGCTAGTCTGGACTGAGTTGGAATTCTGCACACAGTTTTGGGCAGCAGATTTTAAAAAAAAAAGAAAAAAAGATAATTGGAGAGAGTTCAGAGGAGAGAAAAAGAAATAATAAAATATTTGAAAAAGAAGACATTTGAGAAAAGGCTAAATGAACTGGGCATGTTCATTCTACAGCCAAAGACTGAAAAGGCATATAATTGTCCTTGAATCCAAAAAACTGTATTTTAAAGAAGACAGGGACCAATTACTCTCCTTAGCCAGTAAGAACAGAAAGAGGAGTAATGGGCTCCCTTTGCAGAAGAGAATTTTGGATTAAATATTAGGAAAAACTTAAAAGCTATGATAATAGTCAGGGAAAAGACTGAGTTGCAGGGGTGAAGTGGAATTGGTCTCGGTAGACATACTCGAGGTTAGGGTTTGATACCATTCATAAGAAAAGTTTTAGAGTCTTGAAATCAAACTTTCTGGACTGCAGTAGTCTTGACCAAATGAACCTCCTAGCCCAAATAATTGCTGTATGTGATTCCATGACATGTGGAAGGAAAGCATTCTGTCACTTCCAAAAATAAGCTTTTGGGTTTTGCAAACCAGAGTGCACTATATCTGTACACTGGGGGAGGGAGTTGGAAACAAGAGGTAGTGCAATCTTGATACATCTGTTTACCTTCATGAAGTCGTTGTCTTGATCCACATTCTAGGCCAGTATGTTGCTTAAATTCTTTCTTTATTTGCTAATAATCAATGATGTATGTAGTTTTCTAAACACCAAGTGGTGAATAAAGCTTTCTATTTAACTACACGGTGGAAACAGCAAGAACTGACAACTTCCTTATATTGTCTCATCAATGTATTATATTCCCAACTGAGAAGGTAAGAGGAAAGTTAAGTCTCCATACTCAGCCAGCTTCCTACTGGGGATACATGCAGATAACTTTTACTTGTTGTAGCACACAGTCTACCACTTTTTGTAAATCAATGTTATCAACCATTTTCTTATCATTATGTCTTTTTTCCCCCTAAGGATAGAAAGGAGAAATTATTTTAAAGTACTGTATGTTTTTGCATACAAACACCTCTGTTCCGAAATGAGATCCGCATATATATTTAACAAAAAAAAACATGAGTCATCCAGTAGTCATTAAAGGTACACATGCACACAGAAATATATCTGCAAAGATATAGTTAAAAGACTAGGGTCTTAAACACAGTTTCTGGTTTTGAAATGACTTCTTTTCTCTATGTATAACTCAGTGAAACCATGTTAAACAGGCTGACTAGTACATATAAACCTCAAGTGAAAGCTTGCATTAAGCCCTTACATACTGTTGTTCTGTGTGACTCAGAATTCAAACCTCAATGTAGATGCAGAACTCTGATTTTATTCTCACAGGTAGTTGTACTATACTGAAGTAGATCAGTTGTTTTCAATGGAGTTACTCTTTAATTATATTGGTTATTTATATTTATTATCACAATAAAACAATCCTCTCTGAAGATGATACTTGTATCTGATGAGGTAAACCACAACCCCATACCTGCATACCCCTGAATTGATTCTTGCAGCATGAAGCCACCTCAGTTAAAATATGTATTTCAGTTATTGAGTTATATTTTATTTCTGACATCTGGTCCACACAGTGTGACATTTATTGGATGATTTTATTTTATTTCATATGTGTTAACTTTTGCAATTGCTACCTTTAGGTTTTCTTACCAATGCTTTCCTTATCTCACCCAGCTTTTTCCTTTTACATTCAGGTATTGATGCAGTTTCACCCCAGTTTGCCACTCCAGGCATTGTCCATCTTGCAGGAATTCTGTCAGAGCTCCCTGAGGCACACAATTCTTCCTGTCAGCTTGTCTTACAGACCCAGCAGAACTGAACATTTCAGAAGCTGATCTCAACCCATACTTACCTCCCAACCATTCATTTTCATGACAGACCTGGAGTATGCTGAAGAACATTCTGTTATTTTCCTCTTATTCATCATTCTGCTGCATGGTCAGAGAGTAAACTGTGGCTTCTTAGATTATGCTTTACATCATCAAAAGCTAGAGAAAAATATAAATGTATTTCTTTGTATGGGTATCTTTGGCAAGATGAAGTCATATAAACTAGGCCCAAATGAGAGTTTGGATTTCTTCTACTGCATTTTCCCCAGGCATGAAAAGTATCTTTGATTTTCATACAAAGACTCATTTTATCTTCACCTATAATACATTTCCAACACTATTGTCTCTCTTCCATTAGTTTCTATGCCTACCTTGCTGCTTGTAAGGCCATATGATAGTAAAATTACCAGAAATGATATCTCTCACTCCATGTAGGCAATATTGGTATTTCCTATCCAATGATATAAAGGTATTTATTTGATTCCATCTCTAAAGACAATCAACTATATAAAATAAAAAATTACATGGAATATGTATTACTCATCTCATATTCTGAACGTTTTCCTTACTTCACCAGTTTCCATAATAGCAAGTATAAGAATAATGAAAAAAAAAATCTACACTATTGTGCCATGTACTTGGCATGGTAACTGTCTGTTAAACAGTATGTGTTATAACAATTATAAAGGAAACTGTCATGTTTTGTTCATCTCTGAAGCTACAGTAAAAACAACAGCCAAAGGGTTAAGCTAAAAATCAACTGTAAGGAGAAAGGAAGGGAAAGGAAGGGAAAAGAAACTTCGGAAGAATCTGGGATGAATCTGTTCCTTGGAGTTCTTCATAGACTTGGGGGGGGGTGGTGGTGGTGGTGGTGGTGGTGTTTTTTCCCCTCTCAATGCAGCCTAATCTTTGTTTTTTGGAACCTGAGAATTAAGATTTTTTGTTGTTGTTGTTGTTTTTCTTTTTCTTACTGTTTCAAAAGCCTGTTACTAATTCTTACCCAAAGATTCATAATACCTGCACTTATATACACACCTTTTCCTGTAATCTTGTTCATTACAAGAGAATTCTACTCAACAGTAGTCTAACAGTCTACCAATGAGGGAAACACAGGTTTCCTTTTTAGTTACTATTTTATATAAAATCTAGTGAAGGGGATTAAGCTATTCAGCAGGACACAGTTGGTATCAATCATTTGCACTGAAAAGACAGATTTGTTTGATGTTTTTTTGTTCCAGTTTCACATGAACAGGTCAATTGTGATTAGACAGTTAACATTAATAGGTTCACCAAAAAATGGAAGAGAGTTTAGATTTCTATATAAGATAAGAAAACTAGAGAGAACAAATGAGTGAAAATAGTTGAACTAAGACAAAGTTTTGAGGTGTGATGTTGTAGGAAGCTTTGTCTCTCCGTTAATGGAGCTGTAGGGCCACACGTATAGTATTGGAAGAAACAGCGCCCATAAACATTCCTGACACTAATGCAAACCAGCACAGAATAACCTGCATCCTTACTATTGCATTCCCTGATCCTCCAAACATAGCGGTCACATCTAAAATACCTGTTAGAAATGATCTCTGGGCTAACACATGAAGTATGCACAGAAATTGTTTAGGAGAGTAAACATTTACTTGGGCCAAAAGCTTATCAGAGATCATGATTCTAGCAATTAACAGTACAGAGCTGAGCTCAGTATATGAGAATGCTCCCTGGCAATACATGGCTTACTAGTATAAAAGTTTCCTTAAGGAATGTATGTGCTACTTGCCCACAAAATTTCCTGCATTTCACATGTAAAACCCTGTATTCCTAGAATTCTGCATCTAATTTCTTTCAAAATTAAGAGAATATGAAATATTTTTTTCCACCAAGACAGAATAGTTTCCCTTGCTTCTTCATGTATCTACAATCATTCTTTATACCTACACTACCTACCTAGTATAAACTCATTGTTTCTCTTTGTCAAAACAGATCCAAAGCCCCATCAACCATCAGAAGGTCTTAGTAACCAGATTATGGATCAGTTTGGGCTAACTGATTGGTTACCTGGTCTGGGTCTGGCCCTTGACCTTAGGATGATTCTGCCTAGTGTACAGGGTACCTTGGAAAAGATGGGAAAAACAGTCTGAGCAATATTCCTTATTATAACATCCAAACATATCCATTTATACAGCCTCCCACAACCAAACACAGTCACGCTGTTGTTGCTGCTTCTTTAAGAGCACTGCTGATCGGATTAGGATGCGACACTTTGCAGAAGTTGCATTATCCTTACATCCTTATTTCTCTGAATTGACAGTGGCTGTCATCATGTTGCCATCATGCAGCAACTGTCTTCCTTGTGTGGTCTTCATTCAGTAGCAGCTTGACTCTCTGGAGCAGCCTTGAGACTGTAAGTTTGGTTGTTATTACTGTTGCTGCTATTTCCTATGTCTCCTTGTTTCAACTTGGGAAAAGATGTGTGTATAAGGGAGAGGAGGTGATAAAGAAAGGTTCATTATGAGATATGGTAAACTTAGCCATGGCCAATTTAGAATTCAGCAATAATTGATGCTTCCAAGGTTGAAAGCAGGTTGGAAGCTTCAATTTTGACATACATTTTGTACTTAAAGACTGGAGCAGTATCTTGTCCTAAATTCTTGGGTTTTGTTGAAGTCACTGTAAAGATTCCCATTGAACTCAAGCACATTTTATTCCCAACTTTAAAAGTAGTGTAGCCATTTCCTTACTTGGTCAGTATTGAGCTAGTGTCTCACAGGGTGCTATGAGGCATAGTGCATCTTTCTGCAATGTCCTAAACCTAATTCTGATTGAATTATAGCAGATATAACAGATAATACTTAAGAGGCTGAAATGTTTTTTTCCCCTCTTTCACCCCTCCCCGGGACTTCATGAAAAAGGTTGATTGTGGCCAAAGGCTCAACACAACTAAAATTAGCAACATGTAGGTACAGACATAGGCAAGAATGGAGAGATAGAGAACAGTTTAAAGAGTATTTAGCTAAAGCTGGAAATATTTAAGACTGCAGGGCTTGAAGAAATTTATACTAGAGCAATTACAGGACTTATCATCATTATCTCTCAACTGCTACTTATAATCTCTGAGAAGTGAGGAGGTTTGGTTTAAGTATTAGAGGACTAGTGAATGATACCCCTCAGATAAACCAACTTTTAATAAAGGGGAAAAGAACCTGTGAAAATCTATACTAATGAACGTAAAAACAACACACAGAAAGGTGCTGATAGCTAATTATTAAATAAACAGTATGTAAGTACAAAGAATACAATAGTGAAATAAGAATCAGAAACTACAATTTTGTCAACAGCAAACTATGTAGAACTCTCTCAATTCCATTTTTTGAGAGGCGAGAAAGACGGGGTAGAGTTGACAGAAATCCACAGGGATCTTCATTTAGCAAAAGCTGTTGACATAAACTTATAAGCAAACAAGAGAAATGTGCTCTAGATGTAATGATTGTAAAGTGGATGCACAGCCAGTTGAAAATAAATAAATAAATGCATAAATAAATATTAAAAAAGACCCTTCATGAATATCTCTCTTTTCAAACTGGAAAAATATTTCAAGTGAGGTCTCCCAGGGCATACCTCCATTCCACAATGCAGTGTTTTGTTACAGATAGCTAAGCTAATGCAATACTATTCAAAGGCATTCTCAGGAATGCAGCCTCTCCAGTGTTGACTACTTGCTTTACAGATACACCTGTTCTGGTTTTGAACATAATGTGCTCAAATCTAATAGCAGTATGTCTATCTAGCACTGCATTACACTGCATATCGAATGAACCTGTCTCGGAAAAAAATACTATTTATTATTTACATCAATTTCCTGTATGGTGAAACAGAAAAGACCACTTAAATCTGTGGGCTGTCACCAGCCTTGGCAGGATTATAAAATATATGAGGAATAGGATTAGAATTTAGAATGACAATGATCAACTGGAGAGGTGGGCTGAAACTGATAAGAGTATATTCAATATAAAAGTAGGAGAAATATTGTATTAAAAAGAAATCAAATGTAGAAATCTAAAATGGAGATATAGATGAATCAAACTGAGCCTGAATAAATACATGAGGTTAATCAAAAAAGTAAATCTTATTTTGAAGTATATTAAGAAAATGTCTGTAAACAAGAAAGCTGAATATTTTGTCTCCCCTTAACAATAGTAAAACCTTAAAACAAAACCTGGGAATTACCTGTAATCTCCATAAAGTCTTTCTTAAAGAATATCCATTGCCATCAGAAACTATTTTCCTTTCTTATATGATAAAGAAAAGAAAACATAGGTGCTCTGAACTGCATCTCTAGGGTATGTGGAAGATAAACCTTTTAATAGTCTCACTTTGTCTTGTTTTGGAGCCCTTTAAAAAAAAACTTAAAGCAATTAAGGAAACTACACAAACTTACAGGATACTTAAATGCTGTGGTAAAAGATGACAAATCTTATCTGCTTATAAAATGAGACCTATTAAAAAAAGATTAAAGAAACTGGAATTGTTTGATCTAGAAAACTGAAGGCTGGTTTAGACCATAATATCAGTTTTCAAATGCGTAAAGGATAGCTATTGGGAGGACAGCAACTAGTTGTTTTCCAGATCAATGAAGAGTAGGACAGAAAAATGACGTATTTAATTTTCACTCCAGCAAGTTTCCACAAAACACCGAATTATCTTATTCTGGGAGCCATGCATATAAAACTGACAGAGTAATTTATTATTCAGCACACAAAGAAAAGTGTATCAAAATCAAGTCCATTCACTTCTACTGGACTCCTTGTAAAATAAAGTGGAGCTGTAAAATGAGTGTGTGTATCAAAGCCTGGTCCCACTTGAGCTATTGGCTTTGCTGAGATATGTCCCTGAAATTATCCCAATTACATGGTGGAAGTGCATATTTTCCCCTAGGTCAAATCCCCAGTAATCTTGTAACTATAGTATAAATGTTGAAGAAAGAAAATTAAAATTAAAGTAACAATCATTTTGTGAAATCAGAATCCAATTTGAAGCAGAAGTTCAAAATACACTTCAGAAAATCAAAAGAAACTAGATAGTTTAATGCAGTCTCATACTGGGATAAAAATAAAATGAAAATACAAAGGGAATCTCATCACTTTGATGTGAGAGAAATATAAACTTCTACCAAAAAATAACATACACATTTTCATGTAACCAATGTAACAGTAAATGACATACCCACCATTGTGATACCCCACACAGGTAAAATTACCTGTGCTGCTACACATGAATAATATAATTCTCACTTTTCCTTATAAATGAAATTGAAATGTTTGTTAAAATTATCTTTTCATCTCTTTCTCACTTCTTCTGTCACTGCCTGTTTCTTCTCCTTATTCTTTTCTTCTTCAGTCCCTGCCTGCCCATACTGAACTCTTTCAGACAGTTAAAAAAAAAAAAAATATGTAAAGAGATAAATCTTTAATCCAATTCTGAGCACAGAGATATTTTTTGATCAGGCTTATGTTTGGCACAAGGTAAGTCCAAAACAAAAGAGCAGGCAGAAAGATGGCTTAGCCTTTTACTCTCCTGAGGTCTCACTTCTGAATACCAAGCTGTTGTGACTTCTTATTGTGACAACACAAAGCAGTCCTTAAGAAATCTGGCAATCCAATGAGCCTCACACACTAGTATTGCAGTATACATTGATCTGATGATAAGAAGGGCCAGTGTGTCATGTATGATATATAAAATGTAATGTGGTTAGTTTATTTTTTTAGTCTACTTTTGGGAATCAATTATACTTGCCCTTCACCTGTGTAATCTGCTCATTTTGCTCACCAGTGCAGATAATCTTGATGCCTCCCATCCAGCTTCAGGATTTACCTGTGTAAATACAACTCTTTGCTAAAAGGAGTAATTACCTGAGCAGAGAAGCTAATGAAGTCTGTATAGAAACTCATAGCAAATGATTGTTAATTTATGGAAACAGACACCAAACTATGTTCATCTTTTTAATGATACTTTCTCAGCCAAAATCATGGTAAATCATGATTGTTAATAAGTATTGCCATTTGTTTACTGCTGAATGTTCAAGTTCCATATAAGATGAGTAAATTGCTTCAGTTATCAGAATGCGTATGTGTTTTCTCAGATTAGTAGAAGGAGCAGATCTCTGTCGCGCATTCACAGGGACTAGAATAATTGGTCATTTCATTCCTAGTGATACATCCAGTTGTCAAGGCCATAATTTGAAAACCCATGCTTCCAGAAGGGGGACTTTTTTTTTTTTATTGTTTGATCTGTAACCAGGGATATTGAAAGCATTTCAAAGTAGCAAAATGTGTAGGAGAGGAGATCATCCTCCATGCTTATGAAACTGAAGATATTTGTGGTGACAGCACTAAATGATCATCTCCACAATGATGGGATGGAGTGCTTGTGGCTGAGCCAGGGGCTGAAATGGAGAGGAACAAGATTGTCCAATTCAAGGCCCAGCTGCAAGCCACAGTAAACTTTTCTCATCCCTGACTTATCCTTTTGTTGCTTTTGAAGCCTTATGTATACATAAAATAGGATTCAGCTAACATAAAAACTAACTTATAGATACCTTACCTTGCCACAAGCTCCCTTTATACACATTGGAGAGAAATAGACACCTTCAGAGAGCAGTGCAGTTCCTGAGACAGGTATCTAAGATTGGCCAGATTAAACTTTTTTGAGATACTAACCATAGATCCATTCTGAAAGGATACAATTTTCCCTCTAAAGATGCATATTTATCTACATTAAATATAAAGGAACTGTATTAATATTGGTCTTATATCCTTACAAATATAAAAAGTCTAGGTAATTCTTGACACTTTAAAATTTTATATTTTATTGGGGATACCTTTTAATTATGTAAGTAGATTTTGAGGGATATATGAATATATACATCTCAGCACCATCTTCTAATCTTCCTGTATTAGGTCTGGCTGGTATGGAGTTAATTTTATTCATAGCATCTCATGTGGTGGTGTGTTTTAGATTGGAGACCAAAACAGTGTTGAGAACACACTGATGTTTTAGCTACTGCAGAACAGCGTTTGCATAGCTTCAAGGCCTTTGTTTCTCACTCTGCTGCACCAGAGAGTGGGCTGGGGGTGAGTGAGGGGATGGGGGTGGACACAGCCAGGACAGCTGATCCCAACTGACCAAAGGTATATACCATACCATATAATATCATGTTCAGCAATAAAACTGGGAGAGGAGTTTTTTCTAAAGTATCTGTTACTTGGAGACTGGGTGGGCCATCAGTGTGCTGGTGGTGAGTGATTGCGTTTGCATCACTTGTTTCTTTCTCTTTATCTTGACCCACAAGTTTTCTTCCTTTTGCCCTTCTGATTCTCTCCCTCATTCCTTTGGGAGGAGTGAACGAGTGGCTGGGTGGAGGCTTTACTGCCACCCATGTAAACCCACCACATTCTCAAAACATTAACAAAGTTCTGATGAAAAACTGAAATTTAGAAAATAATGACTAACGTGTTTAAAGTTTTTTCTCAAAATTATAAATACTTTTTTTCTAGCTACATAAGCCTATTTAAAAATATTTATTTGCTGTAGTCTTAAAACCCCCCAAACATTGACATGAATATTGATTGCTTAGTCTGCAACCCCACTTTAACTGTAATCAATGGAAAAGTATTCAATGCATGTAGAAAAAGCTCTTATGAACTACCATAACACATACAAAGATCTATCCTATTGCCATGGCATTTACATAGTTTACTTTTTTCACAATAAAGTGAACACACAATAGCTCCTGTTACACAATAAAAAAAAAAGGAGTTTCAGACGAATTCCAGTTTGAATCAATCTCAAGTGTCTTAAGTAAAAAAATTGTTTTCTTTGCATGCTGACCTCTTAGAGTACAAGTCATAAAAATACACTACGCCTCAACATTATATTTTATCATTCCCAAATCTGAATAATTTTCTGATATCACTGAATTATTTCACATCATCCATAAGGAATTAGATTTTGGTTTGAGAAAACATGGCATCTGCAATATTCTATTCAAGCTATAGAATAGAATAAAGCAAAGAAAAAGAAAAAAGCAGGAAAAAATACTGAGGTTGATTATTAAACTGCCTATGTAAAAGCAGATTTAATACATTTCTGAAAGACAGAGAAGAAAGTACAAGGTCATCTGATTGTGTCCAGATAATTGATTAAACCCTGATATTTCAAGTTGCTCATTGCAGCTGGAGCACTTTGTTTATGCAAAGGAACCAGTGAATTCCACCAGGAATATTGCAGCATCAATAATACCCCCTCTAAGAACTTACAGTTCATACCCTATTTTCAAAAAAAATCCAAACAAAACAATCTCAGAGGACACAGTCCTGTCAGAATTTCTGCCCATACTAACTTAAGGATATGAATAATCCCATTCGGATCTCAAACTGCTAATATTAAGAACTAGATTAACATCTGCAACCTTGGATAATGGTGCCTGAGCCACTGAATTCAATGGGAATGGCTAAAGACTGAAATTCATCTCTACCACACTTTGCATATTTAACAGTTATGCATCTAATCTAAACAAGATGTATAGTTTCTCTCTTCTGGAGAGAGTTAATGGAGAGGGTTTTCTGGAGCATACCTCATTTGACTCCAGCAGAGACTCTTCAGGCTATGTTTCACTATCACTTATGTTGAACCTAAGAACAAGCTGCTGGGTTCTTCATCTCTGCCCATCTTTCCCTGTGGGTTCCCCATTCTTGTGCCAGCAGAAAGATTTAGGCAGCCAGTTTGACTGAGCAGCTTGAAAACTAATCACTGTTCTGCTGGGTTAGCTTTAAGCTGAAACTCTTCCCTGGAGCATTGAGAATTGATTCTGGAGCCAGAGGTAAGGGTAAGACTGCCCACTTTTTGACAGGAATGCTAAGTCAGGCTGGCTTAAAATTTTATGGTATAGTTTCTTAGTTAATCAATTTTGTTAACTGGGTTGATTTAAGATCAGGCGGTTTCTGATGGTGATTTTTTCACTCTCCTTCTGGCCTTTGCCATGTTTTCTGCTGTTTCCTTCATACTGGGCTGTAGTCTTGTGGAAGTAGGAAGGTGGCGGGGAGAAAGACGCGTGCAATCAGATGACCAAATTGTTCAATTCACTCCACAAGTCAGTGAGTATTATATCCAAAACCCAGGAGAGAGAGTAAAAAAGACTGGTCAAAGGGTGGGGTGCAAAAAGTGCAGGATCATAACTTCTAGGTTGATAAAATCTTCTAGGAAATCTAATTTGCTATCAGCTTCTGCTGACAACAAACCCTCAGGGCAAAATGTTTAGGAAAAATTGTCCTCCAGAGTTACATTTCTCTTCAGTGATTATAGAGGAAGAATGGAAAACTAGTTGAGATTATTTACATGAGTTTTTTGTGATATGAATCCCCTCTTACATGACAAGAAAGGCTGTCATATAGTGCTTAACTTACTGCTTCTATTTCTTTAAAAAAAAAAACAAACCAAAACAAAGAAAACCAACACAACAAGAAGACAAGCAAAAAAACCCCCAAAAAACTCTTTATAAGCAGAGTTTAAAAAACAAATCTCCTCTGTCTCTTATCTTTATTTCCCCAACAATTGTAAAGAAATAAAAGAGAGTTTATTTCTTGTCTTTAAAAAAAAAAAAGTATTAAAAACTTAAATTAAGATTGCAGTTATTAATAGACAATGACTAGAGATAAATCATATCTTAACTCTCTCATTAAATAAGCAAAATGACGATATCACAGATCTGATACCCGGTAGAAAAAGTTTCCTTCCCTGTTTCCATGTTAAGATCATTTTTATTTGTTTACTTTACAGATGATTTTTTATAAGATAACTCTTTAAACGTGTCCACAACTAAAGCTGCCTTAAAATTTCCGCAGTTATGTCAAATGTGGAATAACAGAGCTAACACATTGAAAAGGATTTGGAGAGAAGCAGCTTATGAGCTGAAAAGTGGCTCACAGAGTTCAATCCAGAGGAGTGAAATGTAGTAATGAACTCAGGACTGATAATATTCACTGGCGGAAGCTACTGTCTAGAAAGAAATGCAATGTATTACATGGGCTAAGGAAAAGGATTTTGCACTCATCTGTGAAATATGTAGATGCAAAATAGAGCAAGTAAGATCTTTGGCTGGATTTTCAGAAGGATGTTAAGAAGTGGTTTCTTAGCAGTTGGATTTTCAAAAGATAAATCAGGATGTTTTTAAATTAGAGGAATTCTCCTACTGAGGAGTAGGAGGATTTCTCAGGAAATCTGGGGTTAGCTATGGGAGAAATGCTCTATGTGATCTAGAACAAGTCATTTAGGTTAAAATTTTCAGAAAAATTTGAGTCTCATTTATAAGCTCAGCTCCATTTCTGTTAGTTATACGTATAAAAAAAAGTTTCCTTTCTTTAGCTCTTCTTGTCTATTTTAAACAGCCTTGTCCCCTGGCACTCTCTTTTAAGGGAGAGAAGATTCTTTCTTATCTTCCTACAGAGCTTGAGACTTTTACTGCGTTTGGGGTCTTGCATCAACATGTAGATCCAACGCAGGAGATACATCTCTCTTCTATTGCCTACACAAATATATCTGCTCTGGACTTACCTGCACCACTACAATAAAATGAAAAATAATAGTATTGGCACTCTCAGATTATGAGGGTCTGATATTTTTTATTCTGGATAGTTAGAATTACTTCATACAGAAAAATTATAAACAAACTTACTTGAAAAACAAGGGAACATGAACCGAGCTGCAGTGTGTATTTAAGCAGAACTTCTTTCTACCTAAGTTATAGAAATGTTAAAACTAAAACCTACACTTCAATAAGAAATCCTGTGATTCACTCACTATGGGACCTTGCACGCTACAGTTTTAGTGCATCTGTAGAGTGGACATGCAGTGCAGTACCAACTCCTCAGAAGGCCAGACAAAGCTATGCAAAACAGAGTGTGTACTAATAAAAAGGAGGAAGAGATACCTAAGGTGGGTAGGAAATAAGAGTAAGAAAGACAGATTTTAGCTGACCATAACATAGATGCAATATATTATCATGTCAGATGTAAAGATCTGTGCAGAACTTGATAGTGGTTCCTAAGCAGAAAGTGTCTTAAATTAGCAGTGGTGAAAGACCAAAGTATATAAACACACTCAGACGCAGAGTGGTAGCCACTAGGTTACTGAACCTTTGTAAAAACCAAAGATAGCTGGAAGAACACCAAGCTAGCTCAAATTAAAGATAGCAATTATGCTCTGTCACTGCTAACACTTTTTGACTCGTTATATGTTTAGTAAATTTGCTGTATTGCTAAACTTAATTTCCTTAAGAGGCCTCATATTGGTATTTGAGCATTTATACATGTAAAATGATATATAACTATATAAATGTAACAGTTTGGAAAGGGGAA
Source organism: Pelecanus crispus (assembly GCF_030463565.1). Classification (NCBI taxonomy): domain Eukaryota; kingdom Metazoa; phylum Chordata; class Aves; order Pelecaniformes; family Pelecanidae; genus Pelecanus; species Pelecanus crispus. The sequence continues at coordinate 190,426,078 of NC_134643.1, forward strand.
AAAATAACAATAACATAGCATTAGAAGTAAATAGTTGAATATAAAAATGAATGCCTTTTTTTTTTTAAATTAAAGGTAAATTAACATTTTTTTTTCTACTGTATTTCTTTATTTTATCATCACCTTCTCTAGTCACCTGTTCCCTGATTCCAGTTTTGCATTCTTACAGATGTAAATCCATAGATGATATTCATCTTCATCTGCTGCTGGTGCTCATTTGCCCTTCTGCTTAAGACCTGGCTCCAACTCCCTTCTAAAAACCTGTGAAAACAAAATACAGGTAAAAGACCAATCAGTTCAGGCAGGAACTATCACTACTTTGGCTTAAGGGTATGGCTGCCAGCCATAAGCACATCTGTCATATTGCTTTGAAGAAAGTGAAGCTTCATATAGGGCCAGAGATGCATTTGCATAATCTCTTTGACAATAAGTGACAGAACTACAATAAGGTCTATTTTTGTCTATGAAAAATTGTGAGCTGTAAGATAAGAAGATGCAGTGGGAATAACAAGACAAACATTGGAGCAGAAATAAGAAAGAGCAGATGGGCTAGACAAGTCAGATATCTGCTTCACTAGTGGAGAAGAATATTATACATAGAATGCACTTCTGAGAATGGGTATGTTTCTACTGATGTAGGTAATTGAGCAAAGAGCTCTAGAAAATTGAAGTAGCAGAGGAAGATGCAAGATGAAGTATTTGAGAGTATAAAGATAACTGTAAGACAGTGCATAGACTTCTGCTGAGGAAAACAAGGAACACATTAATTATATGGGAGCTCTTAACATGTGAGTATTAGGAACATTGACACATGGGACCTGTGGCCAGTGTATAATCAGAGTTATTTTGTGTTATATAATATTGTATATATATGAGTGATCCATGCACAGCAAATCAATGTTTCAATGTTTAAAGAATCTATCCTGATAATATACTTACAATGAAAATAGTATTCGGAACTCTTTGTTGTCAATATATTCACATTATGTACATATTTTAAATATACTGCTTGCACCACTGGAATGTATGTTGTCATTATATTTAGACACAATTTAAATTTTCCTTAGATTTACTAAACACATGGTTGATATTGATGTTGTTTACACTTTGAATTACTGGCAAACATTGCAATTTGAATTGTCTCATGTGTGATTGGTCAAATAAATGAGATGCTTTTATTTCCAAAATTTGGTTATCAAATACACTCAGAACAGATTCTTTCACAAGTACAAACAAAAATTTTCTGCAAAAATGTGTGTTAGTAAAATATAAGCATCTACAGGAGATCTAATGTAGTTGCACTTTTATCCGTAAGTACATTGGTGTGACAGGGAAATAAAAGCACAACTAATATATCCATTATGTCAGATTGTAGCTATCATTAGCTATCAAGCCCTTTTAGTGTTTTACACTGTGGTGGAGAAAAATTAGATGTTGGCCTATCTCTTGAAAATCTAACTAACTAGGGTCGGTCTCTAATATTATATGCCTTGTTCTTCTTGTCCTAATTTTAGGAAAATAACAGTGATATAATCTGCTTCCAGCATGAACATCAACTTTTCTTCACTCTTGTGAATTATTTTCTGAGCATTTTATTGCAGATTGTTGAAAAGATCTTGCTAACTGGAATAAATTCTGTGTAATCAGGGATAATTGTTTTACAATGGCAAATGAACCTTTATTGGAAGCTTGTGTGCCCACAATCCAAAAAATGAGTTATCAAGACCTCAGTGCAAATAAAGACAATAAAGACAATTTGATCTGCAGAGTAGCTTGTTCCTTTCACTGGGCAGTGAACATGCAAGCATTGAGTGAAGATGGTTGAAAAAACCGAAAGAATTCAAGTTATTTAAAGTGGAAGTTATAAACTATGTTAGATTTATTAATCAATCTATCCTTTAAGCAGTGTGAATAGAAATAGTTACTTTCAACTCAACTATTTCAAGTGTCCTAAAAAGACACAAAATTATAGGTCACATACTTGCATAATGACAAGGACTTCCTGCTTCCCTTCTGGGTTTGCATAAAATTGGATCTGTCTCAGGTGTTACTATGGCTTAGGTCTATAATAAGGTTATCTTAAATTCCTATTTTATCTTCAGGTTATACCTACTGGCCAAATCATATCTATTATATCTATATTATATTGAATTAAATAAATAATTGGATATTTTCACGTTTCCAAACTGAAGTGTTTGTCTTGCAGCTGAAAACCAAAAAATATCTGAGGCAAAATAAACATTTTTTTATTCAGAAAGAAGGCCTTGGTATTGGTATAGTAATGATTTTCTGAAAAAAAAGTGTGACCTTTACAAATATATTCTGCTTTTAATGTGATACTAAGTAATATGATGCTATGATTCTTCATATTCTCCTTCATGTCATGTATTTTTTATATAAGATTTTATGGGTTTTAAACTTCTAGAATAAAAGGAATTAAACAAAGTACTTCATGCCCTCATTGTCCCTGAAGGGATAGGCTCCTCATCCAGACGACACCTTACCTCTTTGCAAGGTCAGCTTAGAAACTTTGTAGCAGCCAAAGTAAATGAGAATAGCAAACATAACACATTTATACTTAGTAGAGTAGTACCTGTTGGACTGTATTACTGTGGTCATTATATCACTGATATGAATTATATTTCTCTTGCCTGCAAATGTCTCCAAAGACACAATGCACGCATCAGAGTGGAAGAAACTGACTTGTCCGCAGAGCCCTTCATAGACAGGACTGTTTTTCCCAGGAAAAAAAACAAAACAAAACAAAACAAAACAAAACAAAAAAAAAAAACCAAAAAAACACCAAAAAAACCCACCCAAAAAAACCACAAACCCAAACCAAACCAAAACCCTGGCAACCAGCTAACATTTTTTAAGCATTATTTGGTATCTGCTTTACTCAGCATGAATGACTCATTAGAAAGTTTTTTTCAGTAAGAGAGAGCACTCTTATGGTCCATCAAGTGGCACATTGTAAATAACTAAAAACAGTGCAGCCAAGGAGTTAATCAGATCTCTAGCTTCCCACCCTTTTGTTGGAACAATATTCCTTAGTAACATCAACAGGCTATCTACAAATCGCATTGGCATTTTTTCAGATCCTCAAGCACTATTTGCTTCTTTCTCAAACCTTTTGACATGCAGGAATTCTCTAGGCACTGAAAAAGTCAAGAACCCCTCCCGGTATTTGCTCAAGAGTATTTTCATTGAGAGATTTTCCTTTAATCAAAATAAATAGGCTGTTTCACACCAAAAGTGATCTTATTGACAGATTCTAAAAATGTTAAATGAGCAACCTGTTCTGTAAATGTTGCTTTTCTAATTTAAAATCATTACAGCACTGGAGCATTGACATGGTGTTATTTGTTATAATTTCTTGTTTGGTTAATGTAAGTTATTCCCGTGATTTCTTCTTTGATTTTAGCTTTATTTCAAATCATTAGCACAGCATTTACATTTATATTTACAATCCTCACAGTGAATCAATACATGGAAGTGATGGAAACCAATACTGTTTTAATACTGTTTTTGGCATTTGCTAAATTAGATCTCGTAACTTTCAATATTCAACAGATTCATGTTTCTAAGTTAGTTCTTTAATAGATTTTATATTTCTCTTGGTATTCAGCTATTTCTATTCTTCTGTGTTAATTCATAACACATATAATGAAAAATGAAGCAACAGTCATAAAACATAGTGAATAACAAGATGATATAATTCATGAATAATTAGAACATAGCATTTTAACACAAAATCCTTGGATTTTAAACTTTGCTATGTTTCCCAGAGAATTCAGAACCCATGGTTTTGCACTCAGATTTTTTAAAATATCTTTTTATATAAAATACATAGAAGTCATTCTATAGCAGGATAAGTAGTACTGAGGAGAGCAAGGTCACGATCTGTTTCAGAAAATGTAAAAATTAATGAGACAGATCTATAAGAAAAACCCATTTCACAGATATACTGTCCATCGCCCCTTATACTTACATTACATATTGTTCTTATATGGAAAATTTCAAGAATTAGTTTGGGGGGGAGATCTCAAATAGAATTAAGGACCTTTATGCTTGTAATATTGTTGATTCAGCTAAGAGCCTTCTGAAAACTTTCCTCAACTTAAGTTTCATTTCAGCCTCAGAGAAATTGCACAGTTGTAGTCTTTAGGTGCAGTAAATAGCATTATCATTGTATTAGTTCAATTCCAATGTAATTCCATTTCATTTATTTATATGTAGTTATGTCACTGATAAATAATATTAGTGAAGATAAAGGTCTATCACAGTCTCCTGTTATATAAGCAGCAGGTAAAACCGCTCAAAACATATTTCTGAAAATTTCAGAAATCTGAGTCTGTTTTATGGTATTTAAATCAAGGCTATATGAAGTATGACAATGCATATGTATTCATTTTTAAACAAGTAGTAATACAAAACTGAAGTATTTATGATAATTGATGTGTATGTACCATCTCCATACATTCTGGGGGAAAAAAGATCTAAATATTAAAGTTATTTATTTTATAAAACCCACAATACCACCACATTTTTTTCTCCCAATGTAATTTTTTCCTATTTTTATGTTTCTAATGCAACCTTTATTCAACAAAGAAAGTTTTCATTTGCACATTTGTAATACTTCCAATAATGAGATTTAGCAAATAATCATATAGGATGATCAATTTGCAAACCCCTCCCCCATCTCCAAAAAAAAAGACAACCCAACAACAAAACCCCCACAAACCAGAATCAATAATACAGTAGATTTAGGTTTTTATTTTATTTTTCTTAAGACAAAACAGAAATTATCCATCTTCAGAAACACAGGACAAATACCCTAAACAGTAATTACTATAAGCTTTCCCTGTTAGTAATCTCCCAGTCTTGTTAAGGTCATGGTTAATCTCCATCAATTTTTCTTACTCTGTTTCACTGTTACAAATCTTCCTGGAAGCCTCCTATTTTTCATAGTCAGGATGAACTTTACAACTGTTTTTTTCCTTTTTTTTTTTTTTTTTATTATTTCACAGTGCTGTGTGTATAAATTGTAAGAAATATCTGTTCTCTACCATGAAATTAAAGGAAAGTCTTGTAAACTTTTGCTGCTGAAGTGGGTACCGAGCAATCCAGGCTCCACCCGTCCCATTTCTGAGAATTGTTGCTTTCCCTTCGTTTCTGCTGCTGCTGTTGTGTAAAAAGGCAAGAGCATTGCCAGGATCATACTTAGGTCTTAGGTTGCGACCCATTCTTCTTCCACGGACATGGGAGGCATAGGGACATATTGATTTATACCGTACCGAATTAATTTAGTTCTACTTTTTGCACTAACGGCATGTCATGGTTTAACCCCTGTAGGCAGCTCAGCCCCTTGAAGCCGCTCGCTCACTGTCCCCCTCAGTGGGTTGGGGGAGAGAATTGGAAAGGTGAAAGGGAGAAAACTCGGTGTCGTGGTTTAGCCCCAGCCAGCAACTCAGCACCACGCAGCCGCTCGCTCACTCCCCCTGCCCCAATGGGATGGGGGAGAGAATCGGAGGAGTAAGAGTGAGAAACACTCCTGGGTTGACATAAGAACAGTTTCATAATTGAAATAAAGTAAAATAGTAATGGTAATAATAACAATATAATAATGATAATAACAATAACAATATACAAAGCAAGCGATGCACAATGCAATTGCTCACCACTCGCCGACCGATACCCAGACAGTTCCCGAGCAGCAATTGTTGCTCCCCGGCCAACTCCCCCCAGTTTCTATACTGAGCATGATGTCATATGGTATGGAATAGCCCTTTGGTCAGTTTGCATCAACTCTTCTGGCTGTGCCCCCTCCCAGCTTCTTGTGCACCTGGCAGAGCATGGGAAGCTGCAAAGTCCTTGACTAGCATAAGCAGTACTTAGCAACAACTAAAACATCGGTGTGTTATCAACATTTTTCTCCTGCTAAATTCGAAACACAGCACTATGCCTGCTACTAGGAAGAAAATTAACTCTATCCCAGCCGAAACCAGGACACTCATGAGTTGAGATAAAGATAGTTTAATAGGTAAAGCAAAAGCTGCGCGAGCAAGCAAAACAAAATAAGGAATTCGTTCACTACTGCTCATCGGCAGACAGGTGTTTAGGGCCATCTCCAGGAAAGCAGCACTCCATCATGCATAATAGATACTTGGGAAGACAAACACCATAACCCTTGAACTTACCCCCTTCCTCCTTCTTCCCTCAGCTTTTATGGCTGAGCATGATGTCATCACAAATCCAAAAGATAGCTCCATATGAGATATTATGAAGAAAATTTACTCTTTCCCAGCAATACCAGTACACTGTGAGATCAGGGATATTTACAGTCTGTTTTTGTTGTTAATTTTATTTTGTTCTCCTATATTTCCACATGTATATTTTAGGATTTTATAGCTGTCTCTTTGCAGAGTGTATCAATGTGTAGATGTAAAAAATGACTATATGTAGGTATGTTTGTATCACTTGTCTATATACAGATTCACACACAGAAAAAGAAAAACAAACAGAAAACAGCTTTTATACATTGTGGTGGGAGCTATTGAATGAAACAATACTCAAGTTTTCAGTACTTTCCTTGTTCTGCAAACATCTCAGAGGTTGAATACTGAAAAGACATTATACAGTGCTTCATTTCAATTAAAACAATATTAAAAAAAAGAAAATCTCCATTTGACTTTCAGAGGCACAGAGCAACGGAGTTTCTTTGCTCATTGTTCAGTAAAGAAGGAGAATTATGTGCAAGCAGTGCACAAGCAGTGCACAAGCAGTGCACAAGCAGGAAAGCACAGAAAAAGCTTGGTTGTGTTTGTGCTCATCTTAATTCTCTTGTTGTTTTCTTCCGTCTCAAGACATTTTTAATTCTAACCTCTACTTCATTCCCCAGGAGTGTCCAGCAGATTTAAATTTTAGTCTTCAAAACACATGTTTTAACAACAGCCAAACAGGTTACAACAAATAGGTTGGCTCAAAGGCACCAAAAGGTCTCTGCAAAAAGGGCTTATCCAGTCTGGTATGAGCTTCTCGCAACCACGCCTTCCTGAAACAGGAAAAACGCTCAGCTTTTAGCCATCGGCTTTCAAATTAGGCTAGACTGTGTGCTTACCACCCTGGAGCCCTAGGGAGACCCCTGATCAGAGTTTTGGAGGGTACGTTGTTGGGGAAACTCCTGCTGAAACCTTGGTGTAATCATACCCCAGCAACTAAGGTGAGGTTTGGTACCTTTACACTTTCACTGCGAAGCTATTTATTTCAAAATCCTTAACCATCTCTTGCTGAGATTTACAGAGAACGAAAATACATAGATCACTTATAAATTCAGTGGGAAGCAGACCGCCACACCTTCCATCCTGTGCTAGAGACACATTTCTGAGGGCTGAGGGTGTTTATACACTGCCACCTGCTGCTTTTATCTCCTTGATCTGAGTTCGCTCTGCTCCCAGCAAGGCTGATGATCTGCTCCTCTTCTGCCTAATTCTGCTCGTCCTCCTCCGGTTTGATCCAGAGCCCAATGGAATCAAAGAGTCCTAAGACTTCCTTTGGCTTCAGTGGATTTTGGAGTCTGCCAGATACATAATTAATTTATTTCAATGGGCTATGAATCAGGCTTTTTGTACTGCCAGATGTATAATTAATATTTCAGGATGAATTCCAGGTATCTTGCTGTTTTGTAAGGTTATTCCTACTGTCTCAGCTCCTGTCCCCCATGTAGCAAGGTCATAAATTAAACTCTTATATTCTTAAGTCAACAAGCAAATCAATAAAATTAATAAAACTGAGATTCAATGCTTTTAAATACCTATCAGTTACACAAGAAAAATATCTCAAAGGACATTCCAGTCTCAAAAACAATAGCTTTTTCACCCTGAAAAGTTTCCAAATAGGGTTATTTTTTCATCATCTGATAAAATACATTTTTGACTCCAGTTTTATCATTCTGTATTTGAGAGAGAATTTAAAGTTGTTTATGTATGAAAAAGCACAGGTGAATTTAGTGAAATATTCTGGTATCACCAGTTTTATGCATTACTTCAAACATCTTTTTTTATGTTAATAATAAAAAGTGGACAAGTGAGGCAACTGGAATATTTCATTCTTTTGTGAGGGCTTGTCTTGAAATTAAATTCTATTCCCATGCAAGCAGCTTTTGCTTCCTTTGAAGTCTTACATAGACTGCAACACAAACCTGCCATATTCTAGCCTGTTAGTAGACCCTCTCTCTTCAAAACAGGATAGCCTGTAGTCTATGACTCCCACTGTTATTTCTAACATATCCTCTCACCTTTTCACTTTAAGGCAAACATCTATTTTACCCAAGGATCAGTTTTACACTAGAACGCAGTGTTTGCTCTAGCCTTATGAATTAAACGTCAATGTAAAACAAGCATACTGTTAAAAGAAACAAAGAAACTTGGCTGTATACTAATCTTATTTCATACCATTGGTCCTGCTTTCTCAGCAAACTGACATGTAAAAATCAGTGGATATTTGAGGTAGTGAAGAAGTGAACTCATCAAAACAGCATTTTTCTTTCACTGACCTGCTCCCTGCCTGTCTTGTGTTTGAATGGCCCTGGTTTTTTAGTTTCAGATCAATCCAAAATATTTGCAAAGCTGTGCTCTGAAGTTTCAGCAAGTATTAGAAAAAAAATACAGTTTTGTATTGTATTTCCTTTGATGATTGTTTCTAATTCCCACGTGATGGAAAATTGTATATAAAGAGTAACTTGGAAATCAGTTCTGATGAGCCCTAATGGTGTGATCAACTTAAAAAGAAAATCTGAACAAAAGCTTTGAAATCCACTGCAGGAGTTTATTTTCCAATAGAAATTTCTTTTGATTTCAGAAGGAAATCATGAGCTTGGTAAATTAAGTTGATTTCTACGAAAATAGGTCATTTTTATTTAATGAGGGCAGCTCCTAAGCAGTGCATGATCATCTTAATGAAATTCAAGGACTGTTTCATGAATCACCAAGTTTTGAAAAAGATGGAAGAAAGAGTGGAAAAAAAATATTGTTTCTTGGTCATTCTATGATTTAGGTTAACTGTATGAAGCACTACATGGTTATCTGTTAAAAAACTGGGAGGTCATCAAAAGATTGTCAGGTACTTAAGAACTTAAGTTTTATTTTAAATCTTTTGGCAGTTGCTATTAACTTTTCTGCTGCTCTGTGCTTTAAATAAACAATATACAAAACATGGAGCCGTTGCTGGTGCTTGATGATGAATCCTATCCACTATTGCATTTTCTCTAAGCTTTAAAGAAAAGTTGTTGACACAGTTTAGCAAAAACACTTAGTCTCTTAGATATCACTCTACTTCTGAATAATCTTTTTGGTGTACAGATCAAAAGGAAAGCTTTCATCATAGATCTTGAATTGGACTCTAATCATTGTAGGAATTCCATAAGCTTTAGTGCAAGACCTTTTCATTTTCCTCATGTGAAGATCAATTAGATCATAAGCTCTTCAGAACAAACATCAGACTCTTTCAGTGTTTACTGTACTAAACAATGCAAAGCACCACAGTTTTGGCTTCAAGAAAACAAACTGTAATTGACATGTTTGTCTCAGACTTTGGGAAGATCAAAACCAGTGAACTACTTTCACTGCTCGACTATGCAAATTGCATCCAGACTAAACTAGCCATAGTCAATCCCATGGATCAGGATGAATGCACAGGTGTTAGATGCTCTTTTAAAATGTCACATTTTTATTTTCAGTGTTACATAGGCAAAAATGGTTTGTCTTCTTTTTGATTTTAAAAAGGCACAGTATTTTTTTTTTTTCCTCCATGGTAGCACAGCTTTCTTTTTTTCTTTTTCTTTTTTCTTTTATTTTTTTCCTGGGTTGGTTTTTTTTTTTTTTTTTTTTTTTTTTTTTGGCATATGTGGACAGGAAAGGTATAAGGAGAAAGATGCTGTGCCAGAGTTTTGCTAAATGATATCTTTGGGAGGAAGTATGACTACATCTTTTATCTTTTCCCCTAAAGCACAAAATTCTTATTAACCATGGATGATGAGGCACTGTGTGGCTGGAATACTTACTGTAAATAATATCAATTGCACATTTGGAGAACTTATCCAGAAGTTATTTGAAGCCAGTGGGGATCTTTCCATTGATTTTAAAGGACTTTGAAATAGGCCTTTAGCCTTGTTTTCTGTTCATGAATCATTCAGAAGCCAACCCTGATGTCTAGTTGTTTGTAAGTATTGGACAAATAGTTTGGACAAACAACTTCTGGTCTACAGGCTGTTTCCGAAATGTTAATATAGACTATTCACTGTTCAATATTCATGATGTGTGATTAGTCATCTACATCATCATGATATTACTTCTTCTATCTAATTGACGGACTGAAACTATTTAAGCTATAGCATCTATCCATTTACATTCTTATAATGGAGCAGCTCATCGCTGTAATATATGAATGAATAATGAATAGCAAATGTTGAATAGTGAATAATGAGTAGTAAATAATTTATGCACTCTGGTAAGATTTTTAAAACAAATATTCGCTCGTGCTAGTATCTGTGAAACTTTTGGATTTGAGAACATTTTCAGAAATGTTCAGCAGCTACAAAACCAATGTGGAATAATAAGCAATAACTTGAATCATACAGGATAACACTTATGATTATATTTTTAATGAAAAATAAACTTTCTTTTTTTTTTTTTTTTTTGAAACATTGGATTAGGTCTGCAGTATAAAGGAAGAAGGAGGAAACTACATTATTGATAGGAAAATGGACCAAGGTTTTTTTTGGCCACATTGCTTTCCTTCCACCCAGCAGCACTCTGAACCTAAGACAGTAATAATGTGCTATATTTTCTTCTTGACATCTTCTGAGTTAAATGCGTCCTCTGATTCAGCATTCTAGTACCCAGGATATTCCCCATTAGCTTGGAAGAATCAACACAGATGTAACGACAAAACAAACAAAATCCTTTAAGTTACATTTCTTTTGAGTCAATTGCATCATAAAATATAAACATCTCTCAGGATCTCTCAGTCTTTTACTTATTCAGCATCATCACCTTGCTGTTAGTTTCTTTTACACTCATAGCTGCTTTTAGTGTTTCCTTTCTTTCTCTAGTTACTCATTTCAGCATGGTTTTTTCCTCTTCTTTTTCTCTTACGTCTTTGGATCTTTTAAATATATTTTTATCTCCTTATTTTTCCACTTGTAAATTTTCTTTTCTTTCTCTCTGTTAATTTTTTTTAATTCTCTCGTACTTAGTCATCATCAGTCTTTTGCATTTTCTTTTATTTTCTTAGCATATTCTTTAATATTTTCAGTTAGCACTCACTCGTATTCAGCTCCTCTCTTTGCTTGTCGATTCTTTTTCTCATCACATTTCTTTTCCATTTATCAGCCAAGTTGCCTCATGCAAAAAGCTGGCAAATGATTTTGATGTAAACAGAACACTTCTTGCAAACCTTGTAATGCACAACATTTTATCAATTACATGTTTCTAATGCTCACAGATCTTTTCCTACCCTTTTCTGCTGCAAATATTGTATTTCTCATTTTGGCTATCTGATCCAGGACTCATTTCCAATGAATTCTGCCTGGCACCTTCTGACTCGTAAGGGGATTATTCTTCTGAATATCTATATCACTCCTAACATAAACGCAGGATCCTCCCCTACATACAAATTCAAACTTGTGTTCTGTCATAATCTGACAATTAGAACAAAGAAACATAAATTAGAATAGAATGACTCAGAACTAATCCTTAAGTCCAATCAATGGCTGGCTTAGTGAGAAACCACTGCTGTGGATTTAGAGACATTTGATATTAAATAACATTATATTTGAATCCTGTCCTTTAGACAAAATTAAATCTCATTAGTAATGTGACAACACAATATATCTTTTAATTCTCCAGTTTGTATGTGTCATGGTCCAATACTCTCTGACCAGGTTCTTTTAGATTGTACTAGGTCTGGCTGGGATGGAGTTAACTAGCTTTACAGCAGCCCATACAGTGCTGTTCTTTGTAATTGGTGTTAGAACAGGGTTCATAACATACCAGTGTTTTGGCTATTGCTGAAACAGCTCTCACACAGCATCAAGGCTGTCTATCCAACTCACAACGTGCCCCACCAGCCCCACCCCCACCCCCCCAAAGGTCAGTAGGCTCACGATGGGCAAGATGCAAGAGGTAGGGAAGGGACACAGCCAGGACAGCTCCTCCAAACAGACCAAAGGGATATTCCATACCATGTGACATCATGCTGAGCAATAATAGCTAACAGAAAAGGGAAGGGGAGGGAAGGCATTAATTATTAAGGCATTTATCTTCCAAAGCAGCTGTTATGCTACTTGAGGCCCTGCTTCTCAGGAAGTGGCTGGACATCACCTGCTGATGGGAAGTAGAGAATAAATCTTTTGTTTGTTTGTTTGTTTGTTTCTGCATGCGACCTTTACTTTTACTCATTAAACTGCCTTTATATTGACCTGCAAGCTTTTAATCTTATTTTCTCCCCCTGTTCTGCTGAGGAGGAGGAGTGTGAGAGCATCTTGGTGGGCACCTGGCAGCCAGCCAAGGTCATCCCATCACATATATATTCAACACGAGGAGAGTTTAATATTTTAATACCAAATTTACTTATTTGAAGATATTTGATGTTACATGGGATTTTGATTTCAGAATGATACAGCAACATACTGAAATCACAATGCAAGCACAATATAACAATTGCAGTATACAGGTGGATCACAATATAAGTTTAATTCCAATTTCCAGTCTTCATGCATTTCCCATCACCACACCGGGTGTCCTTAATTGCCTGGAAGGAATACATGGGTTGAAGCCACTTCAGTCCTGTTGCCCTCTTCAAAGATCATTTTGTTGGTTGCTCAGTTTTTATACTTTTTATTGGGCTAAGCCACATATATACTTCCCCTGTGTTGGCTGGTCAGGCTAGCTCAGGAAGACATTAACACTTTTTTTGGAGTAATTCAGGGAAGGCCATTTACACAACCAGTTGATCTACACAGCTTATACAACCATTTTGCTAAAACACAGGCCACCCTTTGGTCCTCTGTGTTGAGATGAGTTCAGCTTTCCTTACAATATCTGTGGGCACTCGCTGTATTGTTCCCTGAACTTCATGAATACATCACCTTTTCCCATCTCCTCTGTGCTTTCTTCAAATTGCAGGGGTTCACTGATAAGTTGCACTTTGAAGTGTCAAAGACTACCAAATGCAAAATCTCAGGCATGGGACATATATTCAAAACTGCCAAAAAGCTTATGTACCATCCTCATCTTAACTACTGTTATTTTTAAGAGGGGAACATGATGACAGACTTCAAGTCCATAAAAGACTGTTACAAAGAGAAACTGAATGACCTTTTTTACAGTTCCAGGGTAGACAATTTTTTAAAAAAAAAAAAGTACCAGACATTAGTGCAGCAAGAAAAGTGTTGTGAAAACCTTTTTAATGGTAAAGATAGAGAAGCACTAGGAAAGACACTGAGAAATATCTGTCAATGGATATCTTGGACCTTCCAAAGCAGATTGATTAAACTTCTGTATGTGATGAAGGTATACTTACAGGGCAAGGACATTTTCATAGAATCATAGAATGGCTTGGGTTAGAAGGGACCTTCAAAGACCATCTAGTGCAATACCTGCCATGGGCAGGGACATTCAGTTTAATGGTCAGGATAGTTCTGTTATTTAAGCACTGACATTACAGTAAAACTTAGGAGTTATGATTTTGTGACCATATCCTGGTATGCTGAGGACTATACATCACTGAAAAAAGAAATAAAAACCAACCAACCAACCAAAAAAAGATAAAAGAGGAGCTTACTGTCCATCTATGAGATTCTTATTTTTAAACACTGACAGCACCTAACTAAAATCAAAGACCTTCTGATTTTTTTTTTTTTTTCCCTCTTAATTGTGCTTATAAACAGCGATTCCCAGTAGTGGCTGAAAATGGCAATAAGTCAAAGGTTTCTTTAAGACAACCTTTGATTTTTTTTTTTGTAGGAGCAGCACAATTTTTCTATAAACTGTGTTTAAATTTACCCATGACTGGCAAAAAGATGTACTTGGAACTTCTAAATAACTTATTTTTCCCCTTTTATCTTAGAATAAACTACTTCAAGAGAGGAGAAATTTCATGATTGTTTTCTAAGGTACAGACCCTTTGTATATTTGTCATCCCACATAAAGGAGAGTTCAGAGGTGTACTGAGAGAATTTAGGAGAAATACCTTCCTCACTAGGGACAAGACTTCTTGAAATTTCTTGTTGATTAGAGGTTTAAGAAATATCATCTACAAGAAAAGAATAAAAGTACTGGGACTAATCTTAAGAAAAAATACTGAGAGGAGTCTTCAAACACATATGAAAGTTGTTGCAGGGAGGAAGAGGATAAACTGTTGTCCAGGTCCTATCCTTTAAGATTAGAGCCAAAAGCAAAAGGCTTAAAGTGTAGCAAGACAAACATATTTCTATTGATAAGGATAGTAAAGCACAGGGACAACAGGCTGCTTGGGAAAACTGTGAAGTTCTCTCATGAATAGCTACAACAGGATAATTTTTAAAGCAGGCTAAATAAATATCTGTCAGGAATGTTTTAGGCATATTAAGCCTTCATTAGGCTAGAAGTAGACTAAGATGCCACCTCCCAAGTTCTTTCACAACTATGATTCTAAAAAAGACAACTCAATTTCTTCTGGATCGAAGCTTGTGTAGGCAGATCCTTGTCAGTTTTATAATACCAGTTCAGAGCAGAAAGGTACTGTAACAACATATGCATAAAATAACTGTTCAGCCTGTTTCCCTTCTGAGGTAGGGTCTTTGCTGTCTTGATTTAGGAAAAGTTCCCCTGTTAGCTTCCTACGTAGTTCAGGTATTACCCGGACAAGCATTTGTTATGCCAATATGGGTATGCTGAATTGGATACATTTCCTTTTTAACTATGCTAATCATCTGAAGATTTATAGTCAACAAAGGGAAATAGGCACACAGAGTGTATGACCTACTTCAGATATCTATTTGAAGAACTGGATTCTGTTCTTAAAGCACCTCTTAATCTCCAAAAGAGCAACTAGGATTGCTATCTCAAATGAAAATGCCTTTAAATGAGATTCCCATCCACTTTTGCTAACCTTATGATGATAAGGGTGATGTGAGTACTATATAAACAAGAATAAATTATATAGTTATAGATAGGACTTTTGTCTCATGATAGTCCTGATGGACAAAATAACTACCCTCACAGATGAGGGATTTATTTCAGGTCTGTAATGCAGTTTGAGATGGCCTGACACACAGCTACCTCTTTCTTCAAGTTCAGTATATTTTATACAAAGTTTTAGTTCTTTGGTCATGTTTTTTACTTTCTCATACACACAAACTTTCACAGATACAACATGACCAATTCTCAGGGTGGATCAAGCTACAGTCTAAAAAGGTTGAGAGGCTGTTCCACTGTACAGCCTTTGCAACCTCATGAATGCAGCAAAGGACCTCATGAATTGAAAGAAATAAAAACATGAAAAAATGCAAACATCTTAGAAATGAGTTACTAACTGTATAAACCTCATTGACATTTGGGGAAGTTTTACTGGTTTGTGTTAATAGTAGATTAGATCTTCTACCACCAGAATTAATGTTCCTCTTCTGTACATTAAATAACATGTACTTATAAGGAAGATGAGATTTTATTTTTCTTCCTTTTAGAAATAAACCAAATAATGTTTTACTTATTTACTTTCAGCATAGACATAGCAATTGTGGGTTTTGACTGTTAGAAAGGAAAACAGTATATCTTAAATCACCTTCCCAATCAGAAACTTTTCTTGTTCTATGTGGCTACAGCTACCATGATTCTGGCGAAATTAAATACTAATTATAATTTTATGTCCTCCCTACAAATAAATAAATAAATAAATAAATAAATAAATAAATAATACTGCCTAGAGCAACTAACAAGTAGAATTTTACAAAGCTGTTTCAGGCAATGTAGACACTTCATGGTTCACTTACTAAGACCAGACCCCAAATCCAATTGTCTTAAAACAAAATAAATTGCAGAGAATGTCTAGAACTTTGTTTTACTGGAAGATTGAGAAAACACATAAAATTTCTAGATGTTAGAGAGTGATAATTCTTATTTTATATTTAGTACATGCTATATTATGAAGTATTAGTTAAAATATACCCCTCTCCCTCTCTTCTAAGCTTTATCTCTTCTGGGTCTACAGGTTTTAGCAGAATTGGATCCCTAATCTCCTGTAAAGCTGTAACAGTACCTTGCATTGCCCAAACAAAATTAAGAGAATTACATTAGCAAATCCACTAATAAGAACACTAATGAAAATATGCAAAAAACAGATTATGAACATTACAAAAAATGCAAATTTTATGCCATCAGCAGAGAAAAGAAAAGGAGATCATTTCTGCTGCATTAAGTGTATTTAGAGTGATGCAGAGGTCATTAGAATCAAAGGAACTTCAGCACATGCTTAAAATTGAGCATACTTAAAATTGAGCTTCAGGGCTACTTCAGAAGAGAGGTTGAAAAAGATAGTTTAAATATAAAGATGTTCATTAAATATAATGAAAAAATTGACAACAGACTCTACTGCCTATTTCAATGTGTAACACAGAAAAATAAATTGTGATTCCTACTAGGATTATACATGAAATGATAGCAATGGCAGTATGCAACAGAATATACATATCATCAACATTATACAGAGTAAGAGGTGCTGTGTCTTTCCAACCAAAAGTTTTGATGACAACATCATTTTCAACATCCACCATTAATTTCCTATGCCATTCTCATTTCCTCAGGCTAAGTGTAATGCAAATTGACCTGGAGTAGATACTGAACACTGTTATTTTGTACAGGACATTGCTCATGGTTATGCATTGTTCTTTTACCTTTATATAAATTTATGGTTGGATTTAGCTGATAATTAACCTTTTGAATGTTATCTCATGACCACCAGGTACTCCTTTCCTGTAATTCTAACTGTAAACAGAGCAGTAGGCAGTTCCATATATTGCAAGTACTGAAATTATTCAGTATGGACCAGATCCTGAAGCTGTTGCCATTTCAGCACCTTCTTCATCCAAAACATAAAATGATTACAGGAATGGTTGCTTTGACCAAATGAGCACTGAATAGAAGCTTGTAGGGAATTTTATTGCCCAATATTACATGATTTTGCTCTATGCATTTTTCATAAAACTTTAGAGAATGTCTGTGCCAGTAACTTAAAGATATTACTTATTTGATTAAGGTAAATCCATTAAAGCCAAGTTAAACATTAATGTTGGAGCTGAATCTGGCAAGGGATGGAGAGCGCAAAAAGGCTTGTCTAGTACATAAAGTACTTCTATGAGTATATAAACAGCAAAACAATGACTAGGGAAAATGTGGGCCCTCTACTGAGTGGGACGGGGGCCTGGTGACACCGTGCGTGGAAAAGGCTGAGGTACCGACAGCCGCCTTTGCCCCAGCCTTCACCAGCAAGACTGTTCTTTGGAAACCCAAGGCCCCAGAGACAAGGAGGAAAGTCTGGAGCAAGAAAGACTTAGAGACGGGTCTAGATTCAATTTAATTACATCATCTAACCCTGCTGATAAATCCGGCCCTTATTTTATATCATATATATCACAAATAGTGGAGGCATTTAAAGACAATGTACCAGAAACAAACTTTAATAGTCAGTGATCCTAATATTTTAAATTGTTTCTGTGCAGAAATTCTATTATGATTGACATGATAAAGGTCCTAGGTTTTTAATTTAGCAGAGCAACTTTCTCACAACAAATATGCAAGTTGTAATTAATTAACTTGCTACTATCTTTATGTCAAAACATTGAAGCAAAACATATGTCTTCACTAAAACCTTTCAAGACTTAGAGATAGCATGGATTTTTGAAATACACTTAACCCTATGTTCTACAAAAAAAGTGGCAATAATGAAATCCTTGGCTATTTAGAACACATTTTTAAACAGAATAAGTTAATTCTAAACTAAAAATCAACATCTACCTTGTACCTTCAATTTCTGAGGAAAAAAAAAATGGTTTCCATGGCATTATAAAATGCGAACGTCAGAGTTAAATCTCATTTTAAGTTTTAATAGTTGGCTATTCATTGAAGTAATTGATTACTAACATAATATAAATATTTTATAAATAATTGTTATAGATTTCAAAAATTTATCCAAGTCACAGTTTAAAACACATTTATCAGATATTCGGGGCATATTGATTGTACAGTAGTCACGATCTACATCTCAGATTCATCTTGACTCAGATAAGCTAGAGCACTGGAGCGTGAATAGCCTTACTCGCTTAACTGTTGTACACCTTTCCCTTGTTTCACGTTGCTCTGGTTAGTTTTGTCCAAGACACACTTGCTACACGGAGAGAGGGCCTTTAGCAACATGGGCTGAACCTGTCAAAGCCACTTGATCTTGTGGTTCTCGATCAGCCTGCAATACCTTTTTCCTATTTAGCAGTAGACTCAGTTAGTAGGCAGCTAATTGAGAAGAAATTGAGCTTCTGGTCACTGTGGCAAATAGTATGTCGGAGGTAATTTGAGGTAACACATGTCCATTTGTCAGACTTTATGATAATCTTCAGAACTGTCTGGACCTAGGAACCCTAATCACCCCACTGCACTTCTGCCAGGACAGAGTTATCTTTCTAACCCACATGAAATTTCAGAAATTTCAGCGCTCATTCTAGCCATACTTTTAACAACCCTTCATTGCTTTTATTTTGAAAATCTTATAAAATAACTGCTAACCCTTTCAGCTTGTGGTCTTATAATTTTACAAACATGTCACTTAGTTTCCATTATTTCTCCAAGTTTATTCATCCATGCACTTAGACATGGTGTCCTTGTTGTTGCTAAAGTACATCATATTAAAATTAATTTATATGTGATTAATTTTGTCTTTTGCTTACACACTCTAATAATTGGCAAACCAGTAGCTGAGCACTCTGCAGTGAGTTTCTTTCAGGTGTGATCTGTATTACTGTCTCAAAAATGGCTCGACCTTTGGACATGTCCATGACTCACTTGTCATGGTGTAGCATCTGCAACAATTAACCAAGCACATTGCTTATAATTTTAATATTGACTACAAAAAGTATATTTTGCTTAGGATCACTGCAGACTTGAAAGATACAGTTATTAAAAAGCCACCATCTCTGCAATAGCAAAAGTAGACAAATATATACATAGATTGAAAACAATTCATCATTATGTTGACTGTTATCATTACTAATGAACTATCTCCTTAGTAGTGACTTTTTCTCTTAGAAGTATTATATTTATTCATCATGTTACCCTTCTTCCTGAGAATAGTACTGTAATATGGGCTGAATGGTAAGTGAATATATCTGTTTGAATTTCATTCTTAGAGAAACTTGAAAGAAAAACTTAAAATAATGGAGATGGGTTTTGTTGATAAGGTTGTGAGAATTTTTTAAAATATAAAAATCAAAAGACACAGCTCTGAAAAGTTGAGATGGAAGAACTTGACACAGTTTGTATGCATATGTGTCAAATGAGAGGGAGGAGAGGGAGGAGGAGCCTGGGGTGAGAGACTGTCTGGCAAGGAAGAATGTTATGTACTGGACCATATATATGGAAGAAGCAAAAATTTATTTGAAACCTGTTGATTGAACTTGCACAGAGAGAAAAAAGGAAAACAAAAATCACGACGTATCTGTCTCTGTGTATTATCATTATGATTAACAGTAAGTACCTTGCTGGATGGATTCGGACACAGATTAATATCTAGATATTCTTTGCATAGGTTGTAAATCTATGTTACATCTGCAAACCTATATAATTCATAGGTACTTACACAAAACTTTTAGTTGTGTAAACTTCTGCAGATTTAGTAAACCATTAATACAAAACCCTTGCATGTGATCAAAAAGGAAAAATAACAAAAAAAAAAAAAAATTCCAAACCCTTCCATAGAACTTAGTTATCTGTGTGTATGTGTCCCAGAGAAAAACATTCAGTTAATTTATTGTAGCCAGACAGTTTGTCTTTTGAGATATTTAGATCATAAGCCTTACCCCAGAAGTATTGGACACAACTATTAAAAAAAAAAAAAAAGCAGAAAAAACCAAAACAAACCCAAAAAAGCTGTTCTACACTGCCAGTGAAGCACCCTCTGTTCTCTATGTGTGCTGTCAGCTAGAAAATCCCACCCAAGCATGTTTGAGCCAACAAATATTGAACTATTCCATGGACAACAATTGCTTCTACTGGAAAAGTTCAGCACAGTCACCTGTGTAGCTCCCTATAAACTGTGCACTTTTCTGGAAAATAGAGAGGAGGATTTGGAACATCTCAGGAAAAAAAGGGAGCTGAACATAGGATGTCCACACTCTCTGCAGTCAAGGAAAGCCTGGGCTCCCAAAGCAGACTTGTTCTCCTGTGTCTCAAACAGAAAGTCTAACCACTCTTGGAATTGCCTTTTGGTGCTTGTTTATTAAAGGGCTTTATTAAAGGCATCTAACTCCAGGAGAGGACTTTAAAAGCCAACTGAAGGGAGGTGTCTGTAGACTAAAGAAAATACAGTGAATAAATTTTGGAGTTAGAATGAGACTGATGATATGTCCAGCTCTATAGCAGATTCATGTCCAGCTTTCAAAATATTTATAGTTCCTGGCTTGTGGCCTTCACTTGTCTAAGTTTTTGATTACCCAGTTGTGGCATGAGGCTTCCTCCAGAAGTGGGAAGTTTGCTGTGATGCCAATAAGTACAGAAATTTTTTAAATTTTTTTTTTATTATTTATCACTTAAGCCAAAGATTATTTTGGTGCTTCCTTTCCAATATGCATAACAAAAATGACAAACAACAGCTTGCATGACCTACCAACTATATGTGCTAATGCTTGAATGCCATCAAAAATTCAATCATCTTTTACGCATTTATGACTCACAAAACTTCTTCTCTATTACTATTTCAGATTTCAATATTTCAAAATATTGGTCAGCCTGCCTGACATGCCTTCATGAATATCTATCAACTCAAGCTCATACCTAAAAGACAGCCCTTAGTTTCCCTTCCCAAAACATTACCTTCTACTCCCCTTCCTGAATTTTGTGGACAACACAGCCTCCGGCCTGGCACTCAAACCCACAACCTGAATGTGATTTCACTGCTTTCTGGTTTCTGCAGGTTATATCTCTATTTTTTTGTAGCAATATCTGCTTTTCCTATCCAACCAAACATCTAAAATTCCTGTCCAGTTTTTTATCAACTCCCACCTAACTAGCTTTTTATACCACACTTTCATTTGTCTTGACAATTGATTCTTATTTATGTCCATCCAGAATTATTCTCCTTCCCAGTGATATTATTTTGGCAATGCCACCTCTTTTTGTACCCCTACTCCTCGCTTTTCCTTGTTACGTCAAGCATGAAATATTTGTTGTTATTTTCACAGTTGTTCTCTGTTTATCTACATTTGATCATCATTTCTCATTTAAAAAGTCACATCCTCCTGCCATCAATCCATTATATCAACCTTCCTTCTCTATTAGTTCAATTTTCAAACACTGGCTTTCTGAATATTTGGGAGGAGCTTCATATAAGTGTATTCAAAATTATTTCACTATGTTCCTTTGATACTCTTCATCTTTCTGACCTCTGTTTAAAAACCTGATGATGAAGATGACTAAATTACCCCCTTTCCTTGTACTTCTCTACCTCATTTTTTCTATTCCTTTTCTGTATTTCATCTTTGAATTACAGTGTTTATGCTTTGGGAGATGGATGGTCTGCCAATGCTGTGTTTGTAAAATACTTATCACATCAGAGTCCTAACACTCCCCAGGCAAGACCTTACCTATCACTTAACTCCTAACATACATCTAAAGTAAAACAAAAGAACACAAATCTCTACTCTGCCTAATCTTTTTAAGACCCGGGAGACCACAGGAATTGTAGCTTTCCCTAGAAATCTTGATGAAACCTCAGAAACTTTGTTGCTACATTTGGGCAGATCTGGTATCCTGGATGAACTATGGATTTAAATGAATATTTTACAGTTAAAGCCACATGAGAACCACAAAATGGTGCATCTGTGCTTGAGAGACTTGCAGTATTCCAGACTGGAGGGGGAAGTTTGCATTATTTTCTCTAAACCGGAACCTAGACACTTTTTTGCCTGATGGCACTCAAACTTCACAAAAGTATTAAACTATTAAGTAATTAGATTGTGAGTAACAGTACCCTTCACACCTGTTAGAGAGGAATGTCAGCTGTTAAAAATGCCAGTTTCCAAAATGACAGCTACCTCTTGAATGCTGTTGTTCCACAGTCTCTGCAGTCTTACATGACCTGTAGTAAAACTGAAAGAAGAGCCCTATGTCTTGACAGCCATAGGAAGACATCCAACGTGCACAGAGGGGACTATGTGTTCTGACAGTTTTCTAATCCAGAATCCTAAATGCATTAAGTGTTTTAAAAGCCTGGGTGTTTTTTCATGCAAACCAACGCGCTGCTTTCCTCGGCCTTTCTTAAGTCCTCATGTCGCTTGCTCCTCTTGCCCATCTGTAATCCCCATGTCCTAGCTAGTCTGAAAGTAATTCCCCAGGTGGCTGCTTCTAAGGTAAGGATCTATGCCTTAATTTCTGTATCTTCTGAATAAATTCATCCTCAATTATCTTGACTATTCTTATGTGGGCTCTTTGACTTTGTGTATGCTATTAAAGCACACTTATACTCCAATAAGCAATCTGTAAAAAATGTATAATTGGATTCTCTGTGTGTTGTCTCTCATTAACTCTGTCTTAAGTGTACTCTGTTGACAAGTTTTTTTAAAAAACAAAAACCTATTCTGACAGTCAACCTTGCAAATTCGTCCTGAGATCTGCAAGTCAAATTCTGACACTATTTAAATTCTACAAGTGGAGCTTTGTTAATAATTTCTTGATTATTTGTGAGCACAAAAAATAAATTAAAAAAACCCTAGTTCATATTCTCACAGCTTTATAGGCACTAGAGTGCGGTGCTAAGAAAAATAAAACAGTAAATGTCTAATCAGTATAATAAGCACATCTCTACATAAATAAGTAAGTGTAAATCATACTAACTACATGGAGGAATGCAACATTTAAATGTAAAAGAGTTGTCACACTCTCTATTTCAGACAGAAAATTAAGACGTTTGTTCGTGTTCACTATGAAATTAACTTTTTTATGTGACTGCTTTGTAACATCACCTCACCTAAGTAATAAAATACCCTGTGACATTACAGAAAAAGCTAATTTTTTCAGTAACTTTTTGAAAGAAAATATGTGCATGGGCAAGGGATTAATAGCAAAAAAGTTACTCTATCATATATATTATATAACTTATGTACATAATGTCAGAAAAGAAGGAAGCAGGAGAAGAGAGAGACAGTATTTTAACTCCAGTTTTGAACTTTTTTCTGTGTTTTAAAGTGCCAGATGCTGCAGGCAATCCATCCTCCCTCAGTCCTCAGTACAGCTGGGTCTGAACCAACCCCAAGCATGACTTAAAGCAGCACAAGGGCTGCGCTGCTGCAGCTGTTTCCCACAGGAACTCCTCCGGCTGCTAAGTACGGGATGGAGTATTATAGAATACTGTGTATTCTAGTCCATCTTCCTTCCCATGTTTGATCCTGGAATGTCCCTGACATGGCCCACACCAAGGAACAGGGTAACAGATTGACTCTAAGGGCATTTGCCCAACAGAATTTTCTATTGTTTAACAAGAATCCCCCTGAGCTCTTTCTATTCTGTTTTCTTTCAGGTCTGTGTTACTTTGTTAAGAAATGCTATTTTTAATGAACATCTCCTTTTATTTTTTTTTAAACTAAGATATATGTATATGGGTTCATTAAGTTTCGTTCTACACCATGTATACAAGTACGCAAATGAGCTAATGCACAACATATCTGTTCTCAGCATCCCTGAGGTACTTGGAAATAAAATCTGTTTTCATTCCATTTATCCATATAGTTTCCTCTGTCCTTTTAGGGTGATTTACAATACTGTATGAAATATGAATTAATACTGTAGTCCCTCCTGCATTTGTTACCATTTCTTCCATTGGGGTCAGTTGTCAGATGAGATTTTCGTTAAGGTTTTCAGCTGTATTAAACACATCTATTGCAAACACTAATAAAGTGCTTTGAGGGGAATCTTATACATTAATCTGTTTTTTTCCCTGTTAGCATTTGAGATTTTTAAGAAGGTTGGGGTTTTTTTATTACTAGGTTATTATCTGTTACATTGTCTGTTTATTAAAAGCCCTTTTATTAACTTTTATACCATGAATAAACTTTTCTGGGAATTTTAATTCTTTTTCTAGTGGAGGTGAATTGTAGTTATTTTAAATTTTCCTCATTTAAATGTTAATCCAGTGAGATGTAGATAGAAATTTTTTTTTTCCTACTCTCCAGAAAAGAGAGTTTAAATAGTCACTTACTATTTCATGGTTTAAAACCTATATTTAAAAAGCACCTGTTTTAATTTCATGTACTCTGCCAATGCCAAAATGAACTAGATTGGCTGTACTTGTTAATGGCAGAAAACATAATTTCTTCACATTCACCACCTTTTCTCCTTCTCCTCTAAAATGAACCAAAGTAAAATAAAAACTCTTTTTGGATGAAAAGCGGGCTGCATTGAAATCACTTACAAAACTTGCTAACTTCAGTGGAGTCAGAATGTTATCTTTGTTTCTTGTTGTCCTGTTTTATCTTATTATTCCAAAAGGACCTAATTCAAAGTCAGCAGAAATCAATGTAAAGATTCCTGCTGATATCATTTGGCTCACAAAGTTCAATATTGTTTTGTGGGTGCCATTTCATATTTTCCTTAGATGTTAGCCTAGGAAATGCATGGAGGAGACAACGTATCTTCATGTATATGCACTGAAGTGTGCATCCTAAACCTCAGGTTATGGGATTATTTGATGTCAAAATATGAACTGACTGCAAGTGAAATGCAATCACATGCATAAGAATCTGGTAGCCTCTGAACAACATACCCTATCTTGACTTTTAGGGGAAGAAGAAAATTATACTGTACTCAGTTAAAAGGATAACTGTGATTTTTTAAACAGAAGGAATATAAGTACCCACGCTGGATTTGGACAGACAATTGAAAATTAACACTTTGCCGCTTACAAAAATATCATGGGGCTTTTAGTAACCTAAAGTTGTCACAAGCTGGCTTTTATGTGTTCTCTGAAAACAAAGACAGTCTGGCTTTGATAGCATGTAAATTTTGCATAACACTAATCTTAATGTTGGATGTTTATTTAAAAATATTTTCAGCTGTATTTTCAGAGAACTGAGATTAAGAAGTGGTTGTATCTCTTGCTGAGGGTTATTTGTGCTCCCAGGTACACCATTGCACCACTGAAATTAAATCTACATGAATATTGGAGCTACCTTTTAACTAGTATTACAAGATCAGATTGGTGTTACTAATGCTCTGCTATGCATTTGTGGTTCTTTAGATCATTTCTAGGTGTTTTTTTTTTTTTTTTTTAAATAATCAACAGGTATAGTAATTTAATCCCCAAACGGTTCAGCACCCTTGGTCTTTAATACAAATGACTCTCCTTCTCCCTAGGAAAACAGTATTTTCTTAAGTAGACTTCAGAAAAATTCCACCTCTTTCTGTCTTCAAGCCCCTGGGAGCTTTGCACCCACAGGGATTTCCCGTGGTAGCATAATATATATTCAAGCATACTGAAGTTGTGAAACACTCCTCCATAACAGGATCGTCTTACATTTTTTTATTTTTCCAAAAATTTCTCAAAGATTATGAAAGTGCTGTATCACTAGCATGAAATAGAAATGGGTGTGACAAGAACTGCATGAACTTTCCAAAATACAAAATGTTGGGATTAATTCTGAGAAGTGTTTTCATTAATGGAGTCTGATGATTATGCATCATTAAGGCAACAGAGAAGTTGCATAGTTAATAAATAGAGCAGGTGACAATTCAGCTGTACAACTGACACAAGCAGGTTGCTCACTCGTATCCACTATGCTACGTGGGATCTTTAGTGCCATGTTGCAAGAGGCAAGTGGTGGTGGGATTCCACAACGGAGACAGAAAATAATATATGATTCAACCACTAAATTTTACAGGTGCTTTATCAGCTGGTAACACAGAAACCGTTGGGAGCAGTTCAAAAAAGAAGCCTGACAAGCACAGATGCTCATGTGGAAATTCTTCACTGAGTGCATCTGAGAGATGGAATTACACAACACATTTTTCTTTGCACAGAGGCACTTCTCTGAGTGTCTCAATGCTGCCTCAGCAACTGTGTTTCAATGCAAGTTTTCTCCATTTCCTTCGGCTTCTTTGTTCATTTAGGTTTGGGGTTTTTTTTCTTTCCTCTTGTTTTCCTAAGGTGGATAATCTGTCTTGCTACACTCCTACAGGAACTGCCAAAAATGCTATACAGAAGCCCATAGCTGTTGTTTTCATTTCAGACCCAAAAGAGTGAATTGGGCCCGTTCTGCTTGATTTTTAGTTGAGGCTTATTGAAGTGTTCATGAATAGAAGAAAGTTGATTGAATGACTCAAGCAATGTTGATAAATCACTTAATTAGAAATCTGTGGGTGATTTTCTTAAAGTTCCTAAATGTAGCTAATGTCTATAATTAGATTCTTCCACTTGCATTATTATACTCAAAATGGATACTCTCCGTAAAAGTTATGTATGGGTATGTACAAAAATTGAATAAAGGAATATGTTTTTCCTTATGATCTCTGTGTCTAGTGGTTACAATTGTGCAAGACAGTGACACATACTTAATAAACACACACCATTCCTACTGAATGCAAAGGGATGTGCACACTTAATTAAGAATGGACAAAAATCCTAATAAGATCAAAGTCTGATGTACTATCCCATTTTTTTCATTTGTATTATTATGAGCAGGTTTTAGTACTATGTGCTACTAACTGACCAAGAATATTTTTGATGCTAAATTTTCCAGTTTAATGTAAAATAATTTCTTTTTTCTCTATCAGCTAAAACTCCTCATTTTCTTTTTTTTTTGTTTTTTCAGTTTGAACAAGCTACTAACACTACAGGGTTCAGAGGGGCCACGACGAGCTTGACTGTGTCCCTTTAGAAACAAAAATTTCCAGTTTGGAATAAATTCAAATTGGAGAATTGGACAGCAAAATCTGAATTGTTAATCTCACCTTCTTCAAAACAACTCCTTATGGACTGTAAGCAGACATGTCTTTCTCTTCACCCATATCTTACTAGCAAGGTATGCTGGTATTCATGGAGATTTTAGTATTCATTTCTCTCTGAAGTTGACATTTTCCATTGCCTTTACTTCCCCATTGCTTTATACTGAAATATTGAAATATTAAATATTACAGCTCTGTTTCAGATTTTCTAGAATATTTATTTCATACTGCTTTGAAAACAATATCTTGTTTGCTGAATATTAGTAAAAATATTTAAACAGAAAGCTCTGTTGTGTACAATTTTTCCTCTGTAATAAAGCTGATATCTTTTAGTTATTAGCTATTTTATATATTCTTAATAATTGCATATAGTAGTTTGGGGGTTTTTTTGCTTTGGTTTGGTGTTTTGTTTTGGTTTTTTTTTTTTTGTTGTTGTTTGAAACAGCAGTCTATGAATATTGAGTGTGGAGAAAAACTGCATTACAGAGCTGTTAGGATGAGAAGGAAGAACATGTATTTCACAGACTTCAGGGTTAATTAAGGCAAGCAGAATGTAATTACCTACTTCAAATTTGGCCAAGAGAACGTAATGAGAAATACCATACAATTTTTAATGGCCAGTTATGTTCAGGACCTTGTTTTTATGTTTTATCTGAAAGATTGCATCTCTAGCAATAGGGTTCCATCTAGCATGATACCTGGGCAGTACTAATACAGGGAAAAAATGTCACCTACTCTATCACTCACTAATAATATCTGCTTAAATACTTTAGAGGTCCATGGAGGTCTTCCTTCCATCTGTGTACAGACCAGACTGACCTCATTTAATTTAGGGGTTCTCATGTGATTACAATTTAAACCTGTTTTTCTGCAGCACTACAGATGATTGCATTATCTCTCTCAGCCAGCACTCTGAAATGGAGCAGCACTCTAGAAATAAACCCTTTTCAGGACAATCTATGGTTTGATTAGCATGGCAGTTCAGGGGCAAAGGGGTGCCAGGAGGACCTCTTTAATAACCCTCTGCAGTAAACACAGATAGCAGAGCAGAAGAGGGAGTAGATTTGTCGTTGGTGTTAAGGCTTTCCTCCCTCACATTGAAGGAAGACAGTGACAAGGCTATAATGTTACAGGGAATGAACGGAGTTTTGGCTCTATACCCTAAATATTGGCAAGCATAAACACACTGCCTGCAAAGCAGCATACTCTGCACCCCCTTTAAGCCCACTTGAATCTTTTTCAGTCTGTCTCCCTCTGGCTATCTGGCTGCTCAATGGGTAGTATGCTTGATTCAAGTTTTACAGTTAAGCCAGAACTATCTGCTTGCCGCTCTCTCTAAGTGCATATAAGCAAATCCAAACATACAAAATAATTTTTTAGAGCTGGTCAACAACTTTCAGTTGAAATGTTATTTCAGTAGCAAGTGTCCTTTTAAAGAAAAAGAAAAAAAAATGCTTTGATTATTACTATGCCAATTTTCATAGCATTTTCAATTGAAAATTTTTTCTAATGTTTTTACTGAAAACACTAAACCAGTATTATCCAAATAGTTATATAAATGCTTCAGCTTATTCTTTCTCTAAAGGGAAAACAATAATCACCTTCTGAACTGTGTCAATAATATTTTTGTTATAAAAATTTTATGAAACATTTGAAGACATGATTAAATGCTGTTTTGAGTACTGCCCTACATAAAGGTCAAAGTCTGTATAGTAAGATTTCTTTCCTGCTTTCCTATTCCTATTCTTACCTGTTCTTTTGCTTATATCTAGGTCTGCCATTTTCCCTACTCTTACTTATGAATCTTAGTCTTCAAAAAATATCAGCGGGGTTACTCTTGCAATAGTACTATTTTACTTAAGGGTCTAGGCATGGATCTGACAAATCCTTACTCATATTGTTCAATTTACTTACATGAGAATATCCACTAAAGTTGATGTCATTTTTTTGTGACAATAAATTTACATATATATTTGTATTTATAAAATGAATCCTCATTTTTAACAGTTATAGACAAATTAGCAACAGTCTTGCATTCTATAGTAATAGTAGTTTTCTGTCAAAATGTTTTATTGTCCATTCAGTCCGCAAAACTTTAGTGTCATTTCCCAGGAGAAAGCCTTCAGCAAAGTAGAGACACTTCAGAGCATAGCTAGGTACAGAATACAAGAATTATAAAACTGTCATAAATGTCAGAATGTATTGTAATCAGCAGCACAGTAGCTGTGCCTGGAAACCAGCCATTTATTCTAAGGAGTTCTTTATGGTCTGGTAAATTGCATTAAATTTAAACAAAATTGTAATGACATTTTCTACAAAATAATATTTTAATAATTCAGGACAATGCCAGTTTCATGTTGGTTTGTTTTTTGGTTTTTTTTTTTTTTTTTCTTTTTTTCCCTACATTATCTTTGCATCCTTTATTTTATTCTTGGATTTTTATTTTACCATACATAGTCAGCACACCCTTTTTTTTTTTCTGTTATACATACACACTTACCTGCATACTTCTCTATAATACCAGTACTCTGAATTTAATCTCCCAGATGCTAGTTTTGCACCAGTGTGACTTCATTGATCATAGTGAAGTTTCTACAAGCTTAGATGACTATACAAAAGATCAGAGTGATACTCAACAACTTTACAATTCTTTAACTGGAGTTTTCTGTTGTATGAAAGCTGAAGCTCCTAAAATAAAGCTACCCCCTCTACACACAGCAAGGAAGCAAAGCCAAACAACAGAAGAAAATCAATGTGTTGGAAAAAAAAAAAAAAAAGAAAAAGATATTTCTGAAAGTGAACAATTAAACAAACAGAAGCTAAAACAATATAAAGAAGTAGAAAAGTAAAAGAACACACAAAAGGCAAAATTGTTACAAAGAAATCTTTAATATTTAAGCATTAATCGGTATATAGTCTAATATACATTACATGTGCAGCTATAGTTAACCATGTTAACAGAATAATTGTCATTCTGTGACAGAATGTATTGTTCATCTCTCTCTCTGCCTCCCTCCTTTCTCCTGTCTCCCTTACCCATCCCTGCTTCAGTTCATTCTCTGTTACATGTCTTAAACTTGCATCCATCTTTTCTGTTGCTTTTGACACTTTCTGTAGTCAACTAATGGTGAGCACAGGTAATATATTATTTATTTATTGAGCATTGTGCACACTGGGAGGCAAATTAGTATTCTGTCCCTATCACTCACTGCTAGACACTGAACGCAGATGGAACACATTACCACATTAGACCAGTTAAGAGGCTTTAAATTAGATTTGTGACTTGAAAGTTTGAATAAGAAAACTAATAGAACACAAAATGAAGCAGAGGGAAAATTAGATTAATTATCTACAACATTTGGAGTGAACTGTTGCTGATGCACTGTGTTGTAGAAGGTTATTTTTGTACTACAAACATGCCTTAATTTTGCCTATATTAAGCTACTTGAA
This sequence comes from Pelecanus crispus, assembly GCF_030463565.1. Classification (NCBI taxonomy): domain Eukaryota; kingdom Metazoa; phylum Chordata; class Aves; order Pelecaniformes; family Pelecanidae; genus Pelecanus; species Pelecanus crispus. The sequence goes on from NC_134643.1 coordinate 190,456,761, forward strand.
TGGTTGTGAAAACACACTTATTTACAGTTTTTAATATCTTAGAGTTATTTTTTAAATTAAAAATAGGAATTTTAAATGTGCTGCATCATTTTCCCCTCAGTTGTTTTGTTTTACTATTCTGAGGAGATAGGATGAATTGCAAGCACCGCAGGGACTGTAGAAATTAATCGTGGAAATACAAATTTGAATCTTATTGCTTAATTAGAGGAAAATTAGGTAAGAATTTTTAATCTAAAGTTGTTAATTTTGTGTCATGTTACAATATAAGACAAAATTCTGTATTCTGTGAATGCATCAATGCAGCTTTTGAACAGGGAATTGTACACACAATGCAAAAACAGATCATTTTTTTTTCCCAACCTTCCCATTTTCCCTCTCACCCATATGAAAGACTCTGTCACATTCTGTCAGGAAAAAATAACAAAGCATAACACAGGCATTAGCTAAATTGCACATTTACAAATCTGCTTTATCATCACCTCAGCAAAGGCTGAGCTCTCATTTCTTTTCTAAAATTATTTCCCAGTGATTTAGGCAATTCAGGTAGACTGAGACAATTCACCTGCAAATTGGATTGAGTTCAGGGACCCTACATTCTTATGTCACTAGTGTTTCTTTTACTTGTTCCTGTCTTTTTTATTGTGAGACTGCTGATATTTACCAAAAGCAATTTATGTTGGAACACCAAAAAATGTTCAAATAAACCATAGCCTCTCCCAAATAAATTTCACCAGTTTTGCTGTATATTATTGCCTCTTCCATATTTGTACATGTTTTTCTTTACATGAACTGCCTCCACCTATTGCAAACACTTATTTTTTACTATTTCCATACAATTTGTTTCTTCTAGGTTATTGGATCAGAAAAATATTTTCTGCAGTGTTTGGACTTTTAGAAAGAGGGGTTAACTGAATAATATGTAATTCTTGTGCTTATGCAGTAAGAATACATATTAAGAAGTACTATATAAACCTGGTGCATCTTTTAAATGCAGTATCCAAAAACTGGAAGAGAAGATATGGATGAAGAAAAATGAGAGACAATCTCTTTCTTTGTATACTCATATATGCAGTTACACCATATACACCCACACATATATATGTGTGATTGAAATGTGTTTAAAATGCTCTGTCAGGTATCCCAAACATATTTGTTCTTTACAAAATATTTGTTTTACCAAAAATATCTGAATTAAAAGAGCTTGTTGCATCTGTGTGTTGCTGTATTTTTAAAGAAAAAAGATATATAAAATTAAAAAAAAAGGAGGAAGTAATGTGTAAATATTATGTAAATATAAATGTAGGCAGTTGATAAGGGTAGCTAAAGAAATACTGCTAAAAGACATAGAATCATAGAATCATAGAATCACAGAATGCTTTGGGTTGGAAGGGACCTTTAGAGGTCACCTAGCCCAACCCCCCTGCAGTGACCAGGGACAGCTTTAACCAGATCAGGTTGCTCAGAGCCCCATCTAACCTGACCTTGAATGTTGCCAGGGATAGGGCCTCTACCACCTCTCTGGGCAACCTGTTCCAGGGCTTCACCACCCTCATTGTAAAAAATTTCTTCCTTTTATCTAGTCTAAATCTATTCTTCTTTAGTTTAAATCCATTATTCCTTGTCCTGTCACAACAGGCCTTGCTAAAAAGATTGCTCCCCTCTTTCCTAAAGGCCCCCTTTAAGTATTGAAAGGTCGCAATAAGGTCTCCTCGCAGCCTTCTCTTCTCCAGGCTGAACAACCCCAACTCTCTCAGCCTGGCCTCACAGGAGAGGTGCTCTAGTTCTCGAATCATTTTGGTGGCCCTCTTCTGGACCCGCTCCAGCAGGTCCATGTCCTTCTTGTGCTGAGGGCCCCAGAGCTGGATGCAGCACTGCAGGTGAGGTCTCACCAGAGCAGAGTAGAGGGGCAGAATCACCTCCCTCGACCTGCTGGCCACGCTGCTTTTGATGCAGCCCAGGATACGGTTGTCTTTCTGGGCTGCAAGTGCACATTGTTGGCTCCTGTCCAGCTTTTCATCCACCAGTACCCCCAAGTCCTTCTCTGCAGGGCTGCTCTCAATCCCTTCATCCCCCAGCCTGTACTGATATTGGGGGTTGCCCCATCCCAGGTGCAGGACCTTGTATTTGGCCTTGTTGAACCTCATGAGGTTCACACAGGCCCAGCTCTCCAGCTTGGCCAGGTCCCTTTGGATGAAATATATGCAGTCTGTTCTGATGTATATACATCAGAACCACATCTAGTGACTTTTACTGATAATGTTATAACTGATACCAAACAGATTATGTATCATGATACAGAAGAAGTGGAAGTATTTAATAAAGATTGATGTTCTCTATCAGGAGAACAACAACAAAAACAACAACAAAAAACTCAGAACAAAACAAAAGAACAGGTATCAAATTTTATATAGATAATTAGATTTATTACAAAGAGTATTAAAAATGTAGTAAAGTTAAGCATTTATTAAAACAGAGAACCAGAACACTCGAATCTAAGAACATCCAAGGAATTATCTAGAAATGTCCATGAGCTGTTTAAAATAGATGTTTTTAAACAGGAACAATGGAAAACTCACAGAGGATTTGAAAACAGATGAAAAGTTGTACTGGTGTTTTAAAAGGTTATACAACAGGAAATTAAAGGATGGCTAGGTTGATATCGATCTCATACAGTTATCAAAAAGCTGACTTGGATGCAATCAGTAAATAATTAAGAGTCAGTAACATTGAAAATTAATGTCAGACAATGAGGTTTAATGGAAAATAAACCTTGTTATACAAACTGCTCAGTGTTTTTTATGAGATTACAAGCTTAGTTGATAAAGGTCAGTTTGCTGAATAAAATATTCAAACTTCTGTAGGGTACTTGGCTTCATGTCACATGACTCTCTGGTCTTAAAAAAGATCTATTATAAAAGGAAGATATCCATATTTAATGTACGTATAATTGTCTTTAGTACTTGGTTGCAATAAGAAACTGTAGATGAGAAATTATTAGTCACTATGGATGGATGTTCCTGTGATTTCATACAGGAATTTATCTCAGCCCAAGGTTATTCGCTGTCTATATTGGTAGTTTATAAGAAAATATAAATGAACAGTGAATAAAATTACTGAAAATACCAGAATTGGTAAAGTGTCAATAAATAAATAAAGAGGTAATTCAGGTAAACACATTAAGGTAAGACATATTGTTTAGTAGAATGATGTACATTTTAACACTTTACTTTTTAACATGAAGGGGTGAAAGACTGTGTCAGAATAAACATCAGATCACATTAGTAGGATTTGAGCTGATCCAACAACTAGATGCTTATCTAAGTTGCAGTCTCCACAGATTTTGAAAAACAACAGAGGTCTGCTTTCCCCTTTACCTGCGCACTGGAAAGTGAAGTTGGTTTCTTCCCCTGCTGCTTCCAAGAAGAATGGAGGAAGAATATATAGTACAAGGTACAGCTGCCAAATTTGAGAGATGACCTTTACACTTCTGTAGCATTCGCCACCTACAGCCTGCCTTCCCTGCTGTCACTGGGTGAAGCTAACATGATCCTCCCAAGGTTTTCACTCTAATCCTTATTTCCAGTTTGGTCTCTGCCTTTGTACCTCTTTCTTTCATCCTCATAGGTGTCAAAACCTCCATTTTGACTTTGCATGTGAGAAACCTTGAGTCAGTACTGCTCCCAAAGATTACCAACAGAATTTGATTACCCAGATGTGATTCAGAAATCAAACTTCATCACTGACTATGCAAGGAGAAAAGTAGGACTATTTTTGCACTGATATATGATATTAATGAAGCTATTTGTTGACTGCTATGACAAGTTCTGGTGCTTGGACCTTAGAAAAGATGTTGACAATTTTGGAAGGGTTTGAAAATTGGGAAAGCTGGGGAAAATGCAATGCAGAGAAGATGGAAAAGCTCCATGTATTGAATTTCTTCAAGGACATGACTGCATCACAATCTACAAATGTCTAATTGAGAACCTTTGTGGCATTAGGCATAATGTGATGCAGTGATCCGAAGGCAAAGTTAGGTAAATTAGACTAGATATAAAGGTCATTTCAGAGAGATCTTAACAGAACAGCTTCCCTAGGAAAGCAATGACTCCTCTACTGCTTTTAGCTTCAAAATTAAACTACAAAAAAAAATTCAAAGAGAAGTTAGCAACAGTCACTAAGTGTGTTTCTCTGGTATGTATTACATGAAATAAATGTGATTAACTAATTCTAACAGGCTCCTTGGTGTTAAAATCTTAACAATTCTCTGTACACAGCCTTTGCTCTCTTTTGTATGCCTGGCACTTTTTAGCTAATGGCTAAGAACATTGAGATGGTCACTTGACTGTCAATATATTGACCTACAATTCATTTTCTATGGAATTTGGAAATTCAGTTGAAGTTTTCCAGAAATATGCTGCTGAACTGATATGGATACCTACTTAAGGTGAAAAAGTCTTCCCAGTTGTAACATAGTGTCCTTGACTGAGCTCAATGTTTATGTGCTTACATCCTGCATAAGGCCAGAGATACACAAACCAGCCATCTTTGACAAATGGCTGCTACGTATGTACCATAGCTTTAACACCCATAGTAAATCTGGCCAGCTGGCCACTCCAGACTACTTAATTACCCGTGCAAATTTCAGAGTATGAGCTTTCTTGGCTCTGGATTGCACCATATTGGGTAATTGTTTGGTGTGGTCTTGATGGTCTGTAATGCAACATTTCATCCCAGAACCAGTTCCCAGAGCAAGACACGTTTGTTCCTTGAACTTCTGGCTAGACACAGACCAGAGAAACACCACTACGTTACAAGGGTCATTTGGATTATTTTCATCACACGGATGAAACTTCTCTTTTCTTATTTTGCATGATAGTGAGTAGGGTTCCTATAGGGTTCCTCAAAATTTTTAAAAAATTATGCAAATCAGACACCATTTGAAAATTCTTATTCAGGGTGCATGGAGTCTCACTTATCCACTAGGATAGGATTCATGAACAACTATTTCTGTGTTTTACCCATGGCTCCCTTAGTAGTGCTTTTGGCTTGATTTGGGACTGACACATGTGCAGGTCCTATTTATTCTCTAATTTAATGTATGTCTAGTTAAGCTACTCCATCTATGTAGTACATCTGCATGTCATGTTTGAAACGAGAAAAAAATAATGTCTGGCATCACACATATATCTGGATTGTATACAACACTTTTAGGTTTCAGAAATTATGTTGAGAAGTGTGTAAGTACCTGAATATCCAAACAGAGAAATTTCATCTGTTTTTCTCCATTTTAACAATCACAACCCTTTTTTATTATTATTGATATGCTACTATATGCACACTTGAAATACATTTTGAGAAGGTATTATTTTGTACTGAGAGATCTGTCAGAGTCCATGCATACTCCCTTCTATTTACCAGGTTTACGTGTTTCAAGATATGAAAGGCCATTACATCTATTCATTCTGCTTCGGCTCATAATACTCATCAGATACTAAATTTATAACTAAAATTTTTAATCTAAGTTTAACCATAAACTTGCTTATTCTTTTACGTCTAATTTTCAGTTTTTCAGGGAGGTATATTACTATAAAAATGAATGTTTAGATATCACCAGAACTGCAAAATATGCATCCTGTTCAAGAAAAGAATCACACCTACCATTCTACTGACAGGCACTGTTAAATAAGTGATACAAGCAATAATCCACAGAATGGTGGGGAAAATCTCCACTAAAAAAGGTAGGCCACACTTCTAACATTCAAAGTTATTTTTTTATTGCCCATTTCTATCACTTGTTTAAATGTGAAATTTAAAAGAAAACTACATAAAACTCAATGTGCTATGGTGATATCTGAAAAAAAACCCATTCTGATCATGGTTTCTTATGGAGGCAATTACCAACAAGCAGAGAAAACTAGGAGAAAAAGAGGAAACAAGGGAGAAAGATTGTGTTGTGTGGGGCCATGGGTTAAAGGAAGGACGTTATTCTTACATATCATGAAGAGAACTAGAAGATTGCAAAAAACATTATACCAAACTTTGGTGCTGCCATGATTGAGAGGCCGCCTGGAGTAAAAATAATAGCAAAATGAGAAGGAAACAGAGCAAAACATGAAAACCACACTGTATGGTTTGCAAATGAAAGGAAGGGGTATGAGACCAAAACAAAGTGAGACACATTCAGGATCACTGAAAGATGAATTTTGGGTTAGGGGTAGATGGATGGAAAGGATGTTATAGGCTGAAGGGAATTAAACAAATTTCAGTAAACAAAATTGATAACTATAACATTGTTATAGTTACATAGGCATTAGGATGTTAACAACAAATAGTTAGAAATGTATTATAAATATTTATAATGATTTATTATTGTTATGCAACTTGACAGAGACACTGAAAAGTCTTAACCTAAAGTAAGAATGCATGTGTGACCAAGAATATATTAAGACTGTCTTGAACAACACTTGGAAAAACATCAGTAAGGTATCATTTCTTAAAAGAACATAAACCTGTATCTGAAGAAAAACATATCCTGACAGGTCATCCACAGAATAACAGGTTATCTGAGAAAATATGATTGAAGGATGTCCAGCTTATCTGAGAATAGGTGGTTATACGATGAATAGGTTATTTAAGAAAATATCCATTGATGTGTTCAAATTAAAGAAAAGAGAAAGCCATTCATTGCAACAATTTAACCTTGTGGAGGATAATCAAAATTGGCCACAACTACTTGCACAGGTGAGGTTACTGCTACACTGGGCCTGTCAGACTATAACCTCACTCAGCTGGAAAAACACAACTTTTCTTCAGAATCAGATATGAAGGGTTGCTCATGCTGATATCTAGAACTGTATTGCTACTTCTATAAGAGTTGCCTTATTGTCAAAAGGAACAAAATCTTAGTATTTGGGCTGCAGTTCTGTTGGCTGTGCTTGGTTGCTCTGCTTACCCACCCTTGAGGTTTAATCTGTCTGCTAAACTGGATGCAAAAGTTACTGGAGAAGGAAGCCTACCTACCTTGCAATTTAGATGCAACAAAAGCCAAAACTATTAGCTAATTCTTAGCACCAAATCAGATGGAAAAAGAAAGTAAAAAAGAAAGAGAAAACAAAAAAACAAGCAAACAATCTTAAAATATTAAAAAAATATTAATAGTTCAAGAATAAGATATTCAAAATTTTCAGGTGAGAGTCACAAATAAACTTAGATCATTCTGCAATTACTTTCCTCTGGTACTGATTAATTTGCTCTTGCTAAAGTAATTTTAACTGACACACACATTTTAGATGTGAGTGAAAAAGAGAATGGTTTGATAACCTGGTGATTAAGCACCTTCACAGACTGTGAAGAAGCATATAGCATCCATGTTCTACTTTTCTGAACATACAATAATGTAAAACAAAGGACCCTATTTCAGAGAGAAGTTAAACTTCAGTTCAGTCTGTATTTCAGAGTAGGTAAAAAGGAGGTTTGTAGTTCTGTCCTTTCAGGAAAATAAGTGAATTAATGAGCTAGAGATTGAAAAAGATGTCCTTCCAACTCTGGATTTTTTTTTTAATATGTCCTCTAATGACTTTTATTCTTTGTTTCTAAATTCAGTTCTTGGGTTTGTTTTTTATTTTATTTTGTTTTGATTTACTTGCTTAATAAAAATAGGGTTTTTAATTATCCAAAAGGCATATGACTTAGCATGTAGGCCCATGCAATTTCCCAGTATTTTCCTAATCCAACTGATCTCCTGAATATATATGTGTGTATATATATATATGCACATATATATACATATATACACATCAAAGGCCTGTGGAAGCTTGTAAGCAACTGCAAATCTGTGATTAAAGAACAGCCATATGATGGCTCAGATTATTTTAATTCTTTGTTTATTCACATTCCCAAAGATAGGCCTAACAACTTCTTTTCTCTTCTTCCAAATGAGCAGCAAAAATAGTGAGAAGACCCTAGGAAGAGCTTATGAGTGTACATCACAGAAGAACCTTTTGACTTTCAAGTATAATGATTCAAACAACAAACATGAAAGGCAGCTAGGAAGGCCTAAAACTGACAATAATGATGAAAGGGAAGACTCATCTAATAGAAAATGTGATATAATATGGTGAGAAAGAAAAAGGCTATCACTGATATGTATATGTTCGATATGTAAACACAGACATTTGGAGACATAAAGCCAGAGAACTGACAGTCATGGAACTGTAAATATTGGGAACAACCAGAAGGATCAGAAAGAAACAGTGAGGTTAAACTGTTTGTTAAAGATAGGATAACAGTATGCAAAATAGTGCTTCAAAGAGTAGAAGAAAAGGGGAATTTTTAGAGTGGTGCAAAGAGTATTAAGGAAAAAGAATAAAACTGCATTTTCTGAAAACCATGCAATAGATGCTCAGTTATAAAGTTGTGTCAAATGTGTAATAGGGCAGCTCTTATCACTTAAATCATTTAAAACATGACTGAATAACATATTTTGAAATAATATTGTACCAGGAGAAGGATGAACTAGTAGACCTTACCCTTTCAAGATCTCTCTTTCTCTTCTGTACTCTATCCTAATCCATTTAATTAGTTATGAAATCATTAATCAATAGGGTCTTTTCTGCCAGCTCAAAAATGGGAGCTTCTGAAACAGTTATTACAAAAATGCTATATATATAACATTCATAAAATTTTTATTTCTGTTTTAATAGATGGTACTACACTCTTTTCATAAGTCTTTCCTTAGATTTCTTTTTTCTGAACTAAAAAATGTCTTAACATTCATTGAGGAAAATTGTCAGGTCAGTATTACAACTACAGGAGTCTCTATTGGACTTGCTGTGGATTGTGGCCCCTGACATTGTTTCTTTTTTTTTTTTTTTTTTAATGAAGTAAAATATTAATTATGAAATAAGGATTAGAGGTTCTGCTGTTCCTAAGACAACCAGCTACAGCAGAAAAGACTTTCTTAATGTAGGTAACCTCATACTTGTTTTTCTTTAAGAAACACTGGCACTAGAAAGGATATGATAAGTTATATTCACATGGCTGAACTTGTCTGTAAATGACAATATGAGAAATGACAAAATGTCTTTGAGAATATGAAGTAGCAGTGCATGTACAGGGGTTAATTTTATACAGGAATCGATTTGCATTGCAAATACTGTTTTGAGGAAAGAAAAAGGAAGATTATTAAAGACTTGGTATAGGCAGAAGGACATTTACTAGTGTTACTGGAACAACAGATGCTAAGAAGAGAAAAAATTGTGGGAGTTATTTAATATTATTGGGTTTTGAGACGGACATCTGAATTCCAAAGGAACCAATATTGTCTCTGATATAAACACACAACTTCACTAGTAAAGTGCCATTAGTCTCATGTAACCTTGATTTTAAGCTTCACATTGTGTGTTTTTGCATACAGTAGGTTCAAAATTGGCTTTTCAAAATTTTTAAGAGCAATCAGTTCCAGCAATGACAATGACAACCACTACTAAGTAACCATTTTATCCCAGTGACCTAATCATGAAAATAGTTTAGCAGAATACATTTAAAGAGCTAGTCTATATGATCCTGATTTAACAAATACTGATACTTATGTCTAAACCTGTTCTTATTTTTATATGCTAAAGCAATTCTTTAGCTTAAAACAGTAGGTTAAATTTCAATTAATCATATAGTAAAAAAAGCTGCTCTGCTGAATATCAACTCTAAACAAATGTCCTCTTGAAAAGAAAAGACAAAACCAATCTCATACCAGTGGTATGAAAGTATGCATAGTTCACTTAACAAAATTTAAAAAAACAAATCTTTTTTACCTTTCATTTTAATCAAAATGTTGTATAGTCATAGACTTCAAGCAGCATAACAATTAAGAAATGTGTTAAAGCAAGAATCTTAAGTCCTAAGGCATTTATTAGTCTTTTTTTTTTTTTTTTTTCATTTTGAGAGTATATGCCAAAAAAGCTGTTTACACTCCAAGAAGGGCCTTAACCTGTCCTAAAATCTATTAATGACTCTTGCTGGGTTCAAAGATCTTTTGATGTGTCCTGGATAGGGATTTGATGTTCACCTGCTAAATTAAAGAGGATTTGAAAACTGAGGTTTGGATTGGGAAATTGTGAAGGTATTGCCAAGTGATACGTTAATCAGCTTTACAGTTATTATTTATATAAGAAAGTTTTTGTGGAGTTCTGCAGATAAAAAGCTTTCTGAAATATTTCTGAGAACAAATTCCTGCACAATATAGATATTAACAGGTATAAGAGAAAAGGTTACACATTGCTTCATAGCACTCACTGTCTTTGCACTGTTTTGACTGACAGTGACGTCAATTCAGCAACAGCCTGTTTTCCTGCAGAGGAGACTCTCCATTTCATAGAATCATAGAATTGTTTAGGTTGGAAAAGACCTTTAATATCATCCAGTCCAACAATTAACCTAACATTACCAAGTCCATCACAAAACCAATTAAGGGTAGAGTAATAATTTCATGTTTCCTGGTTTGGTGGCTGCATTATTTTTTAATGAAAGTAAAAACTAGGAATCATTAAGGTTGGAAAGCATCTCTAAGATCATCATTCCAACCATCAACCCAACACCACCATGCCCACTAAACCATGTCACAAAGTGCCACATCTACCCATTTTTTGAATGCTTCCAGGAATGGTGACTCCACCACCTCTCTGGGCAGCCTGTTCTAATGCTTGACTACCCTTTCCGTGAAGAAATTTTGCCTAATATCCAATCCAAACCTCCCCTGGCACATCTTGACCCCATTTCCTCTTGTCCTATCGCTAACTACATGGGAGAAGAGACCAACACCCACCTCACTACAACCTCCTTTCAGGTAGTTGTAGAGAGCAATAAGGTCTCCCCTCAGCCTCCTCTTCTCCAGGCTAAACAACCCCAGTTCCCTCAGCCACTCCTCATAAGGCCTGTGCTCCAGACCCTTCACTAGCCTTGTTGCCCTTCTCTGGACACGCTCCAGCACCTCAATGTCTTTCTTGTATTGAGGGGCCCAAAACTGGACACAGTATTCCAGGTGCGGCCTCACCAGCGCCGAGTACAGGGGGACAATCACCTCCCTGCTCCTGCTGGCCACACTCTTCCTGATACAAGCCAGAATGCTGTTGGCCTTCTTGGCCACCTGGGCACACTGCTGGCTCATGTTCAGCCGGCTGTCGACCAACACCCCCAGGTCCTTTTTCTGCCAGGCAGCTTTCCAGCCACTCTCCCCAAGCCTTTACACTGCATGGGGTTGTTGTGACTGCAGTGCAGGACCCAGCACTTGGCCTTGTTGAACCTCATACAATTGGCGTCAGCCCATTGATCCAGCCTGTCCAGATCCCATTTCAGCAGACTTTGCCAATAAAGCCAAAAGTTAGAAGCTTTGGATCCAGGACACACCCAGGTTTAAAATCTTGGTTCTTCAGCTACAAAGAAAATACTGCATACCAGTTTCAAATTGGCTTTCTTATAAAATGGCGGTATGAGAATTATAGTGGTCCATCAGCTGTGTAAATCAGACTTTCTAGAGTCAAACTGTCAGTTTACTCTTCATGAATCAGTTTTGATCCTTAAATAAGTAAGCACTTTCCAGCTGAACTTACTGAGAGTGATGTCCCTGGTATATGATTAGGCACACTGGTCAACATTCAGCGTAGCACAAATAACTGAGATGCCCAAACCAGCAAAGTCCAGTTGCTATTCCCTTCCTCAAACATTAATAACAAGAGAGATGGGACCTTCAACAGGCATTTGGTGAGGGTGCCTGCACACTCACTGTTGGTAGATAGCCTGGTAACATATAAATAAGAATGTGAGTGCACATGGTGTGCATGGAGATTGAACATAGACAAAACTGTCTGGAGGGTGTTTGCACTAGAAACAGTCACCTTAAGGATCCGACCCCAGCCCAGAAAGGGCAGTGCAGCCTCATGATGAGGCACTGGGAACAGCCTGTACCCAGCAGTGGGATGTCAGCATGGAGCCAGCACCCAGGGCCACCTCACTGCTGGGTGCAGGGTACCTTGTGGGGGGCTTCCTCACATGGAGCTGGAGGCTGACATCTCGTGCAGGGTGTGAGCAAGTAGGGAACCTGCACTGCTGGAGAGGAGTGCAAGTGACTTCTGGTTCAGGGGCAGGGGAACTGTAGGGGGACATGAAAATTTTCTAAGGTTTCATTATGGAAGGTTGTTTAGAAACTTGTAGGTGCTTATTAGCATTTTGTAAGTGCTAGCATTGTGGTTTAACTGTTGTATTACTGATATTGATCCTGAATGTATAGCTCACTGATTGCTGTTTAATTATGTGTCGTTAATAAATCACTAAACTGCTCTGATCCTAATTTAGTTTAAACTATTTGAACTGAGCCGTTTTTCCCTGCAACACAATTCAGTGCATCTAAAACTTGAATTATCTCCTGGAGTTGCTGTTCCTCTCCATTAGCAATAATGTTTGACTGTTAGGAGCCTTAGAAAAAAGATTAAACTATACCTGAGTTATTGCAACCAGCAACATAGAATCTGAACAGATTATCAGCACTGCAGAGAATGAAGTTGCAAGTCTTTACCCATATAGCAAAGAAATTATCACAACTGGAACAGCAATCCCTGCGGCAAGGACATCTAAATGAGAGAAACTGTTTTTAAAATCTTGTTCTGGAGAGCTGTACTGTTTCCTGACAGTAAAAGATGGTTACTAAAAGCTCTCAAGCTTTATTGGAGTTGCTAAACAATGATCAGAAAAAAAATGCTACAGCGTTCTGCCAATGTTGTTTAAGTGTTTGGGTTTCTTTTTTTTTTTGGGGGGGGGGGGTGTTGGTTTTTTTTCTGATTTTTCCCCCAGGGGTGAAAGAAGGCTGCATGAGCATGAAGGAGATGTGCTAACTGACGGGCTTTTTATTGCAAAGCAAGCAAGGACTATAGACAAGTGTCAACACAACATCGTGAAAGTGCTTCTATTTTACATAGAACAAGGATAGAAACAGAAGAATTAGGTAGGGCAGGCTATAAAGAGACCCAGTAAACAAATAATTTCAATTATCTCATACAAATTAAGTAGGTCTGGTCTCAGTTAGGGCATGTAGCCAGGGAGAGAAGAGGTGAAGGGCCCTACACAGAGAAAAGGGTCTGTTAATTATGAAGTCTGGCAAAGGATCTTTTCTTTTAGATCATCACAAGCAAACAGCTTTCAGTGTTTCCCCTACTGATTTTTATTTTACACTTTCATGGTGGTACACAGCCATTTGGATGAAATTAGGCTACAAAACTATTTTGTGAGGCGGTCTCTTTTTTTCCTGTAGTCTGGCTATCAACATCTCATGTAGCAAAGCAACGGGCATGTTGCCCCAAGCTCTACCTGCTGTGTGCACAGCCAGCCCTCCTCCCCCTCCATTGTCACTCCTGCTGAGGCTAACAGCAACCATGTGTCATCCCAGCTCCTCTTAAACTCATTGATCCTCCTGAGAAGATCCGCCTGTCTCTGGAAATCTGTTAGCTGATTGTCTCCTACCATAACTAACCGATGACACTTAATACATTTTCTTACCTGTTTCTTCTTAATATTCATGTACACTGTATATACACTATGCACTAAGTGCAACAGGTGGCATAACAGATGGATAGAACAAAAAGTGTATGTATTACAGTGGAAAAAAATCATGAGGTTTTTTTGTCCTTTTTTTTTCTCTTCTAAATAAGCAATACACTGTTTCCATTTTGTTTCCATTTAGAGCCCCTTGGTACCTAAACAAGATAGCACAGTTTCAGACATAGATTTCTTTATATTTATTAAATTTTAAAGAAGAGCTGTAGCTTTTTATTGCTCACATTTTTCAATAACTATTACATTTCAGTTCTGCCAGAAAGACTCACTTCTGTCTGCCAATCAGTGTCAACAGCCAATCTCATCAATGTAACTGGACATTTATTTCAGAAAATTAACTTACATTCTGGTAAACATTATTGATTATGACAAGTGATACTGTATGACTACTAACTGGGTAACTTCAAACATATGGAAAATCTCATTTCTGATTTCTTTACAATGTGATTATTGAGGAGAGCAAGTCATAGTAGAAAATGGTGTAGCACATAATAGTCATTGAAATATAAAATAATAATTGCTGCTCTAGTGGTACCTCAATATGTAATTACACAATACATATTTTAAGAAGTCTCAGATTGCATATCCCCATGGCAGGCAGCTGCTTCCATGGGGAGCATTTTGTAAATGGAGGAAATTAATGGGCTAAAAGCCAAATTATGACAGAAACTGACAAAAGCAAGGGGAAAATCAGTGTGAAGGATAATACTCCAGGCTTGACTTGTTCCATTATACTTAGCCATTACAGGGAGGCTCTCAGTTCACTGAATGATTTGTTCTGCAATACCTGTAACTGTGCACAATAGGCTAAGTGAAAGGCAGTATCCATCATAACTTTGAATTGCCTTGCTTCTGTCAGTTTGTGCTGTACCTTTAACATTATTTAAGTATACTATAGGGAGTATTATTATTAAAGCCAGATTGGTACTGAATTACCCAACCTCCCTGCAGACCTAAAAGAACAAAAAATGCCAGGTGTGTGGTACCTATACTTATTATTTGAAACTGAGTGCCTAATCCTGCATTTAATTTTGCTGTGTCAATTAATGTGTTTCACAGACATCAACTGAAATATTAAAGGAAGGAACCTGGTCAAAGAGGTATGAGGAAAATGCTGAGCAGCAAAGCATGCTTTTTTTGTGAATAATTTCATCTCTGTCTCTCTTTTTCTGTAATTCTAATAATTATTATACAGATAAAATTGTTTTGTGGTTCAGGACTTTGATGAATGATGATGCAAGGACTGGTGGGTAAATGTACACTATGACAGTGTCATCTTTAAGGTGTGGGGGATGACCCTGTGACTTCAACAGCAAAAAAGCAAAAATCTTGAACTAATATGAAGTTATCATGGAGTCAGAAACTCTAAAATTAGGTCAATTCATTGTTTAAAAAAAATGAGTGCCTAAATCCACCAAAGATACTGAATGTTGGAGCATTATTCTGATAGTAGTTTCCCAGTGGGTTTCATAGATGCATGGAGAGTGCTTCCAAATACCATTTCAGGGAAGCTGGGGACTTAAGAAGGGGCTCAAACACCATAAGAAAGAGTAGATATGAAAGTAGTGTTGCTCTCCCCCAGGTGAATGTCATAACCACTGAACTACGTGGTACATACATGGTCTCTCACTTCCATTGGTTCTAGCCCATTCCAATTCAGAGAAGAATCTGGATTTAAAATCCTGCTGGTGCTAAGGCTCTAAGTAGGACATTACTGAGATTTGCTGTGTTGTACAACGCCAACAGGCAGGAGCTTTAGGTGTCTGCAGGGCCAGATATCCAGCTTAGTAGGAATTTGAGGAACTAACTGATATTTTATTGGACCAGATGACCTCTAAAGGTCCCTTCCAACCCAAAGCATTCTATGATTCTATGATTCTATGATTCTATGATTTTAGTATTCACAGAGTCACAGAATGGTTGAGGTTGGAAGGGACCTCTGGAGGACATCTGGTCCAACCCCTCTGCTCAAGTGGAGCCACCTACAGCAGGCTTCTGAGGACCATGTCCATACAGTTTCTGAATATCTCCAGAGATGGAGACTCCATGTGGTGGGTTGACCCTGGCTGGATGTCAGGTGCCCACCAAAGCCACTCTATCACTCCCTTTCTCACCTGGACAGGGGAAAGAAAATATAACAAAAAGCTCATGAGTTGAGATAAGGACAGGGAGAGAGATCACTTGGCAATTACCGTCATGGGGCAAAACAGACCTGACTTGGGGAAAGTCAGTTTGATTTATTACCAGTCAAATCAGAGTCGGATAATAAGAAATAAAACCTAAATCTTAAAATCACCTTCCCCCACCCCTCCTTTCTTGCCAGGCTCACCTTCACTCCCAATTTTCTCTACCTCCTCCCCTTGAGTCATGCAGGAGGACAAGGAATAGGGGTTGAGGTCCGTTCATCACACATTGTCTCTGCCACTCCTTCCTCCTCAAGGGGAGGACTCCTCACACTCTTCCCCTGCTCCAGTGTGGGGTCCCTCCCACAGGAGACAGTCCTTCACAAACTTCTTTAACATGAGTCCTTCCCATGGGTTACAGTTCTTCATGAACTGCTCCAACATGGGTCCTTTCCATGGGATATAGTCCTTCAGGAGCAGACTGCTCCAGCGTGGGTCCCCCATGGGATCACAAGTCCTGCCAGCAAACCTGCTCCAGCATGGGCTCCTCTCACTCCACAGATACACAGGTGCTGCCAGGAGCCTGATCCAGCTTCCCATGGGGTCACAGCCTACTTCAGGCATCCACCTGCTCTGGTGTAGGGTCCTCCCTGGGCTGCAGGTGGATATCTGCTCCACCATTAACCTCCATGGGCTGCAGGGGGACAGCCTGCCTTACCACAATCTTCACCATGGACTGCAGGGGAATCTCTGCTCTGGCACCTGCAGCACGTCCGCCCCCTCCTTCTTCACTGGCCTTGGTGTTTGCAGGGTCCTTAGTCTCACATATTCTCACTCTTCTCTCTGGCTGCAGTTGCACAGGTTTTTCTTGCCCTCTTAAATATGTTATCACAGAGGCGCTGCCACCATGGTTGATTAGCTCAGCCTTGGCCAGTGGCAAGTCCATCTTGGAGTTGGCTGGCATTGGCTCCATCAGACACAGGGGAAGCTTCTAGCAGCTTCTCACAGAAGCCATCCCTGTAGCCCACTCCAGCTCCCAAAACCTTGCCGTGCAAACCCAATACACTCCACAACCTCCCTGGTCAACTTGTGCCAGTGAATGGTCACCCTCACAGTAAAAAAGTGTTTCCTGACATTCTGGAGGAACCACCTGTGTTTCAGTTTGTGCCCATTGCCCCTGGTTCTGTCACTGGGTACCAACGAAAAGGGCCTTGCTTCACCTTTGCACCAGCTTGTACCCATACTCTGAGGTTAATCCTCCCTAGGTGCAGGACTTGCCATTTCCTTTCAGTGAACTGCATGAGATTTCTGTTGGCTTTCCATATTAAATGAAAACAGCTAAATCTTGCTTCATCATACCTAACTTTGGGAAGCTAACTAACTTCAGGCAACTCAGATAATAGAAGTTTAGATTAGAAGGAAATAACCACAGTTCCCTACATAATCAATTTCAGTACCTACTTGTTTCCAGCATGTATAGAGAAAGTTTACCATGATCTGAACTTGTTGACATATAAACATAGTTTATAGGTTTCTAAACCAGGGACAGTTTAAGAGATCCTTTGCACAGAGTTTAGATTTTCATTATTGCAGACTGAAGCAGTCTTCAGAAGGCAGAATAAAATGTCAGAGAGGTTAATGTTGCAGCCACATCTTTCTTCTGAGTTTCATTTGCTGTGGTTGTGTGTCAACACCCCAGTATCTCTGGTAAGGGTCAATCTGGACCCCCAAACCTTGCTGGATTTAGTCCTGAGCCCTTGTGTTACACAAAAACCAAACCAAACCAAACCAAAACAAAACCAACAACAATAAAAAACAGGAGGTGGATTTGAATCTGGTACTAAGCCTCAGGAGCTTAAAATCTTATTTCACACTGGTTTACATAGGACAATTGTGCTGGGTACAGAAAATAGAGCAAACAAAAATTTGAGAAACCAGTTGTGTATCTTTTTTTTTTCCCCCCCTAAGGGGGAGTATAGTTTCCAAACTAGATATTGCAGGAATTGTTGCTAGGAACAAATTAGTACTTGTAGCCTTGTTCATCAGTTCAATTCATTATCTGGAAAAGTAAGCCACACATGAAAAAGTAAGCCACATATGAAAAACACATAACTAGTTAACACAACAGTGTTGGAGTCAAATAACAGCAATGACTGCTGATAATTAAGAGAACAGTTTGATAATATGTTTTGGGACTAAGAAAACAAAGCATGACTATTCAGTAGGATTGAGAACACTAGGAAAGGGTTTGGTAGGTGGAGAGGATTAGCGCTCAGAAAACGTGTCTACCTGATGTATTGCAGCACAGCAATGTAACAGAGGTGCCAGAAGCACTACTGATATGAGGTATGTCACACTTCCAGGTTACTATACCTGCTCTTCAATTACTCTGCGTCAATATGGTTCTCTCTACATGACACCGTACTGTGTCACATAAACATATCTTTACATTTAAGCCAGAGAAGACACTAGAAAAGAAGCTGTGGAAGAAAATGCTTCAGCAACAGGAAGGCAGTTTTAGTATCCTGTTATGTTTTGTTTTCACAGAAGTCAACAGCACATTTCCCGCTGACTTTGGTGGTGCACAATCAGATTGCTGGTATGCAGGCGATTCATAGAAAAAGTACCAATATTAGTAAAATATGTGGCTACATGGATTATAAAGGTTGTTTCATCCATCAAAGTCAATTTTGGTTGATAAACTAAAGCAAGCTGAAAAACCTGTAAAAGTAGAACCCCTACAAGTAAATATATGAAGAGTAAATTAGCTACTTGTCATTCCTGCCTCTGTGACCACTTATTATATACGCAAGCCCTCCTTCAACAACTGCCCTCTTATAACTTCACCCAGGGAACATGCATGAAAAATATAAACTACAAGCTTGTAGCAGTGGAAATGTAATTTTAGGTTATTTCTTTGCTGAAGTATGGAAGTGTAGATAGCTTGTTTTGATACCACAAAATCAATTCAGCTCCTTTGCTGTGAAAAACTACCAGTTTTTGCTTAGCAAGTATTTGTGAATTTGATTTATTGTGAATTTTTTCTATTTCACAGCAAAGTAGCTTTTTGTACTTTCTTTTTTTTTTTTTGGTTGGGGTGGGGCGGGGATGTATATGAAATGGCAAGTTTCCAAGTCTAAAAACTGCCTTGCATTTCTATGGAAAATAAGAAGTCACTTGAGGTGAAACCAAAAGTATAGATCTCCTTTTCCATACTATATCCCAGATCCTTTTTTACACAGATGTCACTCAGATACCTTCATTGCCTTCTTTCAAGTTTGTTGGGTTTTTTCCTTTTTAATTTCTAATAAGATTTGCCTCACTTCTCTTTTTTTTATACAAACTTTTGGAAATGTAAACTCTCTTTTAAATTGTATTCCTTTATTTTTTTCCTTATTATTTTTATATTTCTTACAAATGTCTTAATGGCAGATTATAACTCTTTGTGCAGTCAGTCATTGAAAACATCCATGTATTGCACAATAGGGATAAGGGAAGGCATAAACAATCCTATAAAGAATTATAACATTTAAGACAGTAAACAAATCACATATAAAGCATAATAATAAACATATCTCTTCATATTAGGTATCATATAACCTTTGACACTGTTACCTTTCTTCAGTCACTATAAAGTGGATTGGACACAAGACATATTCACTTAAGAAAAAAATATTTCCCTTTTAAATATATTTCTCCTAGTGAGCCTTTTACATGTTAAGTTTACCTTATTGTCAGTTTTATACTGCCATCATTTTTCATTGCCAGTTTTGGATATTTTCATTATTCATTGGATGCCTTACAAACATTGATCAGCTATTATCAAGACACAATACATGTGCACGTTTGTGTTTTTATAATTCTGCAATAGTCTTGCGAACATAACTTTCAGGTTATGCAGTTTTCATGACCTGGGTTCACAAAAATGTCTAAAATATCTGCATAGCTCCTTCTGGTTAAATATTTATGTGATGAATTATAACAAATAGTTATCTAAAATCCTGTAATACTAACTTATGGCAAATGAAAATTGTATTTTTAACTACATGTAAATTCTAAACACAAATGTATTTGTTACCAGTTGTATGTGTAAAGTAATATTTGTTATTATTTTCTGAGTTAACTCTAACTATCCAGTAACAAAATGTGACATCCAGTGCAACTAAGATCTATATGCCTCTGTATGAAAGCCAAGAAAAATCAGTAGAAACAAATTCTGATCTGGCTTTAAAATGTTTTTTTTTTGTTTTGAGGAAAGAAACAAGTCACCATATATTATAAAATTTTTCTGGTATGATTAATTTTATGTCCTTCTAAAAACTGTATTACGAAAAGTCATATACCTTGGTGAACTAAATTCATGGGCTTTTCCAGAACTTGCAGCCCACTTCTATGTTCTTTTCATAAAATATTGGCTTTTTTTTTTTAATTAATAAACAGCATCTATACTAGCATTTAAGTTACAAGTGATTTTTGTTCCTGTTTACTGAAAGCAGGCAAAACAAGTAGAACATTATATACACATATAGACATATATACATATATGTATTTCCTATCCTCTATCCACCTGGCTGAACCCAGTGACTTAAGGCACAGGAAGCAATGGCGACAAATTCCTGCCCGGCGCAGCAGGTGTGTCTCTTCTATGCCTACCCCACCTACCCAGGTGCCCTTGCATAATAGGTATGAGGCTCTGCAAATGGAACTGAGCAATAATGAGGACGATGACTCATCTAGCTTGGACGTGTCGCTGAGGTTAAGTCAACCTATGCCCTGTGTCAAAACTGCTTCCATAAAGAAAAAAAGATGGGTCACTGTTATAGGAGACTCCCTTCTGAAGGGAACAGAATATGCCTAATGTGCAGACTGGACCCACTTCTTAGAGAAACCTGCTGCCTCCCTGGGGCCCAGGTTAAAGATGTGAAGGGAAAGCTTCCTACCCTGGTATGGCCCTCAGACTACTATCCACTATTAATTTTTCAGGTAGGCAGCAATGAAGCTGCAACAGGAAGTCCAAGGGCAATCGAGAGAGTCTTCAGGGCCATGGGATGACTGGCTAAGGGATCAGGAGCACAAGCAGTGCTCTCCTCTGTACTTCCAGTTGCAGGAATGATAAGGGAAGAAACAGGAAGAGCCAGCAGATCAATACCTGGCTCTGAGCCTGGTGTCACTGGCAGAATTTTGGGTTTTTTGTTCATGGCTTGGTCTACACGACACCAGGCCTGCTGGCAACAGACAGGGTACACCTGTCTTAAAGGGGGAAAAGGATCTTTGCACAGGAGTTAGCAGGGCTCATTGAAAGAGCTTTAAACTAGATTTGAAGGGGGAAAGGGATAAAACCAGCATCACTAGAGATTAGCCTGGGGACAGCACACCAGTGTTTGAGGGACAGTGTACTAGTGAGGTCCTTTGGCCTGCAATCTCATTGGAGGTAGGGGAAGGAGATCCATGTGGCAGCAAAGATGCAAGGGTTATTGATGTGTTAGAAACCACCGAAGCACCTCAGAATGGTCACACAGGAATTACAGCATGTCCCCCCAAAAAGGAGGCAGGATCAATAGCCCAACTGAAGTGCATCTACACCAATACACGCAGCATGGGCAGCAAACAGGAGGAGCTAGAAGCCATTGTGCAGCAGGAAAACTGATACAGTTGACATCACAGAAACACGGTGGGATGACTCACAAAACTATAAACTCCTCAGAAGGGATAGGCAAGGAAGGAGAGGTGGTGGGGTAGCCCTGTATGTTAGGGGGTGTTTTGATTGTCTAGAGCTTAATGATGGCAAAAATAAGGTTGAGTGTTTACGGGTAAAAATCAGGGGGAAGGCCAACAAGGCAGATATCATGGTGGGAGTCTATTATAGACCACCTAACCAGGATGAAGAGGCAGAAAAAATATTCTATAAGCAGCTGGGAGAAGTTTCACAATCGCTAGCCCTTATTCTTGTGGGGGACTTCAACTTACCAGTTGTCTGCTGGAAGTACAGTACAGTAGAGAAGAGACAGCCTGGGAGGTTTCTGGAGTGTGTGGAAGAGAAATTCCTGACACAGCTGGTGAGGGAGCCAACTGGGGAAGGCGACATGCTGGACCTGTTTTTTGTGAACAGAGCTTGTGAACACCCATCACTTCTGGGTGATGTGAAGGTTGGAGGCTGTCTTGGGCACAGTGATCATTAAATGACAGAGTTTTTGATTCTCGGAGAAGTAAGGTGGGGAGTTAGCAGAACTGCTACCTTAGATATTTGGAGGGTAGACTTTGGCCTGTTTAGGAACCTGGTTGACAGAGTGCCTTGGGAGGCAGTCCTGAATGGCAAAGGAGTCCAGGAAGGGTGGGCATTCTTCAAGAAGGAAATCTTAAATGCACAGGAGCAGGACATCCCCATGCGCCAAAAGACAAAACAGCAGGAAAGAAGATGGGCCTGGTTGAACAGAGAGCTTTGGTCAGAACTGAGGAAAAAAAGAGAGAATTTATGAACTTTGAGACAAGGGGAAGGCAACTCAGGAGGACTATGAAGATGTCATGAGGTTATACAGGGAGAAAATTCAAAGACCCAAAGCCCAACTAGAGCTTAATCTGGCTACTGCTGCAAAAGACAATAAAAAATGTTTCTATAAATATATTAACAAAAGGAGGGCTAAGGAAAATCTCCATCCTTTATTGGATGTTGGGGGAAACACAGTGAGAAAGGCTGAGGAAATGGCTGAGGTACTTAATGCCTTGTTTGCCTCAGTCTTTAATGGTAAGACCAGTTGTCCTCCTGGTACTCAGCCCCCTGAGCTGGAAGACAGGGACAGGAAGCAGAATGAAGGCCCCGTAATCCAAGGGGAAATGGTTAAGGACCTGCTACACTACTTAGACACCCACAAGTCTGTGGGGCTGGATGGGATCCACCCAAGGGTACTGAGGGAGCTGGCAGAAGTGCTCACCAAGTCACTTTCAATCCTTTATCAGCAGTCCTGGCTAACCAGGCAGGTCCCAGTTACCTGGAGGTTAGCAAATGCGATGCCCATCTACAAGAAAGGCTGGAAGGAGGATCCAGGGAACTACAGGCCTGTCAGCCTGACCTCGGTGCCGGGGAAGGTCATGGAGCAGATCATCTTGAGTGCCATCACGCAGCATGTGCAGGACAACCAAGTGATCAGACCCAGCCAGCATGGGTTTATGAAAGGCAGGTCCTGCTTGACCAACCTGATCTCCTTTTATGACCTGGTGACCCGCCTGGTGGATGAAGGAAAGGCTGTGGATGTCATCTACCTGGACTTCAGCAAAGCCTTTGACACAGTCTCCCATAGCAATCTCCTAAGAAAGCTGGCGGCTCATGGCTTGGACGGGCACACTCTTTGCTGGCTAAAAAACTGGCTGGGTGACCAAGCCCAGAGACTTGTGGTGAATGGAGTTAAACCCAGTTGGCGACTGGTCACAAGTGGTGTTCTCTAGGGCTCAGTTTTGGGGTCAGTCTTGTTTAATATATTTATCAACGATCTGGATGAGGGGATCTAAGTGCACCCTCAGTAAATTTGGAGACAACAACAATTGGGCAGGTGTCAATCTGCTGGAGGGTAGGAAGGCCCTGCAGAGGGACCTGGACAGTCTGGATTAATGGGCCGAGGCCAACTGTATGAAGTGCAACAAGGCTGAGTGCCGGGTCCTGCGCTTCGGTCACAACAACCCCATGCAACGCTACAGGCTTGGGGAAGAGTGGCTGGAAAGCTGCCTGGCGGAAAAGGACCTGGGGGTGTTGGTCGACAGGCGGCTGAACATGAGCCAGCAGTGTGCCCAGGTGGCCAAGAAGGCCAACAGCATTCTGGCTTGTATCAGGAATGCTGTGGCCAGCAGGAGCAGGGAGGTGAATGTGCCCCTGTACTCGGTGCTGGTGAGGCCGCACCTGGAATACTGTGTCCAGTTTTGGGCCCCTCAATACAAGAAAGACATTGAGGTGCTGGAGCGTGTCCAGAGAAGGGCAACAAGGCTGGTGAAGGGTCTGGAGCACAGGTCTTATGAGGAGCGGCTGAGGGAACTGGGGTTGTTTAGCCTGGAGAAGAGGAGGTTGAGGGGAGACCTTATCGCTCTCTACAACTACCTGAAAGGAGGTTGTAGTGAGGTGGGTGTTGGTCTCTTCTCCCAAGTAGTTAGCGATAGGACAAGAGGAAATGGGCTCAAACTGCGTCAGGGGAGGTTTGGATTGGATATTAGGAAAAATTTCTTCACGGAAAGCGTAGCCAAGCAGAGGTGGTGGAGTCCCCATCCCTGGAAGTGTTCAAAAAACGGGTAGATGTGGCACTTTGGGACATGGTTTAGTGGGGATGGTTTGTTTGACTGATTGCAGTAAAAAGGAAAACTTTCTTTCTCCCCCTGTGTTTTATTTGTATTATGTCTTCTTCTCTACCTTAGGAACCTGGGCCCTGAAAATCAGATAGTAAAAACACCCTAGTTTTGAATTCTGTCACTATTTAGTCATTGCTATCGTTGTCTCACTGGTCAGTCTTTACCTTTGTCAAAGTTGTGGTTAGTTTAAAAAAAAAAAAAAAAAAAAAAACCAAACCCCAAAGACTACCTAGAGATCACAGCAAAAGAAGAAACAATATCAATTAAACCAATAAAAGATAATCTACTTCTTCAAAGTTAAAAGATCTCAATGGGGTTTTTACTATTCAATGCTTTCATAAATGACATATAGAAGGAAATATCTTTTCATATGTATGGTGCACACTAAGAATGCAGTGCTTTGCACTCATTTGTGATGTGCTATTTGCTGTAATTTTAGATGGATTAAGAGACATCCATCAAGACAAGAGGTCTTGCTAGCCTGTATGCCTCTTTCCTACCACCCAAACAAACCATGATCCTATAAGAATTCTATTTTCCTTTTCTGACTGAAGATGTTAATCTGTGAATTAATAGTTACCAACCTCTAATTTGTTCAGATGCACATCAGGTGCAATTCATCCCACCTAAACATATAAAATGATACTGAAAACATATTTGCAGACCCCCTTTATCAGAAATGGAGGGCAATTTTTTTAAGCCCCAAGTCATCTCACTGATTTGGGGATATCTAATTTAGGATTAAATTAATTTCACCCTAAAAGTACCTATTAAGTAATTTTAACTACTACTGTTAACTACCTCCGTTAACTAAAAATTTACTGCCCATAAGTTACTGGTGTATAGACAACTACAATATAAACATTAAGAGTTAAAAAGTTGTATTCTAATCCCACTTTCAGTCAGATTAATCTTGTCCATCCAGCCAAGAATGAAATTAGGGTGTTAATTTGTTGGAGATGAATCTAGAAATACAGATGGCTCTATGTGCCCCAAAGTAAACGTTGCAGCTTTTAAACCACTTTTCAAATGTGCATATGTTTTTCCAGGGACCTTGGAGAGGAACAAGGCTTAAATGTTATTTTTCCAGTCAACAGAGTTTATTGTTTAACCCTGGACTTTTCTTGTTAGAATGCCAATTTTAGATTGCTTCTAGCAAGAAGCAGTGCGCTCTTTGATGCTTAGTTTTACCTGCCACATTCTAAGGGAAAGGGAGGATCCTCACAAAGGGTTCTGAGTTCAACTGCAGAACTGAGTTTTCTTTGAGTGACTATTATTTTATCTAAGACTAGTTAAAATCTGAGCAGTTCAGGTTCTGTCCTTTTGTATACATAACCCCTGAGAAACCTACCTGGGAACTACAGAGGAAAATACAGTATAGATCAAACTGCAAAGCAGATTTCATAGTCCAAACCAACCAAGTTGCCTGCCTGGATTTCTGCGCTTCTTTTTGGGGGAAAAAAAAAGCAGAAAAATTTTAGATACAGTATAAAATATCTTAAAACTGCGATAGACATGCATGTAGGATTTACAGCACGCCTGAAAAAAAGGTGCAAGTAAAATTCAAGAGAGAAAGATGCGTGCTGGCTGACAGAAAGTAAATTGCATGGCCCTGATACAATGGAAGTTCATACGTTTTACTCATTATCTTTGGTAAGAGCAAGCCAATGCTTTGAGAATGGCTGAGGTTGGGCTGCAAAGAGGTGAAACATTGAAAGAATACAAACAATCCTTTTAATTGCAGAGAAGCATCAAGCCAGGCTGTCTGTGACTTCAGGAGAAAAACTAAATTATGTCTTAAAAGTTGACTCAAACTCTTCTTTCTTGGCAACTTTGCAACAGCAGTAGTTCATGACCTTGTGACCAGAAGGCTTAACTGTTTTCATCCCTCCATTGTCGGCCTCCCTGTACAAACAGGCAACAGCCTGTTTACTTGTGATCAGTGTGGCGGTGTGAGCAGTCAGTGCTTTGATCCACCATTCTGCTATAACAAACCACGCTGACACCGGCTGAACCCCAGATAGCATGTTCATTTCAACTGGAATTGCTGTTCTTTAAAGGCTTTGGAAACATTAGCTTTAACCTTATATTTCTTAACCCCTTTCTAAGTCCTGTAGTGATGTGTGTGCCTCCATTTCATACATCATCTGTTTAAGGTTGCCTTTGTTCTACATTAATTCATTAGCTTATTTCCTCAGTATTTCAGATCTTAGAAAGACCAGATTTCTAATAAAATCTGTTCTATTTTAGTGGGTGGGGGTTTGCTCTCAAAAGTCACTGTAAGCTAGCGATATACTGTATTTGGTATAAATGGCAAGGTTTTGGTAGCGGGGGCAGCTGCAGGAGTAGCTTTTGTGAGAAAATGCCAGCAGCTGCCCTGTTCTGGACACAGCCAGTTCCAGACGGTTCTAGTCAGCTCCACAACAGATCCACCACTGGCCGCCGCTGAGCCCATCAGCAAAGCTGGTGGCAGAAAGTATGGTTAAGAAAGGGACAAACCCTGAGAAAAAAAAAAAAAAAAAAGAACAAAAAGGCCAAAGCAGTAGTGCTCCATGGCAGAGCTGGTAACACCCCCAAAGGGCATGTGGTTCCTGGGTAACCCACACCAGAACTGGTACTTCCCCAGAAGGACTAAGGACTGCAGTCCATGGAGGACCCACACCAGTGCAGCGGAAACAAGTAAGAAGGAAGCAGCCACAGAAGAGAAGACAAAGGAATGAGGACAAGGTGCAGGAGAAAGAAATCACAACACCCTGGTCCCAACCTCCTGAGCTGTCCATCACTTCATCCAAGGGAATGAGCATAGCCTGTTTGATAACAAGGAGAGTGGAGAGTAGGAAGGGGAGATCTGAGGTGCCAGCAGTGAAGTTGAGCTTGGGAAAGGGCGCAGAAAGGTGTTATGCCTAAGTGTTTGTTTAAACTTTTGTCTTTGGTTTTTAATACCTCAATCGGGGGAGAGGAAGGCAGGATGTTGTCTATTTGGTGTTTCTTTTTGGTGTTTCTTTTCATTAATTGGCAATAAATTAAATTCCCCAAGTCTAGTCTGTTTTAGTGGTGACTTATCCAAATCATGATCCATGTGGCACGTGGTCTAGAACTTGTTCTTGTTTCTTCCTACATGCATCAAAACACCTCAGACAGTAGAAGACCACCCCTATTGGACTATCAGGAAACAAGATAAAATGAATGCTCTACCTTAATATGGTTGTTACTGTTGTTAGCAGTGTTATCACCTGTATCAGTGTAGGTATTTTTCTGAGTGGGGGAGGCTTTAAAAAAACATTAGTGATCTTAATAGATATACCATGTGCTGAGGTTTTGCTTGTTTTGGATTTCTTTTTTTTTTCTCAGTGAAGAAAATAATGAAATGTTCAAACGTTTTCTGGAAAAAAAAGTCATAACTTAAATTAATTATTGCATCTGAGGCAATAAAACTTTCTTGGTAAATTTTTCAAGAGTCAATTCATTCTCTCGATTTTTGATACTTTTTGAAAACTGGAAGTATGTCAAAGTGATATGTAAGGAATCAATTTTAATTTAATTTCCTTCTTTCTGTCTCTTGACTACCTATTGAGAAATCTACAATTAAACCTGTAGCTGTAGGAAAAGTTTTGTATGTAGAGAAAACCAAGAAACTAACTTTTTCTTTCTTTCTTTCTTTCTTTCTTTCTTTCTTTATTTATTTATTTATTTATTTATTTATTTATTTATTTTCTCCCCCCCCCCCCCCCCCCGCCCCGCCCCCACCATGGGTATCTGTAAAAGATAACAACATCTCTCTGGCTAATTTTCATAAAGGGAAGACTGTAATATGTGTCCTCATGCAGTACACGACAAAAAATCTATTGTATCTCCTCAGATCCTCTCACTACCCCCACCACTTCCACCACCTATGTTTCTAAATAGAGCTATTAACAGATTGTTAGCCAATAACATGCCAAGAATCTTGTGCAAGTCTGAAAAGTCTGTGGAAACATATTAAAGAGTTTGCCATGTTTGTCATTTATACAACACTTCTCTTTAGTTCTGAGACATCTTTTAGCTGCCTACATGGGCATCACTATCTGCAATCTAATGCCAATATAGGTGCCCTAGAGTATGCAACACATCAGTATGGGTGAAGATGATAAGGGACCCTCCAAATGTGGGAGGCCAACATCATTCAGAAGCAGCAGCTGGCATCCAGGCAACAAAAATAGACACCTGTGTTCAGGCAACTGAATCTTAGACTGACGTCTCCTTTGTATGTAAATGACATACTAGCCTAGGGAAAGGAGCTTAACCAGCACAGTATTGTAATACTAATGTGCCACAATATAATGACAAGTGAACTCCTAATCACAGCTGCATAGGAAATGGTTCTCTGCCTATTGAGAGGGACTGAAACAAGAAATAAAAAAAATTGTGACAACAAAAAATAATATCTTGTCCTAAAAAGAGATGAAATGTCAAAAAGTTTTAAAAGTAAAAAAAAGCCAAAATACAAAAAAAACCATGTCTGAATCTTGAAACATTCTGGTTTTGAGGGTTTTAAAGTCTTTTTATCTGTTACCTGTTCTATGAGAAAGACAGAATGAAAAAAAAAAAAAAAAAGGACCTTATCATTTTAAAGGTCATAATGAGATGGGGCAGTTTTGAACCTGAAGAGAAGTATCATTTTTCACTGTTACAAAGTCCTGTAATGCGTGGTATTCTTTTAGCATCATAGATTAACATTAATATTTTCATTTAAATTATGGATTAAATAAAATCCTTCAAATCTTTCAACTCCTGAGTTGTTAATGTTTTTGCCTGATGTTGTGTTAGATGGGAGAGCTAGTTCAGGTCTACAGAGATTAAAAGGCCTAGTGCCAATCTTGCCATCATTGCTCTGTCTGTGGACCAGCTTTCTCCCTTGGGAATGAGCCATCAATGACAATTACATTGTCACAGATCACAAGCTAATAACATGCTGGCACTTTTTGGGATTCCTCAGTACCATCCTATTTAGGTCCCACACCTCCCTGTGTCACCTTTTTGGGGGGGTCTAGGTCATAGTGTTACTTTTGCTGCAAATCAGGTTTTTAGTCTGTAGAACTTGCAAGACTTATATAGTCCTTATGTTTACTGTAAACTCCTTTGCAATCCTGAGTTCAGTTTAGGAAATGAACTGAGAGTCTGTGGCTCTGCAGACAACAGTTCCTCAGGGAGCAGCCAACCATTGCAAAGCACAAATATCTTTATTTAAAACTTAAGTATGACAGAAACATATTAAAACTAAAGAGCATAAACACGTGACTACTAGTTATAATCCATCTAACTGCAGGGTGTAGCAGAATCTTATAGTATGTGACTCCAGTCCAGATTAGGAGAGTATGTATTCCTGTTTCTGACACATTTTACTATCAGGCTTCCTAAGCCAACAAAACTGATCCCTTCAGGAAGTAAAACTTTAAAAAGATATCAGAATTTATTAAAAAAAAAAACAGTATTGTGAATAGGGTTCTGATTTTTGTTCCTGAACCCTCAGGAATACTGTAGTACTTGGCAATCATTAGAAATCCTGTAGAAAACACAGATCATATAAAAATATTGAAACTTCAGCTGTCAGATGCTCTGTGCTGTGTATTTATGGCATTTAACTTGAAACATCGGTTGCAGATCCCTAAATCAGGAATGCAGGTTCTTTCACAGT
Source organism: Pelecanus crispus (assembly GCF_030463565.1). Lineage (NCBI taxonomy): Eukaryota > Metazoa > Chordata > Aves > Pelecaniformes > Pelecanidae > Pelecanus > Pelecanus crispus. Next base: position 190,486,485 of record NC_134643.1, read on the forward strand.
GTAATTCACACTACCTAAAAAGAGCTGTGTCTCTCTGTTGACTAAATAAGAGTTTAGGAGCTGAATTGAGAGCCTTAATGTTAGACATTGTGAATACCTCCTCTCCCGTCTGACAACTGCATTTATTTGAAAAATAAATTTGAAAGCTTTCTTGTTTCCAAAGGAGTAAAATTGTGTCATGGGATGTCATGAGCTTTTCTTTTTTAAAAAAAAAAAACAACTCTTTACAAAAAAATTAATTGGCAATATATTCATCTAGTTGTGTTTTTGCTTAGTATTAAGGTTAAGTTTTGAAGCACTATGAAAGGGCTTTTGAAGGCCAAAGGGCAACATGGTATTATCAACAGCAAGGTCTTATTTTAGAAAAATGTTTAAAAACTTTGCTCAGTTTTTTCCCCTTTAAATTAAAGGAAAATAGATTGTTTATTGAGGAAAGGGGAAAAAAAGGAGTCCAATGAAACTGTCTACTATTGATCCTGTTTGTGATCAGTGGAGAGGTGGTGTTTAGCCCAAATGTGATTGTCAAACAGAAATAGAGAAAGGAGAAACAGTTACAAAAGTGATATGAATTTATTTGTGCAATGCCAAAATAATGACCCTCACCAAAAACATTGTGCTCCATACCATCTCCTAATATTTCACTTCTTTCTTTCAGGGAATAGGTGGCCTTCTAAAATATGAATTCCGGTAATGACCAATATCTTGGAGGCTTTGTGCAGGTTACTTCATTTGATGTAAGCTGTTTAGAAATGCCATGTATTAGTATTGTCATTACAGCAAGAAAAACACTAAATATATGTTCTTGGAAAGGGAACACCAAATACACCTCTGTTTATCCAGCTGAGAAAAGTGTTGGGGTTTTTTGGTTTGGGTTTTTTTGTGGCGTTTTGGTTTTTTGTTTGTTTGGATTGGTTTCCTTTTTTTAAATTCCCTTACAGTTTAATCCCATTAGTTCTACACTAGAATTTAGTGCGGTTTACAACACTAAAGTCTTATTACTTTTTATTTGTCAATATTACATTTAATTCCCTCTGTGACAACCTATTTACAAATCAAATCTAAATCCCTTTTAAGTTCAGCTGTCTGTACGGCCTTCATTCACCATCTTTCATTTCTTCTTCCTCAGAAAATGTGACTAGACTGTAGTTGTTCTTTGTGTTTGTAGATCATCTTTCTAAATTAAAACACGTACATGCACAGCAGACTTTAAAACACTAGCCCCTGTAGACCTGAAATTACACTGTCTCTGATTTGACATAGCTTCTTTCACAGGAACTATCTATAGCCACTCTTTTGCTATTTTTCAACCCGCTCTGTATCTCTGCCCATGTCCTGCCCTGAATCCTTGCTTCATCTTGGAGAGTGAGCAGGAACTTGTCATGTGGAATGTTACAAAAGGCTTTCTGAAAATCCAGATATATTATGTCATCTGCTGTGCCCTTAGCAACACTGTCAGTACCCCTTTGTGTAAATTCTTCTCCCCAAAAATGCAACAAACATAAACACTGAGAAAACTATTAAAGACACAATTAATAGCTCTTTATTTACAGACAACTGTTTACATAGGACATGCACTGTGCCAGAAAGTTACCTTGCAAACACTCCACTCTGCATTTACCCTAACTATCCCCACTAATAGTAGTGATGACAGTAATAGTAATAATAATAATAACAATAATAATTCAGTGCTTCTTATCTACTGCCTTACAGTGTCTAATCTGTTTGATAACTCCAGAAAAGCCCTATTTGCAAAGGTAGTCCAATTAAATACATATAAGTGTTTTCAAATGTTTAATTGGCTGGCAACTTAGTAAGTGTCTGTAAAACATAGCTGCTCCTTAATCAGAAGACAAGAATGAACTGTCATATGTTGTTATCCACTTGCTGTTTGAAAACCAAAGCTCTGTGGCAAAGAGGATGCCTTTCTTTTATTACCATGCCCCAACTCAGAATGAGCAAAGAAGAGAGACAGAGCAGATAATGGACCCCATTCATGAATGCAAAAGGCTATTTCTGAGCAGTTATTGCATTGTTTATGCCAGCAAAAACTGCATAACTCCCATTCTCTATACAAATTACATGTTTTCTATGCTTCAGTGGACATTTTACATAGAACATAAATGGAGCTTTTGCAATAGGTGGTACAAAGACCACTATCACAGCCAGTCTAAGCCTCATTATTAGGGCTGGATGAAGCATTTGGCTTTCTTCAGGTTTTCAGCAAAGTCAACAGAATCCAAAATTCCCTTTATAGTTTCTCTTTTTATTTCCTTTCTGCTCCTAGTTTCCTGAGTTTTTTAATGAAATGAAAATGGAGTTTTTCCAACCAAAGCTATTCTAATTGCTTTAAGACACAGATCAGAGCTTATTGCGATCCATTAAATGTTGCCAGCCTGGGACAGGCAGAGGGCTTCATGTGCTGACTGCACAGCAGGCCTGCCTGGCCATGGAAAAGGTCAGGCAGTTGCACAAAGCCAAACCACAGCACAACAAAACTTGCCAGCTGTATTGCTGCTGCGAACATGGGGCGGTCATGTGAAAGGAACTTCCATTTCACAATCAAAGTGCTGCTAAAGTGGTATCCATTCACCTCCACACGATGCTATAGATTAACCTTTTGAAAGCAGCTTTGGATGGGGTTTTTTGGTGCCTGATTTGAGCCTGAAGTTCAAAGGAGCTGGCTACCCTGTACTTGTACAACTGAAATTGAGGATAGCAGTGAGTTCTGCTCTTGGAAGTCATGTTCAGTGCATATACGAGGGTCAGCTGAGGCTACATTTGAATGAAAGGGCATGTATTTTGCACACTATTATGGCAAGAGAGCTGGATTAATTCTGACTGTGTTGCTTCTGTTAAAAGAGAGGGATTTACAACACTATTGCTACCTCCTGTTATAATTACTGCATATAATTATTTATGTATAGAGAAGCTTCTACGTATAGAAACATTTCTACCTGTGAGATTTCCCATATGCGTAAACATATTAATTTTGCTGTATTGCATTGTTTATTTCTCTTGCAAGCAGACTACATAACATTTATACCAAGCCTTTTTTCCAAAATTTGATTCAGAGTGGATGCATATTTTTCAGTTTGATGAGCCTCTCTCTTTTCCCTTGTTGATAGGTAGACATGAAAATATTGCTGTTAGGTCCCATGGCTCTTTTTACAATTATTCCCTGAATAACTAATACTTAAAAACTCTTACAACTGAAGCAGTTTGTAAACAAGGAGATTTGCCAAAGTAGCAGCAGAAGTCAAGATGGATGCCATAAATTGTGTCTACCACATCTAAATCCTCTTTTTCAGCTACTAATCAGAGACAGTACTGCCCAACCAGGAGCAAGGCTTTAATTCTCTCTCAAGTTAAAAAACATCTCTTCTCTCTCTTTCTAGTACTCAACTCAAGGAAACTGCATTCTAAAGCACAGAAATTACCCATTAAAGTTATTTTTATTGTTAGCTTTTGCTTGCTTGGGTGGGGTGTGTGCCATGTTATTAGCTACTGTGAATCAGCCTCATCCCCTTTGGTGCCTTCTCCAGAAATATTACTTTGGAATCACTACATTTCATTCACTGATGGGGTAAAAAGAACCTAATTATTCTGACAATTTTATCTAAGGCTTGCAGATTTTATGTACTGAGTGTATAAAAAATAACTTCTTGATGAATAATGCTCCAGGAGTACATTTTTGTAACCATCATCTGGAAGGGTCCTTTTTACACACAGATATGCAATTCTTCCAGTGGATGATAAATGCTAAATTTGCTTTACTTTGGCTATCACTGTCCCAATATACCTACATATAGATAAACGTACATATATATATATATTTAAATTGAGACATAGAAACTTCTCTACAGAACTGTGAATGCCAGTGAGACAACTAGCAAAGCTCTTTAACCTTCTCTCATTAGCCACATGGTTCGTGTATTACGATTCTCTGTCCTTCAGCTGAAATTGTGGGTAGCTTTTACTGTAGATATGTAAGAACCAAGAACTAAAGCAAAATAAAAGCCAGAACATCTTTATTAATGGGTTAATATAAAATATCCATTCACACAATGCATAAAAATACAACTAAGTTCCAAAATTATGAATTTGCAAAGTTAAACTTTCAAAGGTGGGAAGTGCTAGTGAATACTGTTAAAGTTCTGCCGAATCTGGTAGCACAATGGAGGGGAGGTGGCTACAGCTCCCTGTTCCCAGGCCCAGCCAGTAGCAAGGCTGAACATGCATTCCCCAAATGCACACACACAAGCATTGACAATACACACTGCAAGCCACACAGAACAATACAGATAGGGACATGCAAACACAGCACAAACAATTGCCAAATCTTGTCCCTCTCTCTGGCAGTTCAAGATAAGGATCTGTTAGTGGGAAATAGTGTGCAGATGTACAAAGCGGATCCTTCCAGTTGCACCAACGTATGCACCAAGGGCAGGAACCGGTCCTAGATCCTTGCTTTCACCAGCTGCTGGCACCCCCAGAGCCTGCAGTGCTCCTCCAGCTCCTTTATCTCAGAACGCCTCACAAACCGATTTGTGTGCACACACATACTATTGCTCTCTCCAGTAAACAGCCTTAAACACTCAGTCTAACCAGTAGCTCATGTCTGGGATCCTCTTGTCTATGATACAGCCACATACATGTAAACAGGTCACTAAGCCAAACCCCAGACCTCGTGATCTCTGCAGTAGTTGGTTTGCATGCCTCTAGTCTCTCCCATTGCAAATTTCCAGGCTTTCTGGTCTCTCCAGTATCCAGCCCAGGCTTCTGACAGATTTGATACCTGGATCCCAAAGCTATTCTCTTACTGATAGGCTAGTCTGCCTTGGTATTTGCAAGCAATCACACTGATGTAGCCACACAATAGGCACACACTCCAGGTGTTGCCACTTGGACACATAAGCCACTATGACCTGTGGTCACACCAGTTACGGGCACTTAGACATCCATACACCCACCCACAGAATAAGGAGCTCCTCGCTCAGGAAAATAGAAATGCAATTTGGTAAGACAGGACAGACTGCACTGATCACTCACAGGGCATGACCAGACAATTTGACAATCCCTCTTTTTCCACACCTTTGTTTCTTCCCTTAAACATTCCATAAAAAATCTTATATAATCCCAAGGTGATCTTCCCTGGCATCCATAATAAGTTCCATACCGCTAGACAGTGACCCCCCCTCAGCCTGTGAGGTGAGGCAAAGAACATCTCCCATTGACCAATCTTGATGTGTCTCACCCGACACCCATGGGGCTGATGCTGTCCTGTAGCAGTCCTGGGAGGAGTTGGGGCCAGGACTTGCTTAGAATCATAGAATCATAGAATCATCTAGGTTGGAAAAGACCTTTAAGATCATCCAGTCCAACCATTAACCTACACTACCAAGCCCACTCTAGACTAATCAAGGGTAGACCAGACTAAACCATATCCCGAAGTGCCACATCTACCTGGTTTTTAAACGCCTCCAGGGATGGGGACTCCACCACCTCTCTGGGCAGCCTGTTCCAATGCCTGACCACCCTTTCCGTAAAGAAATTTTTCCTAATTTCCAGTCTAAACCTCCCCTGGCGCAGCTTAAGCCCATTTCCTCTTGTCCTATCGCTAGCTACTTGGGAGAAGAGACCAACACCCACCTCACTACAACCTCCTTTCAGGTAGTTGTAGAGAGCGATAAGGTCTCCCCTCAGCCTCCTCTTCTCCAGGCTAAACAACCCCAGTTCCCTCAGCCGCTCCTCAGAAGGCCTGTGCTCCAGACCCTTCACCAGCTTCGTTGCCCGCCTCTGAACACGCTCCAGCACCTCAATGTCTTTCTTGTATTGAGGGGCCCAAAACTGGACACAGTATTCCAGGTGCGGCCTCACCAGCGCCGAGTACAGGGGGACAATCACCTCCCTGCTCCTGCTGGCCACACCATTCCTGATACAAGCCAGGATGCTGTTGGCCTTCTTGGCCACCTGGGCACACTGCGGGCTCATGTTCAGCCGGCTATCTACTAACTCCCCCAGGTCCTTTTCGGCCAGGCAGCTTTCCAGCCACTCCTCCCCAAGCCTGTAGCGTTGCATGGGGTTGTTGTGACCGAAGTGCAGGACCCGGCACTTGGCCTTGTTGAACCTCATACAGTTGGCCACGGCCCATCGATCCAGTCTGTCCAGGTCCCTCTGCAGGGCCATCCTACCCTCGAGCAGATCGACACTCCCACCCAATTTGGTGTCGTCTGCAAACTTACTGAGGGTGCACTCGATCCCCTCATCCAGATCATTGATAAAGATATTGAACAAGACTGGCCCTAAAACAGAGCCCTGGGGAACACCGCTCGTGACCGGCTGCCAACTGGACTTAACACCATTTATCACTACTCTCTGGGCTCGGCCACCCAACCAGTTCTTTACCCAGCGAAGAGTATGCCTGTCTAAGCCGTGAGCTGCCAGCTTCTCGAGGAGGATATTATGCGAGACGGTGTCAAAAGCTTTGCTAAAGTCGAGGTAGATGACATCCACAGCCCTTCCATCATCTACCAGGCGGGTCACCAGGTCATAGAAGGAGATCAGGTTGGTCAAGCAGGACCTGCCTTTTGTGAACCCATGCTGGCTGGGCCTGATCCCCTGGTTGACCTGTACTTGCCTGTGGAGTTCGCTCAAGATGAACCTCTCCATAATCTTCCCCGGCACCGGCTTCTCTGATGAGTTTATTGGGGTTCCTCTGCTAGTCATAGTTTCTCTGTGCTCCTTTATGTTTGTGGTCATGATCCTTTAATCAAGTAACCTAAGATGTATAATTAACCATATTCTTCTTTTATTCCAAATGATAGAAAACCAGGTTAGAATTTGATTTAAATGTAGGGGGTTTCAGTTCTTTGAATCCAAGAGACCATTTTGGAGGGGTTCCACATCATTTTAGTTGAGCTTTGTCACTGTCCTTCAGCTCCTTCAGTTTCCCTGTGTTAAATGGAGAAAGGAGAGTGGTAGAGCTCCCCCAAGGGATGAGGGTCAAATAACTGAGACTCCCACTTGGAATTATTCTCTGAGGAATATTCATCTCCAAGACTAAGGTTAGCCTCCCCTCTTCCCTTTACAGCCTCGAAACCATCCTCTATTTTCTTGTTGCCTCCTGTCTAATTAGCTGCATGTCTTCTATTAATGACACAAAGTCTATTTCAAGTGTTAAATACAAGAGGGTCAGGCAGCAAGCCTGAGTGTGGGACTCCTGCACCTCCATTCCACTTAATTGCTAGCCAGCAGCTGGTTCCTTTCTGGACCCTTCTTTTTAGGTCAACCCTGGACAATACTGCTCTAGAAGAGTTTAGCCCCAAATAGATGGTGGTAGTGGTCTTGATACTAGTATCAAGTTTAGTGCTTGGCTTCCTTTTGTGTATCAGGATAGAATACAGTTAGTGAACAAGAGTTATGAGGCCACAACGTGATGAGGAGTATCTGTTTAAATTTTTTTGTTCCTAATTTATATGTTGTGTTGTTTTAAAAAAGGAATGACTAAGTTGCATGAAAACCTCTAACAATGATACTGCTCCTTCCCTTTAAAGCTGCTGAATGTGCTTGGAAGGGAAAAGCTTCAAGGATATTAGGAGGGTTGTGTGAGGGAATGATGAGAAACAAGGCTAGAGCACAGCAATGAGACTCATACAACACTGACTGGGGCTGGAAGCTGATAGGCAAGTCTTCACTGTAACAGAATATCTTCCTAGGACTAGAAAGGCTTGTACTGTGCTTGCTGCAACTCCTGTGCTCATAAGGTTAAATGAAACCAAGTGTGAAAACATGGAATCATATTCTAAAAATGCATGCAAATGGAGAGGAGTAATCATAGATATTTCTTATTTGTCTTCCGTCGCTCTGTATTTGAAAGGTAATTTTTATGATTTATTTTCTAATAAAAAATTGCTTTCTATTGTGAAAGTCCTTTCTAGTCTTCTTTTATCCTTTTTTTAAGAAGATGCTCTATAAGGAAAATACACTGACACTTTCATACTTAGTTTCAGACACAGACTACAAGACTGAATTCCTTGCTGAGGACCAAAGTGAGGACGTGCAAGCAGCAACAACATGGGTATCTATGTGACTGTTAAAGAGAGACAACAGTGGGAAAAGCTGCAGAAGAAAGCATCATAAATTAAACATTAGGCCACTATAAAATTATCAGAGATAAAGAGGACACAATGGGAAGCTGAACTGACCAGATGGTCTGAAGATCAAATATTATTTTAGAGTTTTGTTTTCATCTTTGTTATTCATGGAAGCAGAGAAAAGGCGATATACCATGGGTGTAGTCTCAAGAAATTGGTAACTGTAGCAACCTTCACTAAAAGGTAAATATTTTGTTTTTCACAGTGAAGCTGATAAAAGAAAATTCACAAAACCTGAGCTCTATTTTAATTATATTATTGGGGGGGGGGAGTTAGAAACTGTTAAAACAGTTAGTATTTTAATAGCTTTATTTTTTACTTTAGCTTATGTATACTGCATAAAAGTCATACTCCCTTTTGACTTGAAAAAGTCTTGACAAATATGTGATACATTATTTTATGTTTATTGTGACATATCAACTTATTACTAGAGACATACAATTGTATTAATCCAGATTTCACAAATACATTAAAAGTAATGCTCCATTTCTTTGTACTCCTCACATATTTTATTACAGTTTGTGAATAATGTGGGTTCCAAAACAGAAATAGTGGAGTGGAGTGGAGTGGAGTGGAGTGGAGTGGAGTGGAATGGAGTGGAGTGGAGTGGAGTGGGAGAAGAAGAAGAAATGCAAATAGATCCTAGTTTGAGCTACTGCCACCAGAAATGACATTAAGTTCACTTCAACATTAAATACAATTAAATGGAAGTGGGTTAAAAGAAAGACAAACTAAGTAATTGTGAAAAAGAAAAAAATCTTGGCCTCATCATCTTGCTGCCTTCAAACTTTTACTATTAATAAAGAAGTAGTAGAGATAATGAGTGAAGTTTTCCCCTCATTATCTACATGTGAACTAGATGTCTATGCTCCTATTAAAATTAATAGAGACTTAGGGCAGGATTCAGCTACATAAACATGGGTATATACTGCCATCTCAGATGCCAATACACCTAAATGGAGCTGGCAGGTTAGAGACAAAACTTATGGAAGATCTGCAGCTTTCTGGAGATCAGCAGCTAGCGCCTGGGCATGATGCCTTGTCTGTCTTATCCTTTGGTACCTGAAGCCTGCCAAAGTGACTGCTGTAGTTACAGCTGTAGAGATATTCAGTGAATCCTGATCCCAGTACCTGGCATGCTAGTTGCCAAAAAACGGTTGTCTATTGTGATTGTGATATGCTAACATATTAAATACACCTGGATTAACATCCAAGATGCAGGACCTATAGGAGGCCTATTTCCTTGGCAAGTGACAGTTAGAGGCCAGGCAAGCACCTCAAACAGGTGAATATATTTAGGGAAACTTAGTAAAGCCAAAATATTTTATTTTCATTTCAGTATGACATATAAGAAATCCCAATGATAAGTAAAAGAGGTGGATCTAAGGATAATGGCACTTGTATAATGGTGTGAATGTGCATATGGATGTACATATAGTGTATGCATGTATGTTATATAATGCTTTCTCTCAACAGATAATTCTTTTCCTGCAACCTTTATTCTTAGCTATTTCAGGGCTTCTTCCTTTACTGAGCACTCAAAGGGAAATGAGTTTCTCTGCTACCAGTGTGGTTATAAGCTGTTCTGTCAAGCACTTTCTTGTGATACCCTGAAGTCAGGGTACCTCAGTGTCCTTTTCATGGTAGGTCTATAAAACAGTTTGAATGCTATCTTTCGTCTCTCTCTTTTTACTAGGTTTATGGATTCTACTAGGTTTATGAATTTTCTACTAGGTAAATTAAATTTATTTCATTTCCAAATTGTATTAGCATTTTAATCCAAGAAACTCAGGGTTCTGTAATTACTTGGGAAAAATTAATAGGGCATGAACATTTGTAAATGAGATTCAGAATCTCTAAATTCCAAGTTCAGACTTGTGGCAATTTGGGATCCTTCTCTCAGACAAAGATTAAGTTGTCTGGTCCCTGGGCTCTGGATTATTGCTGAAGAAGCCTAAAATTGATTTATACGGCATTCTGGATCACAGAGTTTCTTATATGCCTAAACAGAAGTGCTCAGATGTCTTTAGATCAATCTTTAGCTAAACAGTTAGATGTCTGATGTTTTATCTGAGCTCCATCATGATTCAAAGACAGACTGAGGAAGCACATGAATTCTAATTCCCTGGTGAGAATCCCTCTATTGACAAATTTTTAATCACCTTGTGAACATATTCCTTCGTTTCAGCTGTTTCAACATGCCAAGTAGGTACCTAAAAATAGCCTGAAACTTAGCATTCGAATTAAATGCTCAAATGAAGTTTTAATAAAACCTACAAGTCTCCTTTAAAAATCTGATCCCACTTCTCCTTCTCATATCTGATAGAGTCTTCCCAGTGCATATGTCCTCATCCTCTTTGAAGATGGTTTGGTAGGAAAACCTGTGGGCTTTGTTGTGTTTTTTTGTTTTTTACCTTCCTCCATTATCCTCACCCATCTCACTTTCAGGGTTGTGTGTTTTAAGGAAAATAATCTGTTCTATATTTATATTTTTAAAGGCAAGCCAGGATACTGAGTACCAGAAGCAAGTCACAAAAGTGGAGTTAATTTACACTTGTCCAAAACATGCATGTCTGCACATAAATGTAATAGCCCTCAAATGACAGTTACCAAGCAGGTACACAGATAGACTGCAGGAAGATTTTTTAACCAAATTGCCAGTACTCCTATAAGCGTATGTCAGAGTTGTTTGTTAAAACAGTTATTTTGTCCATATGTGTGTTATTAGAATTTGGGTTTGTTGTTGAAATGTGAATTCTATGTTTCGGTGTTCGTTATGGATATAATTTTGTAGCCATTGTTAGAAAATACAGAACCCATAGGCCTGAAAATGCATCCATTTAGTCTAAGTGGCAAGTATCTTAACCTCTGTATACTTATTTTCTGTCAAAATAATGGATTAATATCTGAATTGTGTGCAACAGGATATTTTTCACCAGCTGGACATCTCTCTTACAGAATATGTCTGCATAGATAATTTGCACACTGCAAGATGAAACTAGCATCCCATCACTCTGAGAATAGGTTAAGTTCATATGAATTTTAATTCTCATTAAAATCATTGTGCTAGAGGTGGAGAAATGTGGTGCTGTTTCTGTTTTCTAGTGTGGGGGTTTTGTTGTTGGTTTGTTGTTTGGTTTTTTTTTCCCCCATTACATTCTTGTGCACTTAAAAAAATAATTCAGGCTATTTCCATGCAAATTATACTTTTCCTGGATTCATTAAATGCTCTTTACTGAGACCATAACTGGACTGTCTTCTCTCAAATTACCTATGCAGAATATTGAAAGGGTCAAAACAGTGCAGCATGCTACTGTATTTCACAGAATAGAAAAGCATGCAGATTGCTCTTGTTTCTCATTCTTGTAAGAAGGGATAGTAACAAGAAAAGAAAATGGCTGAAAATGGTTTTGTTCCCATGTGTCAAATACCATAATTAGAATAAGAAATGCTACAAATTAACCCATTCTCATTACAGTCACTATACTATAATTTCATGGTCCTCTTCTGATGCTGTACTCTTGCTAAGCACATTTGCATCTCATCAGTGAAAATAAGCAGCAGATCTGCTGGCAGTGAATGTTTGATTCACTCCAATTTATGTCTTCTTTTCAGCTGGGGAATCCATTGTGTGAGCTAATAGCAGGTTTCCCATTTGAAATGACTGCAGATCTCCTTACATTTGGATACAGTGCAAGCATTGTCATAATTTTTTTTTTTTTTAATGTGTCACATAGTTGTCGCGTTACGCTATGTGCAAGAAGAAGAAAGGAAATTTTCGATATTAAATGAAACACAAAGGGCAATACTATGCTTTGCTCTCAGTGATGTGTGGGGGAAAGACAAGAACCCTTTTCTCTCAAGCCAAGTAATGAGTAAAGCTGCAGTCTTTGTGATCACTCATGTAAAAGACTGAACAAAGATTTCACCATCACCTACCCTACTTCTGCAAGGCTGGTTGGCAAAAAAAGAGGATTTTGTTAAAACAATGAAGTGGACAAATGTATCCTCTTACAAGGTGTTTAAATTGCCATGTCCCTGTTACCTGACTGATTTGGGGACATTTCTGAAACATGATTTCCATGAACTTCTCAAAAAAATTTCATAGCATTGCTATTGCTAATACAGTGCTGTACAAGGAAAAATTGAACTTGAGTGCTTATCTTGTCTTACCTAATAATATTAGTGTTTTCCCAGTTCAAGGTGTGTAGAGAGGAAAAGCTGTATTTGAGGTGTTTTGCCTGTTCTTTTGTGCCTGGTCTGACAGCTAGAGAAAGAACAGCCTACTGAAATCTAAGGGAGTTTTGCTGTTGATGTTAATGGGATAGGATTTCATAGAAAAAATTTTGTCCTACTAGACAGGAGTGCTACATACATTACCTTTGTGAGACCTTGGAGATTGACATAGGAGATGCATGATCAGTGACTCAAAACATGGGGTTATTTCACCTGTCCTTAATCATTAGTGCTTGGATTCACTTAATCTAACTTTAGACATTTCCAATATGAATGTTGACATCTGGAGCAGGATTCAGTTGCCTCAACACAGGAATTTAGTGCCACTTCAGGTTTTCTAGGATATTGAAGGCATACACAGGCCACCTAGGTAGCGCACAGAACTTATGGAGATCCATACACTCTGGTACTGAAGCTGAGCATCAGGTCTGATATAATACAATACAAAAAAATATCACTATATGCCTACATTTCGATGACTGAATATCACCCCTAACCTATCTGTTTGGGTGTTCTAGGGTCAATTCAGTTGTCTACCCATTGGTGTATACAAGATGCTCTGTTGTATCCTACCTGATCTCCAACACTCATGCCAAAGGGCATGAGTATTCTGCATGTATTGTATCATATGTGTTTACCTTCATGAAAATGTCCTGGACACCTTAAAGCTCTCAGTGGAACAATTTCTTGCTTTGCTAGTTAAATCTAGCTAATATTATAATCAATGAGAAAAATACTTACCTCCAGGTCATGAATCTCATCAGTTTTAGATGTTTACCTTTTGAATAAGATGAATAATACCCTGTAACTGTTTCTTTTCTTTTCCTTTCTTTTTTCTTTTCTTTTCTTTTCTTTTCTTTTCTTTTCTTTTCTTTTCTTTTCTTTTCTTTTCTTTTCTTTTCTTTTCTTTTCTTTTCTTTTCTTTTCTTTTCTTTTCTTTTCTTTTCTTTTCTTTTCTTTTCTTTTCTTTTCTTTTCTTTTCTTTTCTTTTCTTTTCTTTTCTCTTTTCTTTTTCTTTTTCTTTTTCTTTTTCTTTTTCTTTTTCTTTTTCTTTTTCTTTTTCTTTTTCTTTTTCTTTTTCTTTTTCTTTTTCTTTTTCTTTTTCTTTTTCTTTTTCTTTTTCTTTTTCTTTTTCTTTTTCTTTTTCTTTTTCTTTTCTTCTTTTTTTCTTTTTCTAGGGCCAGTTTTAGAAGATGCAGGATTCTCAGTTATGAAGACTGATGTGTCTCCTTGCCTTGCGTTCCTTTTCCTCATATTTCCTTGCCTTACTTTTCCACTTAACTGAGAGCTTGGTAGTTTGGTAATTCCATAGTAGCATGTAAATCAGGTTAACCATTGGCTTGCAAGGAAGATTAGATGTGACAATCTACCTTCACTTATACCAACACAATTAAAAGAACATATGAGTCACAAAACTGAGGGTTATTCTATTCCATGATCTTATCTTTCAAAAGACTAGTAGTAGATATCTGGAGAATACTTCTCCAGCTTCTGACATTAAGCTGATTGGGTTATACTGAGACTTTAGTTGCGTTTGGATTACCGTGGGTTTAATCCCTTGGTCAGTGAACTTGAATTTGTCTGTTTCCTTGTGGAACCTTTGTACTTTCAACCTGCTTTGTCTTTGAGTTCCACAGTTTAAACTACTAATTACAGGAAAAATAATGTCATCGTTCACTTTATGGTTTATAGACCTCTACCATACCCATTTTGGTTGTGCTTTCTAATGGTGAAAAGTAATTTTTAACCCTTCTCATACAGAAGAAATCCCATACTTCTTATCATCTTTATCACCTTTCAATACACTTTCTCTCATTTTGCCTTTTTTTGCAGGTAAGAAAACCATGATATGAAGTAGTGTAATAACTAGAACAAATACAGTAAAGCCTTTGTGGAATTTCACCTGGATACTTGAGAAGACCACTGGACCTGTGACTGTATTTGTACTTGTCTGGTGAAGACAGCAAATTAGTGTCAACATTAGTAGTGTGTGTCCAGCTGCAATATGAACTGTTGGAACCTGAAGTAAGGACCTAATTCTGTAAGCATTGAAGTAATTTTCAGCACTTCTATTAACTTCAGTGCTTCAGACTTGTTTTTTTGAGACACTAAGCCCCTTTTATGCGCATCACTGAACAGCAATTTTCAGTTACCGCTGACCCAAGTTAGATTTCAGTAACCTCTAAGTGAAAGGCTCTCTGTTGCATTTCAATACCCTGAGCGATCCAGCCCCTTCTTGTTTTTATTTTTAATGTTAATATAAAAAAGAAAAAGCCAAAAAAGAACAATCTGTCATGGATGGGTATGATAATTGACATAATAGACCCTAACGGCTACTTTGGAGCATAATAGACCATGACAGTGCCATTGGAGCTTACCCAGAGATTGAGATAAAAAACTTTATTACTATACTATACATTCACACTTACCATATTTTACTGTATTTTAATTAAAAAATAAAATCTAGACAAAAATACCATTCATTTATATACAGTATTATTTTTCATTTAAATATCAGCCTGCTACACACACACACACACAATCAGTATCTTAAAAGAAATGGCAAGCAAAGATTTAACAGCAAGCTTTCTGAGAACTTACCTGTTCAGAATGATAGAGTACTTGGTGGTTTTCTCACTTGTCTAACCTGGCTAGGTGAATGAGATACAGAATGGTGGTAATTACAAGTTAAAATCAAAATTTTTGTCTGTGGTAGCCATAGGAGAAGAGAATGCAGAACCCCCAAAGTTTATCTTAGCACTTTGGTGAGCTGACTAAACTGGTAGCAAAATTTGGTTTCCCAGAGTAATGGAGAGAGAAGTGAAAACTAAGAGTAAATAATGCACAGAGAGGGTCATTTTCCAAAGGTTCTAAAAGCTCTTTTGGGCAACTGTCAAAAATGACAGGAATGTGAGAAACTGGAAGCATTATTCAATCTCCTACCAGGAAAAAAAAAAACAAATCCCCCATCTTTAGCAAAAGGATGGCTTTCTATATGTTGTTCATTTCTTAAAAGGCAAAAAAAGGGTGCAGATTTACTGCTTTGGGAGATGGCTGCAGCGGGTAACCAAGTGTGACAAATATGTGTGATTTTTTTTCTCTTTTTTGTCAATGCATTATCTTTTGAAGACAATTATTCTTGTGACCAAGTCATATTTTGCACCCTAATACCTCAAAACTCTAAAGAAAAAAAAAAAGAACCCCAGACAAGAAACCCTAAACCCTTGAATATTTGCTTACATACAGAATCTTATTTTTTATTTAATATTTTGTCTCATTTTTGAGGGTTCTAAGTCAGTATTTTGAAAGCTTAGAAATGACAAACAATAAGGAAATGTGGCTGAGTGAAGGACTGCAAGGGAGAAAGTTTAATCATTAGACCTTTGCTTATCAGCAGCATTTACTGTTATCTCACACTTGACTTGAGCCACAAGGTCTGCAATGATGTTCCATTACGCTCCAAAAGTCCATGGACTCCACTCCATAGACCTTGAACTAAGAACCCAGGTGCATTACCTTCAGTGACACAGTGCTCTGGGACAGCTGTACCCCTTCTTGTAATGGAGATAGCTGAGTCAGACCTTGGTTACCATGTGTTGCTCCTTGTGGATGTATACCAATTACACAAAACATTTTAAGAAAGCAGAAACTTCAGATCTTGCAGATGATGATGGAGATTCTATTGCTGGGCAAGTCTTGTAACACAAGGAGATACATCTCCTCTAAGTTAACATAGAAGATTTTAGTATCCCATCTCAGTGCTTTGGAATCTCTCTGGAGTCAAAAGAAAGTGATCAGGACACCCAGAGACATCTCACTTATTTCAGATCTCTCCTTTGGCTCGTTTTCCTCTGTCAAGTAGAGAGGAACCCTTAACTGCCATCTTCCACTTGGTGACTAAAATTTATCTCCTCACTGACTGAAGAGGAAGCGTGGCTGACAAGATTAGACAAGTTGCAGAGCTCTTAGGAAACCTCAGAGAGATTATTCCCTTTATGGAGACAGATATTATGAATTTCCTTCCCAGGACTCCTGACAGTTTTTCATATAACCTATAGGAAGCCATTTTCAGCAGGAAATATCTTGCCTACTTCACATGTAAAGAAGACACAACTTCAACAGGAAGGCTCATGTTCAGGCCGAGAACACAAGGCTGTGTGTTATCCACTGCTGAGCTCCAGAGTGGGATTGAAGTTCAGACATATCCCTCTGATTAACTTTTCCTTCTTGTTTGTTTCTGTCCTGGTTTCAGCTGGGGTAGAGTTAATTTTCTTCCTAGTAGCAGGCATAGTGCTCTGTTTAGGATTTAGTAGGAGAAGAATGTTGATAACACGCTGATGTTTTAGTTGTTGCTGAGTACTGCTTATGCTAGTTAAGGACTTTGCAGCTTCCCATGCTCTGCCAGGTGCACAAGAAACTGGGAGGGGGCACAATCAGAAAAGTTGATCCAAACTGACCAAAGGGCTATTCCATACCATATGATGTCATGCTCAGTATAGAAACTGGGGGGAGTTGGCCAGGGAGCAGCGATGGCTGCTCGGGAACTGTCTGGGTATCGGTCGGCGGGTGGTGAGCAATTGCATTGTGCATCACTTGCTTTGTGTATTGTTATTACTATTATTATTATTATTATTATTATTATTATTATTATTATTATTATTATATTGTTATTATTATCATTACTATTTTACTTTATTTCAATTATGAAACTGTTCTTATGTCAACCCAGGAGTGTTTCTCACTCTTACTCCTCCGATTCTCTCCCCCATCCCATCGGGGCAGGGGGAGTGAGCGAGTGGCTGCGTGGTGCTTAGTTGCTGGCTGGGGCTAAACCATGACAGTTTCATAAACAAGTCAGAGGCTTAAAGTTCACTTAAATAAATCTAGAAATAAGCTATGTATTTCATACAACATTCTGAATCAACCAGCTGCAGCCAAGTAAACTCAGAGAAACCTGAATCACTTTTTAAAAAATGGGCAGTCTCCAAACTAGCTACTTACATTTGTCAGCATATAAAAATATTATTACTTATATACAGAATAGTTGTTTATTATTAGACTTTTTGAAGGGCTTTTATATATTCTAAAATAGTGTGATAGGAATGGTAGATATGCTACTGTAAATAACCACTGCAATCATTTGCAAAGAAGGGGAACATTTTCTTGTATTACTTTTCTCTGTTTAATTTGAGATCAAATAATTCTAACACTTGCAGTAGGAAAGGCAAGAGTCATGGAAAAATGTCTGGCAGAACTCATGTTTCAGGCAACTGAATTGTTTAAGAAAATTTCACAGAGATCACTTTTTTGGAAGACAGAGGAAGTGAAAAAATCAATATAGCTAAGCACCTCATAGGGACATCAGGATAGGTTTGTCAACGAATGACCAGCAGTTTACTACTTAGCTCTATCAGTGAAACATGAAATAATCCAGTCTCTGATGAGTTCCACAGCAAGTTCATTTAAATAGTTTTCTAGTCAGTGAAATGAAGTTTTTAGAAATATGTGAAGTTGCAGCTTTGCTTCTGTAGAATATATGCACACTGTAAAATATCTGTCAATCTAATTCTAGCTATTGAATCAAAAAATATTTGTTTCATACAGTTATTTGAACAATGGGAGACTTTTACCAAACTGTCAGTAATGTTTACAGTGTTTATAATAATTGTAACATTTGCAATTACACCATGTAATTTTCTTATGTCCTTCCCCTGTGTTCCATATGAAAGGACACATGTAGATACTAGCTATATTTAGGGACTGGTCTAAACTCAATTGGCATCATTCCTTTGACTTCAAAAAACTTTGAACAAGACTTGCCACAGAAAAACTGCAAATCATCCCAATACCGCACCTGGAATACTGTGTCCAGTTTTGGGCCCCTCAATACAAGAAAGACATTGAGGTGCTGGAGCGTGTTCAGAGAAGGGCAACGAAGCTGGTGAAGGGTCTGGAGCACAGGCCTTATGAGGAGCGGCTGAGGGAACTGGGGTTGTTTAGCCTGGAGAAGAGGAGGCTGAGGGGAGACCTTATCACTCTCTACAACTACCTGAAAGGAGGTTGTAGTGAGGTGGCTGTTGGTCTCTTCTCCCATGTAGTTAGTGATAGGACGAGAGGAAATGGGCTTAAGCTGCGCCAGGGGAGGTTTAGGCTGGAAATTAGGAAAAATTTCTTCATGGAAAGAGTGGTCAAGCATTGGAAGAGGCTGCGCAGAGAGGTGGTGGAGTCCCCATCCCTGGAAGTGTTCAAAAAATGGGTAGATGTGGCACTTTGGGACATGGTTTAGTCTAGTCTACCCTTGATTGGCTTAGAGTAGACTTGGTAGTGTAGGTTAATGGTTGGACTGAATGATCTTAAAGGTCTTTTCCAACCTAAACAATTCTATGATTCTATGATTCTATGATTCTATTTAATGAATTAAGGTCAAAGACTAGGGCTAATCAAAGAATAGGATGGAAACCTCCCATGTGTCCTGAACAAAACTCATTGTTTTGTGTAAACTATGTACTTTAGCCAAGAATGCCAAATATGGACTTTGTTAAATTGTTACTTGTATAAGGTTATTGGGTGATTTTTTTTTTTTTTTCCCCCCACATATGTTATAGATTTAAATAATTTAGAAAACAAAAAGCAGTGTAGAGGTCACATAAATACTTTACTTGCTCATTTGAAGGGTATACTGTTATTGAAAGACATATGGCATTAAATGTAAATGTAGACTGGACTTTTATCATCACTGTACTTGCACAGAGTTGTCTTGGAAGTTATATAATTTAGGATAATGGACTCATGCTGTAATATTTCATCACAATAATAACATTTTTAAGTGTAAAAATTTCCGAACAATGCTTTCAGAACATCTAAGTAAAATAAAAATCTTTTTATACAGATATCCTTTTTCAGAACCAGGCTGTGTCCTATTTTTAACCAACACTAGGGAACACAGCTACTTGCTAACTAACTTGAGGGGATTGTCAGTCAAACTTAAACACTGAAATGTTTGTGTCTAGTAAGTTTAGTTCTGGTCACAGCTTTGAGATGCTCTGGTGAAAATTGTAAATGAACCTGTCTCTTTTCTCGGAGACAGGGTTAGTCTGTGCTAATGGGAAAGATCTCTTATCAGGGGCTGATTGAGACAATTAATTAGGTACTTCTGATGGAGAACTTCAGCAACTATGTTCTGAACCTATTTTATGGTTGTTTAGATCTTTCACAGTGCAGTGATATAATTTTGTATCTTGGTCCTCTATTGGTACTGTGCAGAATAGCTAGTGCATGTAATGCCATTTTTCAGAGTTTTTCTGAGACACTGTGTTCTTTGATGTCTATAAGTAAGAGTAATCTAATTTACCAGTTGTCATTTGAGATTGTCAAGTATTTAGAAAATATCAATACTCAGGTTTCTCTTTTTTTTATTTGAACTTCTGTGAATAGTTTTAACATCATACAAAGCATGTTTTTATTACTCAGAACAGTCCTTTTTATGGAAAAGCCTCAAAAAGACTGATATGAAAAAAAAATCTCTATTTCTAATATGATAGTCATCAGATTTGGTTTGAAACATGGTGTTAGTGCTTGTTCTTATTTTAACACAAGAAAAGTATCTAAAGTAAGTCACAATTAGTTAGCTTTTGTACCACAAAATAAAACTGGGGTGAAACTGATTTTTTTTTCTAATTTCCTTTCAAAAATAATATTTTTTTTTCCATATTTAGGCTGTAGATATTCTGATCCATGCCCATTGGGGTTTTTGCGAAAACAGAATAAAAGGAACACTTTACCCCCAAGTATCCTCTTCTGACAAGCTCTTTCCTGTCACCTGGTTTTAACATGCTTGCTGCTACATCAAAATCTGACTACTGTTTTAAGCTGCAACTGAGACTTCTGTAAATCAGCACCCAAACACTCTATAGATCCCTCTGGCCACATAATTTGAACATATGGTTTACATTTGAATGAAATAGGACCATACAAGAAACTATTTGCAGCAGCCTAAGCAAAACCAGAGCTCTTACAGAATATAATGTCCAGGTCTACCTGTGCATTTTTCTTCCTACTCATTTTGCTAGTGCATTTTCAGTGCTGTCAAAGTGTTACCCTTTTAGTAAATTATTTGGTGCAAGTTTCTGGTTGTTTGCCCTGTTCTGAATCAATAGATGTATATGCTGGGAAGAAATCCTGGGGATAGTAAAATTGTGCATCCATAAATGCCTCTGCTGCACACACCTGTAATGTCACCAGAAGAACTACCAGATGGAAATACCTGCTTATTAAAAGCTGAGATCTGTGTTTTTATCACCTCCTGTTTAGATTTATGAATGTCATTTGATTTCTGTGGGCCTTGTGGGCATTTATCAAACAAATAGCAATTCTCAGAGTACAGCAGTGTGCATATACCAAGCTTTCAGGTGACACCATGCTCCATGACCTGAATTAATTACCTGAAAAATTTCATAAGGCAGAAATTTCCTGTCATAAGCATGTCCTGGCCCCTGGGTTTTCCCACTCAGATCCCTCTCCCTGGCTGTTTATTTGCCTCTGTGAAAGTTTCAGGGTTTTTACAGCAGATGCAGCTTCTGTAGTCTCCCTGCTTTTGAATGTGGTAATACCCCTGTATATGCAAGGGGTAAAATAAGAAGACTGAATCTGACATTATTGGATTCTGAATTTTGAGTTCAAGGTAAGTTGGACAAAAGAACAAGTCTTGGACAGGAGTATTGCACTCACGCTACGCTTGCCAGACTCTGTAGATTTGATTAGTTAAGAGGTCCAGCTGGCTAGTTTGATTTTTCTCCTATCAGCAGTTAAGCAACTACTTTTAGCTATAGTTCCTCCCTAATTCATTGCTTTTGTTGCTACATGGCAAAACCCAGATGCTCTCTTTAAAAACACCACCAAAAAAGGGCCTCCCTTAGGCTGCTCTCACTGGTGTTTCAGCTGCCCCTTTTGTCGGTGCCACTCTACAGAGCACAAACCTTCCTCTGTTTTTTGAGATCTCAGAATTACTAGTGTTCTGATAATAACAGTAGTTTAATAAAAGGTATTCTTCTACCATTTCCATTCAACCCCAGGCTGCTGAAGGAGGAGACGCAGCGTAGAATAGAGTACAGATGAGAAAGTCCTTTTCCTTGTGGTAAACTAAATCCAACACTGCCCTCTTCCTTAGAAATTAGAAAGGGAGGACCAGCTTTGGCTTTCCCATTGGTAATAAATGTGTTTTATTCATTTTTCAGGGTGGTGATAGCTTGTGATGTTTTAATTTTAATAGCTTAGTCTGATGGGTTCACAGCTCCACCATTAGTATTAATTAGTTATCTAGCAGTATGTTGGATTGATGGAACTTAACACCCCCCTCCTCAGAGGTTAATATCAATTAATGTAGAAGACTAAAAAAGAGACGGGAAAAGGATAAAATTTGTACTTGGATACTCTTTCCTCCCTCTTTCCCTTTGTGTTTTCTTTTAATGCAGGAATTTTATACAATCAAATTGCATGACTCAATTGCAATAATAATAATAATAATCATAATAAACCCTCATACAAAGTACAGATTAAGAGAAATGAACATATACCTGAAATTGTGCCAAACAAGTGGATTTGGTGTCTGCAGTGAATGTGTGATGACTAAAAACTATGAAAATCTACAGGATCACAGATGTTGTAATAATAACATTTCCCCTTGTTTTCTGATCTTCTCATAAAGAGTAGAACAAAGTTTAAGTACTAGTAAAATGCAAAGTTTATTTCAGTTGTAAAAAATCCCTTTTATTCCTGATATTTCTTTTTCTGCTGTCATCCTACATTGGCTGTAGTATCACTTGAAACAAAGTTAAAGTAATTTCTGATATTCTGTGAGTATCTGAACAGAAGCTAAAAGACAAGGTTTCATCACAACCAGTTCTAGACTCCTGTAACGCAAAGACCTATACCTGAACTCCATGTTTAGACTTTTTTTTAGAATCTTTCTTAATAAATAGACTCTCTGAAGGTACCTTTCAATTCATGCTGCAATGGTTGCCTAAAATGAATCTGCTCAGTTGGACTCTTAGGGTATTTATTATTACTTAATTATTCAAGTATCCTGGAACAAAAGACTGAGCAAACCTAAGGGTGAACAGAGAAATCATGGTTCAAATCACATTCCAATCTAATCTTCTTACTGTCCATCATATAAAACCAAACTAATCTTGTTCCTAGTCTATTTGATTAGCTCATCAAGCTGTTGAGTTTATAATGTTGCTATATTACTCATCAAGGAGCTGGGAATGTTTTTTCTGAGATTACTTTCCTTTTGCTTAGGAATTTCTTGCCTTAGAGCATAATCAAGATAAATCCACCATCTACTCTGAGTTACTCATGTTACTTAGAGGTAATCATTCTAAAATTTTGATTCTTATAACAAGAGCAAGTGCTGGAGAGCCGCCCTGTAGAAAGGGATCTGGGGGTTTGGGTTGATAGCAAGTTGAGTGTCAGTCATTTGTGTGGCCTGGCAGCCAAAAGGGCCAACCGTGTCCTAGGGTGCATCAAGCACAGCAAAGCTAGCCGATTGAGGGAAGTGGTTGTCCCACTCCACACTGCACTGGTGTGGCTCCACCCTGAGTACTGTGTGCAGTTTGGGGTGCCTCAATATAAGAAGCACATAAAGCTATTAGAGTGTGTCCAGAGCAGGGCAACCATGATGGAGAAAGGTCTTGAGGGCAAGAGGAGTGGCTGAGGTCACTTGGCTTGTTCAGCTAGGAGAAGAGAAGCCTGGGGGGTAACCTTATTTCAGCCTACAGCTTCCTCAAGGGGGGCAGCGGAGGGGGAGGTGCTGATCTCCTCTCTCTGGTGACCAGCAACAGGACATGAGGAAATGGAATGAAGCTGTATCAGGGGAAGTTCAGGTTAAAACCTAGGAAAAGTTTCTTCACTCAGAGTGTGGTTGGTCACTGGAACAGGTTTCCCAGGGAAGTGGTCATGGCGCCAAGCCTGTCAGAGTTCAAGGAGCACCTGGGCAATGCTTTTAGTGATTTGATTTAGTTTTAGGTAGTCCTGTGAGGAGCAAGGAGTTGGACTCAATGATCCTTATGGGTCCCTTCCAAGTTGAGATATTCTGTGCTTCTGTGATTCTATGACTCTTTTTAATTGTCTGGATGTCTTATTTTGAATATTCAGGAATCTAAATTGAAATTTGTGTTTGATAAGTGTGTTGGTTTCCCATGATTCTATTTTCTTCAGAAATTGGCTAAGCATCAGTTTGGTTACACAGAGACAAATTAGTTGTGTTTGTAGTTCAATTCTTAAGGAGAGAATGATTTAATCTGTATTCCAGTTAGTTCTAGTCCTTGATCAACTATCTCATCTCTAGTGTATCACTCCTAGAGTGTATGCATTTCTAAGAATCCTTGTAAGATGTCAACTTTTATAGTCACTTTTACTTGACCTCTAGATACACATAAGAACAATGAGTTCTTCAGGATTCAGAGGAGAAAGCATTTTAAATATTACTTGTATATCATAATGGTGATCGGTTTCTGAAATATGTCTGTAATTTCTTGTGCTATTAGTTCAAGCACAAGCAAAAGGATGCGATTTACCAGCTGGGTGTAAGTAAGCACAGGTCTATAGAACCATATGTTTTTAGTTTCTATTGATGTTGCCATATTGATGCTAATTCTATAACTAAGACATTGATTGTACTATGCCTATTCATACTGATTAGGACTCTACTTCATGTGCTTGCTCAATAATTCTGATACGATAAATTGTATGGTACTGCTCAGTACTTGTAAATCACAGTGCAATTAAATATACACACACATGCATGTGCATATAGTCATCTACACTCTACATGCTTAATTTTATTAATTTAGTAGATAACAATTTTTTTTATGTCAGGTCTGTTAAGATGATACTTTGATTTGCTGTTGTACATGTATGATTTTATAAGTTGTTTGCTTAGCTTATATGTTTTACTGGATTAGATGCAATGTTTCAAGTGAGTAAACATATTTTTAAAGTCTTCAAAAACAGAATTTGGAAGTGTAACATTCAAACTCCTCTTTAAAGAGATTTTTTTATCAAACAAAATAAGACTTTTTAAAGAGCTTAGTTGTCATTGAAAAGACACTGATGCAAACTAGTTGAATAACTAGGACATTTTTGCCAATCAACTTTTTAACAATATTTTTTATTTTTAATCTCCTGACTGCAAAGTATAGCTGATGGGCTTTTGTCATGTTTTATGTATAAAGTTGATATACATCAATTATTTCAGTAGCAAGTGTATTATATGCTAAGCTTATTGCCAAGTATTGCTTTCCTTGCCAGAAGGAAAAAAAAAAAAAAAGAAAAAAAAGAAAAAAAAGAAAAAAAGAAAAAAATAAAGACCCCAAGACACGGGAAAAGAAAAAAAAAAAAAACAAACAGCTTTAAAGTTGGGTGCCTCTTTAAGAAATTATCAAAAGCCTACAAGGGAAAATATCCATTCAAAAATACGGGAATTAGTTCAATTTTATCTTGGGAAAAAGACATAAATTGACTTCAGAACCCCAGAAATCTAACCTTCTAATACTGAAGGGTAAAAAAGGATTAGAAAGCAAAAGAAGTGGGCATGTGTTATGCACACAACAGCCTAATAGGGCAAAGCACATAACAGAGCTCTTTTCAGAGCAGAACGAAGATGTTGTGTCACACACATGTTCATGTTTCCACTGTTAGAACTATAATTCAGAATTGCTTGAACTTCTGGGCATAGTGGAGAGGAGTGGCAGCTAGCCAAACCTGTGGGAGGTGGAAGTTACACGTTGGAGAGCATAGGCCTGAGATAGAAAGTTAATATCTGTCGTTGACACCCAAAGCTTGACCCAATGCAACTTCCACTGGAAAATTTTGTTTTGAAGAAACTGAAGATTTAAAGACTCCCTGTCATGAGAAGGCATGAAAAATTATAGAATCATAGAATCATAGAATCATTTAGGTTGGAAAAAGACCTTTAAGATCATCCAGTTCAACCATTAACCTACACTACCAAGTCTACTCTGAGCCAATCAAGGGTAGACTAGACTAAACCATGTCCCAGAGTGCCACATCTACCCATTTTTTGAACACTTCCAGGGATGGGGACTCCACCACCTCTCTGTGCAGCCTCTTCCAATGCTTGACCACCCTTTCCGTAAAGAAATTTTTCCTAATTTCCAACCTAAACCTCCCCTGGCGCAGCTTAAGCCCATTTCCTCTCATCCTATCGCTAGCTACTTGGGAGAAGAGACCAACAGCCACCTCACTACAACCTCCTTTCAGGTAGCTGTAGAAGAGTGATAAGGTCTCCCCTCAGCCTCCTCTTCTCCAGGTTAAACAACCCCAGTTCCCTCAGCCGCTCCTCAGAAGACCTGTGCTCCAGACCCTTCACCAGCTTTGTTGCCCTTCTCTGAACATGCTCCAGCACCTCAATGTCTTTCTTGTATTGAGGGGCCCAAAACTGGACACAGTATTACGTGGCCATAGGGAAGGACAGGAGACTTCTGGAAATGGTCACTGGAGCCCACTGCTTCAGAAGGACCTAAATATGCAGTTGGAGGAAAGACAGAGTCGGGGCTACTACTCACCCTCTCTCAAATTAGGATCTTGTGAAGGAACATTCTGTGCTAATGGGATGCCAAACACATGTCAGTAAAAAGGAAAGAGGAAAGCAAGTGATAACTGGGGGTTAAAAATCTGGTTTCCAAGGGACTGTACTTCCAAAAATCAACCTAAATTTAGCAGGCTCTAAAGATTTTATGGACCTGAGCACATAGGCTGTGAATCTGGCATGCAATGACAAAGCAGGGGCAACTGAGTTTGAGCGAGACATTTCCTCATCAACAGTTCTAGTGTCTGATGCTGACACAGATATCACACTCTTAAGGTAATGTTGAAGTTGCTGCTGCAATGGAGAACTTAAGAAGTTGTAGAAGGTAACATGAAGTGGCATATCTAAAATTTCTTTTCAATGAATACTTAAACAGACCTGGGGGCTGACCTCTAATTAACATGGATCAATACAATATGCCATGTGAAATGAGACAAGCTCTCCAAGTGACCCAGAAAGCACAGATAAAATAGGTATATAAAGACAATCCTTAAAATGTGGGTTTGTAATAAGGACTGTTCAAACCATCTAGCTATAGGTGCCTGGGTAAATAGGCTAGTCACCTAACTGACCCTATAGAGTCAGTGGAGAAAGGCAGACAGTTCCAGAGAACGGTTCAGACTACAGGTGTGCTGAACTAGACTCTGGTGGCTCTTCTCCCTCTGCGATGTCTATATATGAAATACGAACTCGGCTGATTATGCACATGTAATTCACACATAATTCATGCCAGCATCTTAACCTGTGTTAAATATGTGGCAACTGGAGGTAAGTATGTAATACAATTGCCATTTTTGCAACATTCATCAGCTGTGCAAGTCACATGCCCTGCCACACCGGACAGCTTCAACACTATTCCCAATTGCTGAAAAGCAGGAAGAAATAAAGGTGTTTTATTATTTTATAGCATCTTTAGCTCTTCTGTGCTGACAGTAAAAAGCCAGATTGTTTTTTTAAGATGAAATCGGGTCTGGAATAGTGGTATGTTTTCTTTAGTCAGTATATAGTGAAACTGTCAAAGGAAGGACAGTTGATGTCAGAAAGGTTCATATTTATTCATGTTTAAATTGAGGCTGGCTGTGTTTGCTCTCATTACTGCTGTCATAAATGGTCAAGGACATCTAGGGATGTGTTTTCATAAATGATGTGATCATTCCAATACAACAATTCTGAATACTGAGTCCTATAGCTCCATTATAGTCTCTAAAATGCTCTGATGCAGCACTATTTAGGAATCTGAAACCTACTTATCTCTTTTAGACATGCAATTGCTATGACAACTCAAAGCAGCTCAATATCACTTCTCGAAACTCAGATTTGAAAATCAGAATTGTACGGTCAGCCAATCCATTGTGAAAGCGGACAGTGTAGTGGAGGTGAATGAGAATCATTTACGCCTTGAGGAACACATTTATTTATTGATACTTAAAGTTTCATTTTAAACAGCAAGAACAGAGAGAAACAAAAGTTAAAAATCCTTTATGTAATATTTAGCAATTTTAGACAGAAGTCTAAGACCACGCAAGACTTGACTTGTTCATTACAGTGAACTTTCTTTTTGCTGCATGCAGTATCTGTGCATTTCATTTCAATTAAAACATAAAGGCACACATCACATAATTCCTGCTTACAAAGACGAGACCACCTAGTGGTTTCTGTATGCTTAATTCACTCTCTCCTGCTACAACTGCTTGAGGCTTTGATTAGCTTTGTCTTACTTGCAAGAGGCACCCCACGTAGAAGGAGACAGAGTGATAAGCTTTCCTGTTCTCTCTGCAATTCCGAAGGAAGCTTGCTCCATTCTGATCACTGAGCTACCTGGAAAATACATTTTAGAAATCAAATAGGCTCTTATTCTTGGTAACCACCTAGCCTGTTTTAAACACCAAAGCAAAACTAGATGAATCTTCTGACGACTGATATGCTGAACTAAGCATACTTCCTAAGGCAAGGACTGCAATGTTCTTCTTTTAATCCTTTAAATAAAGATTCATCTTCTTTCCTAACACTTTTCTGCTTCTCTTTATTTGTGTGTGTGCTAATATATGTATCATCTGCTTAATTCTTTTTAGTTTATTAGCTCATCTTTTTGTTTGTTTGTTTGTTTTGTTTTGTTTTGTTTTGTTTTGTTTCCCCCACAAGCATTTAGGGGAAAGGGGATGGAAGGGGAAAGGATAGAACCTGAAAAGAAGGAAGAAGTAAATTTATATTTTTGAGAAGCCTTCGGTGGGGAGCAATATTTAGACTGAACTGTATGAATACAATTTGCCAGGACTAGGTATCAGCTGTGCTGCAATTTATAGTTATGTCAAGGTTGTCTGCAGCATGTGGATCAACTCTCTTTTTTAAAGTATGTATACACGTTTGCAGAAAAAAAGTTCTTTTCAAATTGCAGCTATAGTGTGGGTTTAAATAAAATACTGATGATCACTAGCCATTTACAAAGCACCTTTAACTCAGGAATGAAGCCTATTATGAATACAAAGTGTTTCATTGTTCACAAAAAATAAAATAAAACAAAAAAATGATGTATTATGAGTACTCATTTTTCCTGGTTTTGCTTGCTTCTTAGGTAGTTAAGTGTAGGTACTATGTACAGGGATCAAGATTTTACATTTGTCCTAAATATATATACACATGGCACTGGTTATGATGGTAATAAATAATTTTAAATTTTATGCTTAGAAATAATCTCTTATACTGATATCAACATTATCATCCACCAAATTGACTGAGGAAACTATCCATAGCCTGTAATTTCTCTTCTTCACAAGCTGTTTCCAGATTCCTTGCCTTGCAAAGAAAATTTATTTTTTTCCCTTGGATCTTTAATTGCAGTTGAAGTTTGCTCCCTATTCATTTTTCTTTTTCTTTGGGTTTTTTTTTTTTTTCCTTTTGTGTAATGTAATAGCAAGGTAAACACATACAGATTTGCCTGTGGAAACTGTTTTTGAATAGGTAAATCTTGCATTTTCCATAGTGACAGGCATGGCTGTAGCTAATGTTCCAGAGGATTCTCAAAGGAAAAAAAGCCCCTTACACACAGATGCATGTACCATTATTGCTGATTAAATTATTAAAACATTTGACCATTAAAACAGCAATAAGGTGCCATGTGTCTTCTAAATTGGCTTTATTTAGTTCAGAAAATTATTAAGAAAACAAGATAGATAAGCATTTTTCCTCACTCTCATTTGTTTACACCATAAAATCAACGAATAAGTTAAACTTAAAGGTCACAGATCAGAAAAAAATAATTCCAGCAAACTGAAGTCATCAGAATTAAAATATAGGAAATTACCAAACTCCTCATACACAAAATATTCTATCCTAAAACATAAAATAGTGAACCTGTTCACCACATGCTGTATTGCCAACTGGAAAATCTTAACCTTTTCTAAAGGACATTTGAGGAATGAAAAGAGAGCCTATATAAAAAAACTTGCCTGGTCCATGGGAATCTGAGAGTTCAAAACAGCTTCAGATGTCAGATTTTAATTTGCAACATGTCTAACTCCTAATTAACCTAACTATGAAGCTCAGCTAGAAAGTGTATTGGGGAAAAAAAAAAAAAAAAAAGAGAGCATGTTTCCAGTATAGCAGATAAATAGGTAGCTATTACCTAGGTGTTGTTTCTGGATAGTTTACCTCCTTAGAGATCTTAAAATGGGATTGTTTACCAGTAATGAGTTTTCCCTAGGTGAGCAATTGCTTTTGCAGACATATAGTATGTCGAAAGGCCCTATTTGCTTGTAGCCTATATATACCTGTAATTTGCCTGTAAACTATACAGATAGTGTTTGTAGGAAAAAGCAAAATAAATATACTTCATTCTGAAAGATTTTATTCTGGTTTTAGCTTCCCTGTATGCATTGTTTTCTTTAAGCATTTAGGTTAACATTAAAGTTCATTAAGATGCTTAGGCTTAGTTGCGTAAGGGGTATAAGGAGTAGGCCGGATAGCTTACTAAAACTGCAGCTCAGCTGGAGATTTTATTTCAGTACATTTCAGAAAAATAATGTCTGTCTTGCAAGTTTAAACAAAATATGGCACTGGTTTTTTTAAAATCTTTAATGGTTTTAGAATAGTGGCCAGCAAAGCTTTCCACCTCCCCAGATGCCATGCCCCGTATCATCTAACAAAGGAAAGGAATGGGGAAAGTTAGTGGTCTGGTGCACCAGGGCCATATCTTTTGTATGATCCCACAACACTGCACCAGGCATTAGAGAGAAGAAATGGAAAGATGAGTTTCTGTGGTGCCTCTGAACACAACGCCCAGGGCAGCCCTTTCCAGGAGCCCCAAGCTACACTGAAATAGCAGTGTAATGTTTGAGGAGAGGGAGACACGAGTTAAGCGCTGGTGTTTAAAGAAGAGGTGTTTAAATAGTGCGAATATCTGTGAAAGAGCTGGAATGCAATCAAATAAAACGAATGTTAACAACAAAGAAATAATATATTGAATTTTATTATCAGTATGCCATTCACAAAGCTATAACTAAGGCTAAATTTTGCATTTAAAAAGGGTTTCTGTCTTTTTGTGACTTACAGAGATCCCACACAAATTAACACCATTTCCTATTTGTGTATAGGTCGATATTTTTACCAGTGAATTAAAATGTGTGAGAATGAGATTTAAAAAAACAGGCTTTAAAAACATAGTTTGGTATCAGAGAGTTCATTTGTCCTGTCAGAACTTAATCATGCACTCAGTTTTCTTACTTATAAGAAAAACAAAATTGAAAACTTGTGAATTTCTCATTTGAATATATCATGTGAGGTTAATACGATTTTTTTTCGTATTCTGCATAAATACAAGTCCTCTTTTCATCATGGGCCAATCTAAAGAGAGAACTGGAGTATAGCATGGAAATGCCGTCTTGGACTTAAGCAACTTCAACTCTTCCAAAAAAATGTGTAGTCAATGCTTGAGAAGGAGAGAGAAGGTGAAAAATATGTAAACAAAGGGGTTTAAAATCTGTTATCATAAAGTGCACTTCACCAAACCAAAAGTGTTTTTTACTTTAGTCTAGAGACTAGACACAAAGTCTATTAATGTGAAAGTTACTTTAGCATTTTTAAACAATTTTTTTGGTTGCATAATTTAAAGCACTAAAATTCACATATTATAGGATACATTGGTTCTGAAAGCCTATTTAAATACTGCTGTATTTAAAGTGGATATTTAAATCTTAAAATAATGTTAGTGTCTAAGCTTAAAGCTGTAAGCTGTCAACACAGGCTACCTTTGCCCTGATTGAAGAAAGCCATTAAACATTGCCTTATTAAAGTTTATTGACTTAAGCACATGCTTCAAGTCAATCATGTGCTTAAAAGCTGCTCCTCAAGTAGATCTGTTTTCCCCAATGCTGAGTTTAATTTTATGATGTATTGTGTTGAATGGATCATTGGCAATTAATACAATCACACTCTGTATCAGAAAAAGGAAAAGTGAAAGACACTGTGTTCCTGAAATAAAAAGAGATCCATGGATCCATGGATCCCAAGACATCCTTGGGCTTCAGCGGTGGATTCAAATAGAGAGAAGTGAAGCTATGAGGAAAAGTATCCAAACTAGAAGAAAACCTGTAGCATGCTTTTTTTTCCCCAAAAAATATGGAAAATTTTCTTTTTTTGAAGGGAATGGAGATTATCCTTTCCTGAAATTGATTAATCGCTAACTGTCCTGGTTTCAGCTGGGGTAGAGTTAATTTTCTTCCTAGTAGCAGGCATAGTGCTCTGTTTAGGATTTAGTAGGAGAAGAATGTTGATAACACACTGGTGTTTTAGTTGTTGCTGAGTACTGCTTATGTTAGTCAAGGACTTTGCAGCTTCCCATGCTCTGCCAGGTGCACAAGAAACTGGGAGGGAGCACAGCCAGAAGAGTTGATCCAAACTGCCCAAAGGGCTATTCCATACCATATGACGTCATGCTCAGTATATAAACTGGGGGGGGGTTGGCCGGGGAGCAGCGATGGCTGCTCGGGAACTGTCTGGGTATCGGTCGGCGGGTGGTGAGCAATTGCATTGTGCATCACTTGCTTTGTATATTATTGTTATCATTATCATTATTATATTGTTATTATTATTATTATTTTACTTTATTTTATTTCAATTATGGAACTGTTCTTATGTCAACCCAGGAGTGTTTCTCACTCTTACTCCTCTGATCCTCTCCCCCATCCCCTTGGGGCAGGGGGAGTGAGCGAGCGGCTGCGTGGTGCTGAGTTCCTGGCTGGGGCTAAACCACGACACCAACAAAGGTCTGTGCTTCCTCTCTTCTTACCTGTATTAATGCCTATTTGCAACCTCATACCAATAAAGGTCTTCTAGAGAAATTTAAACTCCCCAGCCTGTTTGTGTGGCTCATAAAAATCCACTGTCTTACCTGTAAAAAGCTGCATACCTCCATACTGTGAGTGATAATATCGCACATTTCTTCACCCTGCTCTGTGCCCTGTTGACAGCAACGCTAAAATGCCTGTGGGATCAGCACGGCCATGTGGCCCTGGGCAAGCCCTGTACTCTGTCTCTGGTGCCAGGATTAAACTGAACCTGCTCCCCCGTCCTTCTGGTAATGCATCATCACAGCGTCTTACTTTGATGATGCATTGCACCAATACATCACCACAGGACTGTCAGTCAGAAGATGGCACCAGCTCGGATAAATAGATCCAAGAGCAGGTTCAGTTTAATTACAGGACAGAAGGTGTCCTGATATTCCTTGGAGACAAAATGCTTGTGCCAAGAATTAATATGCTTTGCATTGCTGTGCAGTGGTCTGACAAATACACTGAAGCATCTGAAGAGAGTTCACACAGACTTTGTCGAGAGAGTAATTCTAAAACAAAGATGAAAAGTGAAAATCCTAATACCTTCTTCATAAAAAAAACCCCACAGACTCTAACTGTAATCTGTATTTCAGTACTTCAAAGAAGCTTTACAAGGACGCTGTCAGGTCAGATTTGGCTTATGATGTAAGCTATATAAAAATAAGTTGCTATTGGAGGAAACAGTTTCATTATCTTTCTTAAGGACAAACATTCTTTTTGTGGGAAGTTACACCAAGTAGCTACACCAAGCAGGTCGCTGCTACTTGTGAGAACCAAGTCACCACAGGAAAAAACAAAAAAAGGTGGACACCAATCCTTTTTAATATTTAATTTGATTTATAAGTCACTACCATATTTATTTGTTATTTATTTTCTTTTTTTTTTCTAAAATTAAACAGATGAGGAGATGTTCACAGTTCATTCCTACATAGCTGGTGGTTGAAATAGTCTTTTATTACAGGGTGTTGTGGTGGTGGTGTTATTTTTCATAGCTAGTGGGCATATTTGCAACCTGGACACTGCAGCTTACTTCTAGTATGAGAGCCTCAAAATGCATAGTTACCTTTCTCAATGATACTTGTGCCTTCCTTTGCAAAGTGAAGTCCAATTTTAGAATGAGTTTAAGCAATAAGTTTATGAAATCAAATATAAAACAGTGCAGTGTATTTACATACAACATATATATACACATATATTTATACATATGTAGGTATGTCTGAATTTCAGCACTTTCTCCCATATATGATTTTCTGTGTCTATATATATATACAAACACACACATATATATATGTATGTGTACACATATATGTGGGAGTTAATACATAAACAATAAAATCGGTGCATTTTTCCACATGCTATCATCATTTCATGAGATTAAGTTTATTTTATGTCATTTCCAGAGTGTCTGATGTTAGATATTTGTACTGACAGCACATCATTGCATTGTAAAACTGTTAAGTTGAAGCTGGAACTTTTGGCTTCTGGGTTACATCTAGGTTCTGGTGGAAAAGTTTGGTCTTTTGTTATAAGAATTTTCCTGCTTGTATTTGTAAATTGGACCTGGATTTTATTTTTTATTATTATTATTTTTTACCCATAAAAATAAATGGGCAAAAGACTAAATTATTAGGATTATCAAATCAGATTAATATTCTTTATCAGAGGATTATCAGTGAAGTAGTTTTAGAGGTTTCTATTTTATCACACTATCAAAGTCCTTAAGAATCAAACAAAAACACATTGTTCTGGGCTCTGTGTAAGCAGAATAAAAGGTCTGGTGCATTTACAATCCAGACAAGAAAGCTAAAAAAATAGAAGAAAGAAGCAAGCATAGAAGCAGGAAGATCAGCTACACTGTGTTTTATTGTGAGAGTTTGGGGCTTTTTTGTTTTGCTTTGTTTTGTTCTCTTACTGGTGTTTTTCTTTGCTGATTTGTTATTTTAGATTTCTTAGTGGGGATAATGTTAGGAGGCAGATAATGGGATGAAAAATAATAAAAGAGAGAGAGGTTAGAGATGTGGGGTCATGTCTGTATACTTGGGCTGCAGAGAATGAACCCTACAGCCAGTTACTTCAGGGACAGGATATTCTCTATATAATCTGGAAGAAAAAAAAATATAACTGAGACAACCCCCCCCAAAAAAATCTGTTTCGAGATGAACTCTGTTCTTTGCCCCTTAAATTCTTTCTGTAACAGCTGTCCTGGTTTAAGTTTTTGCCTGGCTTATCCCTGTAATTCTTTTCCTGAGCATCACAGGGCTTAAGGAGAGCAAGAGTAGGAGGTGGGGAATCGCCCCAGAGATTCTGGTTCCTCCTGCAACTTCTCTAGTTAGTGAAATAATGCACACAACACAAAGGAAGACATTCTTCTACAAAAGCAACTATTGGGGTGGTGGTGCTGGATTTCAGTATCATTATGCCTGTAACATTATCTTTCTGTTTCTGTATATTGCATACTAAATCCCTTTCCATGTGTAAATGAGCTAGAAGTGTCTGTTTAAAACCAGTCTAAATTATAAAAATATTGTCCTGTGTAAGGCAAAGTTGTTATTGACAGAGATCACTTGTCTTATTAAATTTCAAAGTTAATACTCCCTTGCACTTGACAATAAGGGGCATCAGACCAGGGGTTAAGAGTGTCTTTAAGAAGTCCTACAGGTGCATTCCCTGCAGCCTTGCTGCTGGATCATCGAGTTCACAGACCTTCTTGGAGCACACCACTGATCTCATCTGACTTGTACACCTGGGTCACTGTTTGTAGAGAGCAGGGCATGGGGAAGGGAAGAGGGGAGAGAGACTTGGGCACGCCTTCCAATGGGTTGAAAACATATTCGGCATGTCCATCCAGACCTGTTTGCTTGGAGGTGTCCTTAGGCCCCTCAGTTTAGATAGAGCAGGAGTTAACCAGACATCGAAACAAATGGGCCAGATCACCCACTGGACTAGGTTTTTTTGGAGCTATTGTTTCAAGCTGTCGACAATATACGAAAGTCATCACTGTCCTGGTTTATACTCAGTTGATGTTTTCATGGTTATCTTCATTACCATCTGTGCTACAAATATTGCTTTTTAATGAAAGCTTAGATTCTGGAGCACAAATTGCAAAGGATATTTTAAAAGGAACAATATAACTGAAAAATATACCTGCCTACATTTTGATTATGTAAATGGAAAGCAATAGAATCAGTAGAGAAATCAGAGGGGAGGGGGGAGAGAGAAAAAAAGTTGAAAATTACCTCAGTTTTACAATAATCTAAGGTGTGATTTTTGAACATGTTTTTCCTCTATATTTCTTTCCCACCGTACACATCTTTGATAATCTAAGCAAGATAGTGAAGCTGCTACTACTCTATGCTTGGTTTTTTTTCTATCTCTGGGTCTTTTTTAGTGTTTGACTGTAAGGATTTCTGGCACATTGTGGTGCTCCTATCGTATGGTTTACTTTAACTGATAGAGACATTTTGTGTGCTAAAACTCTGCTGCTGCACTGCTGTCTGTTAGTCTAAAACTCAACGAAATGTGCCACAGGAGGAGGGAATATGTTATAATTGTATAACTGCCTGGGTTTTGTTTCTTTTTTTTAAATACATATTTTGTTTTCCTGAGGGGTGGAGGAGGAAGGAAAGGGCACAGAAATACGAATACTAGCGTCATTCCTGATTTGCTTGTATGCAGGTCAGTAGACAGTGGCAGGACTGCTCTGAGTGTTTCTCTCCTACTGTTGTACTCTATCCAGCCCCATGACAGGAACATCAAGAAAGCTTGGTTTGTATTTCTGTTTTAAACTATCTGCCAGAGTCCAGATCTGTTTTCATTCTGAAGCACTGAGCAGCTAGAAAAACAACTGAATTACATAAGAAACCTTTCCCAAAACAAAGATTCTGCACTATTTGAAAAATAATTGCCAGCAGCTATTCAGTTACCAATATATGCAGAGAAAGGCAACATTCAAATTATATTAAACACTCCATATCAAACAATGGTGTACCTGGATACACATGCACACAGAGCACAATCATTTTGTACTACCACACTTCTCACTTTGTATGGCCTTGGACTGACTTAAAAATATCTGATCTGAGTTCTGTGTCAGAAATGCAAAACTAACTCAGCTGTCCAACTGATACAGAAAAAGTGAAGCTCATGAACTGGAAGAAATTAAGATCTACTTGTACAGCTGGGAATTTCTCAGTAAAATCATTTGGTACATGCTAAACCTCTGAGAGATACCTGACATTGTCTATATTTTTTACCTGTCGTTTATTTTTGTTGCTTGTTTTTCTTCATTTTAGAGACCCTATTGTAAAAGCAGTTTGTCAACAGGTTGCCAAGATTAAAAGTCCCAGTCTTGGGAACAGCTCCATTTTCATCATGAAAAACATATCATTCTGTCTCATACTTTACTCAGCTGAAGGAAAGAGACCAGAACCTAGGAAAATCTAAAGGCATAAAATGGGAATTATCGGTAAACAGGTAAAATACATTGCTTTAATGGAGTCTATGGGGTTATTCTGACAGCCTTTCCCTAAAATGTTATGAGCCACCTGGAACTTGAGGGAATTCAGAGAAAGGATAATAACAATACTTTGTAGTTTTAGTGTCTTTCAAATAAGGGTCTCAAAACACTTCACAAACATTAATCAAATGTCATAACAGTGTTGTGAGATAGTAATCCATTATTATTCACAAACAACAAAAGATCCTTTAAAAACAAAAACAAGTTAAGGTTTCAAGTGCATTTGAGTGCAATCCAATTAAGCAGTCTCACTTGGTGTGTTCAGTTTTAGCAACAACTTTCCTCATATTGTGGTGAACAGCTAAGGGATGGGGTCAGTACTCCGCTAGGAATCAGTACTCCCTTGTACACATTGTAGACTTTGCTGCGACGTCTTCTACTACATTCTTGCGATACTTGTGAGTCGCCCACGACTCTGGATCCCAGGATTTTATCTTGCTACCCTCAATTGAAAAACAGAGAATAGCAACTTTATGTTCAAACAAGTCTCTGAAAAGATTTGCCTCAATTTCCCCAGTCATGAACTGAAGCAGAGATCCATGTGAAGAGAAGAGAATTAGGACTAGTTATGCAGGCAAAACAGTCTGATCAGGAAAAAAAATTACTAGGATAAGATGATTTCATTAAAAGAATATCAAATGTGATGGTTAAGCAGCTATCTAGAGAGGGCTAATGACTATGCAGTGTTTTACTGTATGACTATCCATGTTTTATCGTATAGCTGGCAAATCTAAAAATCTTTTTATGAGTGAGTATTATTTAACTGCCCAATGCTAATAATTACTCAGCTCTGGATGATATATGTACTATAGCTGCTGTAGTTAATATACGTTGATTTGATTATATATCAGAAGATGGACTCAAGTGAAAAAATTTATTATAACAATAAAGGTTATATGAAATGCCTGACTGCTTAATTTGTATCTGTTTGTGGGTTTTAGGTTATTTTTATTATTATATCTTGCTTCATCTTATAATTTGGTTATTCAGTTAAAGCAATCATAAATATGTCTCAGAATATTAGTTCATTACTAGAAACAGTTTCAGGAAAGATTAGTAGTCATATCATGTAAACATCTATCTTATAATTAAAACTCAATTAATATGTTTGTAGCAACCATTTGCTGTTTAGGATGTATACAAAAATTGCCTAATGGATTCTAAATTTAATCCCTATTAGAAACACTTTAATTTTGATCACAAATCTTTATTTCCACTTCACATTTTAAACATAAAAAAGAGCTCAAGAAGCCACAACATCTTAATCACAGAAGATCTTTAGTTCGTCTAGATCAATCTTTAAAAAATTATGTTATTCTGGCAGTCTGCACACAAGGGCAAAAAGAGTAACAAAGCTGCAGAAAAAAATTAACCAAACCAACCCACACACCCAAACAATGTGCAATTGCTGTGCTTTTAAATTGCCGTCTTGTTTCCCTCACTTGTGTGGGGAAACATCACATTCTGCTGG
The DNA here is from genome assembly GCF_030463565.1 of Pelecanus crispus. Taxonomy (NCBI): domain Eukaryota; kingdom Metazoa; phylum Chordata; class Aves; order Pelecaniformes; family Pelecanidae; genus Pelecanus; species Pelecanus crispus. The sequence continues at coordinate 190,524,799 of NC_134643.1, forward strand.
ATAGGCAGATTCTTTCATCCACTGAGAGTCTCAGAAAATCCAGGCAGTCCTGTCTGTGAAATCAAGATTTAACTGAGTAAAAGCAGCAGGATTGGGCCCAGGACTAATATGTGCTGCAGATAGCCTGAACTGTGTCCCTGGTGGACTCACGCATTTAGAAGTTGATGGTGATGGTGACATTACTGAAAGGCAAAAGAGAGTATAAAACATCTGCTGGATAAGAGAGCAAAACAAAACTAGTATGTGCCCCAGAAGGGTTGTAAAGAGAAATGGGGTTAACATCCATAGCAAATGCAAGAGGAAATAATTCTCTCAAAAACTAAACAAGGTGAAAGTTAGCCTGATTCCAGCACTCTGCATTAATATCAGCAATAAGAAAACACAGCAGAAAACAAGTTTTGTTGACGGGGGGCGGGACTAAAACCACCCCCCCCACAAAAAAACAAATTAAAGAAGGGTAGCAGACTTAAATTTCAATAGCTGCTTTTCAGGAGTTTGATTCCTTCCAGCCAGAAAAGAGGCAGGGTGATTTCACCACCTTTCCACCTCTCCTCTCCTCATCCTTACATCATTGGGAAGGTTCAGGCAGCAGGGGATAAACAAGTAATACTGGGCAGGTAGGGTAGTTCAGTTTTTCTTCATAAGCTCATACGTGCATTGAAACAGTATCTATATACCTACATGCATAGTGTAGGTTAATGGTTGGACTGGATGATCTTAAAGGTCTTTTCCAACCTAGATGATTCTATGATTCTATGCATTGTGCGAAGGATCTTGCAGGACCTGGCAGTCCTGATTGCCAGTCCTTCCAAACCTGGCCAGACAAACTGACCACACACAGTATGTTCCTATGTCACACATCCAGTGAATAAACTTGGGGTTGTAGTTACCATATACTTTATTAGACTTGCTCTAATAGATATGCTTGATGTGTTGAATAGCTGCACCTGAGAGTAGTCACTTTGCTGACTTTTAGGAAAAAGACAGGAAAATCTGCAACATGGAAATTGATCCGGTAATATGAGACCACCTGAACTGCAGGCAATGCCTGGAAATCACAGTTCTGGTTAATGGCCTTAGGGACCTCTTTGAAATGCAAGTTTGGAGCCTGGTTCCTTTGGAGCCTTGCCTCATGGAGACACGCAGCTATCTCATCTTCTCTGCCACTGACTCTCAACACTGCAGTGAACTACACAGCTCTGTCTCATCCTCACACTGTTAAACAGCATGTTATTGGCCACTAACCTGTCTGAACAAGCAGATGATGAAGGATGCTCCTGAACCGTTGCCTTATTTTGCTGCAGTCTCACTGTGTGTGTGTATGACTGCCCTCTTTCTGTCTCCAGGCTCACAAAATTGCAGAAACACAGGTACAATTGGAAAGATGGAAGAATGGGATACGTGAAACTGTTCTGATTCAAGTACCCTTGTTTTAAACCTTATGTTTTCTCAGGTGCATGATAGGAGCTAGAAGCATCTACCGAGTATAAAATAGACAAACCTTAGTTCTTCACACACATTTCTGAGTGGCTTCAGGCATAAAGTAGGACTTCTGTCACTTTAAAGTATTTGAAAATTTGTGTTCTGTCATCACAGGCATTCAGATAACAAAATTTTGTATATTTTTCAGTGCTTAGGCTAGTTCTTTACCTTAATGTGTATACAGCTGGGGTTCATTTGTAGAAAATATTTATAAGAGCTATTCTTCATATGGAAAAACCTAACAAAAAAACTAAAGAATTATTCATCTGTCCTAAAACCAGGTATGCAATCTAAACCAGTTGTGTAACTCCTTTTATATTCACTGAAGAGAGATAAGCACTGCCAGAGAGCTATATATCTCACCTTAGACAGCTATCTTAGGATACAGGAGTTACTCTCCAGAGGTTGTCTGTATCTCTCCTTCTTACAGAGAAAAACTGCACGGCTAATTTAAAAAAAAGTCTGCCATGTGAATGGCAGAAAAACAAGGTGAATCTCACCCTTTGTGTTGGCTTACCTTGGTGAAGGTCCGTTCACCTCAGTAAAAGGATCTATCCAGAATCCCCATCCAGGTTCTTTTCATTCCTTAATGCAATCAGTAAGCATGTCCAAAATGCAGTGTGGGATTTTCCAATCTGTTCAGTGTTCAAGCATGACAAAGTAAGCACCAAGACAGTGAAACCTTCAAAATTGTTTCCTTCCTCCACACAAGCTGTTCAATTCATCATTTCCTTACTGAAACTTGTTTTGTCCTGGATGCTACTGAATAGATTACAGTGCCCCCTATGGAGAAATAAGTTTTCATAATGGGATCCTCTACCTAGGAGTGAATTTCTCTCTATTATGATAAATAATATTTGCCTTTCTACTGTACCACCTTTATCTGCAGTTTACACTTTCTCATTTGTTGTTCTTTCTCACTCACTGTGGTACAAATATTTGGGCAGCAGAAAATAAGACCAATTTATCTAAGTGATCTTCTTCCTGGTTATTAGATCTATTCATTGGACTCACAAACAACTTGCTAAAGAGCTCTTTCCTCCCCTGCTTTTCATATTTATATGCTTGTTACAGTCCTTTACCTCTCTTACTCTCTATTAAGAGCATAAAGGTGCCGTGGGTACAAAGAGCAGCTGTGAGGAAGAAGAGGATGCAGTGTCAGCAGCATTAGGTGTTTCACTTTCATGCATGTACTTGCTGCCTGGCCCTGAATGCACCATGTTGTTGATGCGTAATCACAAATGGCTGTGAAAAGAGTCGACAGTGGGCAGTGAAAGGAGACCACACAGGAACAGTGGTGCTGAGTGAGGGGCCATGCCTGGACGCACTCTGGGTGTAAGTGTGCGAAGGCTGTATCCTCACTCATTTTCCTATCATAAAGGACTGTCTTATTAATATCCTTCTTGCTGAGCTGAAAATCGAAGTAATGAAGTGTAATTCTGTGTTTGCTTACCCACAGTCAGAAGACTTTATTTAATTGGTCTTATTAGCTTTAAAACTCGGGAAGCTGTGAATTTTAACAGTACAGCAACTCACACCACTTCCATGACAAAGTCAAGACTATGAACAAACAAATATTTGCTAATGTTCAATAAATTATATAGAGATATATGTGAGCATACACAAATATATGGTATGAACTCATGAATGTTAGCCAGGAAATTTTATTTTCCCTTGGATTATTGAATGGTTTTGTCTTCATCATTGTCTTCTTTTATGGTTGATTTTCCTCTTACCACTTCATCAGCTTTCTAACTGCAGCAGTTCATTTGCACTTTTAGAACAAATGTTTATTATTATATCTGCTGGGTATCCTTACTTCCTAACTCTCCTCAATGGGATCCCAGATTTTTGTAATGAGTACGTCATGGAGATTGTTATATTTTATTTCTACTTGTACATTATGATTTCTTGTTCAATTGGTAGAGGGATGGAAATGTTAAATGCTGTATGTCTTGTAGATGATTACCTTTGCCGAAAGACTCCTCTGTATTTCATTTTCTTTATATAATAAAAATAATAATAAATATAAACATAACATTCAAAACCATTGAGTTATTTTCTCTTCTACCAGAAAATAAAACAGTATACATTTAAAAATCCAATCAGTTTAATGCAATCTTCCAACTGTATTCTACTGCCAAGAAGATGTCTCATTATTGGTTCTGTAATAAAATTGTGTGCACACATACATAAGACAATAGAATGATGCTATATCATACTAGCTGTAGGTGTTGTCCTCTCCCCTCTGTTTCAACCCAAATATGTTGCAACCTAAGTAGGTTGAAATACACACAACCTTCTAATGTAAAGTCAAATCACTGTCATTTCAAAAATTAAAAATAGCCACTTTTGAAAAAATGAAGTAGTTACATGAAAAGTAGAACTAAGGAAGCCAAATTTTCCATGGTTCTGTGTTTCACTTTATGGCACATCAAAATGTGCCCTCTATTCTCTTGCATTACCCTCTTTTTTTTTTTTTTTTTTAAACAAGTATCAGATGCTGTGACTAGATCTGAATTACAGTTATATCGAATGAACTGTACGTGTGAACATCTGCCTTCTGTTTGCTGGAATGCTAGCAGAACCAACTTCTCCTATGCTGTTGGCAGTGCAAACAAATTACAAATCCTGTCTGTAGCCTGTACACTATATTATACAGGGCTACTGTAGGACCTTTACACCTTTGAGATCTCTGTTGTTTTATCAGAGTTGAACTTGGACAGAGGGCTTAGAAGACCTAATATACTTTTTTTTTTTTAATAGTATGATATTCAAATATGCACTTTTGATGCCGCCACACGCAGAATTTTCTTAACTAACATTTGCTTAACTAAATCATATGCATTTGTTTTATTGATATTTAACCCATTCAAAACTTCTCAGTCATTCTGTTATTTTGATTCCAGTATAAAGAACACCTTAATAATATACACTTAAACACACTCTTTTCCCAGGCCCTTATCAACATGGTTTCTCAGATACTGTGTTGTGCCATCAAAACTACTTGTGCATTAGCCAGATTTTTCACTATATTTTAGATTGCAAGTAGACCTCCCTTTTACAAACACCTCACAATATTAGATTTTGCAAAGAAAAAAATGTTAAAGGTTCTCTAGCCATGAAATAAGAAGTGGGAAAAGAACGAAGAAATGCATCAATGATATTGTAAGCTTTTTTTTTTTTTGAGATTAAATATATTCTTGGTTTGACCTTAAAATTACACAAGTACTACATGTGAAGACAGAAGACGATGAATGTAACAATGGGTAATGACAACTAATAAGCATTTCTGCAAAAGCTGAAACCTTGTGGGTTGTTAAGAACAGTGGAGGAGAAAGACTGGTCTATATTAATTGGCTGCAAGTTTATTATGTTTCTTTAATATAATGTTATTATGAAAAAGTAACTACAATCACCAGAGGTGCTTTAAGTGAAGAATAAGAATTGTGAATACAGTTGTTCAGCACCCTGTTATGATCTTATTTGAAACTCTGGACGCCATTCTGTTTATCCATATTCAAGATACCTAAACTAAACAGTGTCTACAATAAATATTAAAGTGATAGAGGAAGAGATACTCAATCATACACAAGAAGATTTGTCCACAAATGAGGGCTGAGCACTGACATAATTGCTTACAAAAATGAAAGTGGAGTAAAGTGTCAGGTAGCCACAAGAAGTAGCCAACTTAAAAATGTCATTGATGGAGAAAAAAATGGTATAAATTAGATCTGAATAAATTGAGTCTGGAAAGCGAAGGTCCATACAACGGAATAAGGCACTGGAGTGCCCCAACAGGAGTGGGAAGGAGGTATCCTAACAAGCTCTAACCAGCCTACTAATACTTATACTAACAGGTCACCTGCTAGGTGATTGGACTGTATGTCATAACGTTCCTCCACAGTTGTCTGCTCCAGCTATATTTCATAAATATGAGATAGCTGTTTACATCTTTTCTCAGTGTGAACTGTCAAAAAACACCTGAAAAAAAATGTAGATTATCCATCCATATACTGTTTAAGAAGTAGTTGAAAAAATAGTTCATTCTTCTTTCAGTCTTGTTTGACTTGTGAAAGGACTGAGTTCCAGAGATGTTAGAATGCTGGACTATGTAACACCACACCATACATAATTAACACAGACTTAAGCATATTTGACAACTGAGCATAGACCCTGTGTCAAAAACTAAATCTAGAGAAGTGCTTATGGCTTTTCTTCCTTAGTTTATTTTTTGTTTATTTTATTTTATTATGTTCAAGAAAGAAGAAAACCTGCATGAATTTAATTGAAATTATTTATGATTCATTAGGCATAAGAAAAAGAATAAAATGCCTCTTATACCTCTCCCTTGCAAAAGCTAATACTTTTTGTAAAAATGTTTTGAAACAACATTATGCTGAAATACTTATTACAGAAAGATAAGCAGGAAAGCAGATAAAAGGGAAGAAGTGTCAAATTCTCTGCTGGTGTGCCTATGCCTTCCTTCTTGGTCAGCACAACTATGGTTCCCAGAACAAGCTAAAACCTTTAAACAGAGTCATCAGCAGCTTCACTTCTGTGAAAGCCCTGAAAAAGGGAGAACATCATTCGAGAGAAAAGCTTTACTAAAGGACAACTTGGTCCCCTTCCTTCATAAAGGTTTGCATGGGTCTGTTGCATTTGCCTCCTTAGATCCTACCAAAATCAAAGGTGCACCAGTCTCATTTCCAAGCAGCTGTCTTGTTTGTTTGTTCTACTGTGTGAGAGACGTTGGTCAAGGGTGAGACTAACATTAGTTCAATCAATGACTACTTTATGCTTGCTAATCATTTTCAGAAGAAAGAAAAATAAAATGTGTTTACCACTAAGCAATGTTTGTTCAACTGACTTTAAAATAAAGATTTATGATTTATGATAAATAATGGATAACTTCTTGCCAGACATTCATCCAGTCCAGTAGGTATCAAATCTACTGGAAGATTCAAATTCTTGGCAGTTAGGGAAGTAAGAGCACTGTTGAGAGGATTTGGGGAATTTTCCCTTCTAATTTATAAGTAGTGGAAATATTCTAGGATTTCACTATGAGCAAAGATGCAGGGATGCAGAAACACTTCTCTGCAGGTAGAATGTATATTGGAAGTGTAGCAATTATTGTTGGCTATAAACTTTCTATAGTCATAGTATTAGTTTCTCAATATCTTTGTCATGTAGGCAAGTCTTTAAAATAAAATAGAAATATCCGCTATTGGAGCTGGCATAAAATAACTATTTTGTAACAGCTGTTTCATGCTGTTTCCACATTTCTAAAAATCACATATGACATCAGTTAGTGGGACACAGGAGAAGTCAGGAAAGCCATGAAAGAGATTAAAAACTTGTCTGAAACACAGGCTTATTTATACATTGTCATATAATTTACAGCTGATGTTCTTAGGGACTGATTTTGTTGTCATTTATAGTTATCAGTATTATATCAGGGTAACTCAACTAAACTCATTTGCATTTTATCTCTTACATGTAAGAATAAATTCAATTAGAGTCAGGCCCTACTTTTTGAGAATGACAATAACAAATGTAATTAGCTAACATAGATATATATTGCAGCTTTCTTCTTCCTGCTTGCTGGGGAATCTATCTGATGTCTCCTGCAACATGGAAGCCAATTCCTAACTATAACTTTCTACAGCAAATTCATTAAAAAAAGTAAATCCAGAGAATAAGTATGTTCTCACTGAGAAAGCTGAGACTAACAGCTTTTTCTCTTTCAGGATTCAGAAGTTAATAAAAATTACAAAGCAAAGAACCTTGCTCAGAGGTTGAGCTGACAAGTCCTAACATGACAGTCAGAGAGGTTTCACAGTGTGTGTAAAGAACTGCATACCAAATTTAAACACCCAGAGCATAATCTCCAGATGCACAGATGTGTATCTGTATGGAAAGATGACAAGTATGGTGCCACTTTTACCTTTTCCCTGTTCTTGAGGACAGCTGAAAGTTGAACCAGTCCCTCAAACAGTCTAGAGGTTGTAGCTCAGACCTGTGCTAAATCAATCCAGGGGGTGACATTAATTTAGATTACATCTATAAACAGCGGATTCAGAGTCAGAGACATCATTTCAGCTATTCATCCCATCCTATGAGACACGTTAAGGTACCTGGAATGAGTTGCCCGCTGCAGGTTGCTTTTCTGCACTGGCTACAGTGGGAGATAACTTTAGGCTAGGTCTTTTGGAGATGGAAGTTAGGTGAGATAAAGCTGGCCTTTATTGGCTCTTTAGTGTTCTTTAAGATTAGCCCACGATGCTAATGCAATACCACCCTCCCTCAGCCCAGAAAGCTTCTCTCACCTTGACTATTGAGAGTACCCTCTGAAGCTGTAGAATAAGGAGGATGTGCCATAACGTGGAAGGGAATTTAACATTGCTTTAACGCAATCTACGGCAGGCTGCAGAACGACTCTGCGCTTCTTGTGGGTGACTGTTGTGTGGTAGTACCTGATGGTGTGTTATAAGCATACTCAAGTTCATAGTATCAGTACCCCAGGGGACCTCCCACTGCAATTTCAGTCAGTGATGTGCTTAACCCAAGATAATATACCCTAATTTAGCCCAGTGGTATTAGGGGTTGCTTATCTGCTAATTTTCCGTCCTGTGCTTTGCCTGAGCTCTGACAGAGCAAACTCAATTTACTGGTCAGACATCTTTGTTCTATATCCTATTCCATACTACTTTTTTTTTTTTCTTTTTTTTTTTTTTTCTTAACATGAACTTTCTCTTCAGAGAATGGCACTCATCTGTGTCCCGTATAATCACATGTGAGCACATTTATATCTTGGCTATATATTTTCTATGAATTAACTGTTAGTTCACCATGAAACAGTACAGTTCAAATATTGTCTGAGCACCATTTTAATACACATGTTCTCTGTGAAGATGATTGTGGGTGAACTGCATAACTATGCAATGGATCTGTGTTTTTTCTTTAAGCCTGCTAATTACTGTAATTGAAGCTGATTCCAATTACTTTCCAGATAGGGCTTAGTTTAATTTATGCCCATGCTGTTCATTTTCCCTTGCAAATCCAACTTTTTTGGCTGTGGAATAAAGTAACTTACAGCTCACAGACAGCGCTTTTAGACCTTCCCCTTTAAAAAATTAATTAAAATGTAGCATATAGTTTTACATGTCAGTATGTAGAAGGGAGGTCAGCAACGAACAAAAAGTACAGTACATATCATGGATCTGATCCTGCTTCTCTTAATCATCTTTAGCATCAGATAAAGTTCAGTGACACTCTTCACTACCTTGGATATTAATAGCAGAATTAGAACCAGTCCAGTCACACAATCTTGAGGAAAAACCTTGGTGAAACGCTTATCCTGCAGCAGCAGCAGCAGTTACTGCCAAATATTCTAGCAAAACAGATATTAATGACCTTTTTATTTAAAGGGGGAAAATGGTATCTGCTGAGATCAGAGAATGTTACCTCACTGAGTACAACAATGTCAAGATTTCAACTCGCATATGCTTTACGAGGACTTACCAACCATCATTAAGGATAGGGGAGTGTGGGAGGTAGGGAGGATTATATTCTTCAGCCATATATTTATTTTTTCAAACCACAGCACTCTGTAAGTCTTGCTGTATGCTGAGAAATAAGTGGCATCAATAATGAATACACTGTTTTCAAAGGTAATTTTATAATTTTCTGTACCATCCTACTCTTATGAGGCTTTTCTTAAGCAGCCACATGGGACAGGAGCTAAAATATAGTTTTGGAAGCATATTTTATTACTCTTTGTCTACAAGCATGCATTACAAAAGAGTTTCTACTGGAGCACGTGGTTATTGTTAACACAATCCGCAAGTCATTAAGTACAGTAAATAATTTACACAACAGAAAATTGATTGTTACTCAGAAATTATGGCAACTCCTGTTTATTAGATATTCAAACATTTTCCCCTTACAATAGTCAAATACACTCACTTTGAAAAGTCTTGAATTTATCTGAAAAAGAAGCCCAAGATACATAAAAGTGCTAATACTAGTCTTTGTGCGCTGCATTCATTCAACACACTACGGAGGCTGATGGGAGAAACACAGGCTCTTCAGGGACGTGAGGTAGCTGTTTTCATTTTCATCTCAGTAGGAATTTTGCTTGTAAGAGACGTGAGAGGAATAAGGGTTAAAACAAGTACAAATCTCTCCCCCACCTCCAATTTCCTTTTCTAGCTTTAAAATCACAGTGTTTTTGGAACAGTTAACTTACTTGAAGCCAGACGTAAGTCTGCATATAGCAAACAGCTTAAAATAGAGTATAGTATACCCCAGTACAAGCTGGATTAAATTAGTGGACCATTTTTCAGGTTGCATAGTAGATTGGGAACAAAAGGATGAATAACATTGATGCCTTTGCTTCTTCTTCTTAACTTACTGTCTGTCAAATCTATTAAAGTTTAATGTGTTTTATTGGCTCTTTTGACCCAAACGCGTAACTAAATTCAGGGTGTTGAGGTTGTTTCTGTTAGGAGGAGAAATTGATGGTGAAGTCAAGTGGTTATTTGCCATAGTTTTAAAAATTAAGCTAAAATCTTTTTCTCACATATCTTTTTCTCAGTAGGATATCACTGCCTATGTGGATTTCTGGTCCTTCTTAGCCACTTTCTTCAGATTGTCCCCCTCTCTTTCCCTGCTGAACTGACCACCACAAAAAAAAAAAAAAAAATCCATTCATGAAAATTCTCTGCCTGTTTGTTGAACATGTGTCTATATCTTGTATGGTACTAGGTACAACTTTTCTGTGGTGGCAGTATCTAGGTTTCTTAATGAACATATCTGTTTGTTTTAACTATATGAAAGGTAAAGTAACAGTTATGATGTATTTCAAATATTTTGAGAATTCTGACAAACTCAAAACAGTCATATCATATAAATTTGTATCTTATTTTCTATTTATTTGAATGTAAGTAATAATAAATATTAATAATCTACTGAGAAGTATTCTCAAGGTTTTATATTTCAGAATAAGTAAGACTGGTCTCATTTGGAAAGTCTCACCTTCAGGAATCAAGCAAGATATTGATTGTTCCAACCAATTATGTCACCATCTGAAAATGTAATTAAAAAGAGCTTTTGCATGACTTACTGTCTGACTAACCATGAACAAAGAAGTGCACACATGGGGACGTATTTTGCAGTCCTTAATCAAATGAAATCCTGTTGTTTTCAATGGTAGTTCCGCTCAATTAAGAACCACAGATTTGGGCCCATACATTATAATGCACAAGGGCAAGGAGTGACATCAGTGATAGTTTTAGGATGACAATTAGCTTATTTTCTATTGAATATATGTGTGAAGAAAATACATGAGAAAAGGACTGATTCTGTACTTCATTCTACATGGAGTTTTACTTAGTCATCATCACATCACATCACAGTATCTTTTTACCTTTGTGTGAAGATTTATACAATCCTGGAAAATAAGAGAAAATAAGAGAAGTTTCTTGCCTTCTTGCCTTTTTGCTTACTTCAACCATTTGTAATTTTACCTTCAGTTATTGCTCTGCATTGAGGTTTTAGAGTTGCATAACATGAAATGTCTCCCCAGACCAATAAACTGAATACCTCTACTTAGCTCTTCAAACTCCATTCATTACTTTGACCAGAGGCTGAGCTGAATTGCTTAAGACCAGACACCTACTGCCATACCTCATAAAATAAAAATAATCTGCATGGGCTGGCAGATACGACAACAGGATCTATGAGAGCCCATGCTGGAGCAGCAGACTGGAAAGTTTTTCCTAGGGTATGGCTCTTCCTTTTCCTTTATGCAGCTGGAGTGTATTTCACTTCTTATCACATTCCAGAGATCAATTTTTCTCCAGGCTGGATACCTTTGAAGAAATAAGAGCATATCCCAGTGTTTCTGTTACTTAGCGGAAATACTTCAGTACAGTTTAAGGGATCTTCCTTCAGGGGCCTCTATCAGCAGCAGCAGCATGTGTCAAGAAGCTGGAGCAGGGATCACTGAATTCATCACACAGACCTCCACCAGCCAGCAGCATCTTCTGAATCCTCTCTGAATAGAGCAAACAGCAGAGTTTGAAAGTCACTGTCCTTCAAAGGTGAAGAGCTGTGTGACTTCTCCCATTCCCTTCTACTGTATGGACATGTCGCGTCATGGCAACAGTATCGTTTTGATACAGCACTTAAGCCAATGTAACTACTAAGTGAAAAGATGGTGCGATTTTATAAGGACCCACAGAAAAGCCGAAACACTGTAAAAACAAAAAAAATAGAGAAAATTACTAAAAACTAATAACTCATGAATTGGAGACCACATTTCCTTCTTGACACCTGAGTCAATACTACTTGCCAGCAGTAAAAAAGGAGATTCCAGCTGAATACTTAATTGCTGTTTGAAAAGGGCTTTCCATTCAGACTCACCTATGCCTAGTCACTGTATAGGATTCTTTGTGGTGAGAGAGAAATGCTTTGAAGGAAGCAGCTATAAAGAACAATTTCAGTCCATGGTCCTGAACAACTGCAAAAAATGAGTCAAGTGAAACTTTTCCCAAATGTAAATCTCTTTTTGTACCAGCAAATTAAAAAAACAAACAAAAAACAAAAAAAAAACCCCTAACCAAGAGATCATTTCCAGAGCATAAGCAAATGAGTCTGCAGGATGATCAGCTAAAAGTAATATCTTGTGTATAAAATGATTTTATCACTCCCTGAGCTACTTGTTCCTTACTTTTTAGTTGGGAAATGCAGTACCATTACAGACAGTTGCCACAGTGGAATAAGTCCATTGCACCAAATTTCTTCTAAAAAAACCCAAATGTTGACAGGTGTGTCTTAATTAGTTTTGATATGTAATTAAGTTGTTTTCTTGAGAAGTGTCTTCTCTCTTCAGGTTTACTGTCTCTTGTGTAATTTCCAGATGTATTCATCATATCTTGGAAGAAAAAAATATCTATTTTGAGTGTTATATACAGCCTCATATGAACTCACATATAATCATGTAAATACCATGAAAAAAGTAGCTATCTCAGAAGCTGTAGAGGAATGAGATTTTATGATCCCAAGGGTATATTTCATTTCCTATTCAAACCTATATTGGGTCAATCTATTGTGGTAAGATATTGACCTTACATTTCAGAAAATTAACCAAACGCATAAACCAATTTGATCTCAGCACTCTCAAGACCAGTATAACATGGGATTGCACACAGCAAATCACAGAAATAGCACTGCATAGTGGAAGAATGTTTTCTGAGGTACTATTTATGGGGAGCAGGGCCCATTGCATTGATAGAATCTGATTAGTTAGCAAGAGAAGATGAGTTTTTTTTCTCTCTTGGGACTCAGAGAGAGATTGTAGTGAAGGAAGATGTAATGTAAGGAAAAGGAGGATTCTGGTCCTGTTGCAAAAGTATTAAACCTAGTAACAAACTGTAAAGCTACCAGATTCCATCTTCCTCCTAGGCATTGACCTGTGTGGTACCAATCTAACAATTCAAATCATGACTAACTTGATGAACTGTGAGCTTTATGATGTTATATATTCTGTAGGGCTTCTTCACATCATCCTTAAAGGACTAGAAAGACACTTGTAGAACTTGAATGAAACACCTTTTCCTTTTCATGTGTTGCTTCTTCAAGATTCATTAGTGAATTACTAAGTAGATAATAACCATATCAATAATAAAATTAAAATGTAACAATGATAAAATCCTTTTTTTCTTATTAGTTATGCTTATTACTGTTGCAAAATGGAATTATCTGCATACATTTTGTTAGGGACAGTGAAGAAAAATTTGTAAATGTTCTTTGTGACAATAATTCTGTATAACTTCAATACCCATTTCTGTTTCTAAATGTTTCATCTAAGGAAAAAGGAATAGCACATAGTTATAATTTAATAGTGGTAATTTGGCTTTACAATAGCCAGTCATGAGGTCATTGGTTGACTTTCGTTGTCACACATAATTATGAAACCATAATACATATTCTGCAGTGTTCTGTTAAGATTATAAACTCCTACTTTTCCAAAAAAAATGTAGTCAGTGTAAATATCTTACTTTTAAAATGAAATAGTTACTACTCAATTGAAAAAGAATAATTGAAAAAGCCCCTTCGATTTTTAATACCAAATTAACACGCACAATTAAGTTTTCAAAGGTATACCTTTGTGTGCTTGACCATTTTTGGGGGGGAATAACTGTTTGTGTTTTTTTTTTCTTTTAATTAGAAAATATTAATTTATAAATTGAATAATAACCTGTCAGAACTGGGTACCTGAAAGCCTAGGTATTCAAGAACCAAGAGGAAGCCTGGCTACAGTAATCATCAAAACAGTACCAGTACTTTATACATCTCTTCTTTCCCAGTATTGCTCTTCTTGTTTCAAACAGTTGCATTCTTCCTCCTTTCCTGAAAGGTCAAATTTACAAAGCAGCCTTCATCTTTTTAGCCTCTAGACCAGATAATTAATCCCAGTATTTGGCATATGCATCAGCCCCTTGAGCTGATGTTACTCTTCAACATGCCATTTAGCTGAAGTTCTGCCCAAACTTCTTGCCTTAACTCTGACACCTTTCTTATTTCCCTTAACTTAGTTTTGATTCTTTCTCATTTTCTCACATCTGTGTACCTGACTGTCATCCAGCTTTTAACCTACCTATTTGTAATTCCAATCCAATTTCCAATTTCTTGACTTTTGGCCGAAATTCTGAGCATAGTTATTGCCTAGATTTTTGTTCTGTCACAATACTCAATTTCTCTTGAATTTTGGTTATCTATTTGTTGAATATATTTGCCCTTCAACAGGAAGCTAAGAAATATGAAGGAGGTTGGGAGAAAATGCTAATGACACAAAAGAATGAGGAAATCTAACCCATATATTGTGCAAATTCTCTAATCTAACAATATCCTTGGGAAAACAAATACAATCTCATAGAAATTCTGTTCAGTTACAGTAAAAAAATGGATGCCAGCTCAAGGAAGCACTTTATCATGACATAGTTATTAGAAACAGCTAAGTGTGGGTTTGTTTTAGAAAAAGGAAAGATTTTTCACCCAGTACCAGAGCAACAGAGAAATATCATATGGGAAATTCTTTGCAGATTAAAATGTGAAATAAGCTCACATGGAGATTCCAGTTGATTTAGTTATTAAAACTATGTTTAAAGATAGATTTAAATTTGGAATGTCTTCCAAAAGTAACAATTTTTTTATGAAAGAAAAATTTCTGAGGGAAACACAATTTGAGTTGTTCTAAAAGCTTTGCTTTTATGAAATCAAAACTTGCAATTTCCATTTACTTTTTCAATATTATTTTATAACCCTTATAACAACATTATTTTATTTGTTTGATCAAATGATATGTGTTTGTTCCTTTCTTGGCTATTTTGTGTTATGTTTTGGTTAAAAGTTGTGCTTCAGCAGGAATTAAGGCTGCCTGTCTTTCTTGCTGTCCTCTTAATTATGTGTGATATTCTAATCTTCAGAGGAAGACAGAAATTTTCCCTTCTTCTAGAGCAACAGGGGACATTGACACAATAAAGGTTGTAGAGTGCCAGGTGATGCAGACAGTATATGCATGACAGACGCAGCAAGCTGTAAGGTTTCAGCACATGTAGGGACTGGGATCCAATTTATCTCACCAATCTTCAGCACAAACTTACCTTGCCTGCTCTGTGTGTCAGCCATATAGATTTACATCTAAGCTTTGTGTTTAGGCTCCTGTTCAAATGAACAGAATTCTATATTCAGCTGTTGATTCAGACATCTAGGACTCGACTCAGAAGCACAAACTAGCTCAAAATATCTAGATACACGTAGGTATGACACAGGATTCATAAAAGACCTTCTAAAGTGACAGCCAGAGATGATGTGGAAACCCCTAGTGCAGCCATGCAGCACAAACAAGCTTCCTGTACTGTGGTCAGTGCAGATCAAAGTGCATTTCATCTGTCTAAAAATGCATGTTTGTTATAGCATAAACTGAATTGATCCTTTCATTGTATTGACTGAAGGCTTGATTCAGTTACTCACATATAAATATCTAATGATCTTTACCATGACACAGCATATCCCAGCTACCTTCAAGCTTCCTACCCAGGAGACCATGGAACTCTTTTAGTCCCTATGTCATAAATGACAGCATTACACAGATGCCTTAGATGCTCTAGAGCAGTTCAAAAGGCAGCCAAATTGTGACTGAAGTCAAACTTCATATTCCTACTGACTATAACTGACTACTGCTCAAACCTAACAGATAGATATCTGAAGAAGGATTACGCTACATTAACAAAATCATTTAGTGCCATGAGAGAGCCTCTTGTTCTCTAAAACATCCACCCCAGGCTGGCAGACCTGACACAGAATCAATGGGGGACCCATTCTCTTCTGGAGTGGTAGCTGGAGGCCAGACAAGCTGCACTAGGACATCCCAGACAAGACTCTGCAGCTGTTGGAGGGTGACTGGATTGAACCTTGGCTGTCTACATATAAGCTAGCCAGCCTGGATTCTCTTTGTGGTTTGTAGAGGGAATTAAATATTTTCTGGGCATGATTCATTTCATCATAAAGTAGACAGCTGAAACAGGTCAGAGAAATAATGGCTGAGAATGACTATTTCTCATCATTGACTATAATGGAAGCCTGAAATGAACAGCTTAACTTAGACATCTGCTATATGGACATCTAAAGATATGCATGATGAATATTATACCAGAAACCCCTTGAGAAAAGCAGGGAGAAGACATGCAATGAAGCATTACAGAACAACCCTATGGAACGAAGGGACTATATAGAAATAGTGATAATGCAAGAAGTCATTTAAAGTTGAACTGAAAATAAGATTAGAGGACAGAACTTGTCCTGCAGAGACAAAATAGGCTATATACAGGTCTAGTTTCAAATTATTTTATTTTATTTTATTTTATTTTATTTTATTCTATGCTTCAACCAGTAAATATGATTTTCTCCAAGACCTGGTTTTGATCTGTTTTCCACTCTAATAACAGAAAGCATTAGAGAGTTAAAGCCATCTTCACTTTAAGGGAACAATTCTACCTTAAAGCTGCAGCTGAATCAGGGGCCTGACTTTTTTTTTTTTTTTTTTTTTTTTTTTTGTAAAGGAGACAGTCCTTTTAAAATGGCAAATTAGAAGATGTCATTCAAAAAATATTAAATATCCTGATTTTTTACACATATATTTTTTCTTATGCTTTCTGCAAAAATAAAAAGTTGTTAAACTTGACATGGTTTTGAAAGCAGTCTGATTTCTGGTTGAACCTTATTTTCAAGGAGAAAACAAGTCTATATAAGTTTTTCTAATGAGTTCTAATACCAACATGTTTAGAATTTGAAGTTCTTAGATGGTAATAACAGATTGTTTAGGCATTAATTCTTAATTTAAAGGTCAAAGTTAGAGTGAAAATATGTTAGTACTTACCAATCTAAATGTTTAAAGAATATTTTGAAATAATAATTATAATAATATAACTAAAAAAAATTATAACTTTTTGAAATAGAATCTGCAGGAAAAGACCAAAAAATTCTGCATGATAGCCTCATCAAAAAGCATATGGAATCTATATAAGGTGAATGTACATGCCCTTTTCCTATTGGTGTATTTGCAGTCAAACTACTGGGAGAGTTTTACACAAGAGATAACCTTCTTAAAAAACAGATAGATAGACACTTCTTGAAGTGGAATATCTGAGTCACAAATACAGCAAAGGGTTAGTATGAGCTGGTTAAAACAATTTCCTGTGAATTTTGCTTCTTGTTTTGAACACCGTGATGCCATGATCAAATTTTTGCCACTACAAGATCCAAGTAGCTTTAGTTTAAAGCTGAAACATTTACTTTGTGCTGGATTGAGATACAATTACTTTACCAGCAAGTTAAGGAGAGCTGTGGAACATCACCAGGATTTGAAAGAATCTTTCATATAATATATATATGTCTATATAATATATATATGCATGTATATATATGTGTGTTTGTGTGTGTGTATATGTCTATATAAAGTACTCCTAAATTTTTAGAATGATCTCAACCATCTTCTTGGCTTAGGTCAATCAGTATGCTGACAAACAATTCCCAAATGTAATATGTAAATTAACCTGAACCAGGGACCATATACAGTAGGCAATAACTTAATTTTGAAGGATATACTAGTCTTTAAAAGTGTGGATATGGTTTGTTCAGTGCTGTTTGCCCTCAGTTACAGACAAGATTCTCAGAAACATTTAATTTACTAAAATATAGGTAGCCAGCATGTACAATGCAGATGATTCAAAGCTAACTCGCAGTATTTCCACTTAGAAATAGTTGTAAAATATTTAGCAGTACAAAGTAGAAGGTATGTTTTATATTTTTTAATAATAAAAGCTTTATATTTGGAAATAGAAGTAGTTTTACTTTGCAGATTAGAAGTAAAGAGAAAAAGAAAACTTTGCACAAGACTTCTCTGAAAACAATGTAATGCAATTTGCAGTTACAGAACTTTTTTCATCAGTTTGTTCAAACTTTTGAATGGTAATATAAATTTCAGGTAGGCAGAGGTTAAGATACTGTAGCTGATACGCTGTACAAAAAGCATAATGAACATGACCAAAAAGAAATTCTTAAATAGGATTTTTAAAATCTGTGAAGGTCATTAGTGGGGTATGAAATCAAGCTAAAAGAGCTCTAATGACAATAATTAGGAACGCTAGAACAACCCCATGAGTTCTCCATATAATTGCCAGTACCTGCCTGAAGTTTAGATACTTGCAAATACTATTTCTAAGCTATTTTCATAATTCCTTGAGGAAAAAGAATAGCAGGAATTACACAAGGTGTGTAAAAATCTCTTTATCATAGTGATGCTTTGTTAATTTTTCAGTTACTGGAGCTGAAATAAATTTTAACTTAAGAGATTTTATATGCAGCATTTTGGAATAATTATTGAGAAATTGGAGTAACCATTCCCCAGTAATGTAGTGATTTAGACACCTATGGAGATTTTTTTTTTTTATGTATCCTTCTTGCCCTCCAGCTACTGCTCCAGAAGTATACAGGTCTTGCCTACACCCTGAGTCACATCTGCTAGTCCTATTCAGACGTCTTGTGTACTGCAGTGTCTGGACCACAGATACCGATGGGAGGCATCGAAATCCTTCCTTCCTCCAGAAGAAGAAAACTTCATTGTTATTCATCTGCAGAATTCACTTTGAAGGTCCAGTTCTAAACTGGTGCTTGTGGGAACAATTCCCGTCCCTCCAGTTTGGGCACCTGTCCTATCCACATCACAGCTCGATTTTAGAGTGAGGGCTGGAGGTTACACCAGTATTTCATTTTTGCTGTGTACTTAGTATCTCAGTGATGAAGGGAATGAAATATGTTTGGGTAGGTTACTGAATTTAGAAGATCAAAAGGCTGGGATTCCCACATACACTGTGCCACCTAACCTCCTGCCCAGCCTAGATGCAGCTGCTGGTTCCTCTTTAAATTCATGCACTACTTTGTTCTAGAATGACTTCCTAAATATGTATCCTCAAAAAAAATCATAGAACCATAGAATGTTTTGGGTTGGAAGGGACCTTTAGAGATCACATAGCCCAACCCCCCTGCAGTGAGCCGGGATAGCTTTAACCAGATCAGGTTGCTCAGAGCCCCGTCCAACCTGACCTTCAATGTTGCCAAGGATGGGGCCTCTACCACCTTTCTGGGCAACCTGTTCCAGGGCTTCACCACCCTCATTGTAAAAAATTTCTTCCTTATATCCAATCTAAACCTACCTTCCTTTAGTTTAAAACCATTCCTCCATGTCCTGTCACAACAGGCCTTGCTAAAAAGATTGCCCCCATCCTTCCTGTAGGCCTCCTTTAAGTGTTGAAAGGACACAATAAGGTCTCCTTGCAGCCTTCTCCTCTCTAGGCTGAACAGTCCCAACTCTCTCAGCCTGGCCTCATAGGAGAGGTGCTCCAGCCCTCTCACCATTTTTGTGGTCCTCCTCTGGACCCGCTCCAGCAGGTCCATGTCCTTCTTGTACTGAGGGCCCCAGAGCTGGACGCAGTACTCCAGGTGAGGTCTCACCAGAGCAGAGCAGAGGGGCAGAATCACCTCCCTTGACATGCTGGCCACGCTGCTTTTGATGCAGCCCAGGATACGGTTGGCTTTCTGGGCTGCAGGTGCACATTGCCGGCTCATGTCCAGCTTTTCATCCACCAGTACCCCCAAGTCCTTCTCTGCAGGGCTGCTCTCAATCCCTTCATCCCCCAGCCTGTATTGATACCAGGGGTTGCCCCGTCCCAGGTGCAGGACCTTGCACTTGGCCTTGTTGAACCTCATGAGGTTCACATAGGCCCACCTCTCCAGCTTGGCCAGGTCCCTTTGGATGACATCTCGTACTTCTGGCATGTCAACTGCACCACTCAGCTTGGTGTCATCTGCAAACTTGCTGAGGGTGCACTCGATCCCACTGTCTATGTCATTGATGAAGATATTAAAAAGCACTGGTCCCAGTACGGACCCCTGAGGGACCCCACTTGTCACCAGTCTCCATTTGGACATCGAGCCATTGACCATGACCCTCTGGATGCGACTGTCTAACCAATTCCATATCCACCAAACAGTCCACCCATCAAATCTGTATCTCTCCAATTTAGAGAGAAGGATTTTGTGGGGGACTGTGTCAAAGGCTTTACAGAAGTCCAAGTAGATGACATCCATTGCTTTTCCCTTGTCCACTGATGCAGTCACTCCTTCATAAAAAGCCACGAGGTTGGTCAGGCAGGACTTGCCCTTGGTGAAGCTGTGCTGGCTGTCTCAAATCATCTGCCTGTCCTCCATGTGCTTGAGCATATCTTCTAGGAGGATCTGCTCCATGATCTTCCCAGTCACAGAGGTGAGGTTGACAGGTCCGTAGTTCCCAGGGTCCTCCTTTCTTCCCTTTTGAAAAATGGGTGCAGTGTTTCCCTTCTTCCAGTCACCAGGGACTTCACCTGACTGCCATGACTTTTTGAATATCATGGAGAGTGTCTTGGCAACTACATCAGCCAATTCCCTCAGGACTCTGGGATGCATCTCATCAGGTCCCATAGATTTACGTATATTCAGGTTCCTCCGGTGGTCTCGAACCTGATCTTCCTTTAGAGTGGGAGGGGCTTTACTCCCTGTTCCCCATCTTTTGGTCCATAGATTTGGGAGGAGTGAGGAGAGAGGGTGCCGGTGAAGACTGAGGCAAAGAAGTTGCCGAGTACCTCAGCCTTCTCCTTGTCTGTTGATACTAGGTTGGTAATCTTGTTCATCAGGGGGGTTATGCTTTCTTTAACCTTCCTTTTCTGGTTGATATACCTGTAGAAGCCCTTCTTGTTATTTGCATCCCTTGCCAAATTCACCTCCTGCTGCGCCTTGGCCTTCCTGACCCCATCCCTACAGAACAGGGCAGCTTCCCTGTACTCTTCCCAGGATACCTGTCCCTGCTTCCACTGCCTGTGCAGTTCCTTCTTGCTCTTTAGTTTGACCAGCATGTCTCGATTCAGCCATGCTTGTCTCTTCCTTTTTCCTTGCCTGTTTTCCTACACTTAGGGACTGAGAGCTCTTGTGCTTTATGGAAGGCGTCCTTAAAGATTTGCCAGCTCTGTTCCATTCCCCTGTCCCTGAGAACTGTTTCCCAGGGGGTCCTTCTGACTAACTCCTTGAAGAGCCTGAAGTTTGCTTTTCTAAAATTTAAGGTCCCGACTATACTCCTTGCTTTTCCCATATACGTCAGGAGTGTGGACTCCATCAATGCATGATCACTGCAGCCCAGGCTGCCTCCAGTCTTGACGTCACAATGAGTTCACTTGCATTGGTAACCATCAGGTCGAGTATTGTATCCTCTCAGACAGGGGTGTCTCTTACTTGGCTTAGGAAGTTAGCCTCAAGGCATTCTAGGAATCTCCTGGATTGCCTACAGTTTGCCGTGTTGCTTTTCCAGCAAATGTCAGGATGGTTGAAGTCCCCCAGTAGGTCAAGAGTCTGCAAGCGCAAAGCCTCCCAGAGCTGGAGGAAGAAGGCTTCGTCAGCAGGCTCCCCTTGATCAGGCAGCCTGTAGTAGACACCAACCACAAGGTTCCCTTTCTTGCCTCTGTCTCTGACTCTTACCCATAAGCTTTCAACCTGTTTGTGGCTATTCTTCAGGGACAGCTCTTCACACTGTATCAATTTATTTATGTAGAGGGCAACGTCTCCACCCCTTCTTTCCTCACCTGTCCCTTCTGAACAGCCTGTAGCCATCAATCACCACATTCCAGTCATGGGATTTGTCCCACTAAGTTTCAGTTATGGCAACCAGGTCGTAGCTTTCTAACAGCACAGTAGCTTCCAACTCTTCCTGTTTGTTTTCCATGTTGTGTGCATTCATGTAGAGGCATTTCATCTGGGCTGTTGGCCATGTCGCCTTCTTAGTGGAACACCCCTTGTTTCCCTTGAGGTGTTTCACAGAGGTTTTCTTGTTGGCTCCTACTACCACAGGAGCTCCCAGCTCATCTCCACAAGACTTCGACTGTGCTGCAGTTTCCCCAGCATGCCTCTAGGCAGCAGGTTGAGGGCTCATAGTAGCACCTTGTCCCTCTAACCATGTGTACCATCCCACAGCTTGTCACAGGCAAGCCTGATATGTTTCCCCTCCCCCTTCACATCTAGTTTAAAGCCCTGTCAATGAGCTCCACAAGCTCCTGAGCAAAGACCTTCTTTCCCCTTTGAGAAAGGTGGCTCCCATTTGATGCCAGAGAGCCTGGTGCCATGTAAGCCATCCCATTGTCAAAAACCCCAAAGTTGTGATGGTGGCACCAGCCACAGAGCCATGTATTAATAGATTCGGTCCACCTGTTCCTTCCAATGTCACTGCCCACAATTGGAAGGAGGGAGGGAAAGATAACCTGTGCCCCAGATTCCCTCACTGTCCCAAGGGCCTAATGTCTCTTTTAATCACCCTTGGGTTACATACTGCAACTTTGTCATCACCCACGTGGAAGAGCAGTAATGGGTAGTAGTCTGAGGGCCATACCAGGCTTGGAAGTCTCCTAGTGATATCTCTGACCTGGGCTCCTGGGAGACAGCAGACTTCCCAATGAGGAGGGTCCACCTGGCATATTGGACCCTCTGTTCCCTTCAGAAGGGAGTCTCCTACAACTATGACCCATCTTTTCTTCCTTGTGGAGGTGGTAGTAATATGGGGGGTAGGTCTTTCTGGTCTTGGCGACTCCTCTGGTGTAGATGGATCAACACCCACATTGTCCACTGACTGGTCCTCCACATCTAAAGCCTCAAACCTATTGTGCAGAGGCACCTGGGGAGTCATGGTGGGCAAGGAAAGGGTTCTCTTGCTGCCCCGATTATGGACTTGTTTCCACTTGCTGCTTCCCTTTAAGACCCTGCCTACATCCTGGTAAAGGGAGGATACTGGATCCCTTTGATCACAGGCTTTTTCTGGTAGCTGTCCCTGTTCAGGTTTCTGGGAGGCCAAAGTGATTCCACCAGCCTATCTCTTGCCCAGACTCCCTGATGCTCCGTAGCCTATCTACTTCTTCTCTTAGCTCTGCCACCAGCTGAGTAGATAGTCCACCTGATCACACATTAGACAGCTTTTCCCTCTACTGCCATCTGTTCCCAGAGCAAGCTGGTGGCAGTCCCTGCAGCTGGAAGCCTGGACGGCTGTGTGTTTTCCTGGGAGCTCAGTCTGGGTTCATACATCCTTTCTGGCCAGTGCAGAGGATGCAGCCTTGCACCGGGTGGACACCATGGCCATGCCTAGGCTCCCTCTCACCAGCTGAACTTACCAAACCTACCTCTTGAGCTAGGAGAGAGACTTTGCCTTCCCCACATGCCCTGCCTGCGCAAACTAACACGCCACGCCCTTCTGACGCGCCACGCCCTGTTTGCCCATCCTGGTCACTCCTGGTCCCTGAGGGCTGCTTTTGTATGCGAGGGGGTTTGACCACCATCACTGCTGTCCCTGCCCACACTCATCAGCCGCTCACTGTTTCCCGCTCTGGGGGGGGCTGGGGTGCCCTCTCTCTCCCTGTGGTTTTGCCGCCTTAGGAAGGGTCCCCCGGCATGATCCTCTGCTCCAGAGCCCTTTGCCTCGGTGTCTTTGCTGAAAATCAAGTACTTTATTAGCACCTTCAATTATTACAGTAGATCTCATTAAAATGGACTATTTACCTCTTAAAAGAGATATATTTGAACATTTTCTTCTATTCTAGAAAAAGTTTCTAGATAATAGCATTTTACATTTTTATGTATCATTATTTTCACAGTGAAAATGCACATCCTCACTGTAACCACAAGTGGTGTTGATTCGGGTTCAATTTGCAGCTGGAGAGAGCTGATTTATCAGAGCTAAGCATTCCTACTGAATGGGACAGCTAATTAGCATGTGGGTGAAGCAGCCTTTGTCAGACTGGGAAGCTGAGTACTCTGAGGTATCCATCCCAAATTACTCTCTCAGAGGTGTCCTGTCCTGTCAATTGAAGCTGCCCTTTAAAGGAAGAGAGCCAGAGCTCACTACTGTGTATAATATCAGTTAACTTTAAAATCAGAATAAATAAAAACAGGTAGGGAAGATTTCATTGGAAATTAAGGTCCTAAACCCATGTCTCAGTCTAGGCTTAACCTCCTAATTACAAAATCCTGATTAAAAATAAAATCTTGCCTCAAATGTCACCAACCCTGGAGGTATCTAAATTCATTAGGAAAACCGAGTCATCTTAGAGATCTCCACTTGACCAGAAAGCAAGCTGGAGAACATACCTACCCAGCTCCCTAAAATATAGAAATTAATGATACTTGAGTGTTCATTCTTACTGGGACTGATCCAGTAACTGCATTATAGTCATTCTGGTGCCCATGGACCAGGTTTTCTGCAAAATCTATTCTACTTCAAAAATACTGCAGATGCTGGCTTTCTTGTAAAAACCGTGTCTGTGATGATTAGCGTATTAAATCAGCATGGGGGGGCACACCCACCTTTGTCCAATAGCCTGGATAACGCCACCTGTTAAGATAAGAACGCACAGTGTGTGCAGGGATTGACTAGACAAAACTGTCTGAATGGTGTTTCTCCAAAAATTTATCATATTAAGGAGGAAAATGACCACCCACCTGCAACTGTCAATGTTAGGCAGCAAGGCAGTGATCACTTGGATTAAACAGTACCCAAGAATTTTCAGAGATTTTTGAAGCAAAGGGAGTGGCAATCTGAAAAGAAGTATATTAAAAAATTAACAAACCACCCCCACCCCCCCATGCCAAAAAACCACCATGCAAATTCATTACAGGAGGGAAAGACCTTGGAGAAGAAGCAGCAGCAATCATACTGGGCTTGTTCCTGCCACGGTGGCCCTGCAACACCTCAGCCTCAGCAGGGACCAGGCAGCACAGCTGTCCTGCAGGGCACTGGGAGCAGCTTGCACCTGGCAGTGGGGTGTCAGCATGGGGACAGCATCCAGGACCCCTCACAGCTGGGTACAGGGGACCTTGTGGGGTGCTTCCTCACACAGAGCTGAAGGGCTTACATCTCCCACGGGGGTGAGCAAGTGGGGAACCTGTATTGCTGGGGAGGGGTGCCATGACCTCCAGATGGGGAGCAGAGGAACTGTGGGGAGAGGATTAAAATTTAGAGGGTTTTGGTTAAAGAAGGGTGTTTAGAAATATGTAGGTGCTTATTAACATTTTGTAAGCACCTAGAGTTGTGGTTTGTCTGTTGCATTACTGATATTGATCCTGAATGTATAACACTGATTGCTAGTTAATTATGTGACATTAACAAAATTATAAACTGTTTTGCTCCTGATTTTGGTTAAACTATTCAAACTGAGTAGTTTTTTTCTTGTGACAGTCATGAAGAATAAATTCATATCCCAAAATTCCCTAGTCAATCCTGGCCTTGTTAGATTCTTTCATTTGTTTTGTGAGAAAGAGAAAAAAGACTAAGATTGCATCCATTTTTCAAATAGCAGACATAGGTAGAGACATATTTGAGGTCTAAGGCATACATTTCTGTTTGATATCCTTTCCCTTATGTCCAGGATATCCTGTCTTCTATGTCCAAGAAGTACATATTAACTCTAAATTTAGATCTTTTCAATGTAAGCATTTTTGCCCGATTATCTCTATAGTCAACACAGAGTAACAGGCTGCAATTCGTCATGTTTTAGAAATCTATTTAGAGATGAAAAGAAATGCATCTTAAAATACTTAATTTTTTCAGTGATTATAAAGGGATTCTAATGGATTAAATTATATCTGGTCAGGTGAATACTATTTCTACTGCTAACAAATTTTTTCCACCATTCATACTCTGAATAGAAGGCGCCTGCTGGAAAACCTGTCTTAGACAACTAAGCATGGGGACATACTCATGAACACCCTTCTTTTTAGTGTTTCCTTTTGCTGATTTCTGGGCATAAGATATTTGGATTGCCATCCTCCAACACACCAGACTTTGCAGTTATTGTATTAGGAGCGTTTTAGATCGTGATCTATTGTACAGATGACAAAAAGGCAGGCAATGTGATCCTTATATCCTTGTTGGGTGCAGTCAGTGACTGATACTTTAGCTTGAAGATTAGGAAACACATTTGGGATGTACTGAAATATTTTCAATTTGATTTTCTGGCTAATTGAACCAGGAGCTTTATTGTAGGTCTTCCACTTCATATTTATCATGTAGAAAATGTCTGAATACCTAGTTATCAGTGCAACCTGAAAAGGTTCTTTAAAGAAAAAAAAAAAACAACGAACTATAGTAGGATGCTTACACTACGATGTGGAAACCCAGCTTCAAGCTGCTGCCCTGAATCAGCTGCAGTGCAACCTGAAAAACCATCAGGTATTGTAGGCCGTGTTAGCTCATCTGCTTAGCAGCAGAGGTCATGATAAGCACATCACCCCAGTGGTCCATTATCTCCTCATGAAATTCAGAGACCAAATCAAGGATTCTTCTCTAGTATTAAGAGTCTCTACAGGATTGGCACTAACTGGCAGAAAAATTGTCTTTCCCTGCATGATCCTGACCTCCCAAGGCATTAGATTCGAGTGAGGCTCTGAAACTCTTGACCAATGGAATAAAGTTCATGTGAAATATCTCACAGTATCTGGACACCTAACTGTGAAGAAGAATTACTGTCATGCATTTGTATATTTGTATAAGTAATGCAAGAATATTTTTTTTTCTTTAACTTTCATTTAAGTTTCTTAAATGTGTATAATTTTCATATAGCAGCAAAAAGGCAAGCAACCTCCAGCCTCCTTCCCCCACCCAAAGAAAAAAAAAATACCAACCAAAAAAACCCCAACAAACAAAAAAAACAGAACCACCAAATCAATAGAAACAAGCTATAGGCCAGATAGAGAAGCAGAAGAAAGAGAGAGATTATTATTGACATTTTTCTCTTTGTATGCATGTGATGAGAACGAGGAAAGCATATGAGACAAAACCGCTCATCCATTGGATTTTGAAAGGAACTAATTTTAAATTAAAACTCTCTTTTTTTTTTTTTTTTTTTTACAAGTAAACAAGCAAAACTGACAAAGTATGAAAGTTGTGGGTGCTGAAGAAATCTGTTGATTGAGTCATGTCAATTTTGGAAAGTGTACTACGTAATGATGTAAAAAATACCCACATGTATTACAATGAATTTTGAGGGTTAACAGCCACACTGATAGTGTCCATGTCTATACACTAAGAACCACAACTACTTCAAGGCATGTGTGCAACTTCCGTATTGAGGTAGCACTTAGACATGGGCTAATCTCCACAGCCTGTTCTCTACACAAAGCAAATCTAAGTGCATTGCCAAAAAGTGAGTCTGAGTAAGAAAGGAACTGACTCCACACGTTACTCTGCTCAACAGAAAGTAAGCAAACTGCTGAATAGATCTGTTCTTGAATCCACTATGACTGCATCCTTATAATCTTCACAGGTGCTACTTGACTGCCAGCGCCAAAATTTTTGCTGCTTGTAAACATATGCAAACCAAAAAACAGGTGTCATTTTGCTGGTCGACACCTACGGCTGGAATTGTCAGGCTGTTGGATCTCCCTGAATCTCTGCTTCAAGGTTAGTGAAGAAAGCGCTCCTACAAAATGCTTGCTAGTCTCTGCCAAATAGTAGTTGACAGATAAGGCTTTTTATGTATTTCTTGTTCTCTATTACGGTTTTAATTTTAAGGTAATGAATATGAGAATTACATATCTATCTGGTTTTGTTAGAATCATAGAATATCTCAAATTGGAAGGGACCCATAAGTATCATTGAGTCCAACATGTTGCTCCTCACAGGACTACCTAAAACTAAACCATATGACTAAAAGCATTGTCCAGGTGCTCCTTGAACTCTGACAGGCTTGGTGCTGTGACCACTTCCCTGGGAAGCCTTTTCCAGTGACTGACCCTCTCAGTGAAGAACCTTTTCCTAATGTCCAACCTGAACTTTCCTTGATGCAGCTTCAGTCCATTTGCTTGTGTCAACACTGGTGACCAGAGAGAGATCAGCCCTTCCCCCTCCACTGCCCCACTTGAGGAAGTTGTAGATTGAGATGATGTTGTTGTTGTTGTAAATATCTATAACCAGAGTTTGACTAAATGCTAGACTGTTAGATATTCTGAAGCAAAGTACATTTCAGCTATTCCTCTACTAAAACTTTTGCAGTCCATATATACTATTAACTGTCATCAAAATAGATAACTAACATTCAGAGATCTACTTTGTAGTTAGGTGGATAAGATGTTCTTCTGATATAAGGTGATGATCAGGTTCATCTTCCTACTCATTTAATATTAATTTGCAATGAAAGAGTGGTAAAGAGCTTCAACAAATTAAAGATCAAGATCTACGTCATCATATTCAGTAACTTAATTTTAGCATACTCTTCTAGAAAGCAGGAAACCTACATTCACATTTTTATGTCAGTCCAGCCAGAATACAGATTTGATAATGGGATTCCTTAGGGAAGATGTCTTCTGGCAATGGTAATAAAGGAGTGAATGATACCTTTACACTTTTTGGCATGTCCAGACAAAAACTGGCTGCAGAAGATCATTCCCAAATGACAGTTTTGCATGAAAATGGAAACTCTTTTTGTCTTGCAATTAGGAGTCTAACTCAGGGACAGGAAAGGGTGCTAGAACATGTGTCAGTGGCCTTTCCTATTATCCAGCTCCTCCTCTTCTTTACTGAACTTCATAAATCTCTTTTGAGGTGCTCAATTCTTCCACAGCATTTTGTAGGGAATCTAGGTAGTAAATTAAAAGCTGACAATTCTATCAGAAAGCAGAGTGCCTAAAGTAAATTTCTGCAATTCATACAATCCCTTGGAAGATTTAGTCCTAAACACAGAAGGGTAGACCTTCTTGAATCTTAATTCTCTCTGTAAGGACCAAAAGAAGAGCCAGGAGGCACTAACTGAACTGCACACTTTGAGAATCACAGAAAGAGGAAAAATACATTGAATTACATCAGCTATTTGTTACAAACTGAAGTATTTTCACTTCTGTTATGAAATCATAGAATCATAGAATAATTGAGTTTGGGAGGGATCTCAGGAAGTCTCTAATCCAACCTTCTCCTCTAGAGTAGGGACATTTATGTAATCAGACCTGCTGCTCAGGGCTTTGTCCACTTACGTCTTTAAAATATCCAAGAATACACCTGAATATGAGTATGTGTGTGTGCGTGTGCATATGCACATACGTGTGTGCATGTGAATCTCTACCAGCAACCGATGTGGGGTGACAGCCTCAGGGGCTCATATATTCATATACCAGCAACTAGGGAGATTGAGATCAGGTGTAAGCCCAGCTGCTGGAGGGATCCACATTGTATGTACATACATGTGTGTGTATCCTCACCCTGCTCAGCTAAAGAAGGAAGCAGGATGAGGCCATTACTGCTATATGTATTTGTGTGAGTGCTGAATGTGTCTGTCTGTGTCACTCTATACAGTCTATCATGTGTATATATGTATATTTGTGGTGTAAAGTTGTGTTTGTGTGTTCTTGTGTTTGTGTGCCTACTGGGAATACAGACTGTGGTACTAAATGATTTCTTCACCTTAGTCTTTACTATTAAGACCATCCTTCAGAAATCTAAGGATTCAGAGATTAGGCAGAAAGTCAGGAGCAAGGAATACTTACCCCTGGTGGAAGAGAATCAGGTTACAGAATAATACCTAAGGAAACTGGACATACAAAATTCCATGGGATCTGATGAGCTGCATCCACAAGCGTTGAGAGAGCTGGCTGATGCCATTGCGAGGCCACTCTCAATTACCTTCATACAATCATGGTAATTGAGACAGGTACAAGGGCAAGAGAGAAGGATCCATGGAACTACAGACCTATCAACCTTACTTCAATCCCTGGGTAGGTGGTGGAAGAACTTATCCTGGAAACCATTTCCAGGCACATAAAGAGAAATTTATCAGGAGTAGTCAGCATGGATTCACCAAGGGGAACTCATGCTTGACCAACTTAATATTCCTTTTGTGATGAAATGACTGGCTTGGTAGACAGGGAGAAAGCAGTGGAAATTGTCTACCTGGGCTTCAGTAAAACCTTTGACACTGTCTCATGTAAGTTCTTTATAGAGACACTATTGATATATGGGCTGGATGAGAAGACAGTGAGGTGGGTTGAAAACAGGATGAATGACTGGGTCCAGAGGGCAGTGATCAGTGGTACAAAGTTTAGTTGGAGACCAGTGACTAGTGGTGTACCCCAGGATCAGTACTGGGTCTGCTCAAGTTTAACATCTTCATTAATGATCTGGATGATGGGGCAGAGTGCACCTCAGCCTGTTTGCTGATGAAACAAAACTTGGAGGAGTGGTTGATATGCCAGAGGGTTGTGCTGCCATCCAGGGGAACCTTGACAGGCTGGAAAAATGGGCTCATGAAGTTCAACAAGGGGAGTACCAAGTCCTGTCTTAGGTGACAGAAAATTTCTTTTCATGAAATTGCATTTTTCTCAAGGTGATTTGACAGTCTTTCTAGTTTTGAATTTTGTTTTCAAAAAATCAGCTCTGAAGTAAATCAGTGTCTAAGTATTCCTTTACCAAAGACAGGTTATCAGCTTTCAAGAAGCTGTAAAAATATTTATTTATTTTCATACACGTGGGTGTATAAACACAGACATGTAAAAGAATTTAACAATTTCTATAACCATGTATAAGTACACATAGACCTCAATGCATAGATACACACATACATTCAGAGATAGATTTTATAGAAAGAGGTTTGTGTGTACATGTGTATATACAGAGGTTTATTGCAAGTTAAAAGATCAGGCTCTACAGTGACATAATTTAGACAAATAGGATTTGAATACAAATGTCAAAGTAAAATAACTGGTTTTACTTCAGTCCTATCTCATGTGGTTTGTATGGATAAAACCTCTTTGGCTGGGAATTGAATTTCTGCTGAAGTATGCTAGTTTAAGCTCTTTTTGTTTCATTGTTATGTTTCTTGTGAATAATCATTAAAAGACTAAAATCAATAAAGAGATTCCTTCTAGAACTCCAGAAATATTTGCAAATGCTGTAGCAAATACTTTGTTAGAACAGAGATAAATACATAAATGTAGCTTAGAAATAATGGAATGCATTGCTGAGTTTTGGGATCAGAGCTCAGGACTGCACAGTAAACAGTTCCAAAAGCATTACCATAAGTTAGAGAATCAGAAGACTTCACAGTTTAATATCCACCTGGGAGAGCTTTTTAGATATGGGTGTCAGATCTGAAACACTAACACAGCAGTGGGAAGTACTTTGGTGTTCTCCTGGATAGAGCTGAGCAAACTCCTTTTTCCTGAACTTGACACATGAACTGTAATTTCTAAAATATATTGGATAACTTGTTTTGATTATACCACAGTTATCTACAGGTATTGCATCTTAATGGAAAATTCCAAATAGTGCAGGCATCAGAACAGAACTTTGGTGGTTCTGAAGGGCTCTTTACTCACAACACCATTTATTTTTCAAAGTAGTACAAACCTACTTTGTTGGACCACACTACCACTGATGTCAGATTGCCTTCTGTCTCCTTTATAGCAAACAGTTGCCTTTCTGAAAAGTTCTTTCTTCCAAGAAACTGACAACCTCAGTTTCAGTTCCACTATGAAATTTATGTGAAAAGGTTTTGGTCAATGTATTGTTTTCAACATCTCCTGTGTTGAACAACTAAGGATGTCAGCCGGAAGAAGCAACCAATTAAAGGGACTCTGGAGATTCAAATAACTTGTGTTATCCTTTCACTGCTCATTGACTTTTAACACACATTCAAAATCACAGAAAAAATCAATGTAAGTTTTCCACAGAGAGTGTAAGAATACCTTATATATGTGCTAACTAATTTGTGTATGTAATGTAATTTAATATATGTGTATGTAATGTGTACATTTTTGTCTGCAATGCAGACAGGATAAAATGTATCAACTTTAAATTACGCAGAATCAACTTATTCCAGTGATTGAATGGGGAAAAAATAGCACAAATTTTCCATTTGTAAATACAAGTAGAAATTCATTCCATATAGTATAGTTATACTATTATCGATAATATGTAATCATCAAACAATAGCATTTGGCCAGGGTGCTGAGATGTTCAGACATGCATTATGATATATATCCTTAATATTCTACAACAAGTAGTGATAGCTTTTAGTGTTTGGATTTTTTTCCTCCCTGCATATTAGGCAGAGGAAAAAAAACTTGCTACATCAGAACCACAATGGAATATTGTTTTGGAGCTGGTCTAGGAGGAATGACCTTTTGAAACACCAGAATAGTTTCTAGTATACTTGGTTTTCTTTTGGAATTTACTTTACAAGAACTGATCTGGTCCAGTCATCCTCAATGAGTTATAGGGTTGGCCAGAACACAGTTTAAAAAACTACTCCTCCGCATCCTGTAAAGGCTGGGTTGCAATGCAGCATTGCCACTTTATTACAGCATATAGAGCATTGGTAGCTGATCAAACTGCCTTCTGACAACCTTCAACAGTTATTTTTGAGGGTAAGTGGCTCATTTCACACCAGCTACACAGCACTGGGAAATGAGGTTTTGTGGAGAAGAATTCTGTGTGATAGTATTTGAAGTGACTAGGAAATGAGGCACGGGGAGATTGCTGTGCAATAGGATTGGTTACTGTAAGTACTTCAAATGTTTGCCATTACACAGTACATTGGCATGCTCTTTACCCAGTTTGATGTCTGTTAATTCAGCATGCTTAACAAGCATATCTGTCCTAACGCTGAATAATAAAATAATTTTTAATACATCTAAGCTAACTGAGTAACAAAAGTCCAACCAGGACCACAGAATCTGTAAGTTCTTTTGCATTTAAAGTCCTTCTTTGGGTTTAGTCCTTAATATTTAGCTTCTAGTATAGTTTTTCTTTTTAACTCAACAAATATAGTTGCAGTTAACAGATAAATAGGAGAGACACATTCTTTTTATACACAGAAAGTCATAGTAAGCGTGCAAACAAATCATTTTCACTGAGTGGCAGGGGACAAGGAGTGACATATTAAGATATATTTGCAAGCATGGCTGTTTTCCTATGCCTCATGGGTTTGAAGATGTTGCTTGGCACGTGGCAAGTTTTTACACCAAGCAAAAATCCTTGTGATGGTCTTTTGTGTAACACACAGGGCTGGCTAGAAGCTTCATAGAAGTTGAGTTATCCTAATAAAAAGAAAAACAGTCACTGTACTAACAAGTCAAATTATGTAAGGTAAGTTTGTGATTTTTTCACATGCCTGAGTCATTACATATAGGGCCACAGTTCCCACAGTACCAAATGCACCCACATACTGGTAGGCAGCTGGGCGGGCATGTGGAAGCCAGTAAATCAGCAAGGCACAAAGAGTGCACCCAGTTGCTTACTTATAAACCTAAGTAAGGCTTAGATATGGTCTTATAGCTGCATTACTTTTCTCAGAGCCTCAAGTCAGGAACAAATTTATTCGTTATTATTAAGTTTATAAGGAATATAGTTCTCATGGAGATAATAAAATGTAATGTTTTAGATTACTAGGGTGTTTATAGAAGATCTCGTCTTTGAAATTCTGATAATGGCAAAACTCCCATTGGCATCAAGGAGAATATTGCCTGCCAAAAGACTGCAAGATCAAGTAGACAGTATTTACAATAAATTTACAGTACATTTAAGGGCTTTTATGACTTCAAAAATCATTTTGTCATTTCCCACATAATAGGTCTCTAGACTTCTGATGAACTCATTTACAAATTCTTCTGCATGGATATTAGTTTACACACTTGAGAGAAAGGTACAAATTAGACTATCTTAGAGTAATGAATTTTGCCCTATCTTAAACTTCAGGGATTTAGGATAAAAATGAACCATCATAATTTTGTTTCGTTTTGGTCCAACTCTCCACATAACCAAAGAGACCCATAATTCATCAAGAAGGTACCTTTTCTGTAGAGAGAACCAAATTTTCCCTGATTATGTCATGGTAATCAGAGGTACTTACCTCTTGTTTGCATGAAGAATATATTTGTGCCTTGTGCAGTATCTTACTCTACTTTAGTTAATGCTAATGATCTAAACATATATTTTCTAAATTTGCATGAAAAGGGGGATATTAACAAGGTCCTACTGTAAGAGTCATGTGAATGTCTCCTTGGTGCTCTATATTACCCAGGGAGGGAGTGGGAAGGAGACAGAGAAAGACTGAGAGAAAAACAAAGACAGACAAAGAGAAAGAAAGAGGGAGAAAGGGGAGCTGGGGAGAAGGGAGAAACCCTTCCAGACGGTCATTCAGAGCAGAAATCTTACTGAAGTATTCTGATTCTGATTGGAAATTCCCATGTCAGTTGCCTGTGTTTAGGCACTGTTAATAACCCTCAAAATGTCATGAAGAAAGAAAATAATGGAGTCATTTTTACTATACTTTGCACACTGATGATTTTATTCTGACTAAATGATATGGATTTAGACATCATGACAGATGTTTTCTGATACAGTAACATAAGGTGGCTTTTAGTCACTTGTTAATTTTGTTCCTTTGGCCTCTCAACAACATCCTAGCAAAGTCAAATCTGAAGAAGACAAAAATTCTAGCTTACAATTATTATCACTGTGTCATTAAACTGTTACAATTCCACTTTTCATATAAAGAAGTCTAGAACTGGATAATTGCAGTGTGATTGCAGTAGTGATTTTCTCCTTCTGCCAATGACTTTGTACTGCAATTCTATTGCTCATAACCTTTGAATACCTGACATGTAATTTTATTCTGATTTATTATACTTTAAATAATATTTGATTGGTATGAGCTACATGATGATATCACTTGCTCTGGGCTTTACAAATGCATCTGAGTGTTTGCCACACTCTGAGAAATTCATTATATGCATTCCGAAAAAGGTTATGGACACTAAATAGAATGGCTTAATTCATAAAGTGTCTGTTTTAATAGATTTCAAAATTTCACATCACTAGAAAAGTCAGGTTTAGAAACATTTCTTAAGAGAAAAAATGAAGCTCAATTTTCTATGCCTAAATATACACATATAGATTACAGTTGCACTATTAAATTGTCTGTTTTTGGAAATTATATACAAATCCATCAACAAAAGGGGACAATGCTGTTTTATAATTCTTCTATCCAGTGTGATCTCAGTGTACTTTTTATGAGATTACATAGAGGAAACTTACCCTACTGACTTTTTTTGATGGGGATGCAAATGTGAACTGTTCGAAGGAAATTGTCCAAAGGCATACAGAAGCAGCTAACATTTTTGTTTAGAAGGATTTAAATTTCCCTTTCCACTTAGCTCTTCTGAGTAGTTCATAGGAAGGTCAGCCATGGGAAAATAGACCAGTGGCACAGCAGGGGAAAAAAAAAAAAAATTATCAGACCTATTGTCTTCTCAGCACTAAGATGCCAGCATTTGGTAAATACAAAAGATCCTTTCTGCACCTCCAGCTAAGTTCCCTTCTACACCTCCAGCTTTCCCTAAGATACAAGAGTCACCTGGTATTTGTATGAGACCAATTCCTTTAGTTCAGATGTGATCTTCTACCAGAATAGTGTGGTTGGGGCTCATTTGCAGAAATAACGTTTGAACCTCAATACAGGCTTTTCACAAACCTGTGAAGGTTGTCATAAAGTTTTTGTGGGAGAACAATCCTTTAATAGATAAATTAAAGCTGTTTTTTCAAATGATAACAGAGATGAAAAATAGAAAAAAAGAAAGTTCCTTTGCTATATATTTTTAGTGCTGGATTGTCTATATCCAAGTGACCTACCGGCGCACAGGGAAAGGTGTTTTCATCCTGTGTCCATACACACACAGACACCTACACAGAACTTTGTTTTATCTTAAGAAAGATGCTACTTCCCAGTCCACTGGTATAACCCTTATAAAATCTTTGAGTTTTACTTAAGTTTGAAAGGAACCAATTATGCTGTAAACTTTATAATTTTATCTCCAATTGGGGAAAAAAAAATCAATAATCAAAAGAAGTGTTTTTATGTTCTGAATGGCTTTTCTGTCTTTTAAAAATTTTACATACATATTTAGCTACAGCAGCAGAAAGATTTATTTATAATATTAAAAGTATAGATCACAAATATCTCATTTAAATGCAACTCTACAGCCAGCTAAGAAAGGAAGGCAAACATTACCACAATTTAAACTTTAGGAAATGAATAATGTCTTAGCACTGGGTACTCAAGCTTAAGGGTAACAGAATATATAATATACAGAAACTGAAAAAGAACTTTTGGGAAAAGAAAAGAATTAAAAATAAAAAATGTACAGTGGTATGTCTGTTCTATCACAGTGAACTGGCATTTTAAATATCTCATATTTATTCCTGTTTAATTATCATTCTTCACAGATATGGGGCTTAGGCTGAACTGAAGTGTGTGCTACGGAACTAGCACTGCTACTAGCAACTTGCATTATATTGCCTGTCAGTCATTTTATTAAGCACCTACCACCTTGAGTTTTATCACAGCAGACAGCACATGAATAAGAGAATTTTAGGAATTTTGAAATCATTATTTTATTCACTTTTATAGTACAGATTTCCACAGCAGCAAAACACTTTGGTTTAAAAAATTAAAAACATATAAACTGCATGTGCCAGTCTCACTAGCAAGAATAAATAAGACAAGTGTTCCTGCTAGAAACGTCATTTAGAAGCATCATTAGAAAACTCAGTAGTAGTTATCTGAACAATGTCTAGCCAACCAAGAAGTACTGTTCATCACAAAGTAAACAAAAAAAATTGTCTCACCCTGAAGACAGGTAGGTTTCTCAAACAGCTATCAGAGGAGCAAATTCTAAGGCAATGGGGATCCACACAGACTCCTTTTTGGTCAGCCTAAAAAGATGATATTGAGTGCATCACAGCAGTGTCTTAACAGCTGTACTAAGCCCTTTTCATAAATGACAGGCTCCAAAATACACAGAGCTTTAGAAATTACTTCCAATTTGAGCACCATACAGAGGAAAGAAAATATTTTAAAAGCATGAGCAAAGGTGGAGGATGTGAGCTTGTGAACATCTACCTGCCTAAAAAGGACAGGAAAGATCATACAGTTTTCTGATCACCTTTCACCCCCCTGACAAAATAGTATGTTAAAATTATCTAGTCTTCAAGGACTGGATACACTTGATCAAATAAATACATCTTCAGCAATGAAGTCATCAATGTCTTCCTCTAAACAGTCTGACCCAGGTTAACTAATGAATGGAAATAAGCACTCATTCTTAGGAAAGAAATCATCTTATCTTAACATAAACATGTAGAACAAGTCAAATGAATTGTGTCCTAAGAGTGCCATTTTTGTGCTTGAATATAAAGAAAGAATTGGATGACTAGTTCATCTGTGGTTTCCTGAACTGCAGATATTTAAAATAAAGGAACCAAAGTAAGTATGCATATCAGAAAATATGAGCTATGTTGAAAGGGTTGTAAACTTCTAGCTAGTCCTATGTGGTAAAGGAATCCACCAGAAGGTACTGGAAAGCTGCTGAAATCTACAGTGCAAAAAAATATTTTTTTTTTCTCACAGTCTAATTATCTGGGAAAGAAGATGTGTGAAAGATCTTCCATGAAGACACAAACTTTCAGATCACACCCTTAATTTTCTTCACCTCTTATTTAAATGTGACAGATTCTAGTCACAAATGTTTTGAATCCTATGTTTTATGACACCTTGGCATCCTTAATAAATGCATAAACTATATATCTCCAATTTTCTAACTTACAGTGATGACCTTCATGAAAACTTTATGCTATAGAATTTCATTTTTGAAAAAAAAAATTGATAGCATAATATTCCTCCAAGCTTGCTGTCTGATTGAATATGTAATGTGACTCAAAATGCAAGAATGTCATAGGACATCAGAGGAAAGGAGCTAGAAACACACACAAGGACATATACCATTAGAACTTTGAAAATAATAGATTTTTTTATTTTTATTTTTATACTTACTTCCATCCTCCTTTCCCTTTTCTAATTAGCTTTCCTCCATAACTTCTCTTATAGCTCTTTAGCCTCTGGCTGAGATGACATGTGGAAAAATTCCTCTGAGGCCAATGTTAATGTGGTGCTCTCGATTGCCCAGTAGTAATCACAAAGTATTGTTGATAAAATCTCTCAAGCACAACACCTCCAGGATAACAGCCAGTGACCAAGAAAGTAGGAATGACCTGAAGTTCATTTCCATTTTTGTGTGAAAAGAGAATGACCCTATCTCTCCTCTGCTGTTCTTCATTTCAAAGTCAACTCAACATAATTATGTTTTAACTGCGATACATGAGTACTTAGTACCTACCCAGCACTCTTACATTTTCTAATCTTTATTGTCTAAGGTTAATCATTGAAATGGAAAATGAATACCAAGCTATCGTATGTATAAGTAGAGAATCTGTGTACCAGTGACCAATGACCAATGAACCAGTCCTGGTTGATTGTTGAATCTGATGGATGTTTTAAAAATCAATACCTTTGCAGCCTCCTGTGTTCATAAATAGGGTTTATGAGAGACAAGAGCTACATCTCTGATTCTTACTCTGAGAGTTCAGAATTCAGAACACTGTGTTGTGCAGCACAGTGTCAGAGATGAAAGAAATATTTAATATGTACGTTTTTGTTTATTTTCTGGGAGACTGCTTCATTTTATATTGTCCCATTATGAAAACCATCTTTTAGATCCTTTATGCAGGACATAATTACTGTCTTGTTAGATTTCTTTTGATTCATAAATAATGGTATGTAGATTAATAGAGGGATGTATAACATATAGAAGAGCCTTTACTTGTTTCTCAAATGTTAATTATTTTAAAGGTTCATTTTATAAATAACACCAGCCATGAAATTTCCTTTTATTGTTTTAAATTTAAAAAAATCTACAGAATGGAGCTGGGATCAGAAATGCAGATGAAAGGTATTTTCAGACGAAAAAAAGGGAATCATTCATCTCAGAAATTCCTAATAAAGTCTTAGTGCATACTGTATGTCTTCAGCAGATAAGACTAGTGAATAGCAGCATAAGGAAAAAATCAAGCAGCCATTATCATTACTATCATCATCATCAGTCATCAGCTCCATCACACAGGTTTGTGCATATGCTGTAATGAAAAAAAAAAAAAAAAAAAAAAGAAAAAAAAAGAGGGAAAAAGAGAGAAAAAGAGAAAAGGCTCTTGTTAATTCTAGATTGCTGAATAATTTTAACTAAGCAGCAGACTATGCCTCTGAATGACCTCTTAAAGGAGATTACAACTCATCATCAGCTCTGTCATTAGTCCAATCAATATAATCCCATTATATTTGCTTCTTATTTATAGAAGCACTCATAGGAAAAGTTATCAGCAACCCCTGTGTGAACATTCTTCTGTCCCTATGGATGCACAATATGTCACCAACTGTCAGTCAGATCATCACTGACACGGACAAGAAACATTGGTTGTGTGATTGGCCTATGCAACATACTATATTCTTCCAGAACAATGAACATGAGTCCAAAGGGACCGTCGTAGATGTTGTTGAGCATGGAGATTTGGTGTGAATTCTGTGCTAAGTCAGTCAGACCAAATTATTTTTATGATGTATTCCTAAGGAGGCCCTTGGTAAAGATAACGGGTTTGCTACTTTTGTTTTCTACTAGGCTGCTTGTCAGAAGGCTCAAACATACCTTTTTATAATTTTCCCACAATCCTTACAGGAGTACAAATGAGAGCTGTGAGCCACTGAAACTTTGTTGGAAATATGCTGGACTGAACATTAGCATTGCTATTTCCAACATACAATACTAACAAACACAGAACTTCATTTTCCTGTAATGACGGTTCTTTAACCTTCCTGACAAACCATAGTAAGCAGCAGGGGTAAAAATGTCATTGCAGCTGGCTTAAAATTTGATTAGAGACCGTGTGATTTTGAGAC
Organism: Pelecanus crispus; assembly: GCF_030463565.1. Taxonomy (NCBI): domain Eukaryota; kingdom Metazoa; phylum Chordata; class Aves; order Pelecaniformes; family Pelecanidae; genus Pelecanus; species Pelecanus crispus. Next base: position 190,564,740 of record NC_134643.1, read on the forward strand.
TAAACTATAAGTAAGAAAATTCACATCCAAATTGTGGGAGAGTGCTTTGTAGAGGGAGATGGTCACATACTGTTGTTTAGCTTTTTTTGCTTAGTATTATCACAAATCACAATGTTTCTGTGTGTACTGAGAGGAAAAATAATTGTGCAGAATTAGGATATTTCGGAGTTCCAGGAGAAGATCTGTGTGAAGTTTAGGAGATAGCCACATACAGAGCTCCAAGAAAAATAATTTGCCAAGCTTGGTGCAACCTTTATGTCCCAAAGTTCCACAGATAAGTTTGGAACAATATTTTATTGATGCTGTCTAGGCATTTAAACCTGCACCAAAATCAGACAGGAAGAAATTAGTTTATTAATCTCTCAGAAAGCATCTAACATCTAAATAAACACATGAAAAAATCTTATCTGTCAATGCCACTGCACTATAATCCATTATCTTAGACATCTGCATGTACTTCAGAATCAGACACCGGTATTTGTTGATGACTTTATGGGCATGTCATCAGTTAAAGCTGATCAATACTTTCTTCTGACTTGCCCAGAATACTTAAAAAAGAGTTCAACATAAAATACCCTAGTATTAATATGAAAAGCCAGGTGTAGCAGTTTATGTTATGCATTTTCTCAAGCCTCAGCTGTCAAAACAGCTCTTGCAGGGTTTGATGTTTTTTTTGCTTTTGTTTTGTTTTCAGCCTATGTATGATGAACCATATTCTGAGTAACTTTGCTCTAAAAACATGCAACTTTGAAATCTAAATACAACATTTTAAATTTTCTATTGATTTTTTTAAAAAAAAACATTTATTGTTATAAGATTTTAAAAATACCAAATTACTTCTAGTCTATGCTGTGATGGCTTATATAGGTGCCTTTGACTTCATATTGATTTTCTCTCAGAAAAGAACTGAACACAAAGAGTTCTATTTTTGCTTTTTATCATTTTGGTGAGAGGAAATTAACTGTTATACACACAGAGTAAGGCCTTCCTAGGGATAAAGCATACCTTAAACATTGTCAGAAAAGCCAGAGATAGAAAACTGGCAGCAGGTGTCTGGCAGACAGCCACTTCTCCAAGTCAGTCCAGACTATGTATGCTAAAGAACTCAGAAAGAAATAAGTTCAGTATAGAAATGGTGCCAAATTATATTTTCTAGATCCTGTTAGAAGACAATATTCATTCATTTAGATAGGGTTTTGCTATAAATTCATCTTTACCCATGTACTTCAATGTGCCTAGTAAGCTGATTTATCATAAACTACATTTAAGACTATTTAATCAGGAAAATTATTCCTTATTATCATTTAACAAGTTCCTTATGGGAACTCTGAGTCAAGTCCTCAGAGAAAGGAAAATAAACAGAGAATTTTAGGGTAAAATGTGTTTTAAATGCCAGTTACTTATTCAATTTTCTCAAGAATCAAGAAACTAATTCAACTTTTATGAGAAGGAATAGATTCCTTTCCTTTGTGCCATTAAGAATTAACTCAAAACTTCATCATTTTCCTGAGTGAATTAGATCAGAGATAGCAATGGGCCAAAATCCAACTCTTTGTAAATAAACATTCATCTTCCAAACATTACAGCAAAATTTCTAAATCAGTAGTCTTTTATCAATATTTATGTATCATTTGACAGTGATTAAAATGGGTTCTTAGACCTTCTTTTTTAAAATATAGGGTGGTTTTGTGTTTTTTTTTAGAATGTTGCAGACAAAAATTTTTATTCAGGTTCTTATGCTTTCAAAGATATACACTGTCAGATTTATAAGGAGTACTTAAAGCATTCTAAAGAGTTTTGCTCAACTAGTAGATAGCAGTGAAGCAGTTAAAAAAACAAACACAAACCTGAATGATACAAAACATTTTAAGGCAATTTTTTATTTTCTTTAGATTCCCTGCATTATGTCCTATGCTCTTTGCATTCTCAACAAATAAAAATTCATACGAACTGTTTCAGCTCTTTACTCCTCCTGTACAACCACACTGACTGAAATAAAACACAGAGGGAAAGGAGAAAATAAGACAGTCTTAGCATGGTATCTCATTGTAGACAAACCTTGGAAAATATTTTCTGTATGAACCACATCCCTTGTCAATATAGTACTACCACTGACTTTGTTTTGACCCTTATTTTATATATTGTATGTATGATAACATGAAGTATCAAGAATCAGCATAATAAAGCCAAATGAAAACTGAGCAGAGAGTACGGCTAGTCTTATCCTTTCCTATGCTTATATAGCAAACAGTTTTTCTCCTCTCTTTCATTAAATCAACTTAAAACACACTTCTGGGAATTTCCAAATGAATTAGTGATACCATTGACCCGTAGTATTCTATCAAGCTAATTTATCTGGTTTTCATTGGAAAAGGAAAAAAACATGGGAAACCACTATCTATATAGAGTTAGATTTACCATATTTGCTATACCTATTTTCAGAGAAACGAAACTTAGGCCTGTGCCTAAAACTGGAGCAATCTCTGAAAGTTTGTGTGCATACATTACTGACTATGAGATCAGCTGTTTCCAATATATTTAGTTAATGTTGGATTTCATTACTCAGAACAGGGAATTACCTTTTCCTAGGCTTGAACAATGTGTAGATCATTCAGTACTGGCGAAGCATGTGCATAATAAGCCCAAATTGCATTCACACTGACCTGCATTTTCCACCTAACTCAGGCTTTCTTCCCATATTTTGTCTCTTCTGTAGCATATGACTTGTAAACTCAGAGGATATTGTAGTCATACACACCTAATATCATGGAGGAAACAAGGTAAGTGTAAACAGAAGCGAGCAAATTTTAGCAATCAAGTGTTTGAAAGAAGTCTGTTACACAGATCCAGAAAGATAATTTAGTCTACACCTCAATAACATTGGTAGGCATTTTTTCCTGGGCCTAAATAATGCTCTTTAGAGCTGAACAGCTGTAGACATAATATTCTCAGAATCAGGTTGTTAGCCAAAATAAGAAATGCAATTAAAATCCTTTTAAAGTCCATTTAATGAAAGCAGTAAAATACTCATTGGCAACTATGAAATCTGCTTTAGAGATGACCCCAGAAGTCTTTCATGCTTGTAAGTTATGTGTTTTCCAAATAAGGTTTGCAGTTCATTGTTACCCATATTTTTTCTATTATAATGAAGAGTGCAATGAATTGGCATGTACGATGGGTTCACAGGAGGAATGACCTCCTGTAAATGTATTTGTAAACACCACAGAATGCTGCTATTGTTCAGTACTGTTTCATTTCCTCACTGGTTATTAGAGTTTAAATGAATTTAGTGCATCCAAAAGTTGCCAAACTGACCTCCAGGGAAGCTGCAGATTCTTGTGTATGGGGGGGAGGAGGGGGGAAAAGGATGCAAGTGGGATATTATCCACTCCAAGATCCTCTGACATTTTTGTGGAAGGGTTGCCTGAAATGTGCATGTCTAGACAGCATTTATTCCATTACTCATTTTTTTTTATTTCCTGTGCATAAATCATAATTCTTTTAAAAATTTGAAAAGGTTCATACACAGGCCTGGTTTTATACATAGAAGCAGACTTATGATGAATATGAGAACACAAAATGTTGATCTCTTTATTTATGAATGTTATATATGACTATGCACAACTGGATGATATAAGAACTAAACCAAACCTTTTTCCCATGCATAATGTAATTGGAGTTTGTATATAGCAACAAAGTGTCCTCTCAGGTGACAGATTCTCGCTGGAGAACTAAAATTAATCTTTCAGTATAAGTAAAAAATTTACTCTTAGAGATGATGATGATGTCTTCAAATGCTATTAAGAATGGTTTTGAAAGATTGTGGCATTTGCCAAAAATTCATCTCAAGTTAAGCATTGAATTGTCATGTATCTGGGAAACTGAAGTGGAAGAGTTTGTAACACACTGACTATAATGTGTCTTTCCAGTGGGTATAATACATTAAAAGATGACAAAGTACTTTATTATTGCCAGATAATGAAGTTATTTCTTCATTGAATTTTTTGTTGTTCTTTTGGTATCTATTTTTTTTTTCCAAAATTTTCCCTTTCTTTCAGTTTTGTAGTACTTAGTGCTCACAGCCAAACTCAGTTGCACTGCTGTAGTTACAGCCAAATTAGTCTCACCGTATGCTGTCTATACTATCTGTAGTCTCAAGTCTAACTTTTCTGTTTCCTCCCAGCTCTAGGTTTCTTTCGAGTGAATATATACATTACATAAAATCTAACCATTCTCTTAAAACATTACCCTCAAGCATGTCTTTAAGGACTGAATTAATCCAATCCAATTTTAGCCTTTTACTGCATCAGAGAACAGCAGTCTCCCTGTAGCCAATGGGAAGAGATGGGCTTTTCTGGATCAGCTCCTAAAAAACCTGCGGTCCTAACCTAGGCTCCTCAGATAAGTTCCTAAAACAGAATGGGATGAATCCAACAGTTGTGACTGATGCTGGCTCATGAGATGTCAAAAACTTTCACCTAGGAATTGAAAGGAACACTCCACCTGAGCACAGTCATGGCACAGTAACCACTTTTTATGATTAACCAGTTTTTCAGGATTAATGTCACACACAGAACAATGCGTCTGAGTCCACAAAATAATAGCGCTGTGCAAAATTATGATGTACAGCAGTGGTTTTTTATTGGTTAGATTATTTCTTGTAATATTATGCCTATTTGGATTTTAGGGTTTGGGTTTGTTTTGATTTTGTTTAATACAGCTGAGGGTATTTTCTACTACATCTCATTTTCTATAGGACTCATAGGAGCACAATCAGAATTTGTTGGTGACAATAATTTATTGACAGAGCAGCACTTTCTCATTTGTAACTAAATGATCACCAGATTCTCTCACTTTTGATGGATGATTTAGTAATATGACAAAAAATATGATCAGTAAATAATTAGTTTGACATGCAGGGTAATACACAATTGATGGTATATGAACAGTTAGTAAATTAAGTGGGTAACTTCTGTTAACTCAGTATAAGAAAAACTGGTTGCAATAATCATTCTGATTAATTATTCTGAAGCTTAATGCCTATTTAAAAACAAAAAGGGGGGCAGGGGGGAAGTCAGGTAACTATAGCAGAGAACTATAGATAAGTTACACTAACTTCAACTTTCTGAAAAATTCAGCAGCAAATAATAAAACAACCTATTTGCAAGTACATAGGCGATAAGAATGAAGTACGCAGCACATAGAATGGAGCTCTGTGAAGAACAACTAGGGTCAAACCAGCCTAAACAGTCTAATCTTTCTGCAAAATGATAAATAGAGAGTTGTGTGTCATATAGTTTCACTTTTGTAACATACCTCTTGCTCTTTCATATGACATTTTCTTAAGAAAATGGGGGAAGTGTAGTTGAATGACATTGGGGTGAATGTAAACCACTTTGGACATCCATATCCACAGAGAAGGAAATAAGCTGTCCCCCATTATCATGATGTATCAGACAAGAAATAATGAACTTTGAAAGCAACACAGAAAATTCAGAATAGACGCTGGGGAAACATGTAAAGGTAAGGTAGTGAATTACAAGAATAGATTGCTGGGGGAGTCTCTGTCATAGAAGTCTTTAAGAGAAGTGGAAAAATGCCTGTGCAGAATCATAGAGAGAGCTGATTCTGCCTTAGGGCAGGGAAGAGGACTAGATGACCTCTCAATGCCTTCTTAGTCCTGTTTTTCTGGGATTCTATTATGTAGATATCTAAATGTGAATACATTATTCAAAATGTTGTAATACCATAGTTAATATTTTATAATAATACTAAAGTAGTTAATACTATCCAAAGAATGTTGATAATCACTCTTGTACTTTTTTTTTAACTTATATTTTAAATTATGATTGGCATTTGAATTAAAATTACTGATTAAAAGTGCCATCTATTACCTAAGATTTAATTTGTGAATCAGTATCCAAAGGAAAGATTCAAGGTCACTACATTTTGTTATAATTTCATAACCATAAATTTTATTTCCTGATAGGACCATTCGGATTGATGGATATAAAGTTCTTATAAAAAAAAAGACCAGTAGAACAGTTCCAATGATTAAGGATGCATCTAGTCTGCTCTCTTTTATTGCCAATGAATCACAGAATCATAGAATCATAGAATCGTTTAGGTTGGAAAAGACCTTTAAGATCATCCAGTCCAACCATTAACCTACACTACCAAGTCCACACTAAACCAATCAAGGGTAGACTAGACTAAACCATGTCCCAGAGTGCCACATCTACCTGTTTTTTGAACACCTCCAGGGATGGTGACTCCACCACTTCTCTGGGCAGCCTGTTCCAATGCTTGACCACCCTTTCCGTAAAGAAATTTCTCCTAATTTCCAACCTAAACCTCCCCTGGCACAGCTTGAGCCCATTTCCTCTCATCCTATAGCTAGCTACTTGGGAGAAGAGACCAACACACACCTCACTACAACCTCCTTTCAGGCAGTTGTAGAAGAGCAACAAGGTCTCCCCTCAGCCTCCTCTTCTCCAGGCTAAACAACCCCAGTGCCCTCAGCCGCTCCTCAGAAGGCCTGTGCTCCAGACCCTTCACCAGCCTTGTTGCCCTTCTCTGGACACGCTCCAGCACCTCAATGTCTTTCTTGTAGTGAGGGGCCCAAAACTGGACACAGTATTCCAGGTGCGGCCTCACCAGTGCCGAGTACAGGGGAACAATCACCTCCCTGCTCCTGCTGGCCACACTATTCCTGATACAAGCCAGGATGCTGTTGGCCTTCTTGGCCACCTGGGCACACTGCAGGCTCATGTTCAGGCAGCTGTCGACCAACACCCCCAGGTCCTTTTTGGCCAGGCAGCTTTCCAGCCACTCTTCCCCAAGCCTGTAGCGTTGCATGACGTTGTTGTGACCCAAGTACAGGACCTGGCACTTGGCCTTGTTAAACCTCATACAGTTGGCCTCAGCCCATTGCTCCAGCCTGTCCAGGTCCCTCTGCCAGGGCCATCCTACCCTCCAGCAGATCAACACTCCCACCCAGTTTGGTGTCATCTGCAAACTTACTGAGGGTGCACTCAATCCCCTCATCCAGATCATTGATAAAGATATTAAACAAGACTGGCCCCAAAACAGAGCCCTGGGGAACACCGCTCGTGACCGGCTGCCAACTGGACTTAACTCCATTTACCACAACCCTCTGGGCTTGGCCACCCAACCAGTTTTTTACCCAGTGAAGACTACGCCCATCGAAGCCATGAGCTGCCAGCTTCCCAAGGAGAGTATTATCGGAGATTGTGTCAAAAGCTTTGCTAAAGTCCAGGTAGATGACATCCACAGCCTTTCCATCATCCACCAGGCGGGTCACCAGGTTATAGCAGGAGATCAGTTTAGTCAAGCAGGACCTGCCTTTCATAAACCCATGCTGGCTGGTCCTGATCCCCAGGATGGGCATCACATTGGCAAGCCTCCAGTCATCAGGGACCTGCCCTGTTAACCAGGACTGCTGATAGATGATGGAAAGTGGCTTCTATTCATCTGTACAGTCCCTGTGTGGCAGAATAGTGAACTAGGGCTTCAGCAGTGAAGATAAGAATGAAATGCAGCTTTTTCAGGGGACTGATAGGCAGGATCCCATGGGATGCTGTCTTGAACAGCAAAGGGATTGATGAGATTCAGTTTCCTTCATGAAAAACTTAAAACACAAGAAGGTCAATCTCAGTATGAACAAGAAGGTGTGGCAGAAAACCAGCTGAGTCAATGGAGAAATCTCTGGATGAGCTCAAGCACAAAAAACAAGTATACAGAGTGGACCCGGGGACACTCCACTCAGGAATAATACAGAAAGAGTGCCTAGGTCTCTAGGGAAAGAATTAAGGAAATCAAAGATCAGCTGGTGTTGAAAATGACAGAAGATATGAAGGGAATGTCCTGGTTTCAGCTGAGATAGAGTTAATTTTCTTCCCAGTAGCTGGTGTAGTGCTGTGTTTTGGATTTAGTTTGAGAATAACATTGATAACACACTGATGTTTTAGTTGTTGTTAAGCAGTGCTTACGCTAGTCAAGAACTTTTTCAGCTTCCTATGTTCTGCCAGGTGCACAAGAAACTGGGAGGGGGCACAGCCAAGACAGTTGATCCAAACTGACCAAAGGGGTATTCTATACCATATGACATCATGCTCAGTATATAAACTGGGGGGAGTTGGCTGGGAGGCTGCGATCACTAGATCGTTGTGTGGTGTTTAACTGTGTGCTGGGTTAAACCACAACAGGGAACAAGAAGCAATTCTGCAGGTAAGTAGAGAAATAAAAGGGAGATAAAGCAAAATGTGGACCTGCTGCTGAATGAGATGGACATCTAGCTGCATAGGATATTGAAAAGTCTGAAGTACTCAGCACCTTCTCTACCCAACAAGGTTTGATGTAAGACTACCCTAGTCTCTGTCCCTAGTAGCAGAGCATAGGGTAAAGAAATGCTACCAAAGGTATCAGAAGACCAATTAGATGGAGGATGTCTTAGTGGCCACTAGAGCAAACTTTATGTACACAAGTCCATGGGACCAGACTGGATACATCAAAAAGGACTGATGCCATTCTTAGGCTTCTTTTATCATCTTTGAAAATTTACAGGGACTAGAAGACATCCCTGATGACAAGAAAAACACAAATGTGATTCCATTTTCAAGAAGGAGGAAAACTGTCAGGCAAGTATTTCTCACCTCTGCTTCTGAGACAATAGAACAAATCCTGCAGTTCCAGACACATTTCCATGACAAAAGTCATTGGGAAATGTCAATATGTTGTGTGTGACCATAGTTCCTGTGTAACCATGCCAGTTAGCTTCTGTGATGAGATGATTGACTCAGTGGACCAAAGGAGGGCCGTTGCTGTCCTTTATCTTGACTTCAGCAATGATTTTGATACACTATTTCACAGTGTCCATGTAGCTAAATTGAACAGTTATAGAAAGGCAGACTATGAGGTGAATAGAAATCTGGCTAGATTTCCAGACTGCCAAAGAACACTAACAGACATCAATTCAAAGTCCCATTGGTGTCCTGGTATTAGTGGCATTCTGCAGAAGTTGGTACCACAGCTGATGCACAACATGGATGATGGGATGGACTGCACCCTCACCAAATTAATTGATGACATGAACCCAGGAGAAAAGATATACTGGAGAGTAGGAGTGCCATTTTGTCAAGCTGGAGGAACCCAGTGAAATTCAGTAAAAACAAATCTAAAGTCCTGCACCTAGAATGGAGTTAACCCATGCAACAGGACAGGCTAGAAACCTGCTGTGCAAAGAAGGAGGGCCGATGAGTAGAAAATTGAACATGAGACAGCAGAGTACCCATGCTGCCTGCAGAGAAGACAGTCAGATTCTCCTCAGATATGCTCAGTGAAAGATTGAGGTACAACAGACAGACACAAGTTACTGCAAAGAAAATTCTGATTAGATATATATATAAAAAAATCTTCATGGTGATGATGGTCAAGCACTGGAACACTGGAATCTGTGAAATATCCATCCCCATTAGATATTCTCAAGTCTAACAGATCTAACAGAATAGTCTAAATGCAAAGTTAGCTCTGCTTTAACCAGGAGCTTGGGTAAGATGACCTACAGGGTCCCTTCCATTGTAACAATTTTTTGGTTGCATTTTTCTTACATTTTTTTCAAAATTATAAAAAACCTACCTGTAGTACCATATTTGTTGATTTAACCTTAGCTTCTACTTTCAGAATCTTCTGTTCTTTCTTCTAGCTACCTTAGCTGACAGAATTTTAGAAAACTGTTGAGAATTATTTCCTTCCTTCCTACCTTCCCTCCATTATCATATCAGCCACTGCTTGGCCATGTTGTGATTATTCTTTTACATTTCATTCCTTTTGAACACTTAATCATTTTTGTTGCACTTTCCTGAACTCCCTCTGATTTGTTAATATATGTGTGATATTGAGGTTCCCAGGATTGAACTTATCCTTGTAGGTGTGATCACACTGGGGCCATATAGAAAGAAACTATTGTCCGCCTGCTGCGTGACATCAATGTGACAGATTCCATGGTCTCTAAAAATAATTCTCATTTCATTTAAAATAGGAAGGGGAATGATCATTTCTATATCTTTGCAAGCCTGCTACAGAAACACACACATGCACAAACTCGCAGACATACAGAGACATATACAGACATACACAGTTCAGAGTGATTGAGCTAATTTCTAACATCTCCTGTCCAAAATGATTGCCATAAGGAAAAAAAAAAAAAAAAAAGAAATAAAAAAGAAAAATAAATATAAAAAGAAAAAATATTCTCTTGACCTTTTTACAATAGGAAAACCAGAAAAAATTGGCTGGAAATAATGGTTTTAAAAAAAACCATCAGAACAGATGTAGGGGTATATTAGTCATTGGTTAGGGATGGGTTTGTGATTCATTTCCCTTGAATGGTAGACCTGGTCATATAGTGATCTGATGAAATGCTTTTATAAAAAACTCATTATAACAGTACACTTTACACCTTTTAATTAAATAAATCACACAGTATAACTGAGCATGGACTGGAGGAAGATATCTTGGGATACAGGGAGTAGAAATGTTCTCAAGAGCTGTCTGCACTTAAAGCTAAGCTCTGCCTCTCTGGCAGACTATCATCTGGCTTCAAACTAGCAGTGTCATATAAGCCATCCCTTCTGTTTTAGCACAATTTTCTTTCTCTGATCTTGATCAGTTTGGGGAATCTCTCTCAGACTGTCCCAAGGGAATCATCTCCACAGCAAAAGCTTCTGGCTCCACTTCACACCTGACTCTCAGTGAGATGAAGCATAGACTAAAGGATCATGCTCCCCCTCAATTATATTCCTAGACGAAATACAGTTCAGACAGGTCCACAAGAGAAGGTTATGAACTACAAGCAAGAAGTGAATTCAGAGGGTAAAAGTGACAATTATTTTTCTACATGAACAAAACTGAAAAAAGCATTGGCCTTTTCCTTAAAAATGTATCACACTGAAAGTTCAATACTGATGTTTTATAGTATTACTTTGCACAAATGTCCTAAACAAAACCCTTAAAAATATATTTGACTTGCACTGATTTTTTATATAATTATCTGATTGCACTTTTTAAAAAAGAAATATCTAGAAAGCACTGAAGCATTTAATGACAAATATTTATTTATAAATAAATTTATAAATTCTTTATAAGCAAAAACTTGAGATAATCTATGTAGAGCTATTTACCCTTATCCTGGTACCCACCCATTTAAAAATCCTGTTTTGCACCTCCAGGCAATTCAGTTGGAATATGACCTGTTTAAAACATATCTGGACTGCACACCACATCATAACTTACAATCTTTAAAGCCAAAAGGAACACAGAAAGCTGATTTTGAAGATATTTTTGCATGCATTTTGTCTGCTGGCATGTTCGTCAGCTGATCCTCAAGGGCTATACTGCGAAATTAATTTCTGCAAACATGGTTAGGATGGCTTGAAGGCTGATCAAGGAGCTGACCTGGAGAAGACAGAGACCAATATGTCTTTCCAGGTTTCTTTTCTCAGCTTGCTGAAAAGAGACTTTAAATCCAATGAAATGCTTCACATGTAACTGAGTGTCTTCAGATAGGATCTAGTAGGGAGCTAATGAGGGGCCATTTGACCCATTCTGCTCACATTATAGGAAGTCTGCTCATTCTGGGTTCATAGTCTTCCTGTTTTGGTTTGGTTTGGTGGTTTTTGGTTTGGTTTTTTGTTTTTTTTTTTTTTTTTCTCAAGTGACTAAATATATTGCTTTGGCTATCACCATGCTTGTAGTTTTAATTACTTGCTTAGCTACATGAACTTTGCCCTGAAATCCTGTTAAAGCTCTTCCAGATATTTGCTAAAGAACACCACCATGGAAAAACAAAGCATGGAAAAGAGCAACTTCTCTCTTAATACCCTGTGCTACAGTGGTGTAGTATATGTTTCAGTTATTCCACAAGGAATTTATGACTGTAGAAGCATATCTACAGCCTAACTTGCCTCCATAACCTTTCTGTTATATTCCTTTACACAGTCATTTTCAGTTTTCTATTTAGTGTAATCACTTAATTCTGTCTCCACTTTTCTCATGGTTTTTTTTCGGATATGTCAGTGTCATGGTTTAACCTCAGCCAGCAACCAAGCACCACAGAGCCACTCACTCACCCTCCCTGCCCCCAGTGGGATGGGGGAGAGAATCTGAAGAGCAAAAGTAAGAAAGCTCATGCAGATAAGAACAGTCTAATGATTGGGGGCGGGGGGGGGGGGGGGCAGGGGTGGGGTGGGGGGTGGTGTAAGTAATGAAAAAAAAAACCAACAAAAAGAGAGAGAAAAACAAAAAACAGGAAAAACAAGTGACACAACTGCTCACCACCCACCCACCAATACCCAGCCAGTCCCCAAGGAGTGATTGCTGTCCCCCAGCCAAACTCCGCCCAGCTTATGTACTGAGCATGATGTCATATGGTATGGAACAGCCCTTTGGTCAGTTTGGATCAACCATTCTGGCTGTTCACCCTCCCAGCTTCTTGTGCACCTGGCAGAGCATGGGAAGCTGAAAAGTCCTTGACTTAGTATGAGCACTGCTTAACAACAACTGAAACATCAGTGTGTTACCACATTATTCTCATGTTAAATCCAAAACATAGCCCTATACTAGCTACTAGGAAGAAAATTAACTCTATCCCAGCTGAAACCAGGACAGTCAGTTCTGTAAAAAAAAATCTAAGTGATCAAAAGTCACCTGACTTGAAATAGACATATTTCTGAGTGATTTTCCTTATTTTCTGTTCAGAAACAGAAGAAAATCCCATCAGATCTTCCACTGGTTTGGCTTGCATATGACACCAGACAGACAAATTTTGTCATATTTTGGAGTATGTTTATGCCATTCCTAGCATATTATATTGCTGACCTTTCCATAAATATAGTATTTTTAAAAAATATTAATTTATTTTCCTGTATCATAAACTCATTCAAGGGCATTTTAAGTGTGAACATAATTAGTATCACAAGGTTCTCAAAAATGCTTGTGGAATAGGGCACTAGAAACTAAAAGTATTTTACTCATTGTGAGGCTGGTGCTAGTGATAGCACAAATATATCATCATTCTTATTTCTTGATCCTGAGTGTCATGATTGCGTCTTTTTTCACCAAAGCTCATGCTTTATTTGCCCTCTTTTCCTTCTGAAAACACAGAGGCTTTAGTTGGTATTATTTATACTTTGTGATGAAGGATAGGCCTCTCTTTGAACTTGAGCTCTCTTCACATGTATAGCCAGGCAATAATATACAGAAAAAATAGAATTAATTATAATGCCAGTGATGAATATTAATGCATGAAGCATAATTTTACTTTTTAGGATAAGTATTCTTATTCGAGACTAACAATCAGTATCTTTTTTTTCTAATGATGGGGCTCCCTAATCTCTTTTCAACAACACTGCTGCTAATCAACATGAAACAAACCACCACATTATTCAGGGAACAACTGTGCCTCTGTGGTCTGAAAAGTGGTGGAGTCTGACAACACGTTATAGACCAAACTTTATTGAGGCAGTAAGAAAGATGAGCAACAATGTGCCCATGCAGTGATTCACCTGGTCACTGATAGCAAACACATGGTCATAAGCAATGCCATGGCTCCAGTGGACTATCAGGAATACAATGTCCAGGTCATCTGACAGTAACAGTCAATCATGCAAGTGACTTTTGAATGTGGGTAGTTGTGCCACTCCTTAGCTCCACCAATGGTAGTGTAAGTTGAGAGAATCATACGTTACATGACAGTCGTGTGTCCTACATGTTATCTAAGATGACGTGGGTGGCATCCTGCCTGTGTGATGATGTTGATCAGGGGCAGGGTGTCAGCCTCCAAGAAAAGAGAGACTTGCACAAACAGAACAAGCTCATAAGACACTCCTATAAAATTCCCAACAATTCTCAGCTTCTGTTGTATTGTCAAGATTAGATCTGAAGATACAAAGTAATATGAGTAAAGCTGCTTTTTTCTGTCTGTAGAGAGTTTTCTTTGATATAGCAAACTAAAGGTTGAAGACAGAGTGAAGTTCAAGCTAGAAATAAGATGGAAAAAGAAGGACAGCATATTATATGAACTGATTGTCTACAGCACCAATAGATATACATCTGGAATCTTTAGATGAGTTGTGTTCATTTTTCCAAACAATATCCTCTGGTTCATTCATTGTTGCTTGATAGGAACTCTGAACAAAATGAAAAATGCCACTTGCTAAGTATCAGACTTCTAGACAAAATGTCCATCAAGAAAAAAATCAGATATCAACATAAAGTTTATGGAATGACATTTTCTGAACACATTTTCCCATTTAATTACAAACTAAGATTTGTGTGTACAAAAGGTAGGTTTAATTGTCTATCAGTATACTTTTGCTGGTGATGGGAATATGATTCTGCAATGAAAGCAAATAAAGGTGTGGTTTGTGATTATGCCTCCTAAAAGAGTTTTTCTGTTTGTTGCTCTGTGTATGACAGAACAAAACAACATACACAACAGCTTCTTATACCTTTAAAGCCCATTCTTATTACACTGTACTGGACTTCAGGCTCTCTCTCCATCTGATTTACTTTAACCTTAAGTCAGTGCACAAAGCTGGACCCGTACTCTATCTGCAGCCTTAGAGCCAAGCAGTGCAGAAAGATTAATTTACATACCTTATGCACAACACTTCCATTTTTATACTCCAGGATAGTAGAACGGCATGACATATTCAGTTCAATTTGGGAGCGAGTATGCTGACCAGATACTTTTCTTCAGAGTATCTTCTTGCCTGTTTTTTTTCTAAGCCATGTTTGCACACTTCATTCATTATTCCTGCCTAAGTACAGAATTTTGAAACTTTCTTTGTTGATTTTTATCAGCTTATCTGTTTGTCTGTTTTGTAATCACTTCCCCAATGCATTATTTGTGAAGTTAAATAAGTCTATTCTGTATTTCAACATTTAAATCATTCTTGAAAAAAACCAGAACTGTACAAGACATATGGAAGACCTATGCAGAACCTGTCTAAATACAACCTTCCAATTTGTTAGGCAATTACTGTTAATGGCTTTCTGGGCACATCTGATCATTTTGCACATCTATAATACTAATCATCTTAATCTTATCTTTTGCTTATAAGTGTCATGTAATGCAGCTTCAAAAGATGTTGTAAACTCAAAATATCTAAACCAGGATATACATTTCTTCTCCTTTATCTGCATGGCCGTTATCCTATCGCAGAAAGGAAATTTGATTATCCTGACAAGCTTTGTTCCCAAGAAATCTGTGCTGGCAGTTATTCTTATGTTATCTCCAGGTGCTTATAAATTGTTTGATTATTTGTTCCAGCTTTTTATAAAAGGAACTAAAGCTGACTTACGTATAATTCTCCATTCCTACTTTTCCACATTTCTGAAGATGAGAACTGTTATTTCCCTTCTTCCAGCTCTCCAAAACTTCATAATCTTTCATGAATTCTATAAGGTTTCAGCAAGCCTTTAAAGTTTTCTGGGTAAAATTCAATTGGACTAGGCAATGCAAAACTTCTAACTTACATTAGAGCTCTTTAATGTATTTTTCCTTCCTCCAGACTGAATCTTTACCCCTTTCTTGTTGATTACGTGTCAGCTGCCTGATCTCAGACAATCTTTTTAGCAAAATCTGAAGCTAAAAAGAACATTAAATGCTTTAGCATTCTTGGTATCATCATCAGTTCTTCCTTCCCCGATCAGCTTTTCCCTTTATCTTCATCTTGACACTAATATGCTTACTGAATATCTTCTTGTTGTTCTTTATGACTCTTGCCAGTTGTGCCTTATTTTATGTCTTGGTCTTTTACAATTTTTTTTCCACACATGTTTGTCCTTAATAATTTGACCTCTTTTTCTGTGTTCTGTATACTCCCTTCATGCAATTGAAATCACTGAAAAGTCAATACTTTACCAAAGCGGGTTCTTTTTTTACATTTTCTGTCCTTCCAGTATTTGCATAGTCTGTGATTATGCTTTTAATATAGTTTCTTGATTAAACTGCCAAATTTCTTCTTCTTTAGACTTGTTTCTCACAGAATATAAGTTCTCAAAATTCTTAATTATTGTTCCAATAAATTTGCATGTTCAAGGTTTATTTAATCTAACGTCTGAGAGTCAGGAGTTTTCCTCAAGGGAAATCTATAAAGGCAGTGGAAAGCATTTTAGTTTTTCCTGTTCTGTGGGTTTTGACCTATTTCCCACAATCATCCAGACATTTTCATCTAACAAATCCCCTTCTATTGAAGGACATACCCTGGATCTCTCCTACTCTCTTGCTGTGACACATTGTAATTTGTGATTATCATTGTTATTGGTTGTCTTTTTTTTCTGATGAACTCAAGATAACCTTGGGGCTTGGGGTTATGAAGAAGTATGTGAAGTAAATATTTAGAACAGCCTATCTATTACCTACCTAGTCATAATTATCCAGGGGCATTGACTTAAGGGCCAACAGATCTTCATTAGTCTACATTCCTTTAACATTAATGTTTGCACTTCTTAAATTGTTTTTGCATAAAAATTACCATTTAAATTTTTACTTTAATACTCAATACTTGTACATAAAGCTCAACACATAATTAATTCTTCACCATTTGTTAGCCAATTATTTGTGCTAAAACTGAGACTCTTAATTTGTTCCTTTTATAAGTTACTTTTACCCTCTCTCTCCAAAGATAACTAGAAAATAAAGGGAAGCTCAGGAAAGAAAAAGTTTACTCTAACTTTCTGATGACATGTGAAAACTGTATGTTATGGGTAGCTGATAACTGTACTTCTGCTGCAGCTGGATTTATACCCATGTCTATCTTTGCCAGGACACAGAGACTGAGAGGAAAGAAAAAAAAAAAAAATCTGAATTGTAACTTCATTAAAATGAAATAACAGTTGAAGGTCTTATCCTATTCAGAAATATCCACCCCAAAATGCAACATATACTTGACCTAGAAAATGTACTCATTATCAGATAACCATATGGCTTATTTCAAATCTATTTGTAAAGAAGAGATACTGCCACAGAGAATTAATCAGATATGATGCTCATAATGTAATATGAATTACAATAACAATCCTAAATAGCCATTGTAGTAAGAGCAGTGAAATGGAACTCAAAATAAACAGCACAGATGAGAGCGTATCAGTTAGCTTGAAAGGATAGGAGCTTTCCAATGGAGGAAGAACGACCAAAACCAGTATCTATTCAAGGACTATTACATGCAAATGGAAAGTGTCTCCCTAAAGCCAAGCACAACTATTTGCCATATGAGTGGGAAACAACAAATAAATAGCTTTGTTGCCATAGGATGTTTTCCTAGTCATTTCCTAAGTCTCTCCCCTGCAGGATTCTTAGGCATCTAATAACATGGTTGAACTCAGATTGCAATCTCACTTCAACATGGGTACTAATCTGTCTCTATTCTGTGCATGTTTTTAGTAAACTTGTTCATGATGCTTTCCTACTGTGAAATCTGTTTTTCCACATTTTGCAACTGACCAAAATATTCAGCTGTTACTGGAGAATTGGGATGGTCTATCAGAGATAAATACAGACAAGTTGATTTAATCATCTCCATTTGGAACAAAGTTTTTTTTTAAAAAAAAGAGCATAACTTTTTGTCAAGGGAGGTAGGGTAGGCATAGAATGAAGAGGAATATCCTTATAACTGGCTTTCTTATTGCTGGCAACCCAATAGATACAGGCACAAAACCTTGGGGACACTTGTGACCTCCAATTCATGTTTTCCACTTAAATGGTTGTCTTATATTTTCAAATAGATGTCCACCCAGACAAATGAATTCGTCATTGAAGCACAAGGAGACATCCACAGAGCCATCTTTAAGTGAGTGAGAAAGGGAAACAAAGAAACAGTATTTGTGAAGAATAACCTGGTCTTGAACATGGATTAGCAACTAGAGGAATACTCTCTGACTGCTGACCTGCTGTATTCATGCTGCAGTGTCTTCACAGCTACTTTATACAAGTAGCTTGATTAAAGCTGCTGCACAGTAAACTGATTCATATTAGCCATGTAAGATAAAGGCAAGCAAATTTATTTTCTTAATATTGTTCATTCTTAACAGAGGACATTAGGGAGTCGTCAGTCTGCAATCAACACCACTGTGATCTGGTTTGTTCCATTGTATTGCTACCCTGTATCTCCTTTTGGTGAACTTTCACAGGACTTTGTGGTGCAAAATAGGAACAAATTGCTTATACACAAAGTTGCATTTAAGTGAAACCTTTTCAGTATGATTTCTTAGAGTTCTGAAATATTCATCATAAGAAAAGGTAGATGCTTTAGCAAAAATAATTTCTTACAAAAATGTCTGCTTCTTCAAGGTAATAAAGATAAAAATTTCTTTTCTGAGTTTCACTTGATGACTGCAATACACATTATGGAGATAACATTAAGATATGCCTCACTGTCTGCTGAGTAAATTATATAAGTTTTTGGAGGGATATCAAAAGAATAAATTTATCCACATTTCCACTTAGCCTCTGAAAAAACTCAAAGCAGACTTCACGTAAAATATTGAAATATGTAAGCTCATCACAACAATAGATATATGGGACAGGAGGAGAAAGCACACACAAAATTATGACTATATGTATGCTATACTATGACTCAGGATAATAAGCCTACCTAAAATATACAGCTCTATTCCGAGTCCCAGATGTGGAAATATTTCACCCATGTCCAACACTGGTTTGTGTTCCAAGGCACTCTCTCAAGAATCAGACAGATGTGTATAGGTAGCATGAATATGTAAGTATGGCCAAAGGAAAAGAAAGACAATTGCCATTTATATTTATGTTCGACATATGCTTTGTGATGCAAATTCACTTCTTTAGTGAGGAGTTTATCTGTAAAAGTGTTCACAGTTTCATTCAGAAAGGAGTCAAAATTCTGGCTATCACCAGATGTTATCCAAGTCATTGTCTGGATGCAAGATAAGATGTCCTGGTTAACAGGGGAGGTCCCTGATGACTGGAGGCTTGCCAATGTGACGCCCATAGAATCATAGAATCATAGAATCATAGAATAGTCTAGGTTGGAAAAGACCTTTAAGATCATCCAGTCCAACCACTAACCTACACTACCAAGCCCACCTAATACAATCAAGGGCAGACTAGACTAAACCATATCCCGAAGTGCCACATCTACCTGTTTTTTGAACACTTCCAGGGATGGGGACTCCACCACCTCTCTGGGCAGCCTCTTCCAATGCTTGACCACCCTTTCCGTAAAGAAATTTTTCCTAATTTCCAGCCTAAACCTCCCCTAACGCAGCTTGAGCCCATTTCCTCTCGTCCTATCGCTAGCTACTTGGGAGAAGAGACCAACACACACCTCACTACTACCTCCTTTCAGGTAGTTGTAGAAGAGCGATAAGGTCTCCCCTCAGCCTCCTCTTCTCCAGGCTAAACAACCCCAGTTCCCTCAGCAGCTCCTCAGAAAGCCTGTGCTCCAGACCCTTCACCAGCCTTGTTGCCCTTCTCTGAACACGCTCCAGCACCTCAATGTCTTTCTTGTAGTGAGGGGCCCAAAACTGGACACAGTATTCCAGGTGCGGCCTCACCAGTGCCGAGTACAGGGGAACAATCACCTCCCTGCTCCTGCTGGCCACAGCATTCCTGATCCAAGCCAGGATGCTCTTGGCCTTCTTGGCCACGTGGGCACACTGCAGGCTCATGTTCAGGCGGCTGTCTACCAACACCCCTAGATCCTTTTCTGCCAGGCAGCTTTCCAGCCACTCCTCCCCAAGCCTGTAGCGTTACATTGCGTTGTTGTGACCGAAGTGCAGGACCCGACACTTGGCCTTGTTAACCTTCATACAGTTGGCCTCGGCCCATTGCTCCAGCCTGTCCAGGTCCCTCTGCAGGGCCATCCTACCCTCGAGCAGATCGACACTCCCACCCAGTTTGGTGTCGTCTGCAAACTTACTGAGGGCACACTCGATCCCCTCATCCAGATCATTGATAAAGATATTGAACAAGATTGGCCCCAAAACAAAGCCCTGGGGAACACCGCTCGTGACCGGCTGCCAACTGGACTTAACTCCATTTACCACAACTCTCTGGGCTCGGCCACCCAACCAGTTTTTTACCCAGCAAAGACTATGCCTGTCCAAGCCGTGAGCTGCCAGCTTCCCGAGGAGGATATTATGCGAGACGGTGTCAAAAGCTTTGCTAAAGTCCAGGTAGATGACATCCACAGCCTTTCCATCATCTACCAGGTGGGTCACCAGGTCATAGAAGGAGATCAGGTTGGTCAAGCAGGACCTGCCTTTCATGAACCCATGCTGGCTGGGCCTGATCCCCTGGTTGACCTGCACTTGCCTATTGAGTTCACTCAAGATGAACCTCTCCATAATCTTCCCTGGCACCGAGGTCAGGCTGACAGGCCTGTAGTTCCCCGGGTCCTCCTTCCGGCCCTTCCTGTAGATGGGCGTCACATTGACAAGCCTCCAGTCATCAGGGACCTCCCCTGTTAACCAGGACTGCTGATAGATGATGGAGAGTGGCTTGGCGAGCTCCTCCGCCAGCTCCCTCAGTACTCTCGGGTGGATCCCATCCGGCCCCATAGACTTGTGAGCGTCCAGGTGGTGTAGCAGGTCATTAACTGCTTCCTCCTGGACTATGTGGGCTCCATTCTGCTCCCCATCCCTATCCTCTAGCTCAGGGGCCTGAGTTCCCTGGGGATGACCGGTCTGGCTGTTGAACACAGAGGCAAAGAAGGCATTAAGTACTTCAGCCTTTTCCTTGTCCTCGATGACAACATTCCCCCCCACATCCAGCAAAGAATGGAGATCCTCCTTGGCTCTCCTTTTATTGCTGATGTACTTATAAAAGCATTTTTTATTGTCTTTTACAGCACTGGCCAGATTGAGTTCTAGCTGGGCTTTTGCTTTTCTAATTTCCTCCCTGCAGGACCTAACAAGATCCCTGTACACCTCCTGAGTTGCCTGCCCCTTCTTCCAAAGGCAGTAGACTTTCCTTTTTTCCCTGAGTCCCAGCAAAAGCTCCCTATTCAGCCAGGCCGGTTGATTTCCCTGCCGGTTGGTCTTACGGCACACGGGGACAGCCCGCTCCTGCGCCCTTAAGACTTCCTTCTTGAAGAAGGCCCAGCCTTCCTGGACCCCTTTGCCCTTCAGGACTGCCTCCCAAGGGACTTTCCCAACCAGGGTCCTGAAGAGGCCAAAGTCTGCCCTCCAGATGTCCATGTAATAGTTTTGCTGCCCCTCCGCTTAGCATCACCCAAAATTGAGAACTTGATCATGTCGTGGTCGCTAAGCCCGAGACGGCCTCCGACCTCGATATTTCCCACAAGCCTTTCTCTGTTAGTAAACAGCAGGTCAAGCGGGGCACCTCCCCTGGTAGGCTCGCTTACGAGCTGCATTAGATAGTTATCCCCCACATGCTCTAGGAACTTCCGAGACTGTTGCCTCTCTGCTGTGTGGTATTTCCAGCAGATGTCCGGCAAGTTGAAGTCCCCCACAAGAACAAGGGCTAGCGATTGTGGGACTTCTGCCAGCCGTTTATAGAATGCCCATCTACAGGAAGGGCCGGAAGGAGGACTTGGGGAACTACAGGCCTGTCAGCCTGACCTTGGTGCTGGGAAAGATTATGGAGTGCTTCATATTGAGTGAACTCAACAGGCAAGTGCAGGTCAACCAGGGGATCAGGCCCAGCCAGCATGGGTTCATGAAAGGCAGGTCCTGCTTGACCAACCTGATCTCCTTCTATGACCTGGTGACCCGCCTAGTGGATGATGGAAAAGCTATGGATGTCATTTACCTGGACTTTAGCAAAGCCTTTGACACAATCTCCAATAATATTCTCCTTGGGAAGCTGGCAGCTCATGGCTTGGACGGGCGTAGTCTTCACTGGGTAAAAAACTGGTTGGGTGGCCGAGCCCAGAGGGTTGTGATAAATGGAGTTAAGTCCAGTTGGTGGCCAGTCACGAGCGGTGTTCCCCAGGGCTTTGTTTTGGGGCCAGCCTTGTTCAATGTCTTTCCTAATGATCTGGATGAGGGGATCGAGTGTACCCTCAGTAAGTTTGCAGACGACACCAAACTGGGTGGGAGTGTCGATCTGCACCGGAGGGTAGGATGGCCCTGCAGAGGGACCTGGGCAGGCTGGAGCAATGGGCCGAGGCCAACTGTATGAAGGTTAACAAGGCCAAGTGTCGGGTCCTGCACTTCGGTCACAACAACGCAATGTAACGCTACAGGCTTGGGGAGGAGTGGCTGGAAAGCTGCCTGGCCGAAAAGGACCTGGGGGTGTTGGTCGACAGCCGGCTGAACATGAGCCTGCAGTGTGCCCACGTGGCCAAGAAGGCCAACAGCATCCTGGCTTGGATCAGGAATAGTGTGGCCAGCAGGAGCAGGGAGGTGATTGTCCCCCTGTACTCGGCACTGGTGAGGCCGCACCTGGAATACTGTGTCCAGTGTTGGGCCCCTCACTACAAGAAAGACATTGAGGTGCTGGAGCGTGTTCAGAGACGGGCAACAAGGCTGGTGAAGGGTCTGGAGCACAGGCCTTATGAGGAGCGGCTGAGGGAACTGGGATTGTTTAGCCTGGAGAAGAGGAGGCTGAGGGGAGACCTTATTGCTCTCTACAACTACCTGAAAGGAGGTTGTAGTGAGGTGGGTGTTGGTCTCTTCTCCCATGTAGCTAGCGATAGGACGAGAGGAAATGGGCTCAAGCTGTGCCAGGGGAGGTTTAGGTTGGAAATTAGGAGAAATTTCTTTACAGAAAGGGTGGTCAAGCATTGGAAGAGGCTGCCCAGAGAAGTGGTGGAGTCCCCATCCCTGGAAGTGTTCAAAAAACAGGTAGATGTGGCACTTTGGGACATGGTTTAGTCTAGTCTACCCTTGATTGGTTTAGGTGGACTTGGTAGTGTAGGTTAATGGTTGGACTGGATGATCTTAAAGGTCTTTTCCAACCTAAACAATTCTATGATTCTATGTCACAAAACCAAGGTTTCTTACAAAATTTGTCACACCTAACAAAACCACAAATATTGCCGATCCATTAAAACACTTTCAGTTAGGTTAATCTGATTTATATTAGATGTCTAAATTGGGAAAACATAACTCACTAGACACAGAGTGAAGAGGAATATCCTTATAACTGGTTTTCTTATTGCTGGCAACACAATAGGTACAGGCACAAAACTTTCATGCTTTCCACTTAAATGATTGTCTTATATTTTCAAATATATGTCCACCCAGACACCCAGACCAGGATCCTGATGCAAGTAGCTAAGGACTAAATGTTTACATTGTCGAAATCTAGATTAAATGCATTCTGGTTAGATTACAAATTGATTATTCAGAATTAGTATCAGTTAACTCCCTGTGTAAATACAAGATAATTATAGGTGTTTATAAGCATTCTTGAAAGTGAGAATAAAGTTGAAGGTAAAAAGTGTGCCTGAACTAAGCTTTGAGCTCTGAGGCCCTTCCCAAAACCACATATTTGGCCAATGAAGCAAGAAATATTGTCTAAGAAGCCACAATTACACATACTCCAGAGGCTATGTACCCAAGCTGGCTTGTTGAATGGTGTAGCCAGTTTTTTGTACCACATTAAGAGCTGGGTATGTTACCAGCCGAGCTGTCTCCAAAAATTTCTTCCAGTCATTTGTAATCACCTGCCAGTCTTCTGAGGTTTGGAATGTAACTGTATCATGAAGTTTCTAGTGTTTTGTTTTGCTTTGGGGCTCTATATTGAGACAGACGTTTAATTCCTAATTCCCTCTTCTCCTTCTCCTGGGGAAGATCAAATATTAAAATCACTGTTACACCAACATCTCCAGCAAGTTATACTCAGGGCTCAACTTCATTCATGTAGCTCTTTGGTAACTCCATTGTTCTTAAGGGCTTTACTATGTACCTAATCAAACAGTCTATGAACTGAATGAAAACAATTGGCCTCCTCCGTATTCCCTGTGTTGCCATGTAACCCTAATACATAAAAATTGCTATTATATTTGCTGAAAATGCCTAAAATGATTCATATAGTACCTCATTGTTGACACCAAAATGATTTGATTACAGCTTGGTGCCAAAGGGGTAGGTAGAGGGCTGCCCTGGGAAGCCGCACAGCAGTGAGGTGTTTGGGAGTGAAAGGTCTGCATGGAATGGAGGGAGTTTAATCCCATCCATACCACCTGGAAGGAACAGTTCCTAGAACCTCTGGAGCTGGACCTTATTTTCATCTCAGAGGACACTTTGAGGGATGGTTCCCTACAAAACAGAGCCCAGGCACTCCATCCTCATGGAATGGGAATATGGGTCTGGGAAAAACCTGAGCCACAAAATTATATGACATAGAAAATGAATCTTATGTTATTGATACCTAAACATTATGTAGTCATTTCACATCACTTAAAAGCTAGGCATGTAATTTAAGCTTCTCATCTTGCTTGTTGACAAAACTTGTCAACGAAGACACATGGGTACCTCTAGAAAGCAACAGAAAGTAATTTATCCTATCTGGGTTAGACATCTATGTTCAAAACTGAGGTACTGGATTGGAGGTAACTCTTAATCTTCATTGCCAATTAAATAAGCCTAGATGAATACATTAAGTTTGTTTATTTTTAGACAAACTAAAGGTACATGAGATAAATCCCAGCCCTAGCCCTTAATTAATTACAACTGAAATTTAACAGGAACTGTGCCAATTCTTTCCAAACCTTTTCATTCCTCTCACTACACCATGACACTATTTAAAAGCTATACTATGCTAGGGAGATTTGATTCTGTATTTTTTCTAAGCTAATCACCTCCTCGAAATACAAGGAAAAAACCCTTGTTTTCCTCAGTCCAGAGATCCAGTAAAAAGAGTGCTAGAACACAGCATCAATGGTCACCTTCCAGATTTTCAACACAGGCTACTGAAATGTACAGTAAAGAAAATATTTTGCGAAAGTGAAGTAACTATTTGTAAGTCGACACATAATTCCAGGATTAGCCATGCTAAAGCTGAAAAATGCGTGGGTTTTTTTTTTATTTATTTTAAGAAAGAGCACAGGATACTGAATTTGAAGTAAAATCTTCGAGACCATCTGATATCTGTTTGAATGTGCTACAAGATTATCACTGAAGGAATGAAAAACGGAAAATAACCTTTTAGGTCACATAGTCCACACCTTGCTACTGCAGTGTTTCAATTTTATAGTTTTTTTTTTCTGTCAAACTGACAGAAAACTAACTCTGAAAAACTTCATGTTGTTTTAATGTTGCCTGTTTAATATATATAAATATACAGTATATGTACAAACACATTTAAACAAACATATGGGGGTTTTCAGCATGATGAATTCACACTACTGTATTTGGCAGTTCTCTTCTCCTCCTACATTCAGGCTGTTCTATATAATGGGCTTAAATCTCTGCTCAGTACAGCAAATTATACCAGTGTCAGCCTGCATTATTGAAATTTTAAATCCCTCTTTTAGTTCCTCTTTTGACTGTTTATGATTTCTCCTTCTTACATACACGTAAACACAGTCTCTCAGCTTCTCTCCCGTGCTTTGTCTCCCCTCTCGCCCAACACACAGAGAAACACACATCTAACAGATTTTTCAGTTGCTTAACATCCCTGAAAGCTCTTCTGCCACAGAAATCCTCCTCCATTCACCCAAATTTTGTGTGTTAATTTAGTACCACCTCAACTTATTTTTTTTCTTCAGAAAGGGTCAGAGACTGCGATGCCTAGGGAAGGAGGAGCAGGTGGCCAGGGAAACCTCTGAGAGGAAGGAGGAGAAATGGAGTGAGCTCTTTTGTTCACAGCTTTGAAGAGCCAGAGAAATGGTTTTGGATATTGGCTGTGAGTTTCTCTCATGGTCAATTGGGTTCCTGATTACAGAATAGCATCAAGATATTGTTCCCCTCACTGATATTGCCAGAACTCTCTAGATGTCGTATGTAAGATGAACATTTCCAAGTTCTGTTCAAAATGGGGTGTTGCGGTTCAGACACAAAATTCTGAAATGAGCACATACTGTGATCAGGAATACCTGATCATCCTGAATGGCAGCTCATGAGCAAACAGAGTAAGTACTGTGAGACATCCTCCACTTGCATTTCCATCAATACACATAAAAAAATCATGACAGTCACTTTAAAGTATTCTAATAAATAATAATAAAAAAAATACAGCATGTTCATCTTTGCTTATTTAAATTCTCTCAGTCAGAGTCAATATGATAAGCAAATGTATATAATGATGAGTAGGGGCTGCACATTCTGAATTGTGATCAGATTAGATCAACAACAATTTCTGAAGTCTAAAGAAAATGCATTTATTAAAATGTTCTGTCACTAAACTAAAGCATGAACAGGGACATATACTAAGATTATAAAGGTTAACAGCTTGAATTATTTACTTAGTTTTAACATTCATTAAAAAATACACTAAATTTAATGCTTCTAGGACAGAACTACTCCATGGATTCAAGAGTTTGACTCTGACAATATGCAACGATATTTTTACTACTGATAATGTCCATCTATTAAAATGTACTTATCCCCTAGCTGGGCTTAGAATACTTCAGTCTTTTGAAAAGTATATACATTTTTTTTTTCTTAGATGAATGTGCATAACTGATTAACAATACACTGTGTTGAATTACAGCTATGGGTTAAGAAATACAGTTTCTATTAATTTACTCTATTGGAAATGTAAGCACTCAGGCAAAGTTAGGCCGCCTTGAAATTTTCTCCATTGGATTACTTGTTATTAAAAAGTATTTTGTTTACCTTTTCTAATTCAAACAAATGTTGCAACTGTTGTCCTCATTTAAAATATAGATGTAAGCCATTGAGCCAATTACATTCTTATTGTAATTCCACAGACTGAGAATTAAGTTTAAAATACGTGTATATGTATATACGTGCGTGTGTGTGCTTGTGTATATAAGTATAGATATATATGTGTGTGTATATAGTGTAAAATTACAAACAGAATAAATAAGGAATGGAAAATTGCCAGTATTATACTCAGTTGCTACCTGCTTTCTGGAGATAGTCACCTTGCAAGGGGAATGTTACAATAGAAGGCTAACCAGGCTCTTCTGCTGTAAACATCTGCTTATATTAGTTAAGCTCATCAGCAGAAGTTTGGTGCAATTAATGTATGCAGCTTTAATGAAACATACAAAACAGTAATTGCAGCCATAATTATAATATAATTAAATTGCAATCATATAATTAAAGTAAGCTACATAAAAACTTTGCCTTTGAAACAACTCAAAACAGCACTGTACTTTTTTTAACATCTCATATCTACTTCTGTATAACTTTTTCTTCCAAATATTTAGACAGACAGTAGTTTAAATTTAATAGGAAAGAGCAATAACAACAGCAGCAAAACTTACATAGTTTACTTGACAACCTTGCATGGGTTTTCTGTGTGTTTAATTTTTACTGAGAGGAGAGATACTCAAGTGCAGATACACTACTTATAGCTGTGGCCTTGTCAAATTTCATTAGGAAGGCAAGTTTGGGTCTAGTCAACACTCAGGTAGCAGACCTCCAAGGAGACATCAGGTGCTGCAGGAAGCAATATTACAGACTCCATAAATAGTGTCTTCTAAGTTGATTTCACAACAATGTTAAGTGACATTGTGATTTGTACTTACTGCCATTGGAGGGTATGACAGGCTATCTACTGTCATTTATGGATACCAAACAAGGTATGGCAGTGTTATATTAGTAGAGAAAAAAAAAACCAAAATTTCAACGGGTCAGCGTGCCTCTGAGGAAACCTGATTGTTTATTCTTGGTATTTGGGTTATTTAATCTGTTCTCCTTGCTGCCTAGTGACCTGTCCATCTTCTCATGTCATCAGTGTTCCTGAAGGAGAAAAAAAGTTTATAATGTGGCACATTTGTTTCAAACACAGGAAAAGAGTATTTGGTTTTGTCTTGTCCTCCTCCCACCTTTTACAAGGAAGACAATATTTAAATGGAGATGTTGTCTTGTGGGCATCTCTCTCATGTACAATCACATTGTTTGGGACTTTTTTCATTTGCTAGCTAGATGTAGTTAGAAAATGCCTGACAACATTTTTCCTTCTTCAGAACATGCTGCTTTGTTAAAAGCAAGACTATCAACATTACCAACATTTTGTTAAGAAGGATTTTTGCTCCCAGGGCTGTCTGGTTATTACAGAATTGTATATTGTCTCGATAGGTCTGCTTTGGAATGATCTAGGGTGGAAATCAAATGTCATCTATTTCGCCTGTTTCTTTTTTCTTTTCTTTTTTCTTTTCTTTTTTTTTTTTTTTTGTGTTCCCAACTGATTGCTGAGCATCATAGCATCTAGCTTTGAAAGCAATTTTTATTTTATTTAAACAAGAAAACATAATAAATACTAGAATTTTTTATGGCTTCGTACTTTTATTTGAATGAAAGCTATGAGATGAAACAGGAAGAAAAATCAGCTTTGCATAATGAATGCACAGTTTATATCAGGTTTGAAAACCAGAAAATCATCAAATCTTTTTATACTGTCAAGCATTTAAGTAAGAAGATAGTTGCAGGAAGTAATAATACAAAAGCAAATTTCAGGAAAAAGGAGTCTTACAGAACTCTTCAAACCTTTTTTTCAAGTACTCATGTCATAGGGAGTTTTGGTCAAAATACAAGAATTGTAACAGGATTAAAACACCAGGATGGTACTCATGAGTCCCACCTTCTACACTCTCTTTTTTTTTCACCCTAGTACATGTAACTTCAAAACTTCACTCATAAAACTTCTAGTGGTTGAAGTTCCTTCCATGTATGAGATTTATATGTATACAGTTTATAAATTAGGAGCAGTTGCAAACTGTTTACAGGTTGAAGCATCTTCAACCTTCAGCATCTTCATGCTGAAGATGAATTTAGGGGTGAGACAGTCAATTAATTGGCATGTTATAGATCCTTATGTTTTTCATTTGGGTTTTGGGGTTTGTTAATTCTAGTTATTTAAACATCACTGTAGTGGTCTTGGGTGGCAAAGTTTGGTATCTGGGGAGCTACAGGGGTGACTTCTGTGAGAAGCTGCCAGAAGCTTCT
Source organism: Pelecanus crispus (assembly GCF_030463565.1). Taxonomy (NCBI): domain Eukaryota; kingdom Metazoa; phylum Chordata; class Aves; order Pelecaniformes; family Pelecanidae; genus Pelecanus; species Pelecanus crispus. The sequence goes on from NC_134643.1 coordinate 190,593,849, forward strand.
CCCATGTCCAGTAGAGCCAATGCCAGCTGACTCCAAGACAGACCCGCCGCTGGCCGAAGCTGAGACAGCAAAAGTGGTAGCGCCTCTGTGATAACATATTTAAAAGGGGAAAAAAAACCTGCAGTGGAACAGCTGCTGTGTGGTGGTTTGACCCTGGCTGGATGCCAAGTGCCCACCAAAGCTGCTCTATCACTCCCCTTCTCAATTGGACACCAGAGAGAAAATATAACAAAAAAGCTCGTGGGTCGAGATAAGGACAGGGAGATCACTCAGCAATTACCATCATGGGCAAAACAGACTCTACTTGGGGAAAATCAGTTTAATGTATTACCAGTCAAAACCAAGTAGGAGAGAGGAGTGAGAACATGTGTAGGGTAATGAGAAATAAAACCAAATCTTAAAACACATTCCCCCCACCCCTCCCTTCTTCCCAGGATCAGCTTCACTCTTGATATTCTCTACGTCCTCCCCCTGAGCAGGGGGACAGCCTGCCTCACCATGGTCTTCACCACAGGCTGCAGGGGAATCTCTGCTCCAGTGCCTGTGAGAGAAACAACCCTGCAGACACCAAGGTCAGTGAAGGAGGAGGAGGTGCTCCAGGCACCGGAGCAGAGACTCTCCTGCAGCCCGTGGTGAAGACCATGATGAGGCAGGCTGTTCCCCTGCAGCCCATGGAGGTTAATGGTGGAGCAGATATCCACCTGCAGCCCTGGGAGGACCCCACGCCGGAGCAGGTGGATGTGCCCAAAGGAGGCTGTGACCCTGTGGGAACCCGCACTGGAGCAGGCTCCTGGCAGGACCTGTGGCCCCATGGAGAGAGGAGCTCATGCTGGAGCAGGTTTGCTGGCAGGACTTGTGAGCCCATGGGGGACCCACACTGGAGAAGTCTGTTCCTGAAGGATTGCACCCCATGGAAAGGAGAAGTGAAAAGGACTCACACTGGAGCAGTTCATGAACTTGTGATGAACTGACTGCAACCCCCATTTCCTGTCCCCCTGCACCACTTGGAGTAGGAGGAGGTAGAGAAAATCAAGGGTGCAGTTGAGCCCAGGAAGAAGGGAGGGTTGGGGTAAGGTGGTTTTTTTTCTCATTATCCTATTCTGATTTGTCTAGTAATAAATTAAATTAATTTCCCTGAGACGAGTCTTTTTTTCCCATGATGATAATTGCTGGGTGATCGATCTCTCCCTGTCCTTATCTCAACCCATGAGCATTTTAGGGTTTTTTTTTTCCCCCTGTCCTGCTGAAGAAGGGGATTGATAGAGTGGCTTGGTGGGCATCTGGTGTCCAGCCAGGGTCAGCGCAACACAATCATTTTCATTACACTTTATAACTCTTCTTTTTTTTTAATCTGTTTACATGCAAGTCTGTACTACTGAATTCTTCATTCTCTTGACCAAAACTTGAAAATTATTCTGATACAAATCTCTGTGTAGAGAGCATTTTCTCTGTGGCATCTAAAAACTGTAATGATATTTTCTTTGTAAATGGATCATTTAAATAATACTGTGGAACATTAAAGAAGCATGCAGTAGCGAGGTAAGAATGATTGCTGAATTTTCCCCAAACAGCTTCTTACCACTGTAGTTCCATTTTACCTTGTTATCTATTCATAACTGAATTACCAAAAAAATTAAACTGAAGTGAGAAGTAAAATGGATATCTATTCACATGAGGAAACATTTATTTCTAACTACCAGTGACCACTGTGATTATGGCATCTTTGATTCATGGATCTTACTTACCTGTGAAAATCACGAGTTACCCTCACCCCAAAACTGTCCTTTAAACAATTTAGAAAATACTTTCAAGCTCATAGTTTCTTTGGCTTAAGAGAGTGTCAGGGACAGAAAAAGTTAATGTCTCAAACACTGTGGTGAGGCAAGTTAAGGTATGCAAAGAGACAAATTAAGGTCTCCACAGTGATAAATTGGGGTCTGCATAGCACCACAGATGAGGAGCCGTCTGGTGCGGAGCTGGGAGGCCAGAGGTCATGCAGATTTCATTTGAGGAAGGGGCTGATGATCACCTAAAAGACCCTTGAAAGATCTCTCATGACCACCCCCCCACAGTGGCACCTGTGCAGAAGGTAGAGAACATTCTGGAACAAGCCTCAAGGGGGGCAAGGCTAGAGGCGGGGACTGGCCTATAAAAGACACAACTTTGAGGAGCCACATGGAGCACACCCATCATCAGATGACCTCATGCTGCTGTTGCTGCTCCGGACTGGCCTCCCCCACCAGGTGCCGGCACAGCTGGAGGCCCCACACTCCAGGAGCAGTGCGGCCCCCGCTGGAGGACTGATGTGTTTATCATCGACATTGCAGGATGCAAGGGCGGTGATCCCTTTCTCTCTGCTATTTCTTCCTTTTCCTTTCTTTTTATAAATATTTGAATTGGAACCTACATTGCTTATTGTGGTGCTTTCCTGGCTTGGGTTGCGTAAGAATTATACAAACTAATTTTTGTGATATATCTATCCTTATTCACACAAACCATTGATGAAGTCTGAGACTAAGATTAGACCCAGCTGCACCTAGACTCCTCTCTGAAAAGGAGTTTAGAAAGCAAGGGGGTCTGTTCTGAACTTCGTGACTCAACAGGAGGGTCCCCATTATCCCCTACATCTAATACTAAATCAAACTGTGTCAAGAAATTAGAACCCAGATTGCTTATCGTGGTGCTTTTCTGGATGAGGTTGCCTACTGTGGTGTTTTATAAGTATTTGAATTAGAAGCCATGTTGCTTATCATTGTACTCTCCTGGTTTGGATTGCCTACTGTTGTGCTTTCCAAATTCAGGTTGGTGTTTACCGTCAATAAAATGTTTAATTAATCGTTTGGTGTCATTTCACCTTAATTTAGCCCAAGGGAATCACAGAACCTCCACGATCCTCTCTGGACAGTCCAGTTTGGGTCGTGACAGAGAGGCTGCGTCAGGAGTAGCAATCAGTAGTTCTCAAAACAAATAAAAATTGTGTATTTTTCTTTAGTCTGCAGTTGGGAAACTAAGGCAAATAAGTTTTAACTTTTTTTTTTCAGGGTAATGTATACCAACGACCTTTGAGGTGTCTTGACACCCTATATGATGTTTACTAGATATGCTTGCTCTCTTAGTGCTAGCAGATTATGAAAAAACCCTAAGATTTTTAAAGGTGCCTAACTATAATACATTTCACAAGTGATTTTCAGACAAATTATTATATTTATTTATAAGATGAAATTAGATGTGATGCACAGTTTGCACTAGCATCATCTTTTCAAAAAAATTATAAGTGGTCCTTACAAATGTTTTGTATGTGAAGGCAAAAAGAATAATTTCAAAATGCACACTAGTTAGTTTGTGTGTGCCAACATTTTCTTACAGGACCTGATCTGAAGATTTTTTTGGGAAGAGTCTTTCTGTTATCATCAGCAACCAGCTATTAATAGAGACCAACCACTAAAGCAAATATTCATAAATGTACATAAGATGTTGCTGACTGTCCAATAAAATCAGCATTTGACATATGGTGTCTATATAATTCATTGCTAATCCAAAATGTTTTGTGAAGCATTCATTTTAAAAGCACAGTATAAATACCAATGAAGTCACAACAGGAGGCAAATGCTGAATAATTCCAGTTTCAGAATAAAAGAAAAGCAATTAGCAAAAGAAAGAAGTAGTCTTAAACAGAGTATAAAGGCTTTAAGGTTTTTTTCTGTTTAGTTTTATAGTTTTATCATAGACTAAACAGTTCTAATGATACTTTTTAATTCTTCAAAACATACTGCAATAATGCAAGATTCCTTGCCTATTTCAAGACAGAATTTCATGAGAAAATTCTGATACTCTAAATCTTTTCTGCTAGTGATCAGTGAGTAGGTCTGTGCTGGCTCTGGAAGACAATAACCTGCACTGTAGCCAAAAATAGGAATATAGAAGGAGCAAAAAGACATGAAAATAGAAAGAACAAAAAACAAATGGTCAAAAAATAATTTGCACTATAAAATACTTAATTAGACAAAAAAAATTTTTCTGCATACAATGCACAAAGGCACAGAGATCAGGTTTGATACTGATTTCTGGTCTTGAAAATGTAGGCATGATGGGCCCATATTCCTATACTAGACCTTGGAAATAACTATTATAAAATAAACTTTTCTCTAGTCTTTCAAAATTCTAATTTGATGCTTTTACCTTGAATTTGTGAGCTGTTTAAGTTTCATTCAACCTAGACCATTACTCATTTTCCTGAAGATGAATATAGAATCATAGAATCGTTTAGGTTGGAAAAGACCTTTAAGATCATCCAGTCCAACCATTAACCTAACATTACCAAGTCCACCACTAAACCAATTAAGGGTAGAGTAGCAACCCCATGCCTCCTGGCTTGTTAGTTGGATCATTTATAATGAAAGTAAAAACTAGGAATCATTAAGAACGGAAAGGACCTCCAAGATCATCATTCCAGTCATCAACCCAAAACACCCATGCCCAATAAACCATGTCCCAAAGTGCCACATCTACCCGTTTTTTGAACACTTCCAGGGATGGGGACTCCACCACCTCTCTGGGCAGCCTCTTCCAATGCTTGACCACCCTTTCCATAAAGAAATTTTTCCTAATATCCAACCTAAACCTCCCCTGGCACAGCTTGAGCCCATTTCCTCTTGTCCTATCGCTAGCTACATGGGAGAAGAGACCAACACACACCTCACTACAACCTCCTTTCAGGTAGTTGTAGAAGAGCAACAAGGTCTCCCCTCAGCCTCCTCTTCTCCAGGCTAAACAACCCCAGTTCCCTCAGCCGCTCCTCATAAGGCCTGTGCTCCAGACCCTTCACCAGCCTTGTTGCCCGTCTCTGAACACGCTCCAGCACCTCAATGTCTTTCTTGTATTGAGGGGCCCAACACTGGACACAGTATTCCAGGTGCAGCCTCACCAGTGCCGAGTACAGGGGAACAATCACCTCCCTTCTCCTGCTGGCCACACTTTTCCTGACACAAGGCAGGATGCTGTTGGCCTTCTTGGCCACCTGGGCACACTGCTGGCTCATGTTCAGCCGGCTGTCGACCAACACCCCCAGGTCCTTTTCAGCCAGGCAGCTTTCCAGCCACTCTTCCCCAAGCCTGTAGCGCTGCATGGGGTTGTTGTGACCCAAGTGCAGGACCTGGCACTTGGCCTTGTTAAACCTCATACAGTTGGCCTCGGCCCATTGGTCCAGCCTGTCCAGGTCCCTCTGCAGGGCCATCCTACCCTCGAGCAGATCGACACTCCCACCCAATTTGGTGTCATCTGCAAACTTACTGAGGGCACACTTAATCCCCTCATCCAGATCATTGATAAAGACATTGAACAAGGCTGGCCCCAAAAACAAAGCCCTGGGGAACACCACTTGTGACCAGCTGCCAACTGGACTTAAGTCCATTCACCACTACTCTCTGGGCTCAGCCACCCAACCAGTTTTTTACCTGGTGAAGAGTACACCTGTCCAAGCTATGACATGCCACCTCCCTAGGAGAATATTGTGGGAGACTGTGTCAAAGGCTTTGCTGAAGTCCAGGTGGATGACATCCACAGCCTTTCCTTCATCCACTAGGCGGGTCACCAGGTCATAGGAGGAGATCAGGTTGGTCAAGCAGGACCTGCCTTTCGTGAACCCATGCTGGCTGGGCCTGATCCCCTGGTTGACCTGCACTTGCCTATTGAGTTCACTCAAGATGAACCGCTCCATAATCTTCCCTGGCACCGAGGTCAGGCTGACAGGCCTGTAGTTCCCCAGGTCCTCCTTCCGGCCCTTCCTGTAGATGGGCATCACATTGGCAAGCCTCCAGTCATCAGGGACCTCCCCTGCTAACCAGGACTGCTGACAGATGATGGAAAGTGGCTTGGTGAGCTCCTCTGCCAGCTCCCTCAGTACTCTTGGGTGGATCCCATCTGGCCCCATAGACTTGTGAGTGCCCAGGTGGTGTAGCAGGTCATTAACTGCTTCCTCCTGGACTATGAGGGCTCCTTTCTCCTCCCCGTCCCTGTCTCGCAGCTCAGGGGCCTGAGTACCCTGGGGATGACCGGTCTGGCTGTTGAACACAGAGGCAAAGAAGGCATTAATTACCTCAGCCTTTTCCTCGTCCTTAGTGACAATGTTCCCCACCACATCTAGCAAAGGATGGAGATTCTCTTTGGCTCTCCTTTTATTGTGATGGACTTACAAAAACATTTTTTATTATCTTTTACAACAGTGGCCAGATTGAGTTCTAGCTGGGCTTTTGGTTTTCTAATTTCCTCCCTGCATAGCCTAATGAGATCCCTGTACTCTTCCTGAGTTGCCTGCCCCTTCTTCCAAAGGCAGTAGACTTTCCTTTTTTCCCTGAGTCCCAGCAAAAGCTCCCTGTTCAGCCAGGCCAGTTGTCTTCCCTGCCGGTTGGTCTTACGGCACATGGGGACAGCCTGCTCCTGCGCCCTTAAAACTTCCTTCTTGAAGAAGGCCCGGCCTTCCTGGACCCCTTTGCCTTTCAGGACTGCCTCCCAAGGGACTTTCCCAACCAGGGTCCTGAAGAGGCCAAAGTCTGCCCTCCAGAAGTCCATGGTAACAGTTTTGCTGCCCCTTCTCTTTACATCACCCAGAAACGAGAATTCTATCATATCGTGGTCGTTAAGCCCATGACGGCCTCTGACCACGACATCTCCCACAAGTCCTTCTCTGTTAGTAAACAGCAGGTCAAGCAAGGCACCTCCTCTGGTAGGCTCGCTTACCAGCTGTGTCAGGAAGTAGTACTATCCAGTATGCCCTAGAGTATGTATCATGGTTTCCACTGTGCCTTGAGAAGGACATAGCAGTGCCAAAGGTCTCATGTCACAGCTACCAGCTCTATGCCAATTCTTCTGATACCCTAGGGTGTTTCATACAATAGTAGATGCCTGCATTTGGACAAGTACATTAGGTCTTACTGTCTTTCACAGTTGTTCTTTCACTGACAATACGACTTTGTGTTGGTTAGCAGTGGGTTGGTGGAGCAGACTGAATTTTTTTGCTCTGTATCAATTTTTCTACCCTGCATGGGTGGTGGAGAAGAGTGGGTGAATATCATAGAAACATACAGACTGAAATACTTCACATTTTCAGGGAAAGGTTCCCTTGTTTGTTTGGGTTTTTTTTATAGTTTGCTAATCTCCTTTTCCAGAATCAAAGGTAGCCGTATTCTAGTGCATTCTTTGCTCTTCTAGGCAACATTAGCAGTTACATGTTCCAGCATGGCATGAAATTCCCCCAGTATATTTCATCTAGCTTTCTGTCCTTTCTCTGTGCTACTTGACCACCCTTCTGCTGCCTAATTTTCCATTTTAATGAAATAACATGCTTTTAATATAAAGGAAATTATAAAAAGAACAAACTCACAGACCCGAATGAACATATCTGAAGCCTGTAATAGCCTCACAGCAGATGCTGACCTCTCCTCACTGAAAGGAGACTAGGGCATGTAAATAGCTGGAGTTAGGTAAAATTTATTTAGGACCCAGGGTTCCTTTTGCTGTTGCTTAAAAGTTCGTGTCCTCTTATGTGACACATCATTTTTTTCTATACAAGAGCAAACCTCAAATTATCTGATGTAGTATAATGGATAACAGGAGAAAAAAACATACAGGGGTGTTTTTCCTAGTATTCAGATCCTGCATTGTCTAGATTTTTTACTTGATTTCCATCACTATAAATGTATAAATAAGTCCTTTGTCCTCAGATTTGAAGAAGGTTAATGGAAGGATGAGATATTTTACCTAAGAAGTATTCAGAAGTCTCCTTAACTTATAGACACCCTGGGCACTGATTTAGTTTTCACTATGGGCTACTGATAGAAAAGTAATACAGTAATATATCCTTAACCTCGACCACAACACACAAAGTCAATATGAATGAGATGAATTTTCTAATGTTTTTCAAGTGTTACATAGTCTCTATACACAATAAGTAACGATGCAAGAAAATCAAGTGGTAGTATAACATATCTCTTCATTTAACAAAATAATAATATTTTTTTTAAAAAAAGGAGGAGGGGAGGAGGTACTCCAGGTGCTGGAGTAGAGGTTCTCTTGCAGCCAATGAAGATGACCCTGGTGAAGCAGGTTGTCCCCCTGTAGTCCATGAAGGATTATGATGGAGCAGATATCCACAATGCAGCCTGTGGAGGACCCCACACTGGAGCTGGTGGATAGGTCCTGAAGGAAGCTGAAGCCCATGGAGAGCTCATGCTAGAGGAAGGGAAAAGTGCGAGGAGGAAGGAGCTACAGAGAGGTGCTGTAAGGGACTGATCACAGCACCCATTCCCCATCTCTCTGCACTTCTCGGGGTGGGGGTAGAAGGATAAAAAGGAATAGGAGTGGGGAATGGTGGTTTTGTTTTAATTTTGTCTTTATCACCATATGACTCTTTGTTGGCAATAAATTAATTGTCCCAAAGCCATAGAATCATAGAACCATAGAATGGTTTGGGTTGGAAGGGACCTTAAAGATCACCTGGTTCCAACCCCCCTGTCATGAGCAGGGACACCTTCCACTAGACCAGGTTGCTCAAAGCCTCATCCAACCTGGCCTTGAACACTTCCAGGGAGCGGGCATCCACAGCTTCTCTGGGCAACCTGTTTCAGTGTCTCACCACTCTCACAGTAAAGACTTTTTTTCTAATATGTAATCTAAATCTACCCTCTTTCAGTTTAAAACCTTTTTCCTATCACTACACTCCACAATAAAGAGCCTCTCCCTATCTTTCCTGTAGGCCCTTTTTAAGTAGTGGAGGGCTGCTATAAGGTCCCTCTGGAGTCTTCTCTTCTCTAGGCTAAACAACCCGAACTATCTCAGCTTGTCCTCATAGGGAAGGTGCTTCATCCCCTTGATCATCTTTGTGGCCCTCCTCTGGACCTGTTTGAGCAAGTCCATGTCTTTCTTCTGCTGGGGGCCCCAGAGCTGAACATAGTATTCCAGTTGGGGTCTCGTGAGAGCAGAGGGGGAGAACCACCTCCCTTGACCTGCTGGCCATGCTTCTTTTGATGCAGCCCAAGATGCAATTGGCTTTCTGGGCTGCAAGAGCATGTTTCCGGCTCATATTCAGTTTGTCAGTCAAGTCTGTTTTGCCTGTTATGGTAACTGGTGAGTGATCCCCCTGTCTTTATCTTGGTCCATGAGATTTTTCATCTTATTTTCTCCCCATGTCCTGTGTAGGAGCGGCAATGAAAGAACAGCTGGGTGGGCGTCTGGCAGCCAGCCAAGGTCAACCCACCACACAGAGTGAGAACAGTATGAGGCCACTAACAGATTTTAAGAACAACTAGCTCCGCCAGCAGGTCCAGCCCAGGACTCCTTCTGCCCAATGCGCCGCAGTCTCTGCTCAGGCTAAGGGATGCAGCTGCCACTTTCCTGTTTTCAGGTGCAACCAGCAGCAAAGCTGAGCACGTATCCCAGAGACACAGACACAAACACACAGATGCAGACACACACACAGAGACACAGACAGAGGACATGAACATGGCTGGTCACACAGCCAGCCACAGAGAAGGCACTGCCTCCAGCAGCACCCACATTCAGGACTCACACCAGACACAGGCACAGCCAGCCACGTCCCCTCCTCCTTTTGGGCTGGCAGAGGCAGAACATCACTAGTACAGCACACGGAGCACACTCTTCAGGTTCACAACCGCATGCGCATTCATGGATCCCCTGAGCACCTGCACGGCACCTCTGCCCTCCCGGCACCCCTGCCCAGATCCCATTGTTAATACTGTTATCTTGAAGTATCTTTTATGTCCATAGTTATTTTCTCTTTGTTCTTTGGCATGTAGCCTTAATCCTCAAACCGTCTGCAATGGTTATTTAATCTCAAGTTACCTGCTGATGTCCCATGGTCATTTTAGCTTGATTTTCACTATTACTATGGACATAGCTCTTCAGATGAATGCTAATTATGTTTAATGAACTAATCCTGTTTTTTGTTATTAATAGGAATAGTAAGGATGAGATATAGTGATATCATTCTGGCACCCTGATGTACCAATTCTTAAATGCTTTCTGCATTGCAATGATGTATTTGTTTGACTCAGGCATTAATAACTTCTATTATTTAGTTATCACATTTTCAAGGCTATCAATAATTCAAAAAATGAATTTTAAATCAAAATTATTTTCTTCTGGACTTCAAGGAAATGGGTTACTTCAGTATTGTTAAAAGAGAATGTGGGCCCACAAACACATTCGTGACTTACAAGTCACATGTGATAATTCCCATTGACAATTGCTGTTTGAGGCAGCCCACTTCGTCCATTTTTAATACTTTAGATATGCTCTTTATTGCTCATAAATCCATGATCACAAAGAAAGGCTGGCTTCATAACATTACTCTGTTACTAATCTCTGTTGTGCAAGTATAGTTATCCATGTGTAAAGAAGAGTCCCGATCTCTTAAATCTGTACACCTCATCATACTCCCATCAGCTGTGGTCATCTGCACTAGGGTGCCCAAGCAATTCAAATGTAGAAAGCTTAAAGTCTTTATTGAATAATGATGACATTAATATATTAATTAAAGAGAAATTTGAAGAAACTATATTTGAAGAAACTCTGACAGTTTTAAGCAGTACGTGGGAAACCTATCCCATAGCAAGCAACTTCAGTTTTATATCATTTTCAGTGGACTGTAGAGAACAAGATTCTGGAGCCAAACACAGCAACAGTGGCATAAACCCTCATTTCTCCAATTCCACCCACAGAACAAACAAATGGTCTTCAATTTTCCATAAGCCAACAAGAACTGCACCTCATATTAGTTAGGAAAATGTCTACAATATGGAGTTCAGGAATACTATGTTTTTAAGACTGACAGAATATTGGAATAGTCTTACATTCACAAAAAAAACCCTGAATTTTAGCAGAAAATGTTCATAGAAAATTTAAGTTTGGATCCTTGTAGGAAATGGATAACTCTCAAAGAATTCAGATTCTCATTTCAAACAATCACAGTGCTGAAATGCTAAATATTTATGAAAGCTTCTCTGATCTTGGGACTTCCCCCTCTTAACTCTATATCATTATAATCTTATTCCTTACCCTAATCACATGCCTTGTAACATTATACCTCCTCTGTATCTCCATGAGCTATACATGATAATTTACTTTTCCTGTCTGACTAGTGAATTCCCATCATCATAGTTAAATCTGCAGAGTTGAGGCACATGTTAAAAATGAAATATTTATCCTATTGTAATAAATATCTCACCATGCTGTTATAGTCTAGGAATAAAAAAAAATATTGTAACTCATTAAAAAATAATATAACAATAAATATTTCTTTTAAAATATTTACAACTACATGCAACTTTCTGCATCACAGAAGTAGGGCAGGCTGCATAGACTGCACAATATATTTAGTGAAATTTTCTGCTTTGCCTAATAAAATAATAACACAATTTATTTTAATTTAAAAATTGAAGTCTAGAGCCACAAAAGCATCTAGAAAACTTTTTCTCATCTATCTCAATGGGAAGCAGGTGCTTAAAAGACTTACTGCCTATAATTTAGTATAGATACAGTATATTTTAGTTATATTTGCCATCTGATATTAAGCACTATACACCATTAATATGCAAGATCATTATAATTTTCTGTTTTCTATTCCTTATGGTGATCTTTATTGAAGACTTAATTTTCCTGTTAAAAAAAGGCATTTGATTAAATGGAGTTGGTAATGTATGAAAATGTGTCTTTTGCAATGAAATGAATAGCACTTTATTAAAAAAAAAATAAACTACATTAAACAAAAAAAAAAAAAAAAGAGACTGTTTAAAGTTAATAATGGATTTCCTGAATGAAGAGTTTTGGGATAACTTCTGAGGCTTTAGGAATTCAGACTCCAAAAGGAAGGAAGAGGAACAAGACACATTGAATTTACAAGTTTTTTTTTTATTTTTGAGCTATTAAAAATAATTGTCTATGTGTGTATATATATATATATATATATATGTAAAAATCCTGGCAAATGTTACTTTCACCTTGACATTGAGTGCAACCTTTAGAATTGTTTTTGATATGGGAAGGAGGTTTGGTAATAGTCTTGCAACCATGCAGTTAAACGGCATGTTTGTAATGCTAAGCATGATAGATTAAAATAAAACAAAGCAAACTCCTAAATTCCCTGAAAGGCATTCACTCTCTACAACACAAAAACAAAACAATAAAAGAGGAAGTAACAGGAATGTGAGGAAAATCACTATTAAGTGATGACCTAAAACTTGATCTCCTTCTTCTAACACCACCAGTGGAATTGAAAAGACTTTGTCACATTCTCTAGACACATTGAGTGTGAATAAAACACATACCTTAGATAACTGAGGAATGCTCAAGGATTAGACATGACATGACGTAATTGACTTTGAAGGCTTGAAGTGGAATTTATAGCATTGTAGCTAAACAAGAAAACTGTCTAAGTAAATCAAAGTAGTAAAATCCTATCTTAAATGAAAGCTCACTATTGATAAAGGATACATGCACAACTATGATCTTAAGATTAGTTACCTTAAGTGAATTCATAAAACATCCAATCTTTTGAGAAACATATACCCAGCTGAATTTGAGTTTATTAGAGAAACAAAAAACCCAAGCCCTTGTGGTCTATTTAGACATTCTGTATGGTTCTAATTAGACATTCTGGATTATATAGTCCACAGAATTTTTTTGAGGCATAAACTGTATAATTGTGTTAGAAAGAGATGGTTTATGCTTTAAAACTGACAATTTCTTGGTACTCACTGTAGAAACATCCTAAGATTACTTTCTTTTAGATAGATTCTGGGCTGTAGATCCTTTCTAGAAGGAGAGACTTTCAAACAGTCCTGGAGTAGGTGTGTAAGCACTAGTAAAGAAATGGACTATACACTCTTCTTCCACATTTTCTGTTTTCTGCAGTTCAGCATGCAAATCTGTTTTCTTGTTGTTTGTTTGTTGGTTGATTTTCAGAGCACTCAGGATGTGGGAGAGCAGGTAAAGAACAAAATATAGTATGTGGCTTAACACCATGGTAATTTATTTGAATTAAGCTTGCCAGAGATGACTTTTTTATTTAGTTTATAACTGGTTCCTGTGTCATGAATTAGAACGAAGTAAGATTGTCTCTATCTAAAGAAGGAATGCCTTTCAGGAACCTTCTCAGGCACAGAACTAACAAAAAAAGTGACATGGAATCAAATACACTACTTGGAATCTGTCTATGTTTTACAAATCTGTTAGGACTCTGAGCCTTATTGAATTTGCTTTGAAAGCTGCATCAGAAGTGATTAATGCTTAAACATTAACACTGGCTTATAATTGCTAAAGCCATGTCAGAGGAGAGAGAAACTTATTTATAGCCTTTTGCAGTCATGCTGTAAGGGTTAAAAAAAATAGGTACAATTTCCTTTAAAAATTTTAGGTATGTTGAATTACATAAATTATCCACATCATCCTAAGTGAAGATTGCTTTTTTAACTCAATAAATACAATGCAGCATTTTCCAAAGAATCAGCAATTTTCCCTCTTGAGTTGTCTGAGAAAGACTCTGAATTCAGAGACGATCTAGCAAAATCTTGCTTAGCTGTGAAAATAAGCCTGAGGATGCTCTGCCAAGCATTACAACAAACTAGCTAAATCATTGACTACAACCCACAACAGAAAGGCTTCTAAATGGAAGACGATATGGACTGGAAACCTTTTCCTGACTAGCAAAAATAGCAGCAGGACAGGGACAAATAGATAAAAGAATAGATTTCCAAGAGCCATACTCTATTCTACGGATGAGTGAGGGCATCATGTTATTCACTTTCTAATGACATTTTACAACATGACACTTGAGTTTTATTTCTGAATATTTATTTTGAAATATTACTTAAATATATACAAATAAGACCTAAAATAGCCCCTGTACTCTTCAATCTGGTAATGTTAATTAATATGTCAATAAAAGAAAAATAAAATTGAGGGATTTAAGGTTACACAAACATTGTTTTTACAAGGCATAAATTGGCATATGTTTGTGGTTTTATGCTTCAGACCTGACTTTTTTTTTTTCATTATTCATCTGGAGTGTAAAGTATAACAATAGAGACAGGTAGGAATCTTTAAATTGGCTTTTTTGTTGCTCCCAGCAGTCAAATGGTTTCCCATGGGTATCTTTATCCTGTTCCTGTTTCACTGTATAAAAACACTGGATCTGACCAAAAAAGAGCAAATGCAGGTGGACACACTTTCTTGTCTCTGACTCTTCTGCTTTCTCTTCCTTGCTGAGGTTCCAGTAGAACACTAACAGCCAGTTTACAGAGCAGCAAAATCATTAGTTTTGTATTCATCACTATTATTTTTGTACATAAAGATGCATATAAAATAACCTAGGGGAAAAAACAAACACTTGAAATTCTAACCTCTAAACTCACCAAATCTAATAGCCATTCTTAATTTTAATCATTTCTAGCAGTCTTATTATTTAATGAAACTACATATTGTGTCTAAATTTAAGTCTGGTGATTGTAGGATCTTGATCTAAACACCTAAATATATTTAAATATATCGAAATATAGTATAGACCTGTTCAACAGTTCTAACACTCAGCTTTGGGGCTTTTATAAGAAAATGTAATTACAAAAAAAAAAAGTTTGCTAGTATGAGTGTTGTAAATTGCTGCATGAAGATAAAAAAAAAGCAAAAAAAGTTAGTTCATTGTTACTTCTGACTCTATTAGTCACAGAGATTTCAGAAAAATCGTGATGCAACCAAAATTATATCATGCTATGTTCCAGGATATTCAGTAGTAAAAGAAAGGACATCTGTGTTCTCAGCAGACCAGAAGGAATTCCAATGAAAGCTCCACTAATGTAAAAATGCCTGGAGGTCAGGGAATAAGACTGTAGCAATGCCTAAGATGCAGTGTTCCTTTTCATGACATTTACAGTCACATCCCAGTTTGCACTAAGACCTTCTCTTACCTTCTCTTCTCCCTGGAGACAAAATTTGAACATGCTACTTCCACATTTATGTTTCTGCCCATTTGTGAAGAAACAAACACAATGCAGCAAGTTGTTTTTGTCTTTTTCTTTCTTTTCTTTCTTCCTTTCTTTCTATTATTTTGGGTACCCTGAACTCTGATGGGAGAGAAAAACATTTCTAGTTTAAGGGAAAGTGTTTGAAATTTAAGTTGCATGTGTCTTGTTGCTTCCTTCCTTTTTAAAATCTCCTAATTTTTACAGATAACAGTAAAAAACTCATCCCAGCCTCACTGAAGTGAAGGGAAGTTTTAATGTCTTCCATTAATTTTGGAACTGGCACATGTTATTCTTCTGAATTTTTCTGATTGTAATTGTTTCAGGGTTAACAAAATTAAAGCTAAGAAAGAGCAATGCGTAAGAACTCTTGATAAAAAGATACATGAAAAGAAATTATAAGACTCAGTTATGTACCAATACCTATAATAAACTCAAGGACTACCTCAAATTCTTAGGAGTATCACTGGGACTGATAGCATCAGCATCACTGAAGATGTTTGTATGCCTTGGATTCTTACAAAGCACTGTTTCAAACTTTTTTTTTTTTTTCTTTTTGCAAAAGTAGCATCTTATTGCAAATGGCATTTCTTTTTCTAACCATAACATAGAAGTGGGAAAGGGGTAGCTGTTATTAAAGGAAAGATGTATTTGCTCAGGATTAGTGATTCTTTAGGCAGTGTGACCCCAGCTGCTAACAATCTAGGAAGGAAATCAAGGAAGAAAAGAAAAGAAAGAAAAACATGAAAGTTCAGGCAGCAAAGCAGCATACCTGTAACATTACTGGAGACAGAAACAGAAGGAAGAAAGTCACTGCTGCATTGCATTATGTTAGAGGTCCCTGGTGGCAAAGACCTTGGAAAGGTACCGTATAAAAAACTGTGAGGTGAGAAGAAAATTCATCCTTACTATTTCATAAACAGAGCTACTTCTTGCAGGGAATTACATTATGTCCCCTGTGCAGAGGGAGGATTGGCAACACATGAGGGGAAACAACAATTGTCATCAAGTAAATGAGTAATGCAAAATGGGAGAATGTTATTAGTGTTCCAGTAAGAAGTATGTCCACATTTTCACCATTTCCCCTGAGTCATCCACTGTTTCTTGCCTGAGGGGAAAAAGAAGGAACATTGTGTCTCTGACTCTGAAGCTACTTCCCCTCACTGGGGAATGTCTCTCTCCTTTTCAATCTTTCCAACCACAAATTCTTTATTGAGTGACTCCGGAAAAAACCAAACCAATACGAAGAATTCCAGAAGGGCAGGAGCATCTCTTGAGTGTAAGTTTAATGCATACTGCTGCAAAAACATCCCCCCACACCACCACACACATACACTAAATAAATACATTCAACATAGAAAACAGAGACTATCAGTATGGATTTCATGGAAAAAAAAGAACAAGATCTCATTTTCTTCCTTTGTTGTGATACCACGATGCTACATGCTGCCAGATCCTTCTCTTAAATTGCTCTCTAACAGCTAGATGCCCTCCACAAAGCTGTCACCAGAGAAGAATAGCAAACACCAAGGTTGTTTTCATTTGTTTAAGCTCCTGCTGTGCTGCTTGTCTCTAGTATCAAAGCATTTCTTTTTCAGAACAAATTTCTTTTAACATATTGTTCTCCTTTTCTAAGATTCTGCTTGGTTCACGTAACAAAATCTCCACCAAACACTCATTGATTTATTGAAAGAAGTTACATTTGCAAAAAAAAGCTGCTGAGATATAGATTGTCACACATTTAATCAGAAAACAAGAGCTGATATATTGGTAACATATGATCCAAAATCATTATTATTAGCTTTTCTGGACATTGCTACTATGAGCTGATATTGCGGTCCATTTTTGTTGCTTCCATAGCAGAATTAAAACTTTAAACCTTCTGCTTCTGAACTTTGAAACAGGTTCCTTTTACCACCTGCTTCTACTCAGCTTAGTACAATGAGGACTAGTCTCTGAATATTTTTTCTGCAAATATGTATATATGTTTGGGGTTTTTTTTACATATATATATATATATAAACAGTAATGTCAGTATAAAAAAGTAGGCAATGTCTTGTAAAAATTCACTGCCAGAGCCAGTGATATGCCTGGCTTCAAGCCCTATGGATCTTGTGTTTTTTTCAACTTTTTCAGTTTGTGGAACATTAATAAATATGCAGCACAACACAGTATACTAAAGTTACTAATAAAAAGTGAGGTCAACATTGTGTAAAACCACAGAAAGTATAAGTAATTATTTAATAAGTATTTAATTGCTACATTATGTTCATTAATATACACTGTGGAATTTCAGATACATTAATAAAAAAATGGAACCAGTAAGGAGATATACCCCAGAAAGGAAACATCACCCTACCCGCAGTTTATTTTTCATCTCACAAATGATGTTTACAAAGCAGTACTATTTATTAAAGCTGTAGTGAGACCACGCTGCTTGATTCAGTCAATAGTGTCCTTCCTCCCAGAAGCTTCAGGGCAATATAAGCCATTATGTTCTCCTGGTCTTATCATTAGTCTTCCTTTTTTTAATCACGTCTTGCCTACCTTACTTGTGACCAGCTTATCAAGTCAACATGATGAAAATGAATGTTATTAGACCTTCATTTTCACACTGAAATCCCAGAAGGAGAGCTATCCTGCTTGCAGGTCTAATTGCTGTAACAGCACATCTTTCAGCGCTTGTTCTTGTGGGTTTGAATCTTCAGCCCTTACCCAGTCTGAGTAGTGCTATTCTTCTGAGTAGTCTTATTGATACCCAGGAGCCTTCTCTCACGATTAAGTGCTACTCAGCAGGAGTAAGGATTGTAGAACTGAGCAGTGCAAGGTTATTTCAAAAGGGCAAAGCAACTAGGTACAGATTCCAGTGAAAGGGAATACAAGCTTTGCTTATCTTACACTTGCCTTCCACGAACAGCTATCCCCCCTACCTACCCCCAACACCCTTTATCTCCGAAGTCTCTCAAGCACATAATAAACAGAGTTCTAGCGAGTTGGAAACAGCCAATTCAGCTGATGCTGTAGCTGTAGTTCATTTCTAAGCGAATGCACATTATTCAGGATATTTCTATAGAGTGGAAAAAGCACAACTTCAAACGGCTGCAGAGGCTCTGGTTTACCCTCAAGATAATGTTGTTGCGGCAGTCTCATTTAAGTTGTTAATTTAGACAAACAGGTAAAAATAATTCATAACGAATGAAAGTAACATTTCTGTATTATTTTATATATAGTATTTGGTTTTCAGAAATATTTAAGTCAGTTAGTCTTCCAGCTCCCCTTCAAAGTTTATTAGAATTAGGTATCCAATTCTAACAGCAATAAGCACCTGAAGGAATCAATTCATATATGTTTGACACAAAGATAAAATTGGTCCTCCCTCATTGTGGGAAAATAATGGAAGATTGGTGAGGAGGACTGTAAACTTGTTCAGGTGACTTGCAGCTGTGGTGTCGAAAAACACATACACCATACTAACTGTTGTTTGGCCTTGTGTGTTGGACAAGTAGAACTTCTGTGTTGAGATAACATAGGCCTGTGACAGACTTGGAGGCACCGTATTGAATATGCTTGAGATTTCTGCCCTGCTGTGGGAAAGATGAAAGCTAAATTATGCTTGCACAAATCCCTGAAATACAGGCAAAACCAGCACTTTTGGTGATCCTCTAGCACGGACTGAGCTCAGCGGTGCCTGAGTTCCCACTTAGGTGTCTCTGCCTAGGTGCTGCTTCATGGATCCCCCAGTTGATGAGCTAATGAAAATAAATTTCTCTTTGTATTTCATCTGTGGTTTTGTGGTTGCTCCTGTGTCCTCTCTGTGATGGCTCACACATTTGGCATCTCCAAAGGATCCAAGAACAGCCATGCCAGGCCGGCAAAAATGTCAAGGACTGGGGAGGCCACGATGGTGACTCCCTTTATTCTGGGATGGCCCCATACTAAGTGCTAGACCCACATGGCCACTTTCCTGGCTACGTGGGCTCCACCAAAAGCATGGCCTGAAATAGATGACAGGGTGATGGTTAGACCCCAGATAATTGAAATGGCTATGCATGGATTGCCACAGAAAACGTCATCAGATTCTTCTCACAAGTTAGCAGGGAGATTAGGGTGGTTATTAGTTACCGGTCTTAGAGCTCTTGACTGTGAAGTTGTTGCATTATGGAGTAAAATGAGAGAAATGGAAAAGGAAGTTGGGACTTTACAAGATGCAAAGGCAGTCATGCAAGAAGTAATTACTATTCAAGCAGAGTGGTGCCATGGGCTGCAAGATATTGTAGAACAGCTGATAGCATGTATTGCTAATAAATGGGGTGGAGGGAGTGAGCAAGTGGCTGTGTGGTGCTTAATTGCTGGCTGGGGTTATACCACAACAGTCCTTTTTGGCACCCAATGTGAGGCATAAACGGTTCAAGATAACAACAGATTTGATTGGAATGAGCTAGATCAAATTTATAGTTGTTGCTGTTTAGCTATTAATTGACAGTCTTCTGTGCTTGCCATGGGGCTTGCTTGCCTTACAGTATGTTAGAGTCTAGTGCTCGTTAGTGGTGCTTTTTGCTTTGGCTGCTTGCTGTACTGCTGTACTGCTTATCATCTTACTCTGGTGTGCCTGGGAACATTTTGATAACAGCAATGGCTCATGTGTTGATTACGGGATTCAATCCAGACAGGGTAGCAGTAATGAGAAGTATCAAAATGCAGCTTTTAAGAGGAGTGCCTGCCTCACTAAAACCCTTGATTATACCAGCAGTCACACATGCTGCTGGTAATGTAGGCGCCCTAGCAAATACCTTGAGAGAAATTGTGGCTGTAACTTCAGGACCGCCTGTGTGGGTGGTGAATAAAGGAAAGCCAGCAAAACCAAGAGGAGTTACATCACAGGTGACAAAGAAGCACATGCGGAATGACCTTGTACAAGCTGGTATCCCATGATCAGAAATAGATGGGATCACAACATCAGAAAGATTTTGCCAATGGCAAAAGTTACCGCTTACGCAAAAAAGCCAACCACCCCTGACCCCACCACCAACTCCATGCCCACCCTCTACCCCCACTTGCCACCTCAAGTCAAGGCACTACCTGGAAAATGCCAAAACAGAAGAAATGAAGATTTGGCAGGTCCCCTGAAATTGCTGTCACTGTAGCCTCTTACCATGAAGGTGACCAACAGCCCTATGTTCCTTAACTATAAAGTGAAGTCTGGGGGCATTTCATGTGCATTAGCTCTGGTGGATACTGGAGCTGAAGTTACAGTATTACATAATAAAATTAATAATAATGAAGCCACATGACAGATTTGTGGAGTGGGGGGAAATCCGACCCCTGTCCTCCGAGCTAAGGTTACCTTAACAACAGGAAATGCCACTCCATTTACCATGACAGAGTTAATTGCCCCAGATAAAGAATATATCTTGGGTATTGATGTGTTGGCAGGATGAGCAGTTGAAACTTTAAATGGTTACTTCTGCTTCAGGACTTCGCAAGCGGGAATTGCTATTCGATCTATAACTGTCTTGCATAGATTCCCGAAGTGGGATCCTGTTGTGCTGCCTGTGCCTGCCAAGGTGGTAACTAAAATAATATCATATTCTAGGGGGGGAGGAGGAAATTACTCAAATCGTTCAGGCACTTCAACAAGTGGCAATCGTTAAGGAAACCATGACTGCTTTTAATAATCCTATTTGGCCTATTTGAAAACCAAACGGCACTAGGAGAATGACTGTAGGTTATAGAAAATTGAATAAAGTCACCTCCCCATTTGCAGTTACAGTACCAGACATGGTTACTCTTATAGAAAAAAATCAGCAAAAATTTACAACCCTGGAAGGTGGTGATAGATCTTGCTAATGCTTTCTTTTCTATAGCCATTACATATTTATAAAGCATGTGCACATAATTGTACTATTTGTATGCAGCTACATTTAAGGGCATTATATAGGCCATGGGGAAAGATAAAATGGGGTCAATGGGCCTTGAATACCTGGCAGGTCGATTACATGGGCCCCCTGCCCCTTTCAAGGGGGTGGCAATATGTATTCACTTGCTGTGCATACAGTGTTAGGACTGTTTTTTGCTGAACTCACCAAATATGTTAATCAACATAACACAATTGAAGCATTAGAACAACTCATTCATCAGTTGTTTGCACTGATGGCTTACACGGTGGGACCAGAACTTATCGGTCTACATGTGAAGGTTCATATAATAAACCCTGAGAATGCCGTATGGTTCTGTATCCCAACTTCTCCTCTTTTTGCATCCTCTGTTGAGATCAGATTCTTGAGTTCTTGTGTTTCAGGTATCTTTGACGAATACCTGTGCCTTTATCTAGAGGAGATAGCATTGGAATGGTGGTATTGGTGCCATGAACCCAACATCAAATTAAAGTTCAATCTGAAAAAGCACAAGCCATAGCTCTTCAATCTGAGCGGGCTATTACCCCACATCAGGTTATCAAATCCGGTGTGATATTAGCTGAAGGAGCTGGAGCAATGACGTATATATTACTGGAAGGAGATGATACTCTTGTTTTCCTCCCTTATCACAGGCTGGCTCATCATGCTTTGTAGTCTTGTACTTCAAGCATGTGCCCTATATGCATTTTCACAAGATCAACATGTAAATACTTAGATTTGGTTGACCTTTACTGTAACTAACTCATCTGCCTTTTGTATTGAGGGAGGATTAACAGCTGCAGATCTTTTGACAGTGTGTTTCATTGGTGTGCCAACCCCAGTAGCTGTATTATAGAATTATACAATGCTAAGTGCTCTTGATATTAATGTTCCTCATTGCTATTTTTTCCAAGCAGGTAACAGCTGTACGCCAAGGAGCATTACAAAATCAATTTGTGGTGGACTGTCTCTTTCTTCGGCATCATAAACACTGCTCTGATTTTGAAGGCATGTGTTGCTTCAACATAACTGATGAATCAGCCAGCGTAGAGGACAACATTCAACATCTCCTGGACTTAATGCCTCAAATGAAACAATCTACCAGTGGTGCCTGGCTGGCTGAGTGGTTTAATTCCCTGACAGGACGAGTGGGACACCTGATTCAAAGCATTATTGTAGAGACGTGTTTATCACTTTTTCTATATGTGTTTATTGCATGCTTCTGTAGATTACCCTGCCTTGCACCCCACAAGCCCAAATGGACACCTCCGTCTTTGCCAGCCCCAGCAGAAGTGGTGCCTTGAGCAAGCAGGTGGAATATGGGAAAATAACAGAAGATTGGCAAGGAGGATTGTAAACACGTTCAGGTGACTTGCAGCTGGGGTGTTGAAAAACACATACACCATACTAATTGTTGTTTGGCCTTGTGTGTTGGACAAACAGAACTTCTGTGCTGAGATAACGTAGGCCTGTGACAGACTAAGAGGCACCCTATTGAACATGCTTGAGATTCCTGCCCTGCTGTGGGAAAGATCAAAGCACAGTGTTAAATTATGTTTGGACAAATCCCTGAAATACAGGCAAAAACAGCAGGTTTGGTGATCCTCTAGCATGGACCAAGCTCCACAGTGCCTGAGTTCCCACTTATGTGCTTCTGACTGGGTGCTGCTTCAGGGATCCCCCGGTTAGCAGGGTAATGAAAATAAATTTACTTTTTCCATTTCATCTGTGGTTTTGTGGTTGCTCCTGTGTCCTGCCTGTGCCGGCTCACACACCCATGAATGCTCTTATATAAACCAGAAAATTGCTGAGGATGGTTCCTCCAATAAATAAAATACCTCTAGTAGGAAACACAATCTGTAACAGAAGTAGATAAAGGTGAGAAAGCAGCATGATAGACACATACTCAAATACCAGGTGTAACACAGCATTATTAGTGGACTGTTTTTCCAATCACAGGAAAATAAAGGTGTTTCAGTGTAGAAAGAATACTTCCCTAGCAGAACTGTATGGCTTCCTCTCTCATCACAAGCTCACTTACCTCCACAAAGCACTGCACTCTGTCAGCTTCATACACTCAGGGATTCACAAATCCATGTCCTGATGTCCAGAATTGTTCCCCAAATTGCAATGTCAAGAGCATCTCAATATCAAGAAAAAGAACTGAATGATAGGAACACTGCTTTATTAAGTGGTTAATTAGGCCAAACCATGTTTCACATATAGTTCATGATTTTCAGGTGAATTTCAGGTTGTTTAGCTAAAGAATCCTAAAAATACAGTGAATATTTGTTTCCTTCATCAGAATAGACTTTAAACTTACATTAAAAATATATATGGAAAAATAAAATAATTCATCTGATAGGGTTTAACACACAGCATTGCAATATTACATAAAATAAGAAAATAGTCTACTCAGGCATACACAGTCATAAACTTATTTTAATTCTGCATTGTTTTGAAGAACACAGCATAAGTAAAAAATGTCTAAGCTAATGCCTACTGAAATCAATGGTAAAGTGCAGTGGATGTTGTGAAGACACATTATATATTAGCATATATAAGGTATACTAATTATTATTACAGCTCTCTGAATTATTATCTAGCTCTGAAAATTCTTAGGCATATTTTATGCTTCCTTCTTTGAGCTCAGATCAGAGGATAACTGTCTCATACCATTCAGAGTTTAATTCTTTGCTCCAAAATATCATAACTCAAACCTTTTAGCTCAACAGGTGTTTGGTTCAGTTTCTGAAATTCCCCAAGAGATTATGAACTGCCAGTGTTTTCTAAACTTGCACAGCACAGACTATAAAGACCAGTAGTGTAGCTGATCATAGTTTTCTTTCTATATTGTTTTTGTAGTGAGGAGCTGTGGATATTTCATATCATTTTTAGTGATCAATCACAAAATCTAGTTCTAGATCTCTTATGCAGACTGGATGTTTGTGACTTCTACAGGAAAAGCCCATTTACAAGTCATCAGTTTTGTTTTTTTCAGAATTGGTGGCCTGACTCCTTTCCAAAAACTCATATTATCTACCTGCAGTAAGCACAAGGTTTTGTGCATAGGTTTGGTTTTGTAGTTTGTTTTGGGTTTTTTTTTTTTGGATATAGGTACCCAAGGCAGTCATATCTCAGTCAGGCAAAGGTTTCACGATGTCCATTGTTATTTTCATGTTTCTAACATTCTGAGCTACTCATATTTTGTTCTTTGAATTACTCTGCTTACTAACAATTATGTTTGTTATGTTTATTTTGTTTCCATGTTCTTCCTTCTGACATTATGGGCCTTGCAATGTTGGCAAGCTTTAGCAGAATCACACTTCTGTACAGGATTTCTAATAAGGCTTCCTTGATTAATTTTGCATGATCATGTGTGCCTTTTGATACTGTAAAGCCTCTCTTTTCCAAAATCTATTTAATTTTTTTTTGATCTTTCAAGATCTCTCAATTTAAGTTTCTCCTACATGGTTGAAGCTTTTACAATGTTTCTGTAATTAGTCAATTTAATTACAATATAAGTCATTCATCTCCTGTTCTCCAGAAGTCTCAGCTTTGTTCAGCACCAGAATATGAAAGAGATATATAAAAATGTAAACTTTGTTTAGCTTTCTTATGTGATTTATAATATAGTGATTTTATAATATAGTATATTTCTAATTAGGTTCATTTCTCATAACTCACATCAGCCAGATTTATCTTTCATAATAAGATAGCAAGCCTTCATAGTATTGGATATTGAACATAGATAAATTTAGACTGAAATTTGCAGCAGTGTCCAGCTTTTAGCTCCCTACTGGAAGAAATGGAAGTTTGATCACAGGCTCCAATTTTGAGTGAATTTTGAAGCTGCTACTTGAAATGCTTCACCTGTTTCTTTAATATAACCTTGCAAGTACAATTTATGGCTTTGTTCACTATCTACTAAGTATATTAATTAATCAGCATTTTATGAACCTAACACTTTGTCGGTTTTGTTGCTTAGCAACAGAACTTCCTCCAGCAAGGGTCTATATCTACAGTCCTTTAACCAGCTTTCATCTTCCATGGCATTTTTAAATTTGGTTAATCCCTTACTCTTAGAAAACAATGCATTTCTAATTTAAAAGGATAAATTATTTTATTTGTTTTTTTACTTCCATTTTAAATAATAAAATGACACTTAAGAATGACTATAGCTACACTAACATATTATGCATGGTAAATGGGTAAAATAAAATCCAAACATCAGCAAAGTAATCACATCAGCCAAATGTTGACAGTTCTTTTCATTGCTGTGGGAAACACACTCTCAGTGTTTCCAAAATCCCTATCAAATCTGTGTTAATTTCCTCTGTACCTGGACACAAGCAATAGAGTAGTAAATTATACTTCAGTGTAAACTAAGTTCCAAAACTGACAACAGGACCTTTGTTGCTTACAGACATTTTAAGTTCTAATTGTTGTTAAAATAGATGTGTCTCAGTCTGTGAACTCTTCTGTGGCACAAATAACAGTTCTGTTTGGTGCATCAAAGCGTCAGTTTTTAATTTCTCTGTTATACATAGCATTATTAGAGTTAATATTAGTGTCTTTATTTTATAAGTCTCATCAGCTTAAAGCTAATTTTTTCCCTACTCATGCAGACAATAATTTCAGAAAGTACCTTCTAATTCTTCATCCTTTGCAAAGAGTGTACACATTCAACAAACCTTTGGTCTGATTCTTGGAAATGCTGTATATCTACTTTATGTCTGCATCAGATATTCAGGACTGGAATCATGCCTATGTCAATTTAGGAGTAGTTATAAAATCAATGCTGTTAGCTCTTTGCAGTAAGGTAAAGAGGCCATATAGTAGATGAGAATAAAACCAGGAAAATTAAATTTACCTATTTTTAGCCTAGACAGCACAGTCTTACCATTTTGTAACACTTGCTTCATAACACCAAATGTGTCAATTTACCCACTTTTATATACATATACACCACCACAGAAAGGATTTGTTTGGAGAGAAAATTTAATATGTATAATGAGGACATTTGGATTCTATGCTAATGAAGTTAGCCTTTGACAGGTGCTAAATAAACAAATATATTGTATGTGTACAGTTATTAATTATAGTTTTTCAGTATGACTAGGATTTCACAATGGTGAAAGCTATGTTCTCCAATATACATGCTCCACTACTGTTCATTGGTTTACTGTATGTAGCTATTTGGATAGTAATGCAATCTTATACTTTTTTTTTTTGTATTATGCATATTATGTATAATTGCATAAGCAGACTCTTTCATATCTGTGTAGTGACTCCTTATAAGAAAAGCAAATGGGAATATTGAGGGATACAACTGTTTCTGGGAAAGTACCCTATCTGATAGGTATTCTCTTAAAACCTGTGTGAGACATAAAAGGATACTTTAAAGTCAACAGGGTCTTTTCTAGAACTGTGCATGCTTAATATATGCTGCATAATGTACTTACACAAGGAGTAACCAGAAGTTTGGATTACAGCAGTTATTTTTACAGACAGCTTTTGAGAAGGTTTTTGTTTTGTTTTGTTTTGTTTTCCCTTTGGAGTGGCTGAATTCTGTTCTTATTTTTGATACAGATGAAAAGATGGAACATGGAGAGAACAAAGTTACATTGAAATGAAATATGACTCAAAAATCCTTTGTAATTCTTTCTTTTGGTATAACTCCTCCTTCAGATGCTCACTGTCTCTATTCTTGACACTTTCTCTTCAGTCAGAACATTGTGAAAGATTGAGGGAACAAAGGACAAGTCTTAATGTTTTTTCCCTTTTTCAATTGAACAAGGTTGTTCCTCTTAGCTATTCAGCTAATGTCACAGGGAAAAGTCATGAGGCCTACCACTCAGCCACATGATGTTAACATAGAAAAAAACTTCTTGTTAACCCAATGTATTGCATGGAGATAATAAAGAATAATGTATCTGTCTGCAGTTTTTTACATGGTGTTCTTTGGAATAACTGCTCAGGAGAAAGGACTCGTGAATGTAGTTTTATTTTACTTTTTTTTTTGACAAAACAGCTACAAATGTGCCATTTTTTAAATGATTCGTTTGGCATAGTAACATCATTAGTGCATAAGAGTTCTTAAAATGTTGATAGGACATAAATAAATTTTGGTTAAATAATGATTCTTTTTTTTTTAATAAAAACAACAAATATTTAAAGCTTCTGTGCAACAAATATTTAAAGTTTCTGTGCACAAACAAATATTTAAAGAGCTTTGAGGTGCATCTGTTCCAGCATGGCCTTACCCACAGCCACAGTCCCTTCAGAAGTAAACCTGCTCCAACATGGCCTTACCTATGGCTACAGTCCCTCCAGAGGAGTACCTGCTCTGTCGTGGGCATATCCTTGGGCATATCCATAGGCACACACTTTGAGATGTTCCAGCATGACCTCATGCATAACCATTGATGCTTCAAAGTGTACTTGTTGTGGCATGGACTTACCCACAGCCACAGATGCTTAGAGGTGTACCTTCTCCAGTGTGGACTTGGGCCACAATCCCTGCAGAGCTATACCTGCTGTGGCACAGACATAACCATGGGCACAGATGCTTCGACATATACCTGCTTGTCTTATCCATGGCCACAGACACTTCAGGGTGTCCTGCTCCCAGCTGGGCTCATCCACAGGTCACAGTCCCTTTTACTCAACTGGAGTCACACTGGAGTTCCAGCCTGTCCAGTACAGCAACACAGAAACAACAGCGATGCCCTGGCCATCTGCCAGCCCAAGCGCATGGCCATTGATATTATCAAAATGTTCCCAGGCACAGCAGAGTAAGATGATCAGCAGTACAGCAATACAGCAAGCAGCAAAAGCAAAAAGCAGCCACTAATGAACACTAGACTAATATACAGTAAGGCAAGCAAGACCCACAGCAAGCACAGAAGTCTGCCGATTAATAGCTAAACAGCAATAACAGCTATAAATTCAAGCTAGCACTTTCCAATCAAATCTGGCATTATCTCGAACCATTTATGCCCCACCTTGGGCACCAAAAAGGACTGTTGTGGTTTAACCCCAGCCAGCAACTAAGCACCACACAGCTGCTCACTCAATCCCCCCTGGTGGGATGGAAGAGTAAATCAGAAGGATAAAAATGAGAAAACTCATGGGTTGAGATAAAGGCAGTTTAATAGGTAAAGAAAAAGCTGTGTGTGCAAGCAAAGCAAAATAAAGAATTCATTCGGTACTTCCCATCATCAGGCAGGTGTTCAGCCATCTTCAGGAAAGCAGGGCTCCATCACATGTAATGGTTACTTGGGAAGACTAATGCCACCACTCTGAATGTCTCTCCCTTCCTTCTTCTTCCCCCAGATTCTACTGCTGAGCACAATGTCATATGGTATGGAATATCCCTTTGGTCAGTTGGGATCAGCTGTTCCAGCTGTGTCCTTTCCCAGCTTCTTGTGCACCCCAAGCCTACTGGTTGGCAGAGTAGTATGAGAAGCAGAAAAGGCCTTGACTCTGTATAAGAACTTCTGAGCAGTAACTGAAACATCCCTGTATTATCAACACTGTTTTCAGCATAAATCCAAAACATAGTCCTATACTAGCTCGTATGAAGAAAATTAACTCTATCCCAGCCAAAACCAGCACAGCTTCCTATCACTGCAATGCCCTGATCTGTTGAAAAACTATTATGCAGACAGAAAAGAAAAAAAAAAAAAAATTGTAGGATCTCATCCAGTTTTCATGGCTGGGAGTGGATATCTCAAAATTTTAATTGCATGTATTTAGAAAGGCAAGCAATTATGCAGGGGTTGAAGTTTGGGTCAGACTAAAACTATAGAAATAACTATGTCAAAGAGACTTTATTACTGGACCAAGACATCATAATCATTGAGGTCTCTGCCACCTCTAAAGTAAATGTTATGAGCCTCCTACTGCTAATGCAGTGGCTTTCTGCATCATTCTACAGACCTACTAACTGCAGCTACCCAGTCTGGGAACTAGCTAGAAAGTCTGCCTTGAGGCTCAGAGTGAAAAGCCTGCATCTGCCTACAAAATGAAATGTAGGTTTTCCTAAAGAAATTCCAACATTCAGAAAGAATTAGCAGAGTATTGAGAAAAGATAGAATTTTCAAGGGTTAGTCATGAAAGTATTTAAGACAAGTTTTGCTGATTTGCCCTTAGGAAATTAAAATACTACTCTTTATACACTACCAAAATATGGCTGAGTGTTTTACAAACTATTTAATAATGGAAATTATCCTTATCATTGTGAAATGTGTCAGTTTTTTCCAATTTTCAAAAATACTAAACACTAAGTTGCCTCAGTTGAAGCTATGGGAGTCTTTTAATGGTCAAGACCTTTTGAAATATATCCATGTATTAATGGACTTAAACAAAGATTTTAAGTCTAAGGTTGTATTTAAAGGTATCTTAGGCTGCTGTTTGTTATGAGAGACTCTATTCAACTGACTAAACTTAGACTTCTGGTGACATTTCAACAGTGATACTGTATCCAAGATGTCACAACCCAAACTGGCTGTCCAGAGAGGATCGTGGAGGTTCTGTGATTCCCTTGGGCTAAATTAAGGTGAAATGACACCAAACAATCAATTAGATACTTTATTGATGGTAAACACCAACTGAACTTGGAAAGCGTAACGGTAGGCAACCCAAACCAGGAAAGTACAATGACAGGTAATGTGGGTTCTAATTCAAGTACTTATAAGAGGAAAGGAAAAGGAAGAAAGAGGAGAGAGAGAGGTACCACCCTTGGATCCCGCAATGTTGATGATAAATGCGGCAGTCCTCTGGCGGTGGCCGTGCTGCTCCTGGAGCACAGGGCCTCCGGCTGCGCCGGCACCTGGTGGGGGAGGCCGGTCCGGGACAGGGGCAGCAGCAGTGTGGGGTCCTCCGATGGTGGGGTGTGCCTCATGGCTCCTCGAACTTGTGTCTTTGATAGGCCAGTCCCCGCCTCTAGTCTCATCCCCCCCTGAGGCTTGTTCCAGAATGTTCTCAATCTTCTCTGCAGGTGCAGGTGTGGGAGGGGTGGTCGTGAGGGGGCTTTTGGGTGGTTGTGAGCCCCTTCCTCAAATGAACTCTGCATGGCCTTCGGCCATCAGAAGGAGGAACTGCAAATCCTCCAATAGGCCTCCTGGCTCAGTGCCAACCAGCTTCTCACCTGTGGTGCTATGCAGACCCCAATTTATCACTATGGAGACCTTGATTTTTCTCTATACAGACCTTAACTCACCTCACCACAATGTTTGAGACATTAACTCTTTCAGTCCCTCACACAAGATACCCAGAGAGTGCTAGAAATAACACATGAAACATCCGTGCATCTAAGAGAACAGTCAGGATACCACCAGGCATTTCAGATGACAATATATGCCCATGTGGTCCTATATATTCGTTGCCCATCCATTGACTACCATAGGAACTCAGAAATAGTACCCAAATCTGCATGTAATCTGGAGCTGAATGCCTCTCTAAAAGTGAATATTCTGTCACCTTAAGTGCCTAGAGCCGTTTGAGTTGATGTAACATATTTCAGCTGGCTTCCAGCTGCCTCTCCAGAAAGGTATCTCTCAAAGTTCTCCTTCTGGCCCTCTGTGAACATTTTGGACAGTCCAGAAGATTTGACATGGCACCTGACACATGTTTAGGTAACTGAAGTCCACCACAGTTAGAGAGTCAAGAGTAAAGAGAATAAAGAGTACAGGAAAGAGAGATTTTACAGTGACTCATTCCATAATAAGAGCCCTTTCATAATTGTAAATCATCCCATCAATGTTAGACACTTGTGTTTTATCAGTGACTACAGACATCCTCCCTTTAGGAGGTCAGACTTAGATGTGATTAGTCCAGCTACAGGCTGATTTCTGAGCACCTTTCATCCATTCCATTGATGGCTAAGTGGACAGGCCCTTTTGGAAAGTTCATGACACCTTCATCTGCTTCTGCAATCATCCGCTCACTTTGAAATATCTGGCAACTATCTGTTTGATTCTATTTTTAATAGTCTTAGTCAGGATGAAAACACTGTCCTAAACAGAAAGAATATCTCAAAAATAAATTTAGGTTCATAGAAAAAAAGTGTAAGATGAAAAAAGTGTAAGATGTAAAAGCAGTAGCAAATTCAATGATTCTTTTAAAGTGCTATTTCGAGTTATTGTGATATTCATGAGAACCAGAAGCTGAGAAAAAGCTTCCTATATCCAGAAGCTACCTTATTTTTTCTTGTTTATCAAATCTTTATTTCAGTTTCTAACAAGTTCTGAATTATTGATTTGCATGTTGATAAAATTCACTGCAAAATGAAAAATAATGATGAAAAGAGAAATTTGAATTGTAAATATTTCTATTAAAGTAATTGTTTAGAAAAATGAATAAAAAAACCAACAAAAACCACAGAAATTTAACATATAGGTAAATCACCCATACTATACAAGATAATAGCCTTTAATCTCAACAGCTTCTCTAACACTGAAGAATGAGATGAATACAGAATTGTCAGTTTTTGTGAAGTTATTTTTGTGGGGCTTTAATGCTGTTCCTCTGAGATGTGTGGAGAAGAGCTGTGAAATGCTCTCTTGGTTTTGCCTTATTGACTTACGTCCAACTGCTTATAGAAATCTCTTCCATACTTCTCTGAAACATTCTTCTTCAAACTTAATCTTATTTGTGAATGTGCTGGATACTAAACCTGAATAATTGGTACTTAGAATCATAGAATCATAGAATCGTTTAAGTTGGAAAAGACCTTTAAGGTCATCCAGTCCAACCATTAACCTAACATTACCAAGTCCACACTAAACCAATTAAGGTTGTCTGTTATGTTGTGTTGCTGAAAAAAGGTTTGATCAAATGGATGTTGATTTTATTTTTTTATTTTTTTCTTCTTCTGTGGTGTTTCAAAACACAAAAATTACCTCTTTCCCATAGATACACAGATAGAAAATACTCTACCCATACCATACAGATACGCTACATTATCTTCTTCCACATTTTTATTTATTAATTTGTGAGATGGGTAGTGGTTTTAATGTAAATTTCATTCATGAAAAATCTGCTGAAAGGTATATCCAAAGACACCTTCTCTGTCCAGGAATTCTCTGGAGCATAAACCATTATAAGCTTTAAGAAAATGTTAATCACGTTCTTGTAATGGTTTCACTGGGATTCTCCACTGGTGGTTTCAGTGCATCAGACACAAGACGGGTCTTTTCTTTGATCTAGTAAAGTTTTAATGACATTAACAGAATGTTATACCACAGATCTTTTCTACAGATTTTCTCAATTCTAAGGCAGGGAAGAAATTCTGAAATCCACAGCAACACCAGGATGTTCTGGCATACACAGCAGGCTGTTAAAACAAAAAGGCTTTAAAACATGTTTTAGACTTTACACAGTGCTTTACCTGAATATATGTCACCAGACAAAATGAGAGAATTACAGTTTATGATGATAACCAGTCTTTCTTGTTCATGTTTTTGTTGATAAGACTGTAAAAAGACATTTCCTGTGCTTCCCTCTCACATTCAAATTTCTTCTTCTTTCCCTTCATTAGGAGGGAAATTTGTGTAACAAGGTATCTGCACAGTAGAGAAACTACAATGCAGCAAAAATAGTCTTTCCTCAAAAGAATGCTCAGGCATCATTTATAACTTATCTAAGACATAAATAAATGTGCAAAAGAATAAATCAAATTATTTTTTATGATGGAGTGGTACAGCTAATCTTGTGACATTTTCTTTGCTAAAGCCAAGAAAACACCCACTATTTAAGCAATGACCACAACTTTCTATATTTCATCTCCCTTTTTCAAAAAAAAAAAAAACCACCCCAAAACATTCAAAAGGAAAAAGTCAACTCTTTGAGGTAGGCTGAATGCATGATTTATTCATAGAAGAACATTTAAAACTCATTACACAAGTTGGTAAATTCATCACATCCTTTTGTTGTTGTTGTTCATTAAAAAAGGCTATTCAGAAATTGGATAGCATTCATAGAACTGTTAAGACCAGTAAACATATAGATATGCACAAATGCAGACATAAAAACCCAGACTTCAGTATTCATTTATGAACTGCTTATAATGCTATCCATATTACATTAGAACAGACGTTAGTGGCTCCTTGGGCTTTTCCATTGACGGTTCAATCCATCCATATCAATCTAAAGGACAAAACTAATATCTAAAGGAAAATCCAAAAGTCTTTGATACTTTAAAAATGTTTTAGCTTTGTCAACAAGCCACAAATAACATTTTCATCCAACCAGGGCCAACATGTTATGGATCTCCAAAGAACTGCTCTAACAGCTCTCTTCATCCTAGAACTGGGAAAATTGAAGCTATTCAGTTGGTACAGGATGTGATACTTAGGAGGACTTTATTGTGACCTTATTTTCTTTAATGTTCAGACAGACAGAACTAAAATATAAAGACTTTACAGTTTATTTTCAGAGGCATTGTAGGAGTGAAACATCTGGCCTTTCTTTTACTACGATTAAGTGACTTTCTTTGCACTCAGCCCTTTTCTACCTAAAGTACTGGAAGTCACTATGAACTCCTGC
The DNA here is from genome assembly GCF_030463565.1 of Pelecanus crispus. Taxonomy (NCBI): domain Eukaryota; kingdom Metazoa; phylum Chordata; class Aves; order Pelecaniformes; family Pelecanidae; genus Pelecanus; species Pelecanus crispus. The sequence goes on from NC_134643.1 coordinate 190,627,321, forward strand.
TTCTGAAAAAATAATAAAAATTTAGCTAGACCACTTCTTATTGACACTAAACAAAAAATAATAATGAAAAAGAAGTAAAAGATCTTCATGTCTTTCTGTTTATCACTATTCTAACCAAAATTACTAGAAATTGTCATTCCTGAAAGCAGGAATGTTTTTATTTTTTGGTACTCCTTTTATGAGTACTTAATTTTTGTTTAGAAGCTAGGCATCATTTAATTTCAAAAATTTTCCTTTCTCTTATATATTTTTATGAGATTTTCCCTTGTCAGATTCAAGCATTAGTGTAGTAAGCTAATGGATTTCCAACATGAAAGACACAGCTGTATAAGCATAGCCTAAATTCTTATAGTTTCCTATGACTCCATTTAAGAACTATTACTTTTGGCCTTCAGATTTCAGTTCATTACCATGTTGCCTGGAGTAATTTTATATCTGACTGTTTCTCTTTCTTATAGTATATAGTTATTTCACTTATATATCAAACTCTTTTGAAGGTGATGCATTTTTCTATATTGAAGCATTTTAAGACCTAATGTATAGGTTTATCTTTTTTAATTCAGAAGTATGAATTCTTTTTAATTTCTGTAAATTACTGACTTGTCTTCCCATGAAAGGACTTCATGAATATTTTATAAAGCAATCTATTTTTCTTAATTTGTTATTTCAAGATGTTTATACATGTTCTCATTTCTTCATACAAAAAAAAAAAAAAAAAGAACATGAGGCAATTTTCCCCTTGTATTTTATAGGTGGAGTGTCATTTGCAATATATCTGGTGTCTTCAGTTATATAATGTTGCACAAATGTGATTGTGCTTGTCTGCCTCAGTAAAGTGTACTGGGACTAACAAAGAAAACAACCTTCCAAAAATTATTCAATAGCCATATGTGGGAAAATGCAGACTAAATAACCCTGCACTTCTGTGGTTTGACGAGTAAAATAATATATTCTTTTAGATACCTGTTCTTGAAGAAAGTTGACTTTTCAGTAACAAACCTGGTGTTGAGTCAGCACCTGAAACATGTTTAGTTATGTGCACTAGAGTTATTTGACAATATTCACAGGTTTGATATGGGCATTTTATTTTCTGTCTGCTGCGCACAAGTCAGAACTACCAGAAGCTTTGTTGCTTCAACCTCTTCGACTTGCAATGCAGCTACATGTCCTTCATGGAAGGGCAGATGATTTGTTATTCTGCACTATCAGAGCAGTACAGAAGTATTGGTGAATAAAGCTTGACTTTCAGTCTCTGCACAAGAAGTTAGAAACAGGCAGGCTGTGGGTAAAATCCTGACCTATAATTCTGTAGCCATGTAATATGGTATTGTCAGTCTAGTAACAGGCCATAATCTCTTTACTGAGTTTGTAAGGTCTCACGACTACGGCTTGTCAGGCCTGCTCAGTCTGAACTTGCCTTGATCAAGAATCATTTTTAGTCAAAAGTAATTATTACAGAGAAAGAAGATATATATGCAGAAAAAAATCAATATGAATAATAATGCAGTTAAAATTGTTCTACCACACTTCTTAATTTCTACCCCTTTTCCCGGATCACTCTGAGGGCACTCAGATTTAGTCTTATCTCCATGGACTACAGCGGGATCTTAAAGACATCTGTAGACAACTACAGGAAGATTTCAACATATTATTATATGTTAATTAGTCTAAAATTAAATCCCATAATTACAGAAAAATGAATAAAAGCCTACAGAATCTACTTTAGAGTGGGGATGTGCTTGAAAAAAAAAAAAAAATCTTCAATTAAGATATGGGGAACCTCAAATCAAATCCATTTACTTTCCACATACTGCAGCAAAGGCCTGAATCTTTGTTTCTTATTTCCTAGAAACAATTTCTTTAAGCAGTTGCCTAACTAGTTAAAGTGGGGACTTTTCCTTTTTGTTAAGCTGAACAAAGTAGTTAAATTCAGCATAGATTTGTCAGTGAATCTAGCTTTACCCAAACTGATTTATAATTTGGGAGCCTTTTGTCAAACAAATTATGTGTTAAATTAGAAACACAGATAACCAACTTTTCCTATCCTAATTAAAATAACTGCACCAGAGTTTCTTTTAGGATCTCTAGTTGCTATTCTGTGAAATACTGAGATACTTTAATGCTCTCAGTGATTATATTTGCAATGTATTAGCTGTCATCTTATTCTTCAGATCAGATTCCACTTGTCACATCTTTAACCCTTCACATTGTTACAGAGCATGCTGTATCAAGTTTGGAAGGGATATTGAAAAATGAATGTATTTTCTTTTTCCTTTCCTCCTTTTTTTCTTTTTTTTTCTTTTTCTCTTTCTCTTTACTTATTTGAAAAGAAAATTATTAATAATGCTTGGGAATTAATACTTTCTATTTCATTATGCCAGAGGGTTTATATAGAGAAGAAAACAAGTGCCATATGTACAATCTGTAACATCTGACATGTTGCACCAAACTCATTCACATTACTTATCATATGCCAAATAGGGACAGGATATTTATTGATAATCAGCTTAATTGCTTATCACTCAGCAGAGTCAATTGAGCCATGACTTAATCTTTTAATTATCACTTAGGCACACCATCCTGACACAAAGTATTCACAATACATACCTAACTAATCACATTGCATACAAAGGTATTAATTTAGAGTTTTGCCACGTATTTCATTACCGTGTATTTGCCAAGATATTCATTGTTATTCGGACCCTGTCACCTGTCACTCAGTGAAAATGCTTGGTTGGCATTATACAGCATCATTGATCTTACCTAGTGTGAAGGAGGTGACATAGCTTATGGCTTCTTCAATCATTTCCTGAATGTAAAGACTTTACGAAGTTGCTTTAGAAGTCTGGGAAGATCAGATTATAGCTGATAACTCTCTTTTGGAAAGCAAGGATGTTAATTCCTACCAAGACATTAAGAGCAAAAGAGGGAAGGATTTCCATATTATAATAGCATACCTGGGATTTTCCAAGAATGAAGAAATAAGAATACTTTAAAAGAGGAAGGGATATTCCAAAGCATGCCTTCTTGGAGGCTATATTAGTGATAACCCATTCTTCTTAATAAAGGGTGTAGGACTGAACTTAGTCTTAAGGAATAACAAGAAAACCATTTCTTTAAATAAGAATTAGCTCAAATTCTGCTTTTATGTACAAAATTAACCTTTTTTGGTTTTGGATCTATCAAGAATGTACTCTAAACAGTACTACTCTTTGTATAACTTCACCAAGTTCTCAGAGTTTGCATTAAGGAATTCAGTGGTTTGGATACCCAAACTGTTTTCTGCATCTAGGCATGGCTAGATGAATTTCCAAACTTTGCACTATGTATTTTTGAAAACTAAATTGTTTTATCTTAACCTCAAAAGCTGTCATACTTAGACTTTTATATTTTTATAGTACATATGCACTACTTTTATAACAATATAAATGAGATGTCATCCAAAGGGACCTGGACAGGCTGGAGAGGTGGGCCTGTGTGAAGTTCATGAGGTTCAACAAGGCCAAGTGCAAGGTCCTGTATCTGGGGCGGGGCAACTCCTGGTATCAGTACAAGTTGGGGGATGAAGGGATTGAGAGCAGCCCTGCGGAGAAGGACTTGGGGGTACTGGTGCATGAACAGCTGGACATGAGCCAACAATGTGCGCTTACAGACCAGAAAGCCAACTGTATCCTGGGCTGCATCAAAAGCAGTGTGGCCAGCAGGTCGAGGGAGGTGATTCTGCCCCTCTGCTCTGCTCTGGTGAGACCTCACCTGCAGTACTGCATCCAGCTCTGGGGCCCTCAGCACAGGAAAGACATGGCCCTGTTGGAGCGGGTCCAGAAGAGGGCCACCAAAATGATTCGAGAACTAGAGCACCTCTCCTATGAGGCCAGGCTGAGAGAGTTGGGGTTGTTCAGCCTAGAGAAGAGAAGGCTGCGAGGAGACCTTATTGTGTCCTTTCAGTACTTAAAGGGGTCCTATAGGAAGGATGGGGACAACCTTTTAGCAAAGCCAGTTGTGACAGGACAAGGAATAATGGTTTTAAATTAAAGGAGGATAGATTTAGACTAGATATAAGGAAGAAATTTTTTACAATGAGGGTGGTGAAGCACTGGAACAGGTTGCCCAGAGAGGTGGTGGAGGCCCCATCCCTGGCAACATTCAAGGTCAGGTTGGCTGGGGCTCTGAGCAACCTGATCTGGTTAAAGCTGTCCCTGCTCACTGCAGGGGGGTTGGGCTAGATGACCTCTAAAGGTCCCTTCCAACCCAAAGCATTCTATGATTCTAATATGAAGTCAAGAAAAGCTTTTCTCAAAATAATTCAGTTGCAATGAGTAGGAGTATAAATGTTCAATTTTCAAATATTGTTTAAAAATTGTTTAAGACGATTTGATGACCTTCACTACTGTTGCTATGATTTTTAATGTGTTCATTTGATATCTTAAATGCAAAAACATTTTGTAAATTTTGTTTTATAAGAAATTGATAAAGCAGGTTTTGATGTAAAAATATTTATTAAATGAAAGAAAGAAAAGGCAAACAATAATCAACAAAAATCAAGATCAGAAGTTTATTGAAGAGTAATAAGATATGAAAGAGATATTATGCAAATTTTAAGGATAATAGGAAGGCAACTATATATATGTATGTAATACATTAACTTTATATGCATATTTACATATATATGTAGATTATATCATAGAATCATAGAAGAATCATAGAATCATTCAGGCTGGAAAAGACCTTTAAGATCATCCAGTCCAACCATTAACCTAACATTACCAAGTCCACCACTAAACCAATTAAAGGTAGAGTAGCAACTTCATGTTTCCTGGTTTGGTGGCTGGATTATTTATAATTATATTTATAATATAGTATAACTTTTATAATTTATTATAAATTTAATTTTAATTTACAATACAATATTTATAATTACATTTATATTCTATTGTAATTATACAATAATTTACATTTTATATGTTTATTACATATAATTATGAACTTACATGTATCTAGATAGACACATATATTTATATCTACATAAGTTTATATTTTATGCTGGTTTTCCATTTGTGTTTTCTTACCTTAAAAGTACAAGGAATCAAAATAGTCTGTTACATTAATAACATGAATGAAATGTTAGTATTAAGGGACAAAAGCTGTTTTTTTTCATAAACTTCACTGTTCTGTAAATAGAAAAATATTGATATAAAATAGACTTATACCAGTGTTGAAATAATTTATATCCTAACATTATCTAAGGGACATATTAACAGCGCTTTTAACAGTACTTCCAAAACCAGCAATTTCTGTAACCTACCTATAAAGATTCTGACAATGCTGGCTGAGGAACACACTGACTCATTAACACTGATTTTCAGTTAGTGTTATAACACTGGGGAAATCATAGAATGAGAAGAAAGCTAATGCTGGATTAACACTTTTAAAAAGAAACAGGATAACCTGTGTCTGCAAATAAGATATCAGCCCTGGGCAAAACCCCATACATTATATATTATGTAATTACTAAAGAAGTAAAGACATATAATTTATTCCATTGAATATTGTCAACTAATTTTCTATCTGTCTTTGATTAGGCTACAAATGTGGTATTTGAAATGTCATACATTTTGGATTCTGTAAGAAATCTCACTCATTGCCAGCAAATATGATCACTATGATCTTATCAACAAGTTCGTGTTAAACGGATTAAAAATTAGACAACCCATAGATCTTGGCTTGATGCTATTTGGCACTGATAATCAGAGGGAATTGGAGGAGGGGTGGGATTTCACATAGCTTGGTACTAGTGTGACTGTCTCAGGAAGTTCTGTTCATTCCATAATCCAAACAGCATTCTGATATGCTGGGGAGTCAGTCTACACATATGAGGAATCAAAGTAGCACCACACATTAACAGACCCATAGTGCTCTGATTTTATCAAAGAAAACTACAGAGAGAACTGATCAAAACCTTTTTTTCTTTTTTCTAGAGGAATACTCTCATTCAGACAGGAAATGATTCTTGAAAGTCCTATTTAGGAGGTTATAATATCATATTGCTAAATCATGGAAAGCATAGCATCAATAACAACTACTGTTATTATACATACAATGCAATTGGGCATAAAAATGTTAATTCAGAAAAGACGAAGGGTTTAAATGTCTTTGGTGATAACTGCAGGAGATAATTTTCATACAGCACAATTTCACATTTGCTGTGCATTCAGTTACGAAGAACAAAATGTGGAGAAGAGAAAGGAGAATTAATTTCTAACATAACCAGGAAAGGGAGAGAGAATATTTGAGGAGATGTTATGAAAGATGAGAGCCAGAAATTATGGACCAAATTGTCAAAAAATTCCAGCTTCTCTGGTGAAGAAAAGTGGCCATAAGCCTAAGGAGCTATTTAAACCAGCTTTATGTGTTCTTTGAGTTGTGCCTCTTGTGCAGAACAACCACAGGAGGTGTAGTAACTGCATGGCTGGATTTGGCCTTGTGGAGTTGTGAGCTCTTTATTCTTTATTACAGGAGTTATCAGAGACATAAGTAGTGACAAAGGTTACCCCAGTGTATCCCTACATATTACTTATATTTCTCTTCCAGATGACCTTATGTAATGGTCTTCTACCCATGTATATTCTATAGAAATCAAGAAGTTTATTGACTCTTTATTGAGTCTCATTTACACATCCGAGTGCCAGGTTAGTTACATATCTCTTTCAATTGTGCACAGAAGGATCTTGCCATTATTAACTAAAGACTGCATTTAAGCCAATGTAAACAACTCTGTACAAAGTCAAACAAAGTAAAACCACTTAAAATGCATCTGCTTGAAGGAAATGATCAGTACTGAAGACCTAGATAATTTTAGAAGCCACTTTTCGACATATGTTATTATTACAGTATTGTATTCTCTCCCAAAACACTTATGCAAGGCAAGCTTTATGCTTTACATTAACTCTTTAACTACGTTTAAATTCCTTCCTTTTCATCTTCACTATAACCCCCAGAATGATTGATTGCTAAGATGCAAGGAGTGTATTTTCAATATAGCATTGTTAAAATATCCAAAGAAAAATCTGGTTTTCCTTCAATGAAGCAGCTATGTGCTGGGATTTACTCTCCAAATCATGAGGTAGTTTAGAGTCTAATGTCAATGAGGAGTGTATTTCATGAGACATGTATTTCATTCAGCTACTGCCATTGGGCAAAGGAAAAAGCAATAGAAATTCTTTATTAAAATTGTATTTCAAGTTCATCTGTAAATTCTAGCTACTCAGATAATGAAAGCAGCTTTATGCAAATAAATCAGTAAATGTCTTCTCTGATGTTTTTATACTAACCAGAAAATAAAGTTAAAAATATGCAAAGAAGCCAGTAACTCCAGAGTCAAAATAGAATCAAACCAGGCATAAACGTCCACCATATTCCAAGTACATCCAAAACTTATTAAGAGAAGAATGTGATAAATTCCTGAGAAGCTTAAACCATATATCCTTATCCACATTATCCAAGGCTACAGGTGTTTCCAAAAGAACTCAAGACCTCTCCTTATGCAAACAGACCTCTGAAATCGAAACCTCTTTTTGTAGGGTAGTCCTTGCCCACCAACAGTCCTAGTTTCTTCCTCCTATTACACTTCCAGAATGTGCATGAAAATTATTTCTTCCCTCTGAGTTTTGAGCAAAAGGCTAGAGATATACATATCACTGAGTAGGTGAATCAGAAGTTTTCTCAAATACAGTCAATATCTCACCCGAAATAAAAATACTTCAATGGAATAACAGTAATCTACACCAGGCAAAGGCCCAACTCAGAGCACTGGTGGAGGCACAAGGAGTGAGATTGGGATGCAAAAATAGATGTCCAGTGCCACAAGTTCTCCTGACTAGCCTCCAGCTATGGCTCCAGAAGGGTGTAACTTATTTACATCCTGTTGTATCGTCTGTCACCATGGAAAAGTCTCGGATGTCATTAAGCATATATCATACCAAATGCTAAATAACAGGCAGATATATATATTACCTTAGAAACAAGATGGGTTTTGTCTTCCAGGACATCTTGACCTGATTCTGAATGTAATTTGATAAACTGGCTGGGGCTGTAACATCTGTAAGCTTTTCATTAAGTTATTCTAAGACAGATGCTGGGAGAGAAAGAGATGTCATACAAGGATCTAAGAGGTCACAAATATCTCACAGAACTACTGTTACTGCTAAGCTGTAAAACGCGAAGCATTCTTGTGGACAGAAGAATACAATTAGTACCAAAACGCTAGATATACTATTCCTCTGAAGTGAAAAGCTCTTTAAGCTTTCATTTTGGGCATTGGTGTCTTTTATGATTTTATAGTACTTTCTCATTTTATTGTACTTTTCACAACAACTATTTATGGCTAGATGTTTATTAAGTACGTTTGATATGACTAAGCTATGAAAATTGAGTTTCATTTTTTTAATGAGGTTTGAAAATACAATCCAAAGAACAAATGTCTAGGCAATACCTGCTGCTATACCACAAATAAAAAAAAAAAAAAAAAAATCACCCCTCATTAAGACCCTTAACTCCCTCACTACCTTCCTTTATTAATTTATACTTTAAGGAGAAGTCATCCACAGACAGCAAGACATGCTGAAGGAACTACTGTGTTTTGGCTACCTGTAATCTCTGTGACTTAACAGGTCTGTTCTCTAATGGAAAAACAGCATTCTCCTGCATGCCAGCTTTATAATGGAATGATGTGTCAGGAACGTGGAGCAATAGAAGAGATGTTTTGCTCCACTCTGACCTTTTATAGTAGCAGTGATGCAGTTAAACCAAATGAAAGCTTGCAGTCCTAATAGCATAACTTCAGAGTGGAAATTCTTGCCAAATAGTATCTAATTATCTGCTGAATGTATTTCTCTATAAAAACATGTGCTAAAACCTCACAATTTATCAGTTTCTCAGCACAGGAAAAGTCAAGCTGATTAGGGAAAACAACTGAAAATCTTCAAAGAATATTCCTTGGAAGTGTGATACAGGGAAATCAGGGCAGCTGGGTAACTTCATAACAAAAAAAAGCCCTTTGCTTCTATGTGTGTTAGAAAAATATTTCATATTAAGCTGAAAACAACTGAATAAAAGAACAATCTTTTTTCTAAAAATCGTGTGTTGATTTGGAAACACTAGACAAAACTAAAGATTCAAAACCAGAAAGTCCACTGTTGTTCCACTGGCTTGATTTTCCCCCTGAAACTGGTGGCTTGATTGCATCATTAAATATTTAATAATTTCTGATTAAAACATTTCCACTTTTATTATTCTATTATGAAATAAGAATGGATATGAAAAAAGTAAAACATAAGGCAGGAATTACTTTCTGGAAAAAACCTAAACAAATTATCATTTACTTCAGATACCAGCCTTCCATTTCATAGTGACTTGTCTACTATTGCCAAGATTAGTCTTGTCTACTTTGCCAAAACTAGCCCCAGTGCCCAATTGTATTCTATGTCAAGCAATATTTCACGTTATTGCAAGAAATTACATTTAAAAAAAAAAAAAATTCTGCTGGTGTATTGTATTATTCCTGCCCGAAATGTTACCATTAAAATTACGGGAAAATAACAGCAGGAGCACTTAGTAAAAATTTAGACCAAAGACATGTTCTGAACTCAGACAATAGCACTATCTGCCACATTTGAAATGCTATGTTGAATGTGACTTCATATGTTTCTCCTCCTCTTTCCCCCATTAACTGTCAAATCAGAAAGTAAATTTGAACAAATAGAAACAAATAAGTGTTCTGCAGCATTACAATTAGTTATTTGCTCTCTGACAGCACTATAACCCTTATATGTAGCTCAACCATACTAAGATCCCACAGCCTCTGTCCATAATAGTTTGCAGTCTATTCATCTAGAACCAGCAGATGCAAAAAAGTGTCACTTATTTGAAGTTTTCTGGGAAACTAAAAAATCTGAGGTTTTCTATGCTAAATAGATTTTCGAGTTCAGGTTTTCTCTCAAGATGTGTTGAGGTGACAGATAGGTATCATTTGCAGAAGACCCAAACCCACTTTTTTTTTTTTTTTTTTTTTCACAAGAGAGTTCTAACCTACATGCAAGAAGGCAATGCAAGGGGTTTTGTTCTGAACTGTTCTTTTCTTCTGAACAGATTTCTCTGAGTCTGTTCTGCGTCATCTAAAATAATTAGGTAGTTATTGGTACAGAGTTAAACAGTAAGACAAACATTAGAACCCTTGTTCAAATGGCTAAACATCTAATACAGGTTTTAGCTCAACTAACTGTACAGAACCAAAAGATAATTATCCAGTCTACAATACTTACTTTTGGTTTAAACTGTCAATACAGCACTGTCTGAAGATGTCTCATGTTGCCTTAAATGTCTCTCTTAAAATGGGATGTCACAACCTCCAAAGGGTCTGTTTCTTTCCACTAATATGATGGGAGTTTTGTGAACTACAATTCAGATATTAGCTTCAGATATCTGAGTTAACTGGAATGAAAGCTACCTAAAGATTCTATATATATCTCCAATGTAAGCTGTCTTTATTAACACCAAATCAAAGACTGTCATTCTGAGAATTTCTCATTCCTGAGTGTTTCTTCCAGGAGAATACCCCAGCACGGAGCGGGAGATGTTGTTTGAGACACTCCCCAGATAAGACTAATATCCTTGCCAGTGTGAAAAGCTCACCAATTTGTGTAACATGTCCCACCACACCTCTTCCTCTCTCTCCTTTCTTTTCCTTACAGACGTGCCTGGAATCTTTTGTGCAAATAAATGCTAAATCCCTTATTTTTAGGTTGGTTGGGGTGTTTTTGTTGTTGTTTTTTTTGTTTTTTTTTTTTTAATTTTCATCAAAGGTACAGTAAATCCATATTAAAATCAAACTCTGATGGCAGAATGTATGTGTTTGAGTTCCACTGATTTTCAGTTCAGCTGCCATACTGAACACTTGGTTGGTTGCATATGGCGTGATAAAGGCATCCTGCTTTAAGTCCAGAAATATGGGCTTCCTTTTCTTTTTCCATTTTTCTTCTCCTTTAGTTTTTATAGATACAATACAAAGGTGGAAGGGTGGGATAACATGTAATCCAGATAAGGTCTCAATGTTAGAGACTGTGATATGAGCGCAACTCATACTTAGGTTGTTCTTAATATATCATAGGCCACTAATGGCTCTAAAGAAAAAACTGTGTCAACCCTGTTGGATTTTTTTCTCTTAAACCAATTATCTGCAGTTCATTAAGTTAAATGATAGTCTCCATACTATGTGAAATTACGTTGTGCCTCCATATGTATGAGATTTTTCATGTCTATGCTAAATGATGTTACCATGAAAATGCAAGCTCAACAATGAAGAAATTTTACAAACACACTGTCCAGTGATCTAAATAATAGAGAAATCACCTAGCATAGTCCCAAATCTGCAAAGATTTTAAGCAGTCTTTAGCACCTGGGGACGCCATTCAGATATTTAATTTTGAATGCATGTTTGTTAAAGCCTATGGTATTACAGTATTGCATAATTATTCTTTCAGGTTAAAAAAATATTTATAGCCTTAGGTTGTTTGAATATTTTAGACTCCAAAGAGTGGCTTTAACATTTCCTTGTGATACTGCCTGTTTCTTCTTTCACAGTGACTTCTATAGTAATTTTCAAAGTTAAACACAAACATAAATATGAAAATCACATTCAAGTCTCCCTTTGCTTTTAAACCTATAATCAAGTTGTTGATGATAAATAAGGTAGAACAGAATTCAATTCTTCTCTTTCTTTCTGTCAGTTAAGGAATCTCTTTTTAAAGTATCCAGGGTACAAGGATGACTAAGAATGTTGCTTTTTTAGGATCAATTTATCTATTAAAGTTTCTAAACTATAACCAGATCCTTTACAGTACAAAGTTACAATTAATGCCCTGACATTTATTTTTATTATTTTATAATAAATAGAATTAATATATATTAAAATCAAGAAATATATTCAGGGACAATATCTTGTGAATTCTCAGATAGAAACAACATAGAGGTAGTGGACAGATCAAGAATATGACTGGATTTTTTTAATCTAATTTTAGATCTCAAAAATAATTTAGGTATATCATGTACATCCCCTACAGTCAGTGAAAACAAAGGATATGTACTTGAGAGAAAAATTAACACCACAGGTTATAGGCATCTCTATAGGGTGGGGGGCAATGAACCACTTCTTTCTGCATATTATTTTGGACTGTTAACTGTAGAAATCCTCAATAGCTAGCTTAAACTCCATAGCAATGTTTCTGATGGTTGCAATTTGGACAGATGAGCTGGCACCCTCTGACTGCAGGACCAACTAGGCTGTGGTGCACAAGGAGTATTGAGTGCTATTTTTGAGATAATAAGCTCTGTTGTATGTAGCTAAACTGTTGCTACACTGTGTGAATATATTTGCTCAGGTCAATAGTGCTCAGGTCAGGTGCTCCATTGAGCAGTGCAGTCATGCCCAAGAGTGTCCTTGGAGAGGATGTTAATATAGAGAGGACAGTAATCTGATCAGATAGACCTGAATAACTGTGAGAACAGCATTAACCTTCCCCTCCCACCCCGAAAAAAAAAAAAAAAAAAAAACCAAACCACCAAACACAACAGTGTTTTTGATTGCTGGAAGAAATAAATTCAGCTGATATTTTCTAACCTGCTTGAAGGCTATTGTTTTATTTCATTTCAAACAGAGAGTGTTAAACAAATAAAACTTCATCATTTAATCTTTTTAAAATAGTGGTCTTATACGAATCCTGGGTGTTTTGTATTAAAAAACAAATCTTGACAGTATTTCTGTGATGTACAGAAATCCTTGCTTAACAATAATGCAATTAGAATACAGAAGAAACAGACCTGAGCAAATGCTATATATAAGGCTACAGAACAATCTAACAATAGTTAGATGTCTCATTAACTAAGTTAGCTGCCTTTCCGTGGTCATTATATTGCCCTGGATAGAAAACAAATTCCTCTTTATACTTAGTAGGCAATACTTTTGACAGCTAAACTTTCATTGCAAACAATGCTCCTCCTTTCCTTCCTCCCTTCCTCCCTTCCTCCCTTCCTTCCTCCCTTCCTCCCTTCCTCCCTTCCTTCCTTCCTCCCTCCTTCCCTCCCTCCCTCCCTCCCTTCCTTCCTTCCTTCCTTCCTTCCTTCCTTCCTTCCTTCCTTCCTTCCTTCCTTCCTTCCTTCCTTCCTTCCTTCCTTCCTTCCTTCCTTCCTTCCTTCCTTCCTTCCTTCCCTATTTATCCCTATTTGGAACTCTGTTTTCTCCTAAACTCTTTGCAAACAAATTGTCTTCAGTTATTTTCTTATTCCTGTATAATTTGTGCTAACATTTTTACAATCCAATCTCAATGATTTCTGGTAAAACAAAACAAAATAAACCTTGTCTTTCTCTCTGACTTAAAAAGAAGGCCAAGATGAGCTATAAAGCACGGAGTGAGAGGAAGTCGTATTTTATAATGAAAGAGAAATCCATTCCTGCCTTATGAGTCTTAGTATAGCACTATACAAATCTTATTAATCTAAGTTCAACTATATTAAAAGTTTTTGCTGAGGTGATGTAGAAAAGATTTAAAAGATTAACACAAATGAAAAAAGCCACAACAGGTTTTGGACAAAGTGTACCCACAAAGCTAGGTGAGCAGCTTGATGACTGCCAAACAACTATGATATATACGCAGTAATGGGAGACAGACACTTTATTTACCATTAGTGGATAAAGGTTTTATCCATCTTAATCTAGGTAATGGTCTAATTTAAACTGTCTAACATTGCTATGGGTATAGTAGATAAGATGGAGTGTAGAAAGAATGATCTGCCAAGTCGTCTTGAAAAAGAAACCCATCTCTGAAGACAATTTTGTTCCTTGTTAACATTTATATAATAGCATTACCCCAAAAGACCATGGGTACGTACAGGTAGGCTATATCAAGTTTCCATTATGTAGTGTAACAATAGGCACACTTTATTTGGTTAAACACTACACACTTGGTAACTTCAGTGAGCACATGACAGTAAATGCACATACAGTTTAGTCCACCCTTTTGATTAACAGAGAAGAAGACATTATGACTAGTGCATGTAACAATTACTTTTTCTAAGCTCAATTAAAATTGGAGTTGTATACTTCTTTCTCTTTAGGTGGCCTAAAGAGTGATACTGTTGCAAGCAACAGCTATGAATCTTAACTACATTGAATAGCCTATTTGACCTCATTTTCAACAAGAACACAACACTGTTCATCAAATTGCAACATGGGATACATTCCCACATAAAGCAGTTCTGTATATCAGTTCCCATTCAATTTGAAAACAACACTGATAATGGGTCCTCAAGATGTTTTCCAGGTCCTCAAAGTCAATATTCTTACAAATGTAGCAGATCATGACATATAATTTATGTAGGAAATGAGCTGAGTTATGATTTTGTTAATTTTAGACCATCAGGGGAGTAAGTTTACCCACAGAATTAATCCTAAATATAATTAATGGATATAACCATAAATAGTATTAATGTGAAGCTGTTTTCCAAGTGTTGTGGTTGTTATGATGATAACAAACTAAAAATTACTATGAAAGTTACTCAATATTAATTCTAAATTTGCAAAACTATCAAGAGAGGAAAGGAAGATTTTAAAAAAATTATTCAAAGTACCTGCATGTGTTTCATGTGCAAAATTAATTGGCATATTAAATTACCAGAATGACATTACATTAAGGGACCATTAGCATCATTCATAATTATTCATTATCTTTAAGTTGAATCGTATGTCATTTCCTTGACATACTGTATTTATTATTAAAAAGGCTAGCTTTTCAAAACTCTAAGTATGGGTGTAGAGCATATGGAAGACATAATATACATAGTAAGGAAACCTAAAGATAAATAATCTTAAGTAAATTTTCTGTAAAGAATGGAATATTTTATTTAGAAACTTAAGCCAGTTGGGATGAAGGCTGGGAGAGACAGTAAGTTAGAAAAAAAAGGAAAAGCAATGGCATCAAGGCAAGTGCTCACTGTTTTCAATAGTCCAGATGTTACAAAACATAGTTTTCATTATATTCTTTAAACTAGGGTGCGGCAAATGACCCCAAAGTGCTATTGGGTGTATGGCTTAGTTTCAAGAGCTCAGTCTTTGATTTTTCATTGATTTAAATATTTTCATCATTCATATGAAGATATTTGGTTCCTTTTGAGACCCTACACATAGACTGTGCAACCACTCTGAGGTGTACTTTGATTCTGGATTATTGGTTTACACACGTGTACAAATATAATTTAACATTTATTCCAGTACAAATTTCTGCTAATATAAACTAGATTTTGTAGAACCATGTGTTTAATCTTTACTCAAGTGCTCTGTGACAGATGGATTGGCTGCATGGTCCCAGTTCTCTCCTGACATACCCCTAAGTGGCAATTAGTCTATGACTTACATAGCCTCAGCTGTTCTGCACTGACAGTGATAAACTGTCCTGGTTTCGGCTGGGATAGAGTTAATTTTCTTCCTAACAGCAGGCATAGTGCTGTGTTTTGGATTTAGTAGGAGAAGAATGTTGATAACATGCTGATGTTTTTAGTTGTTGCTGAGTACTGCTTATGCTAGTCAAGGACTTTTTCAGCTTCCCATGCTCTGCCAGGCGCACAAGAAACTGGGAGGGGGCACAGCCAGAATAGTTGATCCAAACTGACCAAAGGGCTATTCCATACCATATGACGTCATGCTCAGTATATAAACTGGGGGGGGTTGGCCGGGGAGCAGCGATCGCTGCTCGGGAACTGTCTGGGTATCGGTCGGCGGGTGGTGAGCAATTGCATTGTGCATCACTTGCTTTGTGTATCATTATTATTATTATCATTATTATACTGTTACTATTAGCATTACTATTTTACTTTATTTCAATTATTAAACTGTTCTTATCTCAGCCCAGGAGTGTTTCTCACTCTTACTCCTCCAATTCTCTCCCCCATCCCATCGGGGTAGGGGGAGTGAGCGAGCGGCTGCGTGGTGCTTAGTTGCTGGCTGGGGCTAAACCACGACAGTCCTTTTTGGCGCCCAACGTGGGGCACGAGATAACAACAGATTAATCAGAGTGTATTAAGGAGTCTGTTAACAGTTGCCGGTCACGATATTAGTTCTTCTGATCTGCACCATGTTCTTTTTTTTGCAGCACGCGTTAAAGCTTGCTGTCAGTTTGTGTAGTGTGCTATGCTCTGCAGTGATTCATGATCTTTTGCTTGGGAGGTTCCTTATCAAAGCCCTGACCTTGAGCATTCTTTGGTATTTGGGTTTCATACAGAAGTCACTACTGTACTTCGGGTACTACCTCATAGAGAGAGTTAGCAATTATACTTCTTACTCTGAGAGGCTTGTTGTGGAGGAAATACAGAATGGCACCTTTGCTGCTTTCTTCTATGATGTTTCCTCCTTCATTACAACAACTTTCCTGTATCTTGAACACCCCTGGGCAGTTAAGATACTTCTATTGATAATTCTTGGGAATGTTGTTTCCATTTTGATAAAGGTCAGTAAGCAGTTTAAAAATACCATCCAGAGATCTACCCCAAGGCTGGATAGTTATGAGTGGCAGGGTGTGTGGGATTGTATGCGCAAGTACCTAGGGCAGTGGGGACCTCCAGTGTTTTGGAACTTTACCCCTGAACAAGTGCAGAATCCTGAAGAACTAGTAAAGTATTTGGAAGAAGTATGTTCTCACCCTGGCAACTCCAAAGAGACACAACTCATTGCAACATGCTGGGGACTGGCCCATGCTTATAGAGCCCTGTTTAACACTATTCAGTACCCTCAAGGGAAAGAGAAGGTCTCTGGATCTGATGACAAAACAACAGGCACTGTGGCTACTCCAACACCCACCACAGGTACTGCAGCCACTCCAACCCCAGTGGCAGGCACTGCGGCTAAACCAGAGAACCAACCTGCACCGGTATCAGTTGCCCCTATACAGAAGAAGAAATACACGAGGAAATCAGTTCGTTTAGTAAGGGATGAAGATGAACCAGGGCCATCACGAGAACCAGAGGAGGAAGAACCCATAAATGAGATGGTGACCACCCGATCCCTATCCCTGAGTGAGCTGCGAGATATGCGAAAAGATTTCGGTCATCATCCAGGCGAGCACATCATCACCTGGCTGCTCCGATGCTGGGATAACGGGGCCAGTAGCCTGGATTTAGAGGGTAGGGAAGCCAAGCAGCTGGGATCCCTTTCCAGGGAAGGGGGCATTGACAAAGCAATTGGAAAAGGGGCAAAACCGCTCAGCCTCTGGAGGCGACTTCTGTCAAGCGTGAAGGAAAGGTATCCCTTCAAGGAGGATGTTTTATACCGCCCAAGCAAATGGACCACTGTAGAGAAAGGTATCCAGTACCTGAGGGAATTAGGCGTGCTGGAGGTGATTTACAGTGACCTGAATGATGAGCGGTTAACCAAAGACCCAGATGAAGTCAGGTGCACACAATCCATGTGGCGGAAGGTGGTACGGAGCGCACCAGCATCGTATTCCAACTCGTTGGCAATACTAGCCTGGAAAGACGACGAGGCACCAACGGTGGATGAAGTGGCTAGACAACTCCGGGACTACGAAGAAAAGCTCTCTTCCTCCCTACGGGCCTGTGTCTCGGCTGTGGAAAAACTGTCTGAAAAAATATGCCAAGAGTTCCAACAACTCAGAGAGGATCTGTCCTACTCCCCACCTGCACGGACCAGTGTCTCAGCCATTAGGAGTCAACGTCCCTATGCTCAAGAGAGAGGATATAGAGGATACACACCACGGGGCACCCTGTGGTTTTACCTGCGTGATTATGGAGAGGACATGAGAAAGTGGGATGGAAAACCCACCTCAACCTTAGAGGCACGGGTGCGTGAGTTGCAAGGAAAAACTATTAGAAAAGGCGGTTCTCCCAGGAAAATTGCAGCTCCAGTTTCCAGTGAGCAGTTCCCGAGACAGAGTAAGAGGGCTAATTTTACTTCCGACCTTGATCAGGGGACTTTTGATTCACATTTACAGGAAGTGAACAACGAATACTGTGACCAGTGTTAGAGGGGCCCTGCCTCCAGCCAGGTGGAGGAAAGGGACAACCGGGTTTACTGGACTGTGTGGATTCGATGGCCTGGAACGTCAGACCCACAGGAGTATAAGGCTCTAGTGGACACTGGTGCACAGTGCACGCTAATGCCATCAAACTATAGAGGGGCAGAACCCATTTGTATTTCTGGAGTGACAGGGGGATCCCAACAGCTAACTGTACTGGAAGCTGAAGTGAGCCTAACTGGGAATGAGTGGCAAAAGCACCCCATTGTGACTGGCCCAGATGCTCCGTGCATCCTTGGCATAGACTACCTCAGGAGAGGGTATTTCAAGGACCCAAAAGGGTACCGGTGGGCTTTTGGTATAGCTGCTTTGGAGACAGAGGAAATTAAACAGTTGTCCACCTTGCCCGGTCTCTCAGAGGACCCTTCGATTGTAGGGTTGCTGAAGGTTGAGGAACAACACGTGCCGATTGCTACCACAACTGTGCACAGGCGGCAATATCGCACCAACCGCGACTCCCTGATTCCCATCCATAACCTGATTCGTCGACTGGAGAGCCAGGGAGTGATCAGCAAGACTCGCTCACCCTTTAACAGTCCCATATGGCCAGTGCGAAAGTCTAATGGGGAGTGGAGACTAACAGTGGACTATCGTGGCCTGAACGAAGTTACACCGCCGCTGAGTGCTGCCGTGCCAGACATGCTAGAACTTCAATATGAACTGGAGTCAAAGGCAGCTAAGTGGTATGCCACAATTGATATTGCTAATGCATTTTTCTCCATCCCTTTGGCAGCAGAGTGCAGACCCCAGTTTGCTTTTACCTGGAGGGGTGTTCAGTACACCTGGAACCGACTGCCCCAGGGGTGGAAGCACAGCCCCACCATTTGCCATGGACTGATCCAGACAGCACTGGAACAGGGTGAAGCTCCAGAACATCTGCAGTACATTGATGACATCATTGTGTGGGGCAATACAGCAGAAGAAGTTTTTGAGAAGGGAAAGAAAATAGTCCAAATCCTTCTGAAGGCTGGTTTTGCCATAAAACAGAGTAAGGTCAAGGGGCCTGCACAGGAGATCCAGTTTTTAGGAATAAAATGGCAAGATGGACGTCGTCAGATCCCAATGGATGTGATCAACAAAATAACAGCTATGTCCCCACCAACTAGCAAAAAGGAAACACAAGCTTTCTTAGGTGTTGTGGGGTTTTGGAGAATGCATATTCCAAATTACAGCCAGATCGTAAGCCCTCTCTATCAAGTGACCCGGAAGAAGAACGAATTCAAATGGGGCCCTGAGCAACAACAAGCCTTTGAACAAATTAAACGTGAGATAGTTCATGCAGTAGCCCTTGGGCCAGTCCGGGCAGGGCAGGATATTAAAAATGTGCTCTACACCGCAGCCGGGGAGAATGGCCCTACCTGGAGCCTCTGGCAGAAAGCACCAGGGGAGACTCGAGGTCGACCCCTAGGGTTTTGGAGTCGGGGATACAGAGGATCCGAAGCCCGCTACACTCCAACTGAGAAGGAGATACTGGCAGCATATGAAGGGGTTCGAGCTGCTTCAGAAGTGGTTGGTACTGAAGCACAGCTCCTGCTGGCACCCCGACTGCCGGTGTTGGGCTGGATGTTCAAAGGGAGGGTCCCCTCTACACATCATGCAACTGATGCTACATGGAGTAAGTGGGTTGCATTGATCACACAACGGGCTCGAATAGGAAACCCCAGTCGCCCAGGAATCTTGGAAGTGATCATGGACTGGCCAGAAGGAAAAAACATTAGAATATCACCAGAGGAGGAGGTGACACGTGCTGAAGAGGCCCCACTGTATAATAAATTGCCAGAAAATGAAAAGCAATATGCCCTGTTCACTGATGGGTCCTGTCGTCTCGTGGGAAAGCATCGGAGGTGGAAAGCTGCTGTATGGAGTCCTATACGACAAGTCGCAGAAACTGCTGAAGGAGAAGGGGAGTCGAGTCAGTTTGCAGAGGTGAAAGCCATCCAGCTGGCTTTAGATATTGCTGAAAGAGAAAAGTGGCCAGTCCTTTATCTCTATACTGACTCATGGATGGTGGCAAATGCCCTGTGGGGGTGGCTGCAGCAATGGAAGCAGAGCAACTGGCAGCGCAGAGGCAAACCAATCTGGGCTGCCGCATTGTGGCAAGATATTGCTGCCCGGGTAGAGAACCTGGTTGTAAAAGTTCGTCATGTAGATGCTCATGTACCTAAGAGTCGGGCCACTGAAGAACATCAAAACAACCAGCAAGTAGATCAGGCTGCTAAGATTGAAGTGGCTCAGGTGGATTTGGACTGGCAACATAAGGGTGAATTATTTATAGCTCGGTGGGCCCATGACGCCTCAGGCCATCAAGGAAGGGATGCAACGTATAAATGGGCTCGTGATCGAGGGGTGGACTTAACTATGGACAGTATTGCACAGGTTATTCATGAGTGTGAAACATGCGCTGCAATCAAGCAAGCCAAGCAGTTCAAACCCCTTGGGTATAGTGAACGATGGCTGAAATATAAATATGGGGAGGCCTGGCAGGTTGATTACATCACGCTCCCACAGACCCGCCAGGGCAAGCGCTATGTGCTCACCATGGTGGAAGCAACCACTGGATGGCTGGAAACATATCCCGTGCCCCATGCCACCGCCCGGAACACCATCCTGGGCCTTGAAAAGCAAGTCCTGTGGCGACATGGCACCCCAGAAAGAATTGAGTCAGACAACGGGACTCATTTCCGAAACAACCTCATAGACACCTGGGCCAAAGAGCATGGCATTGAGTGGGTGTATCACATCCCTTACCATGCACCAGCCTCCGGGAAAATTGAGCGATACAATGGATTGTTAAAGACTACCCTGAGAGCAATGGGTGGTGGGACGTTTAAACATTGGGATACGCATTTAGCAAAAGCCACCTGGTTAGTCAACACCAGGGGATCTGCCAATCGAGCTGGCCCTGCCCAATCAAAACTTTTACGTACTGTAGAAGGAGATAAAGTTCCTGTAGTGCACATGAAAAATATGCTGGGGAAGACAGTCTGGGTTACTTCCCCCTCTGGCAAAGGCAAACCCATTCGTGGGATTGCTTTTGCTCAAGGACCTGGGTGCACTTGGTGGGTGATGCGAAAGGATGGGGAAGCCCAATGTGTACCTCAAGGGAATTTGATTTTGGGTGAAAATAGCCAATGAACTGAATTGTATAATATTAATTGCTTTATAATACTGTATGTTATCTCTTAACTATATGTTATCTCTTAACTGCATGTTAATATAATAATATAGTAGGTTAATATTAAGTATATAATACTATATATTATGATTGCTATATGCCGCATCAATGGTATTGCAGTAAGAATTGCCCAGCCTAAGGAAAATGAACTTTGATGAAACCATGTTGGAATGAGAACTGACTTCAGCATGCAACAGTCCAACACTGCACACCACCTGTCCTGCTCTGAAAGACTGTGATGACAGATGGAACCCAAAGTCATGGGCTAAATGAACTCAATGGACATTTTAGAGGGATGGGCCATAGACGAAGGGAATGATATCTGTGTGTATATCAAGATAGGGAAAGGGGTGGTGATTAATTGGAACACATTGGAAAGGGGAGGGCCTGTGCATGACGTAGATGGTATAGAATAAGGGGTGGATACTGTCCTGGTTTCGGCTGGGATAGAGTTAATTTTCTTCCTAACAGCAGGCATAGTGCTGTGTTTTGGATTTAGTAGGAGAAGAATGTTGATAACATGCTGATGTTTTTAGTTGTTGCTGAGTACTGCTTATGCTAGTCAAGGACTTTTTCAGCTTCCCATGCTCTGCCAGGCGCACAAGAAACTGGGAGGGGGCACAGCCAGAATAGTTGATCCAAACTGACCAAAGGGCTATTCCATACCATATGACGTCATGCTCAGTATATAAACTGGGGGGGGTTGGCCGGGGAGCAGCGATCGCTGCTCGGGAACTGTCTGGGTATCGGTCGGCGGGTGGTGAGCAATTGCATTGTGCATCACTTGCTTTGTGTATCATTATTATTATTATCATTATTATACTGTTACTATTAGCATTACTATTTTACTTTATTTCAATTATTAAACTGTTCTTATCTCAGCCCAGGAGTGTTTCTCACTCTTACTCCTCCAATTCTCTCCCCCATCCCATCGGGGTAGGGGGAGTGAGCGAGCGGCTGCGTGGTGCTTAGTTGCTGGCTGGGGCTAAACCACCACGAATAAAAGCTCTACTGGCTTCAGTGGAGCCACACTAGCTGAAACTGTGATGCTGTGTTCCCAAACAATTAATATAGTGATAGCTACCAACAAAAGCAAAACCATACATTTCAAAATTATCTTACGTTTTTTAGGGGAAAAAAAAAAAAAAAGTAGGCACTCTTAAACAACATCACCAATTTCTTCATGTTTATACATGTGCAAATAGAATGAAGTATTTTCTCCTCCTCCCAGCCTACTCACATATACACAAATACCTTTAGACACTTAATGTCTAAGTCCTGTCACCCTCCTGGAGACAGCTCTGACTGTGTCAGAACAGGAATTCCAGAAAGCAGTATCAGACCCTAGCCTAGGAGTCACATGCACATCTTGAAAAGAATGGCAAGACTTATCTCTTGAGCCATTGCGCATTCTTCTGTCTTGAGTATTTTAATTTAAATCTACTCTTTTCATATGTTTCTCTGATAGAGTTAGGCACTTTTCTTTGATTATTAAGCACTAATACTATTTAGTATTTACAGGAGAGCACAAAGCTTAAGAAAATTTCCAAAACCAATGGATGAACTGAAACTTTCCCAAAATATACAAGTATATCTGCAGAGTTCAGCTTTGCATTAAGGGGTGCTTGAAAATCATCTCTTTTCTTAAAAGCCTGCTTCTAGTTATGAAAAATGGACCCCAGAACATCTATTATTCTTTTTTTCAATTAAAAAAAAAAATCTATGACATCAGTTGTTTTGCATAGCTCTTCAGCCCTTTCTCAGTAAAGTCACAAATACTGCAAATATAAGGGGTGCAGTTGCTACAATTAATTTTTTTTTATTTCAGAGCATTCAAGAAATAGGTTATGCAATGCTTGTCTCACCTTTGGTGATCATGTTAAGTTAAAAAAAAAATCATTATTTTAAGATAGGAATATATTGGGCATTGCATCACCTCAGATGAACCTGCACCCAAAAAAGAATGATAATCTAAAGAGCTGCAGTGAGCTCTTGATAGTGAAAGATCCTTTGCTGGGAGCCAATGAGAATCTTCATCCTTTGCCGGATGTGAGGAGGAACATTGACACTAAGGATGAGGAAAAGGCTGAGGTCCTTAACGCCTTCTTTGCCTCTGTGTTTAAACAGCCAGACCGGTCATCCCCAGGGTACTCAAGCCCCTGAGCTGCAAGACAGGGATGGGGAGCAGAATGGAGCCTTCATAGTCCAGGAGGAAGCAGTTAATGACCTGCTATGCCACCTGGATGCTCACAAGTCTATGGGGACAGATGGGATCCATCCGAGAGTACTGAGGGAGCTGGCAGAGGAGCTCGCCAAGCCACTTTCCATCATCTATCAGCAGTCCTGGTTAACAGGGGAGGTCCCTGATGACTGGAGGCTTGCCAATGTGATGCCCATCAACAGGAAGGGCTGGAAGGAGGACCCGGGGAACTACAGGCCTGTCAGCCTGACCTCGGTGCCAGGGAAGATTATGGAGAGGTTCATATTGACTGAACTCAACAGGCAAGTGCAGGTCAACCAGGGGATCAGGCCCAGCCAGCATGGGTTTATGAAAGGCAAATCCTGCTTGACCAACCTGATCTCCTTTTATGACATGGTGACCTGCCTGGTAGATGATGGAAAGGCTGTGGATGTGATTTACCTGGACTTCAGCAAAGCCTTTGACACAGTCTCCTATAGCATTCTCCTAAGGAAGCTGGCAGCTCATGGCTTGGATGAGCGTAGTCTTCGCTGGGTAAAAAACTGGTTGGGTGGCCAAGCCCAGAGAGTAGTGGTGAATGGACTTAAGTCCAGTTGGCGGCCGGTCACAAGTGGTGTTCCCCAGGGCTCAGTACTGGGGCCAGTCTTGTTCAATGTCTTTATCAATGATCTGGATGAGGGGATTGAGTGCACCCTCAGTAAGTTTGCAGATGACACCAAACTGGGTGGGAGTGTCAATCTGCTGGAGGGTAGGATGGCCCTGCAGAGGGACCTGGACAGGCTGGATCGATGGGCCGTGGCCAACTGTATGAAGGTTAACAAGGCCAAGTGCCAGGTCCTGCAGTTGAGTCACAACAACCCCATGCAACGCTACAGGCTTGGGGAAGAGTGGCTGGAAAGCTGCCTGGCTGAAAAGGACCTGGGGGTGTTGGTCGACAGCCGGCTGAACATGAGCCAGCAGTGTGCCCAGGTGGCCAAGAAGGCCAACAGCATCCTGGCTTGTATCAGGAATGCTGTGGCCAGCAGGAGAAGGGAGGTGATTGTCCCCCTGTACTCGGCGCTGGTGAGGCTGCACCTGGAATACTGTGTCCAGTTTTGGGCCCCTCAATACAAGAAAGACATTGAGGTGCTGGAGCGTGTCCAGAGAAGGGCAACAAGGCTGGTGAAGGGTCTGGAGCACAGGCCTTATGAGGAGCGGCTGAGGGAACTGGGGTTGTTTAGCCTGGAAAAGAGGAGGCTGAGGGGAGACCTTATTGCTCTCTACAACTACTTGAAAGGAGGTTGTAGTGAGGTGGGTGTTGGTCTCTTCTCCCATGTAGTTAGCGATAGGACGAGAGGAAATGGGCTCAAGTTGTGCCAGGGGAGGTTTACGTTGGAAATTAGGAAAAAATTCTTCATGGAAAGGGTAATCAAGCATTGGAAGAGGCTGCCCAGAGAGGTGGTGGAGTCACCATCCCTGGAAGTGTTCAAAAAACGGGTAGATGTGGCTCTTTGGGACATGGTTTAGTCTAGTCTACCCTTATTTGGTTTAGTGTGGAGTTGGTAATGTTAGGTTAATGGTTGGACTGGATGATCTTAAAGGTCTTTTCCAACCTAAACGATTCTATGATTCCATGATTCTATGATAGTGATAGCTTGTCATACTGTAGTTCAGCTTCTCAGCCTCCTCTTTCTCCACGTCCTCACCCTCTCCTTCCTCACCAACTACTGGAAATTAAGATATTTATCTAACCTCCTCTTTCACAGATGTTCTGCAGCAAGCCCTCTGTTTGTCATCTCCCCACTTTAATCCTAAAGCTGGGCACTCTTTTTACTACCCAGTTAGCCTCACATGTTCTATGTGTCTGGGTAGGGGAAACCAGCTCTTCCACAATGATCTCTGTCCTGAAATAGCTGGTGTGTCCCTGGTACCCATAACTGTGCCTCTGAGATGATTCAGTATCTCTCTACTAGAAATCTGCTTTCTCCTTACTTGGAGTCTCCTCTTTTGGCAGGACAAAAGTACCACCATTAATTTAGAATAGCAAGCAACACCCGTTCAACAAAATCAATATGTGTGCCCCATCACATACAAAGTCCTATTTCCAGCTAATCCCAAGGGCAGGGATGATGTCTGCTTGTTTTTTCCTTGCCTTTTTCTCTCTAACTGAAACATCTGTCCTTAAATTCATTCCTTTTCAAGTTATACTGTGCACAACAAGTTAAAAATAGCAAAATGATAACTAAAACCCATAAGAATGAATTTGGATGCTTTCCTTCAGATACCTTGAGTTTTTCAGATGAAATTGCACCACTACCCCAACAGATAAATTTTGAACTATCTTGCAATATTTGGATCAATGATTTTAAAAACTTTTTTTTTTTTTTTCCCTGACTTGTAAAATTCCCCTCCTTTATTGTGATTGACTCTTGTCTGAAGTACCTCTACGCATTAAGTAAGCCAAGTGCAGTTGGTGAATTGGAATGAAGTCATTGACTGGAGTCAATTGCCTGCACACAATTATCATCTAAATTACTTTGTAAAACTATTTTACGTGTTTTCTGCTTAAAAGCACAGTTACTTCTTTATTCTTGACCTTTCTTCTATTACTTTGAATATCCTTTCAGATGATTGACAGTAGGTTTTTTAGCTACTGATTTTGTTCACAGTCAACTTGGCCATTTTATAGTTCTGCTTTCTCACCCACTTGGATTCTGAATAAACAAGATTTTGAAAGACTTCCCAACTTATTAACCTGACACACTTTCTTAGGAAGAAGCCATCTTACATATTCCAACTCCCAAATCTTTAAAAAGAAATGGAAACAGAGTGGTTTCTTTTGTATAATAATAGCCATAATAATAACAATAACAATAATTATTTATTCTAGGGTGTCACTGATGATTTTTTCTCTCTTTTTTTTTTTTTTTTTAATATATTGACAAGGGAGTCTTAATAAGTGTTTAGAGACACCTAACTTTTCTCCCCCTGGTAAAATAGCTTCTGTGGTATTTCTCCAAACTAATCTTCGACTCCTTTAGTTTTACTGATATCTTTGCTTTGTTTGTATAAACTTTTGGTGATCTTATTAATAGGGTGATATTTCTCACTATTTTTGTTTTTATTTCTGTCTCTCTGAAGAGATAATGCATTTCAAGCACGTTCCAGTCCTGACTGTTGTTCTTCTAGGTTTCTGCTGCCACTCCACTATCGCTTTACAGAGTATGTATTAATATTACAAGTTCTTCTGTTCAGTTTTCTGAGCTTCTTGTATTAACATGGAACTGATAATTTCTTGCTGACCACCTTCTCTAGCTTATTATCATTCCTGAGGGTCTCAGTAACAGTAGTGTTTGCATTTTTCCTGGTGACCATTTTCTGTTACTGTTACTATCTACTACCGTTCCCGTATGCAACAGCTTTTCTCTCATCATGAGTATTAATACCAGGATTAGAAATCACTTTCACCACTTTCTCATGTCCAGTCCCTCTCCCATTTGCTAATCTCCATTATCCTGTCCTAACCTCCAAAGACTGAAGACAGTCCAGTGGTCCTTTCCAACCTCTACTCTTCTGTGATTCCATCATCCAAACCTCAGTCTTCTTCAGCATCTTTTCAGTCTTGACAGACTCCTAATTAATTCTTGAGAGAATTTCTCAGTGTAATGTTTTCCATCTGAAAAGGTTATTTATGATTTCTCAAGTCTTTCCAGCAGTCCTTACTCATGTAGCACACTTTTTCAATCTACAGATTCACTACATTTACAGGACTGTTCTTTTTTCTTAATAAACAGTCAACAGCCATGCAGCTCAGACTGGTACCGGTGAATTTCAGCCTTCCTTGTTCCATTCACCTCAAGACCACCTTTTCTAAGACAGTCGTTTGTGTATTCCTAAGTTAACATCAATACCCTGCAGCCTAACCAAAAATTTGCCACAGTCCTACTGATTAAAAGTCTCTAAAACTTTTTATGTTACTAAAACAAACAAAAGGAAAACCTTAAATGTCCATTTCCTTTAGTCCAATGTAAATTAACATTTCATCTACCTCTGATGCAGGGCAAAAGTGTTTCTTCACTTGGCAAAAAGTCCTACTCCTTCCATTAGACTGATCTTGAAATGTTGTGCAAGAAAGAGTCCATTTGCTCCTCAAGACTTGTTCTCAAGTAAGACATTTGGTTGATTCCAGGCATGTGCCACTGCTGCTGCCTTCCAAGAAACTGGGCCAACTGCTTTTGCATGACCCATTACTGGAATGGGCCTGTTACCTATTATACTACCATTTTTCTTCCTTCTCAGACTCCAGTACCTGAATATCTCACTTTTCTCCTGCTATCTCAAGAGTTGGCTGCTCTATTCTTATTAATAATCTCCCTTCATCTTTTTCTTCTCCCCCATCTTTTCCTTTGAACTAGTGTGAGTGAAAATAACCTTACAAAATCTCTATGTAAGAAACTCTCAAATCAATGAGAATTCTACAGGAATAGAGAATTACATAATCATCCAAATGTTATTTGGCTGATGTTAAAAAGTCAGCAGGAGGAGCTCACAACATTAATTTTAATCAGTTGTTTAATAATTCTTCAAAACAGTGCCTCTTATATAAAACCTGTTTGCACAAACCCCCTTGGTGTTTGGACACAGCATATATCTGAATATAACTGAACTTGTATTTAAAATTTAACAAATATGATAGATGTCTCTTGGGGAGGAGCAGCTGGACCTCTGGATGTAAAAGCTGTGAGTCCTTATTGCCTGAAATAAATGACCTAGCTTTCCTAGCTCAAAGGCTAGATTAGATTAAAAAATTATTTGTAGTCTAGTCACTATGGAGGGACTGAAACCCCCACTAATTGTGGGCTACGTGCATACTCACATAATATGTTCCTTTATTATTTATCCTTGGTTACTGCCTGGTCTGAGCAGGGTAGTCTGAGTATGGCTTCAAAAATCTGTTTAGTTTTTACTCCAGAAAGACTATTTGTTTTGACCTTCTTCCTAACCTGTTTGGAGGAATCTGTACTTAACTTTCTGTCTTAGACACAGCTCCAAACCAAATCCACTGATCCAAAAATCAGTTTTATGGAGAAACACACTGAGGAGAGGAGTCAGAGACAGGAAGAGCCTATTAGGGCATCCTTCAGCCATTGCATTCATGCATACACTCACTTGAAGAAAATGCCTAGAGCAGAAAATTGCACCATATAGATTTATAAAGTTCCTGTGTGTAGCAGTAAATAGGCAGGATTTAAATTTAAAAGTGATAAAAGGATATACTTTGTTGCACATGCATAATTAAGCTAGAGACCTCCTTGCCACAAAAATATCACTGAGGCCTTAAAGATTAGCAGAGTTTTAAAAAGGATTAAACATTTATATGGATAATGAGAGCATTCACATTTGCATGGAATTAGATTTATTTCTTTAAAAAAAAAACCAACAAAACAACAAACTGTCTTATTTCAAGACATAAAACAACAGGTAGCCATTGGGAACAGGAAGAAATTTCCCCTCTCAGGAAAGTTATTGCATAATTGTTCATTTCAACTTATGAGCATGTGGTTCTAGTCACTGACAGCAGCAAGATTCTGGACTACACACAAATATTGCTCGATTAAGAAGAGCAATTACTAGGCTCCTATTGACCTATATTAATGACCGCACAGTTACAATGGTAGGAAAAGAAACGTTTTGCCATTCAAATTTGTTCATGAGGAGATAAAGGTGTCACACAGACATAGAAATGTTTTATAAGGAATTTCTGCTTCTTTTGCAGCAAGAAATGCTTCTGCATAGATGTTTCAGGGAGTATTTAATGAGTGAGTGGCATAGAAATAAAATTATTGGCATGAACAAGTTAATGACCAATTAAGTACAAAAACAAAACTAAATTACTTGCATTGGTACCTAATTTAAAACTGTGATTGTAATCCAGGTAATGGAGCTCTGCTGGAAGTGTTCTTAGCACTCCCCTAACAAAAAAGTCATTACTGACCGGCCTGCTGCTTCATATAATTGGTGTGATAAGCCACTGCAAATATAATTGGCTTTAGCTGAAAAATATTTCATCATAAAGCAAGAACAACAGTTGTACTTTGATTTATTTTTTCATAGCAACTTAAGGAAGATCATTAACACATTTAGTTTCCAGACATTTTACTAAGCCAGAAAGTGTAATGAAATGCAGAAAAGATCTTTAAGAAACAATGCACTTTTCCTTGAATTGTGTTCCTTTTGAACACTGAAATGACTTAAATAAGCACATTTAGTCTGTTAAAGCCAAAAGGGACTTCAGATTCATTTCTGTACTCTTTTTGCAAGTTTTGCTATTATAGTACAGTCTGAGAAGCTTGCTAGTCCTAAACAGACTCTGATGAATTGTGTATATTTCCTATGCTTTAATGGATGTTCAGTATCATGCTCTGTTCTCTTGCTTGTCTAGCTCAAACAAACAAGAATTTGCAGTAATGATAGATAAATATCTTAAAAATACTGAGGGTGAATATTCAATGGAAAACTATAAAAACCTAGAATTTTCTTCTCTTGTTTAAGACTCTCAATTCCCATTCTTCCAATGCTTGTTCTAATGAATAAGTTTATCAGTGGGAGTTTTCCTAGAAACATTCATTTTCAATTGAGTATTACGCATATTCATGACAAGCTTATTTTAAAGTGTGTACACTGGAAACCTAATTATAAAAAGCTGCAGTTAGCCAGTCATGAAATAAAACATGAAATCTTATAACATGTGAATTGTGTGTCCAATCAAACCTAATCAAAACCATTTAAAAAATCAGTACTGGCTACCACAATTAGCAATTTAGCTAGACACTTTTGTGTGTCCTTATTCCTCTATTGGCATATACAAATAGAGATATTGCATATGCTCCTTGCCATTCCAATGGAAAATTGTACAAACTAGTTTGCATATTTGGATCTCGGAGCCTCAAAATTTCAACTAACTAAATAAAGAAGTAAATACATAAATTACTAAACAAAGTAACCAACCATATGTGGGTTTTTTTTGGCAGGGGGGAATCTTGAAAAAATATGCTTTTCAGTAACTGGCGCTCATTATACTTGCTTTCATTAACCTGGCTTTGGTTTTATTGTTCATAGGAACAGATCTGCAGCATAAATTGAAGCAAGTAAAACTGATAAATTACAATTTAGGAAAGACACATGCAACATGAGGTTGTGTGTAGGCTGGATGACATTTTTATTGCAAATCTTCATGCATTTTGACAGGGAAATTACTACATTTTTATTAATTTTTAAAATATTTTTCTATTGTTTTATTTATTTCAGTAAAATACTTTTAAAAGTCACTCTTTCCTAAGCATTCTTTAACAATAATATTATGTTAAAACAAAAATTCAGAAATCTTAGAAGTGTTTTTGTCTATTATAGGTGTCAATGTCAGTGTCCTGGTTTCGGCTGGGATAGAGTTAATTTTCTTCCTAACAGCAGGCATAGTGCTGTGTTTTGGATTTAGTAGGAGAAGAATGTTGATAACATGCTGATGTTTTTAGTTGTTGCTGAGTACTGCTTATGCTAGTCAAGGACTTTTTCAGCTTCCCATGCTCTGCCAGGCGCACAAGAAACTGGGAGGGGGCACAGCCAGAATAGTTGATCCAAACTGACCAAAGGGCTATTCCATACCATATGACGTCATGCTCAGTATATAAACTGGGGGGGGTTGGCCGGGGAGCAGCGATCGCTGCTCGGGAACTGTCTGGGTATCGGTCGGCGGGTGGTGAGCAATTGCATTGTGCATCACTTGCTTCGTGTATCATTATTATTATTATCATTATTATACTGTTACTATTAGCATTACTATTTTACTTTATTTCAATTATTAAACTGTTCTTATCTCAGCCCAGGAGTGTTTCTCACTCTTACTCCTCCAATTCTCTCCCCTATCCCATCGGGGTAGGGGGAGTGAGCGAGCGGCTGCGTGGTGCTTAGTTGCTGGCTGGGGCTAAACCACGACAGTCCTTTTTGGCGCCCAACGTGGGGCACGAGATAACAACAGATTAATCAGAGTGTATTAAGGAGTCTGTTAACAGTTGCCGGTCACGATATTAGTTCTTCTGATCTGCACCATGTTCTTTTTTTTGCAGCACGCGTTAAAGCTTGCTGTCAGTTTGTGTAGTGTGCTATGCTCTGCAGTGATTCATGATCTTTTGCTTGGGAGGTTCCTTATCAAAGCCCTGACCTTGAGCATTCTTTGGTATTTGGGTTTCATACAGAAGTCACTACTGTACTTCGGGTACTACCTCAGGAGAGGGTATTTCAAGGACCCAAAAGGGTACCGGTGGGCTTTTGGTATAGCTGCTTTGGACACAGAGGAAATTAAACAGTTGTCCACCTTGCCCGGTCTCTCAGAGGACCCTTCGATTGTAGGGTTGCTGAAGGTTGAGGAACAACACGTGCCGATTGCTACCACAACTGTGCACAGGCGGCAATATCGCACCAACCGAGACTCCCTGATTCCCATCCATAACCTGATTCGTCGACTGGAGAGCCAGGGAGTGATCAGCAAGACTCGCTCACCCTTTAACAGTCCCATATGGCCAGTGCGAAAGTCTAATGGGGAGTGGAGACTAACAGTGGACTATCGTGGCCTGAACGAAGTTACACCGCCGCTGAGTGCTGCCGTGCCAGACATGCTAGAACTTCAATATGAACTGGAGTCAAAGGCAGCTAAGTGGTATGCCACAATTGATATTGCTAATGCATTTTTCTCCATCCCTTTGGCAGCAGAGTGCAGACCCCAGTTTGCTTTTACCTGGAGGGGTGTTCAGTACACCTGGAACCGACTGCCCCAGGGGTGGAAGCACAGCCCCACCATTTGCCATGGACTGATCCAGACAGCACTGGAACAGGGTGAAGCTCCAGAACATCTGCAGTACATTGATGACATCATTGTGTGGGGCAATACAGCAGAAGAAGTTTTTGAGAAGGGAAAGAAAATAGTCCAAATCCTTCTGAAGGCTGGTTTTGCCATAAAACAGAGTAAGGTCAAGGGGCCTGCACAGGAGATCCAGTTTTTAGGAATAAAATGGCAAGATGGACGTCGTCAGATCCCAATGGATGTGATCAACAAAATAACAGCTATGTCCCCACCAACTAGCAAAAAGGAAACACAAGCTTTCTTAGGTGTTGTGGGGTTTTGGAGAATGCATATTCCAAATTACAGCCAGATCGTAAGCCCTCTCTATCAAGTGACCCGGAAGAAGAACGAATTCAAATGGGGCCCTGAGCAACAACAAGCCTTTGAACAAATTAAACGTGAGATAGTTCATGCAGTAGCCCTTGGGCCAGTCCGGGCAGGGCAGGATATTAAAAATGTGCTCTACACCGCAGCCGGGGAGAATGGCCCTACCTGGAGCCTCTGGCAGAAAGCACCAGGGGAGACTCGAGGTCGACCCCTAGGGTTTTGGAGTCGGGGATACAGAGGATCCGAAGCCCGCTACACTCCAACTGAGAAAGAGATACTGGCAGCATATGAAGGGGTTCGAGCTGCTTCAGAAGTGGTTGGTACTGAAGCACAGCTCCTGCTGGCACCCCGACTGCCGGTGTTGGGCTGGATGTTCAAAGGGAGGGTCCCCTCTACACATCATGCAACTGATGCTACATGGAGTAAGTGGGTTGCATTGATCACACAACGGGCTCGAATAGGAAACCCCAGTCGCCCAGGAATCTTGGAAGTGATCATGGACTGGCCAGAAGGAAAAAACATTAGAATATCACCAGAGGAGGAGGTGACACGTGCTGAAGAGGCCCCACTGTATAATAAATTGCCAGAAAATGAAAAGCAATATGCCCTGTTCACTGATGGGTCCTGTCGTCTCGTGGGAAAGCATCGGAGGTGGAAAGCTGCTGTATGGAGTCCTATACGACAAGTCGCAGAAACTGCTGAAGGAGAAGGGGAGTCGAGTCAGTTTGCAGAGGTGAAAGCCATCCAGCTGGCTTTAGATATTGCTGAAAGAGAAAAGTGGCCAGTCCTTTATCTCTATACTGACTCATGGATGGTGGCAAATGCCCTGTGGGGGTGGCTGCAGCAATGGAAGCAGAGCAACTGGCAGCGCAGAGGCAAACCAATCTGGGCTGCCGCATTGTGGCAAGATATTGCTGCCCGGGTAGAGAACCTGGTTGTAAAAGTTCGTCATGTAGATGCTCATGTACCTAAGAGTCGGGCCACTGAAGAACATCAAAACAACCAGCAAGTAGATCAGGCTGCTAAGATTGAAGTGGCTCAGGTGGATTTGGACTGGCAACATAAGGGTGAATTATTTATAGCTCGGTGGGCCCATGATGCCTCAGGCCATCAAGGAAGGGATGCAACGTATAAATGGGCTCGTGATCGAGGGGTGGACTTAACTATGGACAGTATTGCACAGGTTATTCATGAGTGTGAAACATGCGCTGCAATCAAGCAAGCCAAGCAGTTCAAGCCCCTTGGGTATAGTGAACGATGGCTGAAATATAAATATGGGGAGGCCTGGCAGGTTGATTACATCACGCTCCCACAGACCCGCCAGGGCAAGCGCTATGTGCTCACCATGGTGGAAGCAACCACTGGATGGCTGGAAACATATCCCGTGCCCCATGCCACCGCCCGGAACACCATCCTGGGCCTTGAAAAGCAAGTCCTGTGGCGACATGGCACCCCAGAAAGAATTGAGTCAGACAACGGGACTCATTTCCGAAACAACCTCATAGACACCTGGGCCAAAGAGCATGGCATTGAGTGGGTGTATCACATCCCTTACCATGCACCAGCCTCCGGGAAAATTGAGCGATACAATGGATTGTTAAAGACTACCCTGAGAGCAATGGGTGGTGGGACGTTTAAACATTGGGATACGCATTTAGCAAAAGCCACCTGGTTAGTCAACACCAGGGGATCTGCCAATCGAGCTGGCCCTGCCCAATCAAAACTTTTACGTACTGTAGAAGGAGATAAAGTTCCTGTAGTGCACATGAAAAATATGCTGGGGAAGACAGTCTGGGTTACTTCCCCCTCTGGCAAAGGCAAACCCATTCGTGGGATTGCTTTTGCTCAAGGACCTGGGTGCACTTGGTGGGTGATGCGAAAGGATGGGGAAGCCCAATGTGTACCTCAAGGGAATTTGATTTTGGGTGAAAATAGCCAATGAACTGAATTGTATAATATTAATTGCTTTATAATACTGTATGTTATCTCTTAACTATATGTTATCTCTTAACTGCATGTTAATATAATAATATAGTAGGTTAATATTAAGTATATAATACTATATATTATGATTGCTATATGCCGCATCAATGGTATTGCAGTAAGAATTGCCCAGCCTAAGGAAAATGAACTTTGATGAAACCATGTTGGAATGAGAACTGACTTCAGCATGCAACAGTCCAACACTGCACACCACCTGTCCTGCTCTGAAAGACTGTGATGACAGATGGAACCCAAAGTCATGGGCTAAATGAACTCAATGGACATTTTAGAGGGATGGGCCATAGACGAAGGGAATGATATCTGTGTGTATATCAAGATAGGGAAAGGGGTGGTGATTAATTGGAACACATTGGAAAGGGGAGGGCCTGTGCATGACGTAGATGGTATAGAATAAGGGGTGGATACTGTCCTGGTTTCGGCTGGGATAGAGTTAATTTTCTTCCTAACAGCAGGCATAGTGCTGTGTTTTGGATTTAGTAGGAGAAGAATGTTGATAACATGCTGATGTTTTTAGTTGTTGCTGAGTACTGCTTATGCTAGTCAAGGACTTTTTCAGCTTCCCATGCTCTGCCAGGCGCACAAGAAACTGGGAGGGGGCACAGCCAGAATAGTTGATCCAAACTGACCAAAGGGCTATTCCATACCATATGACGTCATGCTCAGTATATAAACTGGGGGGGGTTGGCCGGGGAGCAGCGATCGCTGCTCGGGAACTGTCTGGGTATCGGTCGGCGGGTGGTGAGCAATTGCATTGTGCATCACTTGCTTCGTGTATCATTATTATTATTATCATTATTATACTGTTACTATTAGCATTACTATTTTACTTTATTTCAATTATTAAACTGTTCTTATCTCAGCCCAGGAGTGTTTCTCACTCTTACTCCTCCAATTCTCTCCCCTATCCCATCGGGGTAGGGGGAGTGAGCGAGCGGCTGCGTGGTGCTTAGTTGCTGGCTGGGGCTAAACCACGACAGTCAGCTAAGGCTTTTGATAAAACTTTATAGAATTTTTTACTAGGAGCTTATAAAATTCTTCATAATAACCTGAAAGGTACATCTGGCCTAGTAATTCAGCCTAGCCTTGCAAACTCTTTGGAGCATGCTGACCTTTGAGTATGAAAGAAGTTCCACTGACACTAATGGATTTTGGATCAAACCATAAAAAGAGCAACCATCCAAAGTAGCACCTCTCATCACCAGAGAACTGCATCTGTTCACTTCCTATATCATTAGCACAAAGAGCCAACCATTCATAAAGGTTACAATGTCATTGTGAAGAAATTCAGGAGTCACTGATACTGCCTTATAACCAGTGTGTCTTTGGAAATATTAAATCATCCACTGGGTTAAAAAAATGGTCTGATCTAGTGCTTCATCCCATGTATAATATGATAGTACTACTTGATATTTATGTTCTTTTTTCAGACAGAGAAAGATCAGAATATAGGGAATAAGTCTAATTATTTTAAGTCAAAAACATTGAAGCTGGTCTCCTCTACTAAGAAGTAAAGATACAGCGGAGGAAACCATGTCCATTCCCATTGGAAAGAATATAGGTATTTTTATGTTAGAACATCTGTGTTTGAAATGCCAACTTTCTCTTACTATGGATTTGATTTCCTTAGAAACAACAACATTTTCATAATGCAAGTGATTGCTTTTCCACTGAACTATTGTACTGAGTCTGGCTGGAGTGGAGTCAATTTTCTTCACAGCAGCCCATATGATGCTGTGTTTTGGATTTGTGATTAAAACAATGTTGATAACACACCAGTGTTTTGGCTGTTGCTGGGCAGTGCTTGCACAGTGTGAGGGTGTGTTGGATTGACCTTGAGTGGCTGCCAGGTGCCCACCAAGCCCCTCTATCACTCCCCCTCCATTGAAAACACGGATGAGAAAAATACAGCAAAAAGCTTATGGGTTGATATAAGGACAGGGGGATCACTTATCAGTTACCATCACAGGCAAAACAGACTTAACTTGGGGAAATTAATTTAATTCATTATCAATCAAATCAGAGTAGAATAATGAGAAATAAAAGCTAGATCTTAAAACACCTTTCCCCCACCCCTCCCTTCTTCCCAGGCTCAGCTTCCCTCCCAGTTTTCTCTACATCCTCCCTCTCAAGCAGCACAGGGGAACGGGCAATGGGGCTTGTAGTCAGTTCATTATGCTTTGTCCCTGCTGCTCCTTCCTCCTTGCACTCCTGCCCTGCTCCAGTGTGGGGTCTGTCCCACAGGACGAACTTCTCCAGTGTGGATCCTTCTCATGGGTTGCAGTTCTTCACAAATTGCAGCAACATGGGTCCTTTCCATGGGGTGCAGTCCTTCAGGAACGGACTGCTCCAGCATGGGTCTCCCACAGGGTCACAAGTCCTGCCAGAAAATTTCCTTTTGTATGGGCTTTTCTCCATGGGTTGCAGTTCCTGACAGGAGCCTGGTCCAGCGTGGCCTCCCCAAGGGGTGCAGCTTCCTTCAGGAACATCCACCTGCTCCGGTGTGTGGTCCTCCACAGGCTGTAGGGTGGATATCTGCTCCACCGTGGACCCCCATGGGCTGCAGGCTGGATATCTGTTCCACCATGGTCTTCACCACGGGCTGCAGGACAGTCTCTGTTCTGATACCTGAAGCACCTCCTTCTCCCCGCCTTCTTCACTGACCTCGGTGTTTGCATAGTTGTTTCTCAACTAGCAGAACCATCATGTTTAAGAAGTAGGTACTGTAGTTTTCTAAAGTAACATTCAAGAAACATGATATGAACAGATAATCTCACTATATTTCTCTATTTTGAATCAAACCCACAGCATTCAGTTGTTCCTTAACTTATTCACCTGACTCTGTGTAACCTATTTAGACATAAAATTGTAACTCAGGAAGTAGTGACACAGCTGCAGTTTTGATGACAGCTGTACGCTATCTATAAACAGCATCAGAAAGAAACTTCACCAAAAATCAATATCACCCTAAAGAGCCTGACCTTTACTGTGTTGCTCAAGTTTTTAAAGGAGATTGGACTATATTGTTGTTTCTGTGTAATACTGTAAACACACAAATCCATCTAGAAATTTGCCTTCTCAGTTTGATGCTTCATTCGGGTACACAATGTGTTCACCCACACAAACCTGTGGTCTCTAGAAATTGCTTAACGGACATGAAATTTTTCTCCTAATGTTGCTGCCCACAAGAAGCTACTACTGCCCTTACAAAAAGTCTCATGAAAAGAAAAGAGGAAAAAAATCTGTCTATGCAAAGTCTGTACAATGCAAGTGCTCTGTCAGATAGTATTGTTGCCCAGGTCCAGAGAAATTTAGGAACTCATTGACCTCAATTCTTTGTTACAGTGTTTCTCAGTCCCAGGAGTGTTGTTTATTCTCCGCTTCATTAGAAATTAAAATAATTTAAGACTGTTCCTGACCTAGCTTTTCGAGGGCTTTATTAGGACAATGATGCATGAGAGAATTCCAGCAGAATGGAATGAGGAACAGGGATTCTAGGATGAGAATAGGTCACTGGGAGGCTGACACACCAGGAATTAGCAGGTACCCCTCTAACTGATGCATTGGCTTAACACATTAAACAGTGCAGAATAATGAGAAGAAAAGGAATGTTGCTTTACGTTGTTATGCTATTTTTGCTGCCTTTCAAAAGCAGATTTTGTTTTTGTTTGCTAAATTTCAGCTAGCAACTCATTAATCAATTAAAAGTTTACTTATTAGGCATGTCTTTAACAGATCTGAGATCAGTGCAGGTTATCTACATCACAATACATGAAATAACTGCTCTTTTTTCGAGCTAAGGACTCTAGTGTTTATTTTCTGTGAAGAAAATAATGTACTGATGATTATGTTATACAAAACTGAAATAATTGGGAGAAGGTTTGTCATGTCTCTGTATGTGTGTGTCTTGGGAACATAGTTACCAAGAGGTTGATTGTAGCTTCTGGTATTTAAAACTCTAAGTGTTCCTGCACTTGCATGAATTTGAACAGTTTAGGTATAGCTCTAAATTATGGCTGTTGGCTGTGATTCCCCAGGGGATCACACTCTAGCTGGGAATTACCAAAACAAGTTTCACTCCATCTCCAGCTTGCAAACAATCTGATCACATCACACAATGGGAAACTATATGTATGCTTTCTTAAAGGAAAAGAAAAGCTATTAGGGATGGCTACTCAGTTAATCTGATGTGCTAAAACACCCTTGTCTTCAGTAAAATTGCAATGGCTGACAACAGCAGAAAATCTGATCCCAACAATTCAGTGCCACTGAAAATTTTCTATTTGATTGAAATATGCACTCACATACACCATAAATATGTCATTTACTCCCACACTATACAATTTCAACAACTCAGGTCCTACATTTCATGGTGAGTCTGCAGGATTTTTTTTCTTCTTCTTTCAGTATGGCACAAATCTTAAACCACTGTAAATATATGTTTTCTCTTTAACTTTTATTCCAACTGATTCTAGTTGAAATCCTTCTGGCATTTTCAAAGAATCCAGATCATCCTGGCACAAAAATCCTCCTTTCAGTATTTTCAAAAAATAGACTTTCCTCCCCACCCCTGCCCTCTCCTTTTCTCCCCTCTCTATTCACAGGTTTAAAATATCAGGCTCAGTGATACCGACCAACTTTGTCTTTCTCTTTTTCTAGACTTTTAAGAAAATCAATGTGTTATTTTCCCTGAGTACAGATGGCTATCACAAAGCTTTTTACTAAAACTGAAAATGTTCCTCATATTGCTCCAGAACTGGAGTTTCTACAATGGTTGCTGGAAGCATTTCCAGTTTATTTATCTTTCCCCCTGCATTGCTAAGGACCTTGTATTGTTTCAATATCTGTGAATTCATAATTCCTCATTGTCCTTCTCAGCCCCGCAGTGCACAGAGTCCGTGGAATGTTCAACCTCTCATTTTTAAAGTCAGCTGAGGGGAAGAAATTTTTCTTCCCCATTATGCACCTCCACACTTCCAAAATCAAAGTTTCATCATCAAAAAATCTGAGTCTCTGCCTCTTGCTATAAATAGACTGAAATTCAATACTTTTGGATGGGGTTTTGGCAGCATGTTTGTTTAGCTTCTTGCTTGTTACTTTATTTCCCATTATAAAGCACTGTGAGACACCCTGTATGAATAGCACTGTATATATATTGCTGTTGTTCTTGAACCAGCATTAGGCTCCATGGGTGCCAAGCCATGGTAACACATGGAGCTTTCACAGTTCAGTACCCAGAGTCACATTTTGTAAGGGAGAGTTCTAAATGTTACATAGTTACCAGTTCCCTGAAAAGTGCCTGGTTGAAAAAAAAAAAAAAAAAAGCCCTTAAAGTAAAGAAATACATATGGTCTTGAAATATTTTCCAGTTTTTAAACTTGTTTAGTGATGAAATAATAATGATTTTACTTCATGAGCTTGAACTGTGTAAAAATAGGCTGCTCCTTTTTATTTAAGAATGTTGACTTCTTACAGCATTAACTGTGAATTGTTGTTTGCCTATGCTATTTTTGCCAGTTCAGATAAGACAAAGTTCATATTAGCCTCGGTAAAGAAGGACAAGACTAAAAAGTCAGCTATATCTCTTTTCTTTTGCATTCTTTTTAAAGGAAATTGTAATGTATTCTTGTGCTACTGGCACAATACTTTCTACTAAACAAGTTTCTATATTCACTTATATGTTCCTCAGATCAGGCAACTCTTTTAACACATGAGTAGATTGACTGGTTACAATGCAGCTGTAAGAACCTAAATCTCAGATTTTTAATATCTTCTACAAAATATAAACTTATTAAAAAAAAAAAAAACAAACCACACCTGAACAACAACACACCCCCCCAGTAAAATATTGAGCATATATCCATTTAAAATGTGTCTACAAAAAAACCTCAAAAACCATTATGTTATCCCTTTGATTATGCACATCTGCAATATACATGGACTACTCCTGAAACATATTTTAATGGGCATTTCTGACCTCTCCCACTACAGTCTTCTTTACAATAAGTTAAGGGTCTGAAAAAATTAATGATTACTTCTCCAGCCTTAGGAAATCCTCCTTTGGTAGAGCTGAACAATGTGTAGAAACCTACTGTATTTGCATCTCTGGTGTTGCAGAAGATTACTTCCATGGGACAAAATCGTATGGAACAGCCTAGTTGTTGCTCTGAGCCATGTCTAGACTGATGATGTTGAGACAGCTTTATATACAAGGAGTCTGTAAGGATAACTGCTGCAATAGAGAATATATTGTGATTAGTAACAGTAATCTTTGTGATGGGATTAAAAAAGAGCCAATGGACTGAGCAGAAAAAGTACAATCACACAACAGACAGAATCTAAAATGTTTGCTTTTCTATTACTGTTTGTTTTAATTGTTCTAAAAAAAAAAGACTAAAAGTACATGTAACAACAGTGTATGTGGAGGATTGCATTTTTTATAGGTAATTTGAAAGCAATTGAGATAATAACACATATAACATGAAAAGGGAAAACATTAGATTAATTGAATGAGTTACTTGTTAAAAGTTTTTCACTAACTGTAATGAACTTTGTAAGATCAAAAGAGAACTTGAACTGCTGCTCCAAACACAAACTGAACCCTTGTCTTTCAGAGAAATCTTCTGTTCAGGTATTTGGATCACTTCATGAAATTCAGATTCAGAGGTTACTGCAGTAACTGAGGTGGCTTTCCCCTGATTTGGGGGGTATGCTGTAGGGGTTATTAGCCATCTGGCTGATTCTCTACACTTGGGACCTGATCCAATAATTTCAGCTCATGTCAA
The DNA here is from genome assembly GCF_030463565.1 of Pelecanus crispus. Lineage (NCBI taxonomy): Eukaryota > Metazoa > Chordata > Aves > Pelecaniformes > Pelecanidae > Pelecanus > Pelecanus crispus. The sequence goes on from NC_134643.1 coordinate 190,668,815, forward strand.
GTAACACTATGAATGTTACAATAGCTGGTGTTATTTTAACTGTTTTTTTATTATGGTATAAATGACTGTGCAAACAGTTAAACCATACAAAGTGTAAGAGAGTGCAAAATCATTCTCTGTATCTTCAAACCTTCTAAAGGTGTCCATTATTATACTTATTAAGTTATGAACACAAATAATTCCATATATATATTCATCTTTCCATACTACTGACTTTCTGAAACAGGTGCATATTCCTCTTGTATGCGTATCAACTTTTCTATAAACCTTTAAACAAAGCTCTATCAAACACATCCTCACAGTCTATTCCAATCACTTGTTAAACTTAAGCTTGATCAGATAATCACTGGTGTTACTTCCGCCAGTCATCCTTGAAGACTGGTCAGTCAATTGAAACTGGTAAAAAGATGTGGGATTTAAAAGATACACAGGTAGTGCCTGCTTTCATATACCCTTTTTAATAATTTAGGTATCTAGTAATTTAGGTACCAAAGAAAAAAATTTATTTTCAGTTAAAATATAATTTTTTTAACTGGACCACCAAAAATTTTCATCTGAAAGGTTGAGATTAGCAGGCAGTAATTTATTTTTATATCCAGTGAATTAATATGATAGTTTAGGGAAACTATTTTTTAACTGATGGGTGAAAGTAAGAAACACTTGTACCTTTCATACAAAAGTCATGACTATATGCATTTGGGCATCACGGCCACTGGTGTAACCCATAGGTGCCTTTAACTCTAATTTAAACCACTGAGTCCTAATAAACTTTCATTTTTTTTCACTGCAAACAAACAGTTATCTTGAGGGTTGATCCTTCCCACTTTAAGACTGATTTGTGAGATAAGGTAGATAAATCACTCCCCAGGTGTGTCTATTTCTTGTTATTGATTGCAAAGGGGAGTGATTGCCTTAGACTTAGAATTCTGATTTTCAGATACAGTAATTCAGTTGAAATTAATTCCACCCAAAGGAAAGAAATTCTAGATTTGTGATTCCAAAAACCTAACAAACTTATTCTCATGTGCTGAAATTAAATTCTTCTCTTACCATATTCTTGTTGTACTGCTGCACATTCATTAGGCCAGTGTCAAGGACAGACCAGGCTAAGAACATCTGAGTTTCCATCAGTGGAACACTGTTGAACACAAACACAGCATCCCATCTCTGTATGTGATATTACTGTTGGAAATTCAGGCATTATTTCTCCCTATATTGTTTGTCTCTCCCTTCTTCATAATAGATAGTTCTTTTTAACTGTCTCTAGGGTGAAATTCTAAAACTCGGCATATCTTTGCAGTGTTTGAAGAAAGAAGAGGATTTTAATCTGTTCCAAAATGAGAACTGTTTCCGTTCTGATTTGTATGGTTTGTCTTTTGGGGGTTATAGAAATGTAACACACTTTGAAAAGTCTGTAATTCCACCATAATAAAGGGAATTTTTAATATTTGCATTTTAAGTTATGTCAAGGGTTCCCAGAGTAAAAGAGTGGATATGAAATCTAAGTAAATTAATTAAAGTTCCTTTAGGAAAATGATCCACATTTCCCCAGAGAGCTAGCTTTATATTTTTAATACAAAACCATCCAACAATTTTAAAATAAGAAACTCCAGCTTGGTGGTAATTTAAAATTTAATAGCATATTTTGAGAGTAAGTACTTTACTGGAAACAATGTTCAGTAACAAAATACATGACTAGGTTTGTCATGTGTTAACGTGCAAAATCCTCACCTGGGACACATTTTCTCATCATTAAAGGAGAAATTAACAAGTCAGTAATTGGCACTCTGAACTTCATTAGTGTATAGCTCACCAACAATCTACCTCAATATCTGCAGGTCAGGAGACAGCCACTGTAGAACAATACCCACTTCTTAGGCAGGTTTTAAGTGAAAGTATATGCACCCTTGCAATAACATTCACCTCTCTATTTGCATATATAAGGCTGGCTCCCAAGACCATTTTCATCTAGTCACAGAGAACAGATCTGTCTTTTGTAGAGGTAGAAAATGAAAATGATCGTATTGGAGAAACTCCTGGGAGAAATACTGCATATTTTTTAGCTTCAAAATAATGCAAAGAACCAACAAGATGTAGAAGGGCAGAGATGCAGAGTGGCAGGGCAAGAAAGGAAGAAGACACTGAGAGAAAGAATGAGAGAGAAAGAGAGCATGAAAATGAAAGAGAGAAAGTGAAAGGGAGAGAAAGAAGGAAAGAAAGAAGGAAAGAAAGAAAGAAAGAAAAAGAAAAGAAAGCAAGGGATGAAGGAAAGGAAGAAAAACAAAAGAAGAAAGGAAGATAGGAAGAGGAAGAAAGATAAAAGCAGTTTATACAGTGCCTTATAGTATTTAGATTACAGGTTGAATTGTTTTCCTTTTGCTGATACTCATGAAAGAAGAATTCAAATATATTATTTAATTATGTTATTCAGATACAAACAAACTTTTTTTTCCCATTTAATATATTTCTATTAGTGAAGTCCATAGCAAGTAAACTTTGTTGATTAATTGAACACATATTCTACAATGAATTGTAAAACATCATGACTGTGTGATGAAATTCAGTACAACAGAACTTTAATTGTAAGAATTCAAGGAAGTTTGGGGGGTGGTTGGGTTTTTTGGGTTTTTTATGTGGGTCTTTTTTTTGCTATATGATCATGGGTTTGTCCTTATTTCTTTAGTCTAATTCTTATTCAAGTAGAAATCAGTTCTGTTTATACTGAACAAGGACAGGGAAGTTAGGTTTCTAATTTCTTAATAAGGACATAATTCTCAGAAGACAAACAGCCGTATATACTGCTGAAATCAAATAGCAGGTAAGGCCTGGTGAGAAGTGTAGGATTTGCCTCATGATAGTTTTAATAAAAGTTGTAAATAATTATAATTATTTCAGAAGAGAAAAAGAGAGAAGGATCTGTCACTGAAAACAGTTTGTAGAAAAATACAACTGCAAACTCCACCATTAAGACTCTGGCTATGTTAATAAATAAGGTAGTCCAGGGACTCTTTGGACCTCAGGCTAATTGGCACAGCATAGCAGTTTTCTTTACAGCTAAGCTCTCTTACCCTCCTAAATAGACCAGCTGTGTTCAAACTGCTATAGAGAATGATCCTTGGCTCAGGCTTTGCCTGGGAGAAAGTTAGCCAGTCTTAACAATGACATGCTAGGGACTGTGTTAGCAATTTTGCAGTATAGGTGACTGCATGCCAGTGCTCAGGCCCATGCCATGTCCTATCAGTTTAACTGTTACAGAAGTATCTCAAAAACACGAGTTGCTTGGCCCACAATACTCAGGTCTGATTATTACCCACAGTGACACCTACAAGGCTGAAAACTACAGGTCTAGACCTACGACCCTACCTGGGTCCTGACAAAATTGACAAATCTGCTAGGGCACTTACATACAAATATATTTTATCTATATTTAAATTAAAATTAGGGCTGCATTTACCCTATTTCTTTATGCAGAAGAAAAGAAACATTTTTTGCCAAGGGCAGTGTACATGTAGCTGGGCTAAATCATGTTTTGAAGTCTAAGTTTGTTTAAAATCTAAAATAGCTCTTTCTCTAATTGTTGTGCCTCAAAGAAGTGACTAAAGTAAATGGGACTAATCTGGTCCCTGGCAGTCTCTTGCCTTCTTGAATATTCTATGAACTTAAGTGTTCAATGGTTCATAGACCTACTTCAGATTTTCTATTCAATAAATAGTGTAAAAGAAAAAAAAAAAAGAACTTGTAATTGTGTGTAATTGTGTATATTACCTTGTAATTACCTCTTTGTAGTTTCCACTCCATTAAACCTCTTCATATGATTCAGAAATTCTTCTCATTTCTTGAAACTAATCAAGGTGGAACTTTGACACTAATGAAGGCACCTGTTCTGCTTCAGTCCAGTTTTCCTAGATGGTGCCTAGAATGGAACAAGACATTTTAGTCTTTTAAAAAATTTCTTATAGTGACAAATGTAAGAAAATATTCAGCTTATTCAGAAGCAGATTTTAGAAGTTGAAGAAGATACCTATGGCAGTGATGGATGATGAATTCAGAAGAAACAAAAGATGGAATAAATTCAGTAAAAACAGAAATTAAGAAATTATTGCAAGAGTTGCAGTGCCAGTTTTTTAATAGTAAGATAAATAAAACATTACAACAACTTGCAAAGGAATATGGGAAAATACTTTCTGTTGGAAATTTAGTATTTTCAAAAGCTTATGTTTTAACATCAGTTTTTCTGGATGAGGTTGTAGCAGCTGGGATGGGTTGGGCCTGGTTGACTATAGTCTTAGTGAATGAACTTTAGTTCTCTAATTAGCAAAAGAACTTTAGGAAAAGGAAGTGGCCTAGTTTTAAGAATGGAGGAACACCTCCAACGTGAACAACCTGTCAATCACTGAGAAAGCTGTAAACACATGGAGAACCTTCCAAGGGGCAGATTTTGAACACCAGTGATGGCAACAGCCAGGTGTCAAGTGCCACAGCAACTTAAACGAGTTGATCAGAAATCACATTTTCTCTACCTGATCCTACTGATGAAGGTATCCAGACAGAGAATGGAGCAAGAAGCCTGGGAACCCCCTGGCACAGCTCCAGGACCATACACTGCATGGCAGAGACCTCAATACTGACCTGCTTAACCTTCCTCCCAGACTGTGCCATACCTCCTGCAGGACAGGGAACTCTCATAACTCCTAAAAGGGTGCATTTACTGGTGGTTAAAATGTCTTGGTATCTAAGTCTCTACACTGTCCATTGGTGTCACAAGTAGGGCAATGATTACATGAATCACAGATAGCTGTGGGAAGGGAAGCAAGAAAGAAGAACATCTGGTCAGTCCCTGGATGGGAGGATGAATGGCACCCCTTAATGTGATGTTTAACCCAAGTGCATGCCCCTGTTGGAAGGTGAGGGCAGAGAATCCTGGGGTATTGGGAAACCAGCTTTAGGAAGGGTTCAACCTAGATAAGGTGAATAGGGAAAAATGCACATCCTTAATGTGGGGTTTTACCTTTGTGTACAAGATTTTAGTGGAAAAAGTACAGAAACTGGAGGAAGAGACGGATGATCCAGAAAACAAAGCAACTGCATTAGAAAATAGTAATGACGTGTTAAAAGAAACTCTGAGAACTGCCCACCAAGACTGTGATATAGAGCAGAAAAATGCACAGAGAGCAGTGGCGGAGCTGGCTTGCCCCAACGTGGAAGTGGCTGCCAAGTGAAAAGATCTGCATTCTTGATCTCAAAGGTCACTGCAGCCATGTGCTGCAGTGCATGACTGAGACCTGGGATGGGGATCTCTGGTCTTCCTTTCTCTCCTCCTCCTCCAAGGACAAGGGGGTTGGTTGGCTCTACAGAAGGGGGCAGCCCCCATCACAATCAGTGAACAACAAAGGTAGGAGTGGGGCAGATGTGTTGGCACCAGGAGCTGGCTGAGGCACATAACCAGCAGGACAGGACAAAGTGCTCAGTCTGCTGCGATGCCGCCTGAGTGGCCACGGTGGCATGTCACCACCAGCCCCTGCGCCCTAGCAGCATTGTGCAGCAAGGGGGAGTGATCACATGGTTTCTGCAGTGCAGGGAAGTCATGTAATTTGTAAAACTGCATACATCTCTTATTAAATGCTCTGATATCCAAGTCCATTTAGTCTTCACACTGTCATTTGGTTTTGAACCGTGACAGAGGTGGCAGGGGTGTGTGTCTCCTCCTGTCAGTAGTGCTTTGTGATGCTGCAGCAGAGCATAGCTATAAAGCTTTTACCATTTTCTACTTTCACTCATTATTAACATTTTTGGCTCTAGTTACAGATTAAAACAAAATTGTTATGTTAATGACATGACTGCCTTGTCTGAAGAGTTGGTGAAGCTGAATGGCAATTTTAGTCTCTTCCACCCTTTGGACAAAATTTACTCCAGTGTTCTGAAGTTTCTCAAATAAGCACCAGCTTGCACTGGGATCACACCAAAGGCAAATGTCAGAAATAAAACTCTCAAAGCACTATGCAACCAGATCTAAAATCTTGAACCAGACAGCTTGAACTAGGCAGCTAGCATTTCCCTGAAGTCAGATGAGGTGAATCCATCCTCAGTTGATTGCCTAAAAGCAGGTGGAAGGAATCTGAAACTTGATATCAATTAACCTGCTTATTTCAAAAAAGAGTTATTTTCAATAACCTAGTAATATCAAAAGATTATTCTCTCATCACCAAGATTTCCTCCTCCAATGTCTCTATTGTGAATTTAGAAGGACAGCCATACAACTCGGCAAGAAATCCCAAGGAGCTCTTAGGAATATAGAGTTGAAACCAGACCATGGGTGGGGCACAACTTAGTGGGGCCCATGGCTGGGCAGGACAGGGCTGTGGTGAAGCTGGAGACCAACATGGCTACAGCATCGCTAAGGCAGGGACTCATGGACCTAGGCTGAGCCGAAATGGGGCTCCTGGGCTATTGGGCAGGGGTTAGAGGGAGGCCCAGGGGGAAGGCATGACTAATCAGTACCAGTGGGGCCCATTAGAGCATTCAGGGCCCTGATAATTTTCATTAATGAAAGTTGTACTTGCAGAGCAAATATGGGATGATAGGCATAGAGAGGAACCTTAAACTAAGTTTCAGGGTGTGATCTTCATTGCAGTGATTTTGTTTTATGCTTGTTTTCCCAAATGTATGTCATCATGTCAGACTGGAATAGTACAATAAAAGAACTTACTTGTGTGACTTTTTGTCTCTTGATACGGCTGCCTGAAAGTCTTTTTAAACTGCTTCCAACTCAAAGCTTCAATGTGGGGGCAGAGTACTTAGCAGCTTCATCTGTAGAAGGGTTTTTTTTTTTCTGAAAATGGCAACATGGTTAGTAATGGAAGAGGGTTGTTTTTTTTTTTCTGTTGTTGCTGCTTTTATTATTTTTTCCATAGCACTTTATCTGTTGACATTCATGTTCCTGTTAATGCTTCAGCAGAACTCAGAAGCATTTTTAGCAGTGCCAAAGCTGTCAAAGGAAGGTTAACACTTCAGTGGAAATACAGCAGAACCATGGACAGCCCAGAGATGAATTTCACCACACTGAAATAGTTAAACACTGATCGTAATGGTATGCCAATACAAAGTATAAATGGCTCACAGATTTGTGCTGAGTGCCTACTTATCAAGGAAGTCCATCAGTAGAGGTAAGGATATGTGTGCCCACAGAACCTCTACTTTCCAATTTAATTCTATTGATTAATAGGTTTATCTGCTTCTTTATTACCTGGGGGTATTAGATAATGTGAATTTAAAAAATAGAGCAGAGTAGGACATTGTACCCCTGTCCATGTATTTTGTTCCTTACTGTATCTTCAAGGAAGACTATGTGTCAGAATCAACACAGGAAACAAAATGCCACCAGAGAAACTCTTGGAGTAATTGTGCTTGAAGCAATTATTATAATTCTTTCTGTGACTTTGAAGAGTAGAGAGGAAAGATGGATATCATGCCCTATTTGCTGAAAATTGTCAATTTAGTCTTTACCCAATAAATTTTGAAAACTCACAGAGGCAGGGTGTGTTTATGGAGCTAACACTTTGCAGAAAACAGTGACAATTCCAGGTCATACTTGGAATTTAGAAATCTCTTGGCCAGGAAAAATCAAACACTCACATTTTTCTTGATCCTCATTCAATGTAACAAGATGTTTAGAAAAATCCTTTTCTCTCTCACAGTCAGAGCAAGGACAGTTGTACCCAAAAGCTTTAAGGGAAACACAAACTACATAACTCCTGTCAGTAAATGGCACATCAGGTGTTCCATAATGTTAGCTTCTTTAAAATGAAATCTTTTAATTTCTATTTGAAGCTAAATGAACCACAGAAAATAATTCAACTGAAAACATACCAAAATAAAATACAGAATGGATTTTCCCTGCAAGCAACACACAGCTCATTCATATTCTAAATTTCACTCCAAAAATAAACTAGTTATCATTACATTCTATAGCCATGACAACAGCCTTGCTATTATTTTTTATTAATTCTTTTACCTGCTCAGGTTAAAGCGTGTTATGAGCTAATCCACAGTATAACTGAATACCAGACCTTACCCATTCCATTGCTATGACAGCCAAGGTTTTAAGACAATAAAACTCAGGGCATTCATTCTCATCTGAAGGATGAACAGGTAAGAATATGTGAACTCTGCACTATGTTTTCTGGTGCTGAAAAGTTGCAGCTTGAATCACTTTTAAGATTTTTTTAATAACAGTTACTATAAATTAGTATCTTCTCAGAAGATTTTAAGTTTTCCAATATTTTTTTTTGAAAAATAACCCAAACAAACAGAAAACTCTTCACCCACTAAAAAAGCCTCTGGCATTTGACCTTCAGTCAGCCAATAAATATTCAGTCATTTAAGAAATTCAAGGCCCTTCCAAGGTGTGGTTCATCTCACTCTAAAATAGAATCTGAAATACAGCTGATGAATGGCACTCTGGTGGTGTCTATTTCTCCTCTTTGATTATACAAAGGGAGCTGATGGTTGACTTTGGCAGTAAACCTTAGACCTCTACAGTGAGTTTAATACCACCCAAGAAGATTCACTCTTGGCCAATAACACACACAGTCATGACTGTGCCACATTCATCCTTTTTGGTGAAACAACCTAGACTTAAAATGCTGAGCCATGAAACAAGACCAGCAATCAGGTATCCAAACCTCCATTTTACACATTATTGGTAGCACCAACAACAGGAAAAGGTAGGGTTTAAAGTGGAGCAACAGAGTAGCTCCGTATTCCTCCTGCGGATTGGTTTTGAGGTTTATGGGACCACACAAAGAACAAAATATATGTAACATCATATTAACCAGTAATGAAAGTATCCACTTGAAAAGGGAGCTATTGTCTATTCCAGGTAGAGCTCAAGAATTTTTACTAAACATTCAATGTATAAAATGCAAACAGAAATTACAGTAAGCTGTCTGCCTTAAGATATTCACCCACCATAGCTTTTAATATGCACTTTTATTTTTTGTCATTGTGGTAGGTTTTCTTGATCATCTTCTATTTTTCTAACATCCCTTTTAGAATCTGGGCTGTAACACTATAAAGCATCCTAGCACATGTCCCACAGCACTGGCTTTCAGTATAAAATATTTTGTTTTGGCATGGGTTACACAGGAAGTAAGTATATGCATCTTCCTAGTTAATCCCAAAACAAAATTTCCACTTTCTCTAACCACCTTCTGTACCTTGCAGCTCACCATTAAGTGCCCCATTGTTTACCTGGTCTCTCTTGGCCTTTCCACACAAAACTGCCCTTTCTCTGAGTCATCGCTGCCAAATTTCTTCTCTACTGCCAGAATTGCTTCAGCATTACTAACTTACGCACATGCCATTTGGCACTCAGCAAGATCTATCAGAATTTCCAATTTATTGGATGCCCTCTATTCTCCACTTGGCTCCCTATCCTCAAATAATACCATGCTTCCATTTATAATCTTACAGCCACAATGCAGAACACACTGACAAGTGCTTATGAGAAAAGAAAGGGAACAGCTGAGAGCAAACAGGATAAAGAACATTGTTGTGTACTAGTCTGCTACTCTTCATCTCTCCTCCCAGGCTCCCTATTCTGTTTGGTCAAGTCTCTCACGTCTGTGTTTTCTATCTTACAGGGTCTGGGTTACTTTACTAGTTTAACAATTGGGGGTTTTTTCGGTGTATTTTCTTCAAATAATACAGTACCTTCAGTTTTCAGATGAGCATAAATAAAAGTCCAGTTTAAACATCTGAAGCACTTGACATTCTCTTCCAAGTCAGGAACATATGTACTCTAGGTAAGCATATGCTCACTGGACTTTCAAACCTGCCAAAGGCTTATATACAAGGAGGTGTGTACATAAGCCTCCCTGTTTGGAACTTCGTGTCTTTCTCACATATTAACATGTGGTCTCAGTTTCTACAATACCCATTACAAGTTAACTTCTTTTAGTATCCCTAGCAAAGATACAGCCAACAGAGTTAATGATTTTTTATGTTCTGGTAAAACATACACATACAGTCATGTTCACAAACAGGACTTTATTACTAGAATCAAAGGCTAATCGGCTCATAATCTATTTTTAAGATAAGCCACAATAAGCAGCCCTTCAAATGGAAGGAAGTCTGTGAATAATGGCTTGTCATCTAGCAGGAGCCAATAGTTATGTACTCAGGAATGACCTTAGTATGTTAATCCATTTTCAAGGAAAGCTGAACAGTCACCTATCTGGGCTGCCTCCAAGGCTGACCCATTTAATTTTCTGCCCGGGAGACGTCTCAGTGTTCTGCCTTCTCTTCCAGACCAAAGTGAATAGTTACTTGCCTGGGAGGCACTACACAAAGTTTGATGAATTGCCTCACAGGCTGACCTAAACCTATACCTGTCTGGAAGGCACTGTCTTTCTATTGACCTAATTATTAAGCAGACTGTAACAGTTACATATCCTAAGATGTATAATGTAAATTATATCTAAAAGTGACTGTAGCTTTTGATTAATAATTCATATTTAAAGTCATCTTGATATTTAAATGTAGCAGTGAATTTTCCTTCAGAAAAATATTAGAATATTCACTTAACCATTGAAAATCATAGGGTTTGGGGTTTGGGGTTTTTTTGTTTTTGTTTTTTTTTTTTACTTGCTCACTTTAATGATCTTTATGCTGCAAAATGTAAAAGAACAGGCATTTATGTTTCAGGTTTTCAAGGTCATTGTGAAGCTTAATTTACCATCATAAATGCCTTCATAATCTTAATTTAAAAGATGTTATAAATCCAAAATAGTAGTGGTAGTATTTCTTAAATCTGTTCTGGAGTTCACTAAACTCTTAAAAAATGAGCCATTGACCTGACAGCTTAGATTTCTAGCTGAACATTGTCAATGACTACAGAAGAACACAGAGGTGAATTTGATAGTGGAAGAGTAATAAGATTTAATAACAAATTATGTGCTAAATAAAGAAGGTGAAAAAAAAGACAAGTAAAGGATTATCTGGGTAGTAAGACTAAAGGAAGATTAGAGAATATAAACAAAATTAGCACAGGAAAAATCATGAGTTGAGAAACTTTCAGAAAGAATAAATTAGCATCAAGAAACAATTAATCTCTTAAGAAATGTTATCTCCACCATTATCATAGTGCAGTTAATATATTTTCTCTCCATAAATTTTTAGAAGAAATAACAGCAGAGAAAAAAACAGTAAGAAATAGAAAAAGAATGTTAAAATCAACTTCTACATTATTGATAAAACACTATTTAAATTGCAGTGAAGACCCCATCTACCCTTCACATGGAAGCCTGATGCTTTTCTCAAGACAACAAGGAAAATTTCTTCAAGTACATTTGGAGCTCTCTATTATTGCATATGTGTGTCAGAGCAGTTTCTCAAGTGAATGAAAAAGACCATAATAAAGCAGTCCAACCAGTTAAAACGTGTACTGATATTTTTCATGGGTTTTTTTACTCATCTGACCTTTTTCTTGTATTGCTCAGAGATATCTGTTTAGCTATTGTCTTCAACTTTCCATTTAGAAAGAATATGATTTTGAAATAAAAGAGTCTAACTTATAGAATTTCCTTGTGTGATGAGTCAGACATCACGAACCTGCACGCATGCAGTAGGAAGTGTAGTAGAGGGATTTAGACACACAATAACATAGCCTACCTTTAAGGTAAATAATTTATTTTCAAGGTTATGGACGTGAATACCACTACAGAATACAACAGCTCAGAAACTGCCTCTGAAATCAGAGAATACATCAGTGAGAGGAGGTCCAAGTTGCAGAAGACAGACTATGACAGCAGACCAAGCTGTAGCATGTCTGTGATCCATAAATGATATACTTTCTGCACTACGGACACAGTCTCAAGGAAAACTTCATCCTCTCTCTGCATACTGTGGATTAGTTCAGAGTGCTCAGTAATCATTGCCACAGAACCTAGGTGCAAAATCTATCCAAACAATTGACTTCTTTCCCCTGGCTGACAACTGGACTTCTCTTTTTTTGACATTCTGACTCTCCCAGTTCTAAAGGCTTTCTGTCCCCTGTCATGTGAATCTGATAGGGGAATCTGAGTGAAAATCTGCTGCTGCTTTCTACCACCTCTTCATGCTACTTCAAACTGTGTACCTAAATCACATTTTTTGGATCAGTATTCTTTTTCAATCATTCCCATATTTGACAGCTGTAGTAAACACCCTGCTTCTCTGCTTAAAGTAATAATGACTGAGGGCAATTTCTACATTGGGAATAGTGATTTATCCTTACTATTACTGCTAGTACTGTTACCACTAGAATTATTTATTAAATTGTGCCAGTGGTTTTATAAATTTCCAGAACATCAAAATGAAGCACATCAAACAACCTGGCCAGTCATACAAACACAGTTCAAAGGTAAACCAACTTGACTCTTTTGCTGTTCAACAAAATCTATGAGAAAAAAAAAGCAACATAATGCCCAATGCCCTTTGTCTATGGAATCAAACATCTAAAGAGGGAGATCTCAGTTTTCTAATGAACAGAACTGTTGAGTAATTGGAATTTCCACCCCACAAAACTCCTCATATTTAACAGACATCATTTCTCTTTGAGTCAGAATATATATCTGAAAATGTAGGTGTTCCCCTGAAAGGGAAATTTTCAGAAATAATTAAGTTTCCTGCTCCCCCATTCTGTTACTGTGGAACACCAGTCAGAACATTTTTTTATCTTTTTTTTTTTCTTTTTCTTTTTCATTCTTCTTCTTTTTTTTTTTTCTCCTTCTTTTTCTTCCTTTCTATTCTTTTTTTAAAACTTTCAGAGTTGTTTTTTTTGATACCATAGTTAAAAGAAATAACATAAATGCATAAGGAAAATGACTGAATAAATTAAAAAAAAAAACCATCCTGAAAGTGCAGGCAACATGAAAGATCTGTGTTAAAATTGGGTTCTTTTAAGATGAGGTTAAAAAGCAAAAACCCTGAAGATTTAAAAAAAAGTAAAATCAGCTTCACCTTGTTCTTAAAAGCTCTATCGCTTACAATATGTCACCTTATCACTCATGCTTGAAGTGCTTTACTGCTTAATCATGTAATAGTCTCAGCTTGAACAATATCTGAGTGAATGAAGAAACTCTGTCTTCTTCAACTCTCACTAGAGCAGCGTGTGTGATAAACCAGAAAGTTTGGTCAATATGCTTTTGCTTTTTCATTGCTTGTTAAAATTCTGTAAAACTTACTGCAAAATTCTGAAAGTAATAGTGAGAAAACTCTCCTCCACCAGGATTTCTCTCAGCCCACTTTTAAACATGATCCATAATTTGATCAAATGCTCTTGGGCACTATTAAATAGTAATAATGAACTTCACCTAAAGCCCTTAGTAATTTTGTTCCACATTTCCTTCTCTAATTATCCACTATTCCCTATTTATTATTGCTTCATTCCCTGCCTTGAGGCCTTCTAAAAATACTAAGAATGATAAATTAAACAATACATTTTGGCACCAAGTTAACCAGTGGGGAGGGTTATAATTTAATGGGTTGTCTTCTGAATTAATTATTTCTGAATTATTTAATTGCAGCTTCTAAACAAAATTTCTTGCTGAAAGTGTGACACTGAAAGCCAAAGTATCTTCCTATAGTCGCTAGAAAAAGGAAAAGCAAAAGATTAAAACCATACATGTTTAAATTAAATTCACAACATGTCTCTATGCAGGTAAATAGAAGCCTTCTATTTGCATTTATATTTATATTTTTGCTAATGAGCAGTGTCTCCTCCCAAGAGCCATAACAGTATTTTTCAGGGTAATCTCACAAGTGTAATCACTAGGCAAATGGCACTCTGGAGTTAATGTCTTTTTTCCCCATCTTTATTTTTTAAGTAAAAATAGTCTTTGGCTTTTAGATGACGTCCTTATGCTTTTCATTCAAAATCAATTTTAAATAAAGCTCTGATTTTCTTTTTAAAGTTAGAACTCCCTGTTCAGTCCCTGTTCTTTTCCAGCTTTATTATTCAGTCCAGATATAACTTGACTTGTTCTTAGTTTCTAAAATAAATATTTTAATTATTTTGAGGCATATGATGGTTGGAGGAACGTTAAGTAGAGGATGGCATTTGTGTGCTTTGTCTAACCAAGTTCATATGGATTATCCCATACAAAAATTTTGCTGAGGTACAGTACATCAGGTCTGTCAGTGTCTAGATGCATACACTGGACATGCTTTTTTGTACTGATACTGAAAATTCTTACTATGGAAATAATTAAACAAGCTATGCAGCTTGTCACTTCTCTGAGATCAACAAAAAGAAGAGAAAATCAGGTCATGTAAGCCATTTAGTATGATGGCCTACATTTTACAGGACTATGTTCTTTCCCGAATAAAAGAAGATCATATAATTGCTGCACTTATTAGGCATATGGAAATCTCAGTTTTGTTCCTCGTCCTACTAATTAATGTTCCTGATTCAGAATAAATTTTTCAATACCGTCGTGTTCTTCACTTTTGCATAGTTTTATACTTTTATTTCAGACCACTTGTTTTCCTGCTAGTTTTAGTGCTATGGTTATGAGGTGCCAGAGCAATACTCCATTATTTATCATCCTACCAAAACCTGGTGCAGAGGAAGAAAGGAAAACATGTCCCAGCCACCCAGAAACTCCAGATCATTTTCATGTAAGTGCATTGGCTCCTGAGTAGCCACAACAGATAAGAATATATTCTAAGAAAGCGTGTCCCGCTTTCACCATTTAAATAGAAATTTACTGAAGCTTTTGTTGACATATTTTTTAACAAATATTAAACAGAGTGGTTCTTTCAAACCCATCACATAATTAATTGTGTTTCTCCAAACTATCCTAGGGCATACCTGCAGACTGGTCCAGGTTCATTTTAAGACATTAACTATCTTTGAATTAAGAAGGCAAAGTTTATGTAACATGTTCGATAAGGGATAGAACAAAAAAAGCCACACAAAAAGTGTGTAAGAACATATGAGGTAAAATTTAGCTTCTTACCATTTTATTTGTGTCTTCACCACTCCCAGACGCATATTTGTTCCCTTTTAATTTACCAGGATACTCCTTCCAAATATATGTGTGGATTCTGTAGGTGCTCCAGCCACTCTCTCGTGTGCTGGAGGGGAGACAGAGAAATCCTCTGACCCAGCTTTTGTCACATAATATGCCACTTTTCTAGCTCAAGCCTAAGCTGTGAGTGGTGCCATCTGTAGCAGCTGTCTTCCTGGCCTAGGAAGAAGAAGATGATGATAAAGTGACATGAGCTATACTTGCCTGGAGGATTCCAAGCTTTAAGGCAAGGCAGCAAATTAAAGTGTCTGAAACTGTAGTACCCTGGAAACTTTCCATGTATTATCTGAAGCAAGGTGAGACTGTGGGCCAGAGCTCTCCTTACTGTTGGTCTGGCAATTCTGCGCCAGCCTACTCTGAATTTCAGTCTGAATCCCTTAAAGAAATTTTGGTCCAAGAAGGGTGGACAAAAGCCTAAC
This sequence comes from Pelecanus crispus, assembly GCF_030463565.1. NCBI lineage: Eukaryota > Metazoa > Chordata > Aves > Pelecaniformes > Pelecanidae > Pelecanus > Pelecanus crispus. The sequence goes on from NC_134643.1 coordinate 190,684,305, forward strand.
AACCCTCTGCCACTAGAAAAATGTCCAAGGATTTGTGCTGCTACCAGGGACAAATCCTCAGCATTACACAATGTTGTAGAGTCTCAGGGCCAAGACAGAAAGTGTGATAGAGAGCAGAGGTGTTTATGGTACAAGGACCAAATATTGCATGCTTTCTGGCCAGGCAGCAGCAAAGAAGGCTAGATATTTGCATTGCCTCTGTTTCTGATCAAGAGAAAATTAACTATTGACAACTGTCCATGTCCTGTTGGAAAAACTATCTGGAGAGTAGAGCAACAGAAGCAGTAAAAGGGATACAGCAAACTGTGATATTTTGGCACATGATGAGGTTAGGAAACTCCTGAAAAGGGTGTACTTTCTTGCATTGAGGAAGAGCCAAGCCTTAGAAATTATGAAAAGAAGGAAATTATCTGAAGTACGCAAAGGTGACTGAATGACTCTTTCTGCTATTCATAAATTCATAGACTGAAAAGGAGTGGAAGAAAAGATCTGCCTTGTGAAACTGCAGAGGGGTAAGTTTGTTTTTATTTGACTCATAACGTCACATGCAGTTTTCTCTGTTTAAAGAGTTGTTCTGTTCTAGTATCTTATTTTCTGTTTCAAGCATATTATTGATCTAAAGCCTGGAAGCAAATGGGAAGACTGGCTTGCTGGAACAACTTCATAAAATAACCATTTTGCTTGTGTTTCTCTGATCTCTATGAGCCACTTAGAGGCAATGGGTTGATGAGTATCTTTTCTTTTGTTGTTAGGCTTGATCATCCAGGACATAATTAGTGATAGATTTGCTCTAAATTGCAGATCTTCCAAGTCCAGCTGATTAAATCTAGACATAATGGCCTCAATCTTTTTAATAAGCTTCCTTAATACACCTTCCTTAATTCAAAGTCTGGAAGCTGTTAATCATATCTGTATTATGTGTAGGTGATTTAGCTTTCCTTTATTCATCTTTTTATAAATACTTGGCACATATCTGGCAATGAAATACCTTGTTTGGTGAAAGCATGTGGTCATATATACTTAGAGTGGCATACAATCTTGACTACAGCCAATAAAAGTATCTTATTTTCTGCAGACCAATAACATTTATCTAAAGAAATCTGATTACATGAATTACACTGGATAAGTTTAATATATTAAATAAGGTAAAAGTAAACCAGGAAAAATTGTTTTAAATGACACCAGAAAAGAATTTAGAAGGGGTTTAATTTTCGACATATTACTATTTCACTTTTTTGTATTAGACAAAACTGTGGGAATAATGTTGCAGAGCATATTTATCCATTTACTAATAATTTGGGTAAACACATATGCTCAAAGATGTGTTTCTTAGAAAAAAAATCCTGTTTCACATCTGAAACTAATGAACATGAAAATCCTCAAGTATTCAGTAGGTTATACAAAGTCCAAAATGGCCATGTAATTTTTAAACATGAAAACATAATTTGACTTTAAATAAAAGCACAGAAGATTCACCATGTGGCATTTACAGATAGCTATGCCTGAGTAGCTCTGTTAATTTTGAAAAGATATTTATAATTGTCTTAGGTTAATTGTTCTGAAATAGTATCCACAAAAATACTGGATTCTTTTTATTTATTTTATAAATATGATAAGCTATTTTTGCTCAAGTAATCTATCATTTAATATTAAAATAATCTAGAGTTCATATATACAAAAATAAAATATTTTCAGAGGATTTCATTTACTTTTAAGAAGCTTTGTATCTGTGTGTAAAACCACTTCCTGTTTCTTCAATCAAAACCATAATGCTCCTGATTAAGTCTCTAAATAAAATTTTTAAGATATGTTTTGATGCAGTATTTTTCATACTGATTTAGAATAGTACAAGTACTATGTATTTGCTTTTGCTAATGTCCTGAGCTGGCAAATGGGCTAATACTACTAAAATGTATATGTGCAGTATTTCTCCTTAATACAAAAGGATGAAAAAGAACTGCCATTCATAGCTGAGTTTTGAAATAAAGATTAGAGTGATTCCAGTAGTCAGTATAGTCAGTATTCACAAACCAAATATTTCTTACAGTTTGCACATGATTTTACCACAAGCTCTTTCAGCACAAGTTTGATTTTTTTTTTTAATTCCATTGCAAGATTCATGAGCTGAAGCCTGCTACATTTTCTGTTCTATTTCTGCATTTTTCATTATCCCACTGTCATGTACCTGACATCCTCATGCAAATGCACAGAGTGACCTGTTCTATTCACAGTCATTCAGAGGTAAGTACTGTAGTTATTTAGGGGTGAATGCAAAAACTGAAGTAACATTTGTAGTCTCAGTGTGGATTTTTCAACTGAAACACCACAATAACATATATGTATGCTCTCTATTGAGCTTCTTATTCCTTTTGTACAAAATTGGTATTAAAGTATTAACGGGTTCTTTGATCATTTTAAGTCTCTCAATGTTCAAGTTCTTGTACAAATATTAAGAACATTTTCAGGAATTAGGTAAATTTTTTGTGTATTGATAAAGCTAAATCACTTGTACTTTTTTTCAAACACATAATCTAATTGGTTTTAAATATCATATGCACAAAACTAAATGCTTATAGACAAGTGTTAGCTAATTCTTCTTTCACCAAGAGAGTCAGATCTTGACACATTTTCTGTTTTTTTCCGTCATGACAGAGTTAAAGAAGAATTCTCATGATAATAGCTGTTATTCCTGAAATATAAAAGCTACACACTTACAAAATGGTGGCATACACATATCTACCCAGGAGTTCCTGAGCAAGAGTATGTACTCAAGGCCCAAAAAGTGCATGTATGTGAAGTGTTTCTAACATATCTGTGTAGTGAATTCCACACTCCAGATTGTCCCAGACTTGCTGTCCATCTGTAGACCTTAGGCATAAAGTGGGGGACAAAATTAAACACTCAAAAAAGGAGTTTTATTACTATACAAAAGCTACTGCAAAAAGTAGTAGATATCATAGAATCATAGAATCGTTTAGGTTGCAAAAGACCTTTGAGATCATCCAGTCCAACCATTAACCTACTGTGGACTTCCGGAGGGCAGACTTTGGCCTCTTCAGGACCCTGGTTGGGAGAGTCCCTTGGGAGGCAGTCCTGAAAGGCAAAGGGGTCCAGGAAGGCTGGGCCTTCTTCAAGAAGGAAGTCTTAAGGGCGCAGGAGCGGGCTGTCCCCGCATGCCGTAAGACCAGCCGGCGGGGAAAACGGCGAAAATCCTTTTCCCCTTTGGAGACAGCCGATCTCCATCAGCCACCAGCAGGCCCGGTGCCGTGTAAACCTCCCCGTGATCGAAAAACCCAAAATTCCACCGATGGCACCAGCCTCAGCCACCTGTTAATCAGGTGAGTTTTCCCATTCCTTTCAGCACTCCTAGCTGCCACTGACGGGATTGAGGAAAACACTACCTGCGCTCCCGATCCTGCGAGCAATTGCCCCAGTGCCCTGAAGTCCCTCTTCATTGATTTAGGACTTCTCTCTGTAATCTCATCACTGCCCACCTGTACAACCAGCAACGGGTAATAATGGGAGGGCCTCACGAGGTCAGGCAGTTTCCTAGTAACATCCCTAACCCGGGCCCCAGGGAGGCAGCAGACTTCCCTGTGGGATGGGTCCGGGCGGCAGATCGGGCCCTCAGTTCCCCGCAGGAGGGAATCTCCCACCACAATTACCCTCCTTTTTTTCTTAACAGGGGCAGTCGTAATCCGTGGGGGTGACTGACTGGCCCTCGGCACCCCCTGGCTGGACCTTCGCCTTCACCTCCCTCCCCGCTTGCCTGGCCCTCAGCTCCCAGAGCCCCGTATCTGTTGTGTAGGGGCAGCTGGGGAGGTGAGGGAGGCCGGGAGGGGATTCGCCTGCCTCCCCGGGCAGGGACCTGTTTCCATTCCCCCCCGTCTCCTGGATCCCCTCCTTCTGCTTGCCGGCAAGAGGGCAGGGGATCCTCCGCTCCTTGTGGGGCCTCCGCCTGCTGCCCTGGCCCCAGGGACGGTCGGGTGCGGCTCCACCAGTCTGTCTCCCTCTCGCACTCCCTGACACTCCTCAGCCTTTCCACCTCCTCCTTCAGCTCTGCCACCAGGCTGAGGACATCATCTCCCTGCTCACAGCGAAGACATTTGCCGTCTCCACTGCCCTGTGGTACGAGCGACAGGCTCAGGCACTCCCTGCAGCCGGCGACCTGGACGGCTGCATGTTTGTGCGGGAGCTCCATCTGGGCTGCCGCATTCCTTCTGGCAGTGGCTTTCGGGCGGGTGGTGACCATGGCTGCCAGGTGTTCTCCTGGGAGGATGGTGACCACTGCCTGAGCTTCCCTTTGGAGCTAGGAGCGGGGGTACTCAGGCACTCCCTGCAGCTGGCAGCCTGGATGGCTGCGTGTTTGTGCGGGAGCTCTGTCTGGGTCGCCATGTTCCTTCTGGCGGAGGCTTTCAGGCGGGTGGTGACCATGGCTGCCAGGTGTTCTCCTGGGCGGATGGTGACCACTGCCTGAGTTTCCCTTTGGAGCTAGGAGCTCATATGAGCTCTATGCTCATAGAATATCCATAACCCAGATATTTATATTTCATTAAGTATCTGTGTTAATTAAAAGCAAATACTGTAACCTGATTTTTCCAAAGAACTCCTGTTACTTTTTATGAATGGAGAAAAAGAAAGATGCTCTGTTAGGAAACTGAATGAAAATTCGAAATGCTTGGAACTACTTTTCTTAGAGGATGTGTTTCCTTTTAGACCAATGTGTGAGACAGGAGACAAGGACCAAATTTGCTTTCTACCTATATTTGCTAGCTGGTAGGAAACATTCTTCAATGCTAGGACCATCGCTCTGATAGAGATATTGGGAGGTCCTGAGTTTTCTTAACACTTGGAGAAGATGGGTTTCTCATAGCACTGCACGTCCAGCTCAGATCAACAGCAGGTAAACTTATCCAAACCTTGAACCTAGAGCTGAAGAGCTAGCTGGTACAGTATGAATAAAGCTGAAGGCCTCTCTATCAGAAGAGCTATCCTATATTGGCTCTTTCATTATTATTGAAAATCACAACAGTGTTCTGCTCTGCAGGCTGCCCTAGAGACACCTCTTTTATATCTGAGCTTGTACCAGGATTACCCCTATGTTGTTTTCCTCAGCCCTTGTACTGTGACATGTAGGGCAGTGGAAGTATAGGGAAAAAGCAAAGTTAAATCATTCCTTTGCCCTCCTTTCTGCCATAAAGACCTTGGGAAGTCATAACTGGTCTCTGAAGTTTAATTTCTTCATCAGTAAATTAGAATGAGTTCCAGTTCTTCCTTGGCAAAGAGTTTTTTGTTCCCTGGCTGAAAAGGAAGCAACAGCCACTAATTAGGTATTATGGAAATATTAAAGTGTTTAATAGCAAGTACTCCTACGTGTACTAGACAGACAGATAGTTCTCTTGTACTTTATTTATTTGTAAAAAAGGTATTGTGTTATGATTTCTAGAATCACCAAGTGAATCTGTTATTGACATGTTTCTAACTTCATTGTATGATTTGAAAGCATCTTTTTTATTTAGTGTTGTTACCCTGAGGGAGGTAGAGATAAAAAGCAATAGAATAAGATTGACTGTAAATCACTGAGGACTCTCAGAGAGCCAGATCTCTTGCAGGGCTCTGCTATGGGGAAGACCACAGTGGTATTGTTTTATTATCTCTGCTTTCAAGATAACATGCTATGAATACTAATGTTAAATGGCAACAATGAGCAAGAGATGGGGTGCAGGTATATAATAAGCAATAATAAAAAAGCTTGTCAGCTGTTATCTCCATCTTTTACAGAATAACTAAATCTACTCTATAAGCAATTAATTTTGTTAAAAATGGTTTACACATACATTGTAGTGCATTGATTCCAAATTCTTGAGCTGCTCCTAAACAAGATCATGTTTTTCATTAGGCATGTATAGTGCCTCAAAACTAAAAAAACTCACAATTCTTCTTTCAGAGGAAATTTAAGCAGCAATGCAAGAACAGTATACTTCAAAAATTCCTAAAATAACCCTCCAAAAACCCCAAATCTTTAAAATTTCAGTGTATGTCACATAATGATAATCATGGATAACAGGCTATGTGAGAGGATAAGATATGTTATATTATGTTGTCATTAAAAGTATGCCACAAAACAAAGTACTAAAGGGAAAAAAAAAGTGCTCAGAATTTTGTTTTTGCTGAAATTGCATTTTTTTTTTTTCTCTCCAAAGACTTTAAACAAAATATTTTACAATAAACATAAGATGGTTTAGGTTGGAAGGTCATCTGTTGTCACTTCCTGCTATAAGGTAGGCCAGGCTGCTCAGGACCTTGTACAGCCGAGTTTTTAATATCTCCAAAGATTAAGATAATCCAGCCTCTCTGGAGAACTTGTTCCAGTGCTTGACTGTCCTCACTGTGAATTTATATACACATTTGGCATTTCCATTATGGCAGCTTTTGATCATCAGTTCTCAACCTTTCACTTTGCACTTCTAAGAAGACTCTAGCACTCCCATCTCTATAACTGGCAAAAGATAGCAGAATGCAGCAAACAGGTTGTCTCCTAGCCTTCTCTTCTCCATGTTGAAGAAACCCAGCTTCCTCAGCCTTTCTTTATTTCTTGTGTTCCTCCTGTCTTTCATCATCTTAGCAACCCTTTATTAAGACTCGCTCAGTTTATCAATCTTTCTCCTGTTATTGCGGAGTCCCTAACTGGAAACAATATTTCAGAAGCAACCTCAGAAGTGGTACATAAAGGAGAGCAATCGCTTCACTTTGCCTGCTGGCTATACTCTTCTTAATGCAGACCAGTTGGTGGTTAACCTTCACTGACACAAAGGTTCACTGCTGACTCATGTTCAACTTGTTGACAACCAGGACCACCAGATCCTTTTGTATAAAAGGATTCCCCATTCAGTCAGCTTCCGACTACATTGTAGCATGGTGTTATTGCATCCCAAGCACAGGACTTTGTGTTTTTATTGGTTAAACCTCATGAAATTACTGTCAGCCCATTCCTCCAGCTTGTAGAAGTCCCTCTGAATGACAGTGTACTAATTACTCCCAAAATTTGCTCTCTTCTGCAAACTCACTGAGTGTATTCTTTCCCACTGTCTAGGTCACTGCAGAAGATCTCAAACAGGATCAGCCCTAGTATTAATCCCAAAGGAACATCGCTCAAAAAGACGCTTTTAAACTGTTGACTACTTACGAGCAACTTTTTCATCAGTCCAGTCAGTCTTGCTTACCTTGTTCTGCACCTCTCTAGAACATTTATCTGCGGTTATACTACAAGGATACTATAGGTGACCCCGCTGCACTTGCCCACTCAGCCAGTTAACTTAATGTAGAAGACATATATTGAGACATATTGAACAGGTGTGATTTGCCCTTGGTGAATCCATGCTGGCTGTTTCCAGCTACCTTTTTACATGGAAATCTGGATTTGCTGCATTTTCTTCATGGACAGTCTGTATTACCTTGGATTGTCTTTCCATTTCAGAAGATGGGCATAATAATTGCCTCTTTCTAGGCTAGAGGGAACTCCTTTGACAGCACAACCCTTTGAAGATGACAGAAAGGAACCTTGAAAAGGCATTTGCCAGGTCTCTCAGCACTTTTGAATGTCTTCAGTCTGTTGTTATTGTATGTTTATACAGTCTGTTAACATGGTCCCTAACTTGATATTTTTCTGCTGTTAAGTTGTACTTCATTTAGTCAGACATGGGAGGCCTGACAGCAGACATTACAAGTACAAACTGACACGAATGAGAAAATTAGTATCTCTGCCTTTCAGTTCTCCGTAATCAGCAAGTCACTTGCCTCACTAATAGCAAGCCTACGTCATCTTTTTTTTTCTGTTCGTGTTTTTGCCAATGTACTTAACGGAAGCCCTTCCTGATGCCTTTCACATCCCCCAGTTTCAACTACAGCTGAGCTATTCTTTGCCTAATTGCCTAATTCCATCCATGCATCTCACGTAATATTTCTATTTTCCTCTTGGCAGGTGGTCTCTGTTTCCTCCTTCCATATGTTTCTTATTTACATTTCAGTTAGGAGTTTTTATCCATGCTGGCCTTATGCCAAGCCAGTTGGACTTCAGTACAACAGGATGAACCATCTTTGTACTTTAAGGAGTTTGTCCTTGAAGATAACAAACTCTCTTGGGTTTTGGTTTGTTGTTGTTTTTTCTTTTTCCCTTTGAGGCAGCCTCCAACAGATTCTTTCTACCACTTCCTTGAACGTGCAAAAGTCTGATCTTCTGAATCCCATGTCTTTATTATGCTTGCTCTGTTCCTCATTTGTCTGAGGATATTTAATTACATCATCTCATGGTCCCTGGAGTGAAGGCTGCTGTTGACCAGTCACCTCAGTCATTTTTATTCACAAGTAGCAGATCTGACAGATATGACCTCCCAACTTCTGTCCATACAGCATCTGCATCAAAATATTGTCCTTGACACACTCCAGAAGTCTCCTGGTTTGCCTGCATACAACCATGATGTCCTTCCAGCAGATGTCGGGGTAGTTGAAGTCCTCCGTGATAACCTCATATTGCAACCATGAGATTTCTTCATGTGGTTTGAAGCATTCCATCAACTATTTGATCAGGTCAGTATCTAGTGCCTGCCATAACATTTTCCCTGGATGTTTCTCCTCAAATCCAGTCTCAAGAGCAGCTGATCAGCCTGTCATGTTCCATAGCAAAGCTCCATGTATTTAGTTAACTTCTTGACATAAAGGACAACATTCCTTTGTTTTCTTCCCTGACTCTTTTTCCGACATGAACCCATCACAACATGCCAAACATTCAACTACTGCATGACTGCAAATTTAGCAAAATTTGTAACATTAGAACTAACTTTGTTCCTAAATTATCCATCTGCCACAAAGTCTGTCTCCTTTACTCTCCTGTTCTCCATTCAATTATTCTTCCCTTAAAATTCTGCTTTTTCTGGGGATAAGAAGTCAGTTTTTATCTCTGAAACTGAATTGAACAAAACTCCATAATATACTTCCCCAAGAATAAGCATATCATTTCTGTAATTTGTTCAGGTTTGGAGGGGTTTTTTGGCCAATTCACATATCCACATCATGAGACAAATCTGCTTTAACAACACAATGTTCTACAATACAAAGTTGCCTTTTTGCTACAAGTTATCAGCAAAATGCATTATTTCCTATATTCCTGTGCTCATGCTTACATTTCAACTATTGCTCATTTTAACCTTGTATTTGTGCATGAAGTGAGTAATTAGCTATAACTCCATGACTTCATGCACATAAGTTAATTTTGTGTTTAATATCTGAGTCAATATTAATGTGAAAATACACACATACACACACATGCATAGTCTGTGAAAATTTCAAACTGAAGCCTCTTTGAGAAAACATGTTTCTTGACCAGAACTGGATTATCAACACTGTTAATTGATATAATCATTCCTGCATGTTTTTGGTACATCTAACTTGCACTTTCCAAAACAATTTCGCTCTGTGATTCAACAGTCAACATGGCTAGGGGACCATTTCATTCAACAGTTTGGGTGTGATCAATATGTTTTAGAGAGTAAAAGAACTTAAAAGTATCAGCACAGTCTAGTCTGTGTCACTTGGCCTCAGGGACAGATAATGGCCATGTACACATTTACTTTCCTAATATACACACGTACAGTAGATGGTTTATTATTACTTATCACTCATATTGAATCCTAATTTCAAAATAAATTTATTATATATTGTGAAAAGTCTAAAGATTGGATATTTTATAAATACAGTGTAGGAATACAGTTAATAATCAAGTGAGAGAAGTCACTCATAAGTAGGGAAACATAACATAAATATAAATAAATCATGATGGCACTGCAGATGAATTAATTGTCCTCAGTACTTTTCTGTCACATTGATTTACAGGGCTGCTTCTTTTAGCCTTAGGTTTAGGAACATCTTATTTTTAGTCAGCTTGGACCTGTATCTTTATTTGGAGAATTAATTGCAGCTGTTTTATAAAACTCCTTTTCAAAATTACATGTCTTATGATGTAGAGTACTGATTGGTATGGTGGAGAGGTTTTATTGCCCTGATATTAGCTCTCATTGAAAGAAGATTAACTGGATTTAAGATACTCTTCAGCTATTCAGATCACACTTTTCATCCAAGTCATTACATATTTTCTTTTTGTCAATTTCAATGTTTCCATTCCATTTATGAAACTGTACAGGCTGCCACACTTTATAACTTTAACATATTCACAATCTATCCTTTCCTTAAATCAAAAATGCTTTAAGTTAGAATGGTTGTTAACATGACTGAAATGAATTAAAAAATAGCAGGACCAGTGTATTATGCTTTTATTTTAATTAGAAACCTGTTGAAGTGGGTGCTAGGCAGGTCTCCACAAATGAGTGAAATTAAGTCCTAGCTTCCGTGTTCCAAGATATATGGATGTGAAACTTTAGTGTGAAATTGTACCTGCCTAAACGAGTACACTTCTTATTTTACTTCTCATCTCTACTCAACACTCAAGCTGTTTTTCACTTTCTATAGGTGTTATATCCTATGGCTAGTTTGAGAATGTTTTAGTAGTCCATGTAGCTGCACTGCTTGGCTCATTAGAGGGACAGTATCAATTCTCATTTTATTACCTTAACCTATTTTCCCATCCTCCCCAGTCTTAAGGTAAAGGTGAAACAAATGTGGTGGGTTTTTTTTTTTTCCATATACATAAATAGTGTGATGCAGTAAGCAGTGTAGCATTATAGGGTCCCCTTAGATTTCCTGAAAATTACTCAAGAGGCAGACGAATCTCACCCTGAAAAATAAAAGTTCATATTCTGACCTATCTTGACTTGGACATCTAACAGCTCAATGTCTAACAGAGTCATGTCATGTGTAGTTTTTGCACTCAGTAAGATACATTTAGACACCTCCAGAAGGTAATTCATATCATGTTAGGATGGGCAATAAAAATTACATTAATTTCCCTCTGGAGGCGCCTATTTTTTCTGCTAGGACATGAAAGAACACTTAAGATGACTACACTACAGATGTCTAACTTTTAGACATACAAAAAGAGGTGAAATTAATTTGACCCTATGTCTAACAGCTGGTAAAGTTGTCTTAAATGTGATAAAGATTACCTTTAGACAAATTACACAGTCACATAATAACACCATCTTTTTTTTTTTTTTTTTTCCTTGAAACACAAGTCCTGGACAACAGCTTTATATTGAAACACTTGGCTATATTTTTATAACAAATCTAAAAGTCAGATTTTCTGAAAAAATGTGATCCATGCAAGTTCATGATATAGACAGTAATGTTATTTGTTGTGGGGTTTTTCTTTCCTAAGAGGATGAAATTTTAATCCAGTGTTTTGACTCTTTTAAAAATCCGTGTTTGGAAATATTATTGCTTTTTTAATAAAATATTTGATTATTGCTTAATTACAGCAGGTCAAAATAGGTAAAGTTCTTGTCCTTCAGTGTAAACTCTATTAAAGCACTCTTTATAACCAGGCAGGCACGTAGCACGTATAAAACACCAGCAGATTCCATCACGACTATCTGTGACATTTTTACTAGGCAAGTTCCTGATTGCCAGATGGGGAAAGAGGGGAACTGATAACGCTGCAGAAGATACAGTGCTAGCCATGCCAACTTGTCAAGGGGGTCATCTCAGGGTAGAAAGAGGGAGGTAAAAATCAAAGACGTAGATAATACCATCTTATTAATTAGTGTCTTACAGGGTGAAAGATCTGGGAGGAAGTCCATGCTCCTTGAACAAAAAGATAGATTTAAAAAGAAACATAGGCTACTGAACCAGGATTTAACTGGAGTTTTATACAATACCATTTGTAGTTCTACAAACATACATGTATAGGCGCTTACATACATTTAAGATGCATGCATTAAGCAATTCAGGTCAGATTTAACACAACTCTACATGTTTAAGTTCTATGCATAGTAGTGGTTGTGTGGAAATATATCTTTGCTGGAAAGGACAGATAGGTTTAAACACTATCAATAAGACTCATTTGGTGGTGTATGACAAATTATATATGTTGACTAAAACCTCACATCCCTATTCCCTTTAAGCATAAAACTGGAGACTCCATCAAGCCCCACCTGTGTTACCCCATATTCTCACCCTCCCTGCCCTCTACTCCTACCCTGAGCCATTTAGGTGCCTTGTAATTACCTTTTTTATGACAGATCTGGAGCTTGCCTTAATAATCTTCTATGGCCCATGCACATACGCAAAAATGAGTGTTGAAACACCATTTTGTACATTTTGAATGAGTGTCTGTATGTACTGAGACAGAGAAAATGGAAAGATCATGATAATGACAGCATGTTTTTTGTCAGATAATCTGTTTATGGGTATCTAATCCTGGCAGAGGTGTTGTAAACCTCCATGGCAGGAGAGGAAGATGTGAAGACTTAAGACCTAATGTCTTAAACATTGGCATCCATATTGGCAAAACCATTATCATACAGAGACCAAAGAATCATAGAATCATAGAATCGTCCAGGTTGGAAAAGACCTTTAAGATCATCCAGTCCAACCATTAACCTAACATTACCAAGTCCACACTAAACCAATCAAGGGTAGACTAGACCAAACCATATCCCGAAGTGCCACATCTACCTCTTTTTTGAACACTTCCAGGGATGGGGACTCCACCACCTCTCTGGGCAGCCTCTTCCAATGCTTGACCACCCTTTCCGTAAAGAAATTTCTCCTAATTTCCAACCTAAACCTCCCCTGGCACAGCTTGAGCCCATTTCCTCTCATCCTATCGCTAGCTACTTGGGAGAAGAGACCAACACCCACCTCACTACAACCTCCTTTCAGGTAGTTGTAGAGAGCAATAAGGTTTTCCCTCAGCCTCCTCTTCTCCAGGCTAAACAACCCCAGTTCCCTCAGCCGCTCCTCATAAGACTTGTTCTCCAGACCCTTCACCAGCCTTGTTGCCCTTCTCTGGACACGCTCCGGCACCTCAATGTCTTTCTTGTAGTGAGGGGCCCAAAACTGGACACAGTATTCCAGGTGCAGCCTCACCAGTGCCGAGTACAGGGGAACAATCACCTCCCTGCTCCTGCTGGCCACAGCATTCCTGATACAAGCCAGGATGCTGTTGGCCTTCTTGGCCACCTGGGCACACTGCTGGCTCATGTTCAGCCGGCTGTCTACCAACACCCCCAGGTCCTTTTCAGCCAGGCAGCTTTCCAGCCACTCTTCCCCAAGCCTGTAGCGTTGCATGGCGTTGTTGTGACCCAAGTGCAGGACCCGGCACTTGGCCTTGTTAAACCTCATACAGTTGGCCACGGCCCATCGATCCAGCCTGTCCAGGTCCCTCTGCAGGGCCATCCTACCCTCGAGCAGATCGACACTCCCACCCAGTTTGGTGTCGTCTGCAAACTTACTGAGGGCACACTCGATCCCCTCGTCCAGATCATTGATAAAGATATTAAACAAGGCTGGCCCCAAAACAGAGCCCTGGGGAACACCGCTCGTGACCGGCTGCCAACTGGACTTAACACCATTTACCACAACTCTCTGGGCTCGACCACCCAACCAGTTCTGTACCCAGCGAAGAGTATGCCTGTCCAAGCCGTGAGCTGCCAGCTTCCCGAGGAGGATATTATGCGAGATGGTGTCAAAAGCTTTGCTAAAGTCCAGGTAGATGACATCCACAGCCTTTCCATCATCTACCAGGCGCGTCACCAGGTTATAGCAGGAGATCAGGTTGGTCAAGCAGGACCTGCCTTTCATGAACCCATGCTGGCTGGGCCTGATCCCCTGGTTGACCTGCACTTGCCTGTGGAGTTCGCTCAAGATGAACCTCTCCATAATCTTCCCTGGCACCGAGGTCAGGCTGACAGGCCTGTAGTTCCCCGGGTCCTCCTTCCGGCCCTTCTTGTAGATGGGCGTCACATTGACAAGCCTCCAGTCATCAGGGACCTCCCCTGTTAACCAGGACTGCTGATAGATGGTGGAGAGTGGCTTGGCGAGCTCCTCCGCCAGCTCCCTCAGTACTCTCGGGTGGATCCCATCTGTCCCCATAGACTTGTGAGCATCCAGGTGGCATAGCAGGTCGTTAACTGCTTCCTCCTGGACTATGTGGGCTCCATTCTGGTCCCCATCCCTATCCTCTAGCTCAGGGGCCTGAGTACCCTGGGGATGACCGGTCTGGCTGTTAAACACAGAGGCACAGATCTAAAATTCTTTCTTCATATTAGCTCTGGAAAATGCAGATAAATATCCTTAGCTGCTCTGTGAAAGCACAGAAAAATATCTGGATAAACACACAACCAACTTGTGGAGTACTTTTATGTGATTATTTTATCCAAACACTATTTTAGTATATGTTGAATCTGTCCAATAGGATAATAATTTCTAACAATGCAGTGAAAAGTATATTTTCCACATGTTAAATGTGAGGAAACTGTTAGCACTGCAAGAAGTGGTTTGTTAGTGAAAGGCTAGTATCCATTCCCTTACAAAAAGGACCTTAAACCTCAACATTTCTGAGGAATATTCAGACACAGAATCAAGAAAATGAGCTTTATTATTCTCACTCACACAGTCTGTGACCTGAAAGGATATTTTTCTTTGTTTTTAACAAGCTGAGGAATATAGTCTTTCTTTTGTTTTATGCCTCCACCTGAATTTCTCACTTCATTCTTCACCTGTATGTCTACAGGATAGAAAGGAAGTTGATAGTATTTCAGATTAGAATGGAGAAAAGAAAAAAAAAGAAAAGACCACCAAAATACCTTTAGATAGAGATGTCACAGTATGATAGCCATAAGAAAGAATGACAGGTATTTCATATTGCCATACTTTTCCTTCCACTTCATCACATTTTATACAAGCAGTTTCACACTGAGAAGATCCAACATTGTATGTCAGAGGTGTGGAGAGAAGATTTTACCTCTGGAGTCTGCAATGTCATTAAACTATATGGAGACATACTGTTCTCTACATTGTAATTGATAATCTAGCTAGGAAAACCTGTTCTAATGAAATAACTTGTGATTATAGAGGTATTGTTCGTCTATATTTTTGACACTGCATTCTTAACTTATCCCTTTTCAGATGTCTGGGGAATCAGTATTCATAAATTAAGTGCAAAAACTCTGTGTCAAATCAATGGAGAGGATGTTCCAAATGTGAGCATTTTTGTTAGCGCTGCTTCTTTCACAGTCACAAATCACATTGATGAGTTTCATACTTAAGAAAAATGACTTATTCCTGCAACAGGAACTTTAACCAAAGGGTTCTAATTTTGAAAAAAAGTATATTAGCCTTCAGAAACAATCACATTTCCTATCTGTCCAGACCAGTAAACTTTGTAATATTTAAAGAAAGTGGATTAACGTCCGCTTTAGACAAGAAGAGACTTTCCTCTGTTTTCCCCCACGTAGCTCAGAATTAAAAAGATCTGGGTACAAATGCCTGCTATTATTCATGCATCTGAAACCATATCAAATAAGGCTTATTGCTTTTTAGCCATTAGGTTACTGGAAAAAAATGCTGCAGCCAGCATTCATCCTTAATTTTCATGTAAGGGTAGGTCTGGCAGCCTCTCCACGGAAGCTCCTACCAAATGAGGCTCCTGCAAGGGACACTATGGAAAACGTGTAGTCTGCTGTAGGATTTAGTTACAGGATGACTAAACACTGGGATTCAGGCAGTTTTCATGTCCAAAGTTAAACATGAAAAATGTCTTACTGATGAACACTGAGGAATTTCAACCCCTTTTACTGTTTAAGAGACATTCTGAAGATCTCAAGACTGTTGTAGGTTGAGGTGGTCATTGATCTTGGCTGGTTGCCCCCACCAAGCTGGTCTCTCACTTCCCTTCCTTAGCAGGACAGGAGAAGAAAATAAGATGGAAGACCTCATGGATTGAGTCAAAGGTGTTTTAGTAAGAAAAGTAAAATCTGTGTGCAGAAGCAAAGCAAAAAAGAATTTTTTCAATACTTCCCATTGGTTATTAAGTTGGTGCTGAAAAAGAGGAATGAGAACCACGATCAAATCCAGTGCTTCATGAGGAACAGGAACTCAGCACAGAACAAGGACAGGATCCAAGGCCAGAAATGGAACTGGAAGCAGGGCACTTGCTGTATAGTCAGGTATGGAAGGAAAGGGACCACTTTATGCACTAATATGCAACTGGAAGTACCGTGAGCAACCTCCTGCTCCACCCAGGACTGCGATAAAAGCCTCTTACTGTATGACAGCTGCTGAGTTGCTTCCTTGCTCCTTCCACTGTTGGCATGAGTTGTATTATTATTAGCTGCCTTGTTTTGAACAATTTTGTCACCTACAGCTACTGAAGTTAATGGGACTGTTTATGTGCCCTAAAGCATACCTGTGGTGAATCAGTGTCTTAAATGATCAATTGTATTGATTAAGTGAGAAACGATGACATACACCATTGAAGAGGAATTTCTCATGATCATTCTCCCAGTGCAAACTGTCATCTCCAAATGTTAAAGTAATATCTGTTCACTGAAAAAAGATCAACAGTTTACACAGAATTTAACTTCAATTGTTTGTTGAAATTATGATAGGAAAATAATGTTTTTTTATCTTCCAAACAAAAGTCTATGCTTATAGAAATGCTTCCCCTTCAAAATAAGAAGTTTTCCCAAGGAGAATCCTGCGTTCCACAAAGGTTTGTCACAAAACTAATAATCAATGAAGCTTATACACATAAAGCTCTCCAAAGGATTGTGATGAAGAAATAGGACATTCCCAGTTGCTTGGCATCAGAAGAGGTTTAGCAGAGGAAGCCTAAAGCAGTGTGTTTTCCACTGGGATGAGGTAGATGTTAGAGATCAAAGGAAAGGCTAATATTTACCTTTTCATAAATTAACAGCTACATGGTAAGTTTAATGTAAGACAGCTTAATTGAGGATTGTTTCTTTTTTTTTTTTTTTTTTCCCTTTTTTCCCCCCTAGCTTTGTAGTTTGGATAGCGTAATCCTCATTCCTCAGTAGCCGACAACATGGAGTGAAAAATTAAGCAGAATGACAACAGTTACTGAAGCAGATAATATAGCTAAAAATGTGATGTACACTGGCTGGGATTCTAGACAATGTGTTGCATTCCTTTTACTCTCTGGACTGAGAGAACCATTAGATTCTTCATATGAACAGTGCAAAACTGTGGTGTGTAATGTATAGAGGTCAGCAAATTTGACTCAGCTGGCAATATAAATAAATAAAATAATTCAGACTGAGATCCTTGCTAAAACATGGAACATAAACCTTTAATTTAGTACTCATAGATTTTTTTTCCATGGAAAAAAGGAAAAAAGAAATAACTAAGAAACTTTCCTGAAAGTATCAACGTTAAGATTCTTTTTCTGAATGGCAAACAAGCATATTATTTTTAAAAATTCATTCAGCTGTGAATGCTCCCATATCTCTATCACCCTCTGTCAAAAAACTTGACAAAAATGAACTAAGGGCCACACAGACAAGTAAGGGACTGTAGCATCTGATATACAAGGAGCGGCTGAGACAGCAGGGACTATTTAGCCTGGAGAAGAGAAGCCCCAGGGGGATCTCATCAGTGAATATGAATACCTGACGGGGGACACTAAAGGAGATGGAGCCAGGCTCTTCTCATTGCCCATTGCCCATTGCCCATTGAAGGGACAAGAAGCAGTATCACACAAATTAAAATGAATGAAATTCTATTTAAATGTAAGAGGACAACTTTTTTACTGTGAGGATCGTCAAACACGTTTTCAGAGAGGCTGTGGGGTCTCCATCCTTGTAGATATTCAAAACCAGACTGGACATGATCCTGCTGTAGCTGACCTTGCTTTCAGAAGGGGCTTGGACTACACAGTCTGCAGAAGTGCCTTCCAGCCTCAGCAGCTCTGTGATTCTACAATTCTGTTATTTGGCAAGTCTTGCTTGCAAAACTGCTTGTCCAATTCAGTACCTCTTGTTCTGTTTATTTGTTTGCTTGCTTGCTTGTTGCAAACATTTAGAAGACAGATTTTGTTCTGTACAAACATTTCAGAAAGAGCTTTAATTAATAGAAGTACAGAGACTGATGTGCAAATGAGTGTTCTTGTGTTTGATTACACATTCTTGAGTGCAATTATGGGGATTCACTTCAAAAGTGCTATCATACCCCTCCATAATGTATATTCATGTCCACTGGCACAACTCCTATTTCAAACCTTTAAGTAGATCTAATCAGCCCAAATTTAAACGAAAATAGTTTACTAGAAAAATATATTTCCCTTCTTTTTCCCTACATATGAAGCCCATCGTCATTACCAGAATCCAATCCTTAAACTTATAACTGTTTTAGTTATAGGACAGACTGTAGTTTAGTCATGTGCACTGCCAGCTTGCCTTCAGTTTAAAAGTTTGCTTTTCAAGTGGTCTAAACACTGGCTGTTGGCTACCATCAGACAGAGGTGATCTTTCTTTATCACGAGTGAATGTCCCTTGATTCATTTCTTTGTCTTACAAGTCCAAAAGGAGATGGGTGCTGAACACCAATAAAACTTTTCCAGAGCAACATGGAACTACACAGTTCTTGACTAAATCCCACTTCCAATTAGAATTTGACATGAGAAAAGTGGAACTGGGATCCAGTCCTCTTAACATAAACACCTAACTAGTGATTGAATTTTGTGCACTCCTTAAACCAGTCTGGCTAAAACTGGTGTGTTACATCCCCACAGTAAATGAAGGTTGCTCCTAAATGGGAATGGGCTACTGTATACTGCGGGGGTGAAAACTTCGTGCCCCATCCCCAATAATCATGGGTTAGGGTTTTTTTTTGACACATATCTAAGATCCCTTAGTTTTGTTTGGATGCTTCTATAAAGACATTTTGTGCTTCTTAAAGCCATTGTACATGTATATTTGAGATGGCATTCACCTGAAGATTGATACCCCGTACTCAAAAGCAGTTGCTTAAACATCAGCATCTAATGTAACATGATACCTTAGCTTATCTGCACAGAGGTGGCATGTAGAGTGCCTATGAAGAAGGCATAAATAAAAACCTGTGGCATTTTCAACTGTCACAAGTTGAAGTCCAAGACAAGTCTACTCCCGCACTGCACACCTGTGTTTAGGCAAGTTAATACATCCCAACTTTGCTCAGATGACTCGCTCTGTAAACTGCACTAACTGTAATGGAAACTCAGACACCAAGCTTATCTGCATTGCAGGCAACTGAATGGGTGTCTGAATCTCAGCTCATTGTGCGTTATAACTAAAGTTTGGTGAACAAAATGCACAACATGAAATTTTACATCATGGAGGCAAGGCAGCACTGTCAGGCATGATCTAAGCACTTTTATCTTTACTAGACCCCTGCAAAAATGAACAACATAATCCTTTGGATATTGTTCTTCCAGTTGCAAAGAAGATTTCAGAAGAAGGGCTATACAGTCACATGTTGAAACTTGAAAGAGAAACTTGAAAACCTGAGCTTAAAAATGGCTTTGGAAACAGAGCTGACACTCTTCTTTTCCAATAAATAAATAGGCACAAATATTTTCTTATATCTAGCTATGAGTTATTGTGCAGATACGGGGATCAAGGAAAGATCAGAGAATGACTCTAAGGAAAGTAGTATGAGTAATCACACTCCAACAAAGCCTGAGTAAATCTAATCAGTCTTCAGCAAAACTCAGGGAAGAGACCTGTGTGCTTTTGAACAACAGTTTTACAATTTATGCAAGAGCAAGAGAGTGTTAATATTTTGGAAAGCTATGTGTAGAAAAGGCATCAACTACTAGGAAAAAATGAAAAAAGACAATGCTGAAAAATATTTTGTAAATAGCTTTAATTCACCTGATGGGTACAGGTGGAATTACCTTATATACACATATCCTTCTAATAAGCAGATGTTCTGTACAATGACTATGGACTAGATATTGAAGTATGTACAGAGGCACAGTAATAAAAAGTCAAGCTGGAGTCATTTGTGTTTTTCTAATTTCTTAAATTACAATCCACAAATTGATAATGACTGTGACAGGGACTACTCTGGTAACATTCCATCATCAAATTAATATGCGTCCATTAAGTCTCAGGATAGTCTTTTCAGTGTCTGGAATGAGAAATTATTTCATATGGGTTAGTAAAAATAGCCCCTGTAAGGTAGCTGTAGCAGAATTGACTAGAATGTATCATACTGTTGCCCACGGTCAATTGTGTAGAGTATTTAACTGTAAAAGTAAATTAGAGAGAGATGTGTTCTTACATTCATGCATAGCTGAATTCTACATTTTGGCACGACTTGTCAACAAAGTATTATTTCCTCTTTCAGTTGAAGACTTTGTTAAAAAAGGCATAGTTGGTTGTGCCTCAAACCATGAAAGTATTAAAATGCTTCTGATGTATTTGTTATTGTGCATTTAAGAGGAAAATAATCATTTGCCCTCTTGATTGACTTCAAGACAGCAATTACACTGAATATTTGAAAAAGAGGTATACTACAAACAGGTATTTTGAATCTCCCTTCACAAAGGATTATCATTTGCATCTCATAATGTTAATGTTAACTTCAAGATAACTACTCTGTCTATTACTTAATTGAAAATGACAATGCATGTTCCCCTCTAACTGCTATCCGGCTCAATTACTGCACAAAAGTAAAGTAAAATCTAAGTCATATGATCCTCCAAGCTGTGATAACCTACACATTATCTCAGCAAAAGTTATGCAACCTTTTTGAAAACTTAAGGTAAGATTAAATTCACTTCCTCCTAAAACCAAAAATATGGTTTCTAAGTCTGAGCTGGTCTCTATTAGCTTCCTTCATAGTCAGTGGAAAGAAGTAGTTACCTCTAGAGAGCAATTCATGTCATTCTGGGACAGAAAACTATAGTAGGTCAGATGGATCACCTTTATGGATTCATGGGACTGCTCCGTTATATAGTCCTGTGGTTATAAAGGGAAACTGGAAAGTTGTCTTAGATTAGATGACTAGATGGCTAAAATTAAGTAAGATTCCTACCCTTAGTACTTAGTGTTTTGTATGCTTCCCACGTTATTCCAAAGCATGAGACAACATACACAGTCTCAACATGGTGACTACAATCTATGCTTTTTCTGACACTGATCTAATTTTTAGATGATGTCTACGTCATTTATTAAGTGAGAGTGGGAGATTAAAATTGTTGAAGGAGAAAAGAATAAGGGTAGCAAACTACAAAGATTTATTCCCATGTCTCTCCCGAGTGGACCATGTATTAGAACTACCTTAGCAACAGAAGCATAAAATTGCAGAGTTGCAGCTCTGACCTCAGCTGGTAAGAGCAACGTACAACTCTCACTCTGCTTAATTCACTATAGTTAGAGAGTTGCTCCTCTTGATCTGAGAATTTTAAGGAGACTATAGGATGGAAATACAGAAATAATTTTAAAATAAAAGGGAGCAGTTAATAAATTCAGAATGGATAGAGAGAATACTGGTGAACCTGTGACTTTGTTTTTAATGACTTGCTGCAAATTTAAATAACAGTTTAATATATACCATTCAAATAAGATGCCTGGTGAATAAGATGCCAAGAGACTTTGCTTACCCTTGCATTTATTTTTTATTTCTCAGCCTGATTAGAGGAAATTCTTTAATATTCAAGGCATCTCAATGAGCAAAGTGTATTTTATATTATTAAAAATTTGAGATCACTGCCAGAAAGACTTCTACAAGAAGCAGGTATAATTTGCTTTTAAAATGCAAGACTCTGATTTGCTGACCATAATGGGTATTACTAGAGGTCACCGTGTTGCATATAATACGTTAGAGGATTGCCCATGCACCAACTGCATGAACAGAAAGCATGGTGAATATCTTCCTTGTGTGGATGTAGATTAAAAATGTATGAAAATACCGTTCCCTAGAAAACACAAGCAACAGCTTTGCTGAGGTTTTTCATATTTGGAAATTCATCCAGTTTATGGAAGGCTAGTGCCAAATTTAACTATGAAGGGTCCCCACTCTGTCATAATTTTCCTCACCCAAACTCTGAAAATTGTCATTGCTTCCTGAAAAATAAGAAACTCAAACATAATGGTTATTTTTCTTATGGAATATAGTGCATTCCCAGATTACTTCTCTTGAGTCCTGTTCTCTTTGTATATGTCAGGGCTGTAAAGACACTACAGGCCTTATTGCCTCTGCCCAGCCTCACCAAGGATCTCCCCACACCCTCCGCATGGATCCGGAAGACCCATTTCAGCTCAGCCCAGGGCCATCAGCCCCTACATCAGCGGTGCCACAGGAATGCTGGCCTCCAGCTCTTCTACAGCCTGGCCCTGCCTGATCATGGAATCCCTTGATCCAGACTCCAGCCCCTGGGCTGAGTTCCTGGTCTGATCTCAGCCCCCACTGTCTCTATGGACCTACCTGGCCACCACCAGACCTGATCTTAGCTCTGACATATGGATTGGCTTTCACTTGACCTCAGACCTGCCTCATCACTATGATACGTCCTTACAATCTGGACTCTTGGTTGGCCCTGGCCACCTTCTATGAGTCGGCCCT